>NC_141874.1:624903883-625528883 GCF_056163025.1 Triticum urartu | reverse complement strand
AGCAAAACGAACACGGAAAGAAACTTTCCGTTTATGCGAATATCAAATTTTAGTTTTTACTATGGGCCTACGACTGCTTTGTAGCTCAAACATCAACAACACACAATGATAGAGTGAGCAGAATGGCTCATGTGAAGCCCAACTTTGAGGACCAGGCACATATTCAAACTGTACAATATATGGAATTGTCCAATACTACTATAGTTCTTTGCTAAATCCCTAACCTAATCATATTATTTTGTAGTCATGTTAACAATTGATTAAATTTGTTGGTTAGTTTGTGTTTTTCTCTATGGTTCAAGAGGGTTTTAAGTGTCGGTTAACACCCGCTTCCGTTGTCGTATCCGCTCCGTATTGACTCGATGCATGTTCCGTAGTATCTGTTTTCATATTCATTTTTAGGGTTTCTGTATTCATCTCCATAGTTCCGTCTTTTTCGAACTCCGTTTTCATCCACGAACAAATACCAAAAAGGTGTTTTAGACTGCTGTGCTTGCAGTCGGCCTTGATATATTTCTTTCGTCTTACTACAATAATTTTTACAGAGGACCACACTGCCTTCTGTTGCAGAGCGGGCCCGCGTGTCAGCGCCAGGCTAGCCTTTTGGGAGGTGGCCCCGCTCTCCAGCTATGTTGGCCAAACTAATTGATGGATGCGCCTGGACTGGATCGATGGCATCTTTGAACAGTTGGTTGGCCACTCGCTCTTTCCGCTGAGCCGTCGTTTTCACTAGCTTCGGCGGGTCAAAAACAATTGGGAGATCTCGCCTCGCCCGCCGGTTAGTTTTCCGCCCATTCATTCCGGCCAAAGCTCTGAGCCACCCCCCTATCTTTACTCCCCACAAGGCGTGACGAGGAAGCGCCATCATATCATTGTGCCTGATGCTTCTTCTACCCATCCATCCATCCATGCATGCATCTGATCTCCTCGTCTCGGTCGTCTCGCCGCTACAAACATCTCATCTCAGACTTGTGTCCATGGCAGCAGCGGCAGCAGCAGCATGGGGCTTTCTCCATCTGCCATGCGACTTTGTCTCTTGCCGCTTCAGCAGCTGCCGCCTCTCTGGTCACCTCCTGCCCCCTCCATCTCCATGGCTGCAATTAAACTGCCAGGCGGTGAAACCTCAGGGGAGATAATTTAACCCATCCATCATATCGTCCTTAGCTAGTAAGTTTACGACACATAGGCCGGTCCAGCTTCTGCATCCAGTGAATCTTGATTGCCATGTGATATCGTGCGTGCCGTATCGAGTTAAACTATTTCACGTACGAGCCCAGTTAGCTTTCCAGAGGCAAAGCTAGTAAGTAGCTGACGCTAATTTACTGGCTCGGGTCACATCACATGATGGGAATTATTAGTAGTACTAAGTGAGTTCATGCCGACATGTGATAAAGTCACAAGAAATAATGCCTGAACGGATCTAAATGAGTAGAGGACACTCACGTAGATACTGGGATTAGCCGATTAGATTTAAGTATATACTTGCCTGAAACTGGGAGTAAGGGGGATACAGGGATTAGGTTAGCATATTTCATCTGGGGTCGAAACCCCTCGACAATTACAAGCCTACCCAGACATTTCACTCCCCTGGAAGCCTGTACATACATACATGATACATCTGCGAAGGAAAAAGCTGTGGATATAGGAGCTGGAGCACGCAAATTAAAGCTGCGGCTCGCCTGTGCTTGGACTAGTTGTCTTGAGCATGGACTAGCTAGCTAGCTAGCTGGGTGTAGCTACTCTACTGTACGTACATACTGCGGCCTTCCCTTTGCAGTTTCAGCCTCTGGCTGGCGTCGATCAGCTCATGCATGCCACGGTGAGGTTACGGAGGGCAGTGGCAGCTCTTTTTGTGTGTTTTCTTGGAGCATGCGGCCGCAAAAGGCTGGGGCACTTGTCGCAGAGATGTTGGTTCCTCCTAGCTAGCTCAGGCTCAGCTGCGACATCTAGGCGTACGGTGTGCCACGGATTTATGTCGTACAGACACGTACAGTACTGTGCTGCTAGTAAAAACGTATACACAAAGGGTCCTCTTGTCAATTCATTGCATGCTCTCCTGTAACGTTAAAATTTACTGTAGGATGCCACGAGCAAAAGTGAGTACCATATAGGTCAGAAGCAGATAGTAAGTGTTAATTAGATGCTGGATGTCCTCGCTTATAACAAACAGGCAAGACGGTGGCTAGAGTATCACGTACACTGGCTGTTTCAATTAATGATGGCATCATAAGCATTGGGTTTACCCAGTGCTCTCGGTGAAGGCAGCGCAGTGCATGATGCATATGTGCTGCCGTCCACAAGGATGCTGCTGCTCTGGCATGGGGCTTAATTGGCTCTAGAGATCAGCCTATGAGTCATCCAAAAAACTCACCGCACAAAATCATCTCCCCCACCTCTCGCTGTCTCGACCTTCCTCTCGGCAAACGGTGCTACATCGCAAACCGGCAGCAATCTATGCCCAGTCCAGCCGGTCGTGATGTTTCTAACACATGCTCGTTAGGGTTTCACAACGTAAGTTCAGTTCTCTCCCGAGAAGCCCTCTGAAATTTCTTGTTATATTGGTATCTAACTCTTCAGGATTTCTATCTCTATGAGATTCATCACTAGCTGGAGAGATTCATACACGCGCCTGAGCTCGCTATGTGAAACAACATAAATAAGAATATGAACTTAGCTGCTAGGGGCGTGGAGACCACCATTGTACGAACAAAATCCACTGACGGCACAAGAGACAATTTCAACCAAAAGCCATGCATGCAGGACCTGGCACGCATAGTTAAAAGGGGTCAGAAATCAGGTCAGGGATACTAAATGATATTAAAACCTGTGCATAGTTGAAAATAACTGCGCTGTAATATTACACTGCACCAGATTCTACAGAAGAAATTAATACATACAGTCTCCTTATCTTTTTTTCTCCACACATGCGTAAACCATGGAAGCATCTCTCTCTCTCTCTCATGTCTACTTATGCTGACAAATGCAACTCGATATTATATATGTGTACTTCACAGGGAGTAGTATACCAGTACTCTATATGATTGCGGCCCATCACGCATCACAGTTTTCTGCCTTAAAATGTCAGCCAAACGCCAAAGAAGAGCAGGAGACTTAACTGTAGAACTTTTCTAAGTAATGTCTTACTCATGTTTCACGGAAACAATATCATAAATTGATCCGATGCGTGCATGCATATACATATCCACATGGCACATGCAGCTTCAGAAAATGAAGACTAGTCGTTCCGCACAGCACGCATAAGTCCATGCATCCCCTCAATATTTACAAGAGTAACTGCAGGATAACACATATAAAACAAAAACGTGATGTCCAATCCTAGTATATCTATCATGCATATGAACCTTCTGCCAACAGTAGCATTTTTCCTTCAAAGCAAAACACAAGTTGATTCGTGAATTCCGTACATAGCCTCATACTTGTACTCACCAGTACAAGTCCACTTTATTCATTATAAGGGCATAATCGAATGACCATCATTTTAGCTCTATTTAGTGCTAACTGTAATCTAATTACTTTGAGCATATGCATAACAGTAAGACACAAATATAACCAAACATGACGAACCATATCTAGCTAGCTATTACTGTGGATTGCTAGGTGTAGTCAACTGTTTCTAATTAAGTTTGAAGATCAACACAATTTCATTTGTCTAGATTTAATTTGTGTGCTAAAATCGATGCATATTTTTAAACAAAAAACTGCACGCTGATATCAATATTTTGTGGCTAATTAGTCAAGACTTCAATAACCTGCTTAGCATATACTATCTTTCAACACAAAAAATCACATACTCCCTCCGTCCGGAAATACTTGTCGTAGAAATGGATACAAATGGATGTATCTCGAACTAAAATACATCTAGATACATCCATTCCTCGGACAAGTATTTTCAGACGGAGGGAGTAGATATTTAAATAAATCGCATTCAGCTCAAATTTTGCTAGTGGGGTGTAAATATTTTCCCTATAGCTTCTGCTAGATTTGCTAAATATACAAGTGCATGCAGAAAGAGAAAGAAGCTAACGTCGCTTTCTTAAAAGTTACTCCCTCTGTTCCAAAATACTTGTTGTGTTTTTAGTTCAAATTTTTGAACTAAAATCACGACAAGTATTATGGACGGAGGGAGTACGTAGTAGACAACACAGCCAGCATATGTATGTTATCATATTATATATTTGAGACATGGTAGAAAATTACAAAAATTACATGTCAAGCAGCAACTAAATAAGGTTCACATATGTAACTAATTGATACACAGAAGACTAACACAAACACCGACGAAGGTAGTATAAATAACCGTCTTCTACATAACCTTGATGTCTAAAATAATATATCCATACCACTCGAAGCTGAAGTATATCTAGCTACTGGATCTAATTATTCTGCAAAAAAAAGCTACTGGATCATATATGACTTATTTTGGATTGTGCCATTACAACTCCATAAGATCCTGATAAGCATTTTCTGTTGTGTGTGATAAATACTAAGTATATTTCAGTTAACAATTTTCCTATCCTACTAGTTGGTTTAGCAAACCATACATGCATATACTTCATAGATGCTTCTACAGTTTTACTGTAAGAACAGAAATGTAAAAAAGAAAAGAAAAAAATGCACAATGACATTTGGGCTGGAAGGTTGTTGGATGAACAATCATCATACTATCTGCTAAAAACAAGATGATGTGTAGGTTATAAAAAGAGCCAGAAACCATAGTACTTAATTATGAGAAAAATTTGTTGCATAATGTGAAAATGATTAAAATTGTTCTATAAGAAATTGAAGATTTTTGAATCCCTTTAATGGTTTTTGCTAGACTAGATCATCCATGTTTATGCAGTGAGAATACATATGAGATTCGTAATAAAAAATGGTGCCAAAATTCTTGTATTTGGTACTACCAAGGAACCATGGCAGTGTAATAATAAAAATATTGCAATCTTAAAAAACAAGACAGATTAAATGTGTAAACAAATAAATGGAAGAATGTATGACTAATTGAAGTGAAATATACAGTGATTAAACCAAAAGTAATACCGCCTCTGTCCCATAATATAAGATCTTATTACAACCAAGATGTGAGTATATCAGTTGTAGTAATCTTATATATTATGGGACGGAGGGAGTATTTGTAGATGTTTGCGGTGTAGTTAACCATAATACAGCACACAATATCAACAGGTATTGACAATGACAAGGAGGTGCTAATGATCTTTGATGCAACAATATTTTTTTGTAACTCGTATTCCTTAGCTAAAGCTTTTCTCCAAAGTAGCTAAAGCTTTTCTCCAAAGTTAATACGTATATTTCTGCTGTTCCAGAAGATACCAGGATATACAAGAGACATCAACTATTGATTTGTAGACTGGCCTAGATACTTATGCTTAGTGTAAGAGGGACGACACAGAAGACATGCATTAACCTCGAGCCCGAGGTAAGTTAAACGTATGAACTATCAATCAGTTAATCTCGAAGGAACTGTATCGAGTGAGTGCAGTACGTCAAATGACAAAATAAAAACCAAAGTGAACACCAAGCAAGCAAAAAAAGAGGAAGAACAAGAAAACACGCTTATAGTGATATATAGACAATCCCAGTCGATCTCCTGCCCATTATTTATTTCCCCATTAACTCCCATTCCTTTTTGAGCTTACACTGGACCAAAGGTACTTTCGTTTTCAGGCACAGCATCTATATATCTATTCCGGCCATGCCAGTGCAAAAGGATCCCCCTCCTACACTTTGCTAGTTATGGATACCTATTGAGGACTCAGTACGTGGCCATGCCCCCATTGCTACCAGCAGCAGGCGTACACAACGTACCTACTCACTGCAGTGAAAAGGAGAAGAGGGAAGAAAGTTAAATATAGAGAGAGGCCTTTGTCTTTCTCACTGCCTCACACAGAAAGGACAACAAGGGAGAGCAATTCCGAGCAAGACGTACTACCCCAAGAGATGTGCATATACGCACACCTCACTGTTCCTACTGTTATAGCAACAGTCGAGCTAGTGCTGAGGTCCCTCCTCCGCCCATAAATTTTTAACAGACGTACAAAGAAGTTAAGGCCAGTGGCAAGTGCCCAGTGCAGTGCACCACCTCTTTACAGACTGCCAAGAACATAAAGAACACTCGGAGCGTATACCACTCCAGGGCCAGACAAAAAAAACTAGACGTATAATTTGGCCTACAGTATATATATATATATATATATATATATGGGGGTTTAGTTTACAGTCCCTGTTGGGTAAAAACCGCGACAGGAATTCCTTAAATTTGCTTGTACCAGTCCCTATGATCTTTGCCATTACGATCATCTAATTATGCATATGGAGTATGAAACGGTACAAAAAGTATCAGCAAACTCACGAATTAAAAGCAAGAAGGCCAAGCACATAAATATAAGATACGACATAGCAGACTAGCAGTACTAATGAAGAGGAGTAAACTACAGGAATTTAAGGATCTCTTCAGAAGTGAAGGATTTGACCTGCAATGCTCGTATGTAGCTTCTCCGGTGGCAGCTGCTTGCATCGCTAATCCGCCATCAATGTCATTGCCTCGCCACTGTTTCTGAGAGCTGCGTTGAAGGTTCAGTCTAGAGGAGAAGATCATTCATATGATGCAAGTTCGGGATGATGGATGTGTATCAGACTGCGCTCGTAATCATACGATTCAGATCTTGGCCGTATTAATGCTGTTTGGGGTTTGCAAATTTAGAGGTGTGTTATCATATGTGGGGGCAAACGGAATTGGTCAACCAAACTGCGGACCAACCAATTAGTAAAGGAAAATAATTTGACTTAGAAATCACAAGCTATACTGGGATAGCGGGGAAGACCGAAAATGAAGGAATCTTATTCGAAACCAGACGAACTCATGAAGAATTGATTGATTCGCTAGTTTCTCTCTATATATTAATAATTCTCAAACCAACACCCAAGAATTTGATTGGCCAAAACGAAAACGAAAATGAAATGTTAAATGCTGGCTTCTATCAATGTTATAACGGAACCGCAAAAGGTGGAGAGGAAGAAAAGGAAGGTGACAAACTGAAGAAGGAATTGTTGAACTTTCCTTGGGCACGCTCCCGATCGAGCTCACCAAATATCCTTCACAGATCGAGATCCAAGGAGGAATGCGCTTCTCTCTTGGAGGATGATGATGACGACGGCGACGAGGCCGCAGACGACTCCGCTCCGGCTGCACCGTGCTGGGGCAATTCCAGCGACCTAAACGGTGTCGGCCTTTGCCATCCCGGCATCCGCAGCGACAATGCGTTGGCATCGTTGCTTGACTCGCCGCCGTGGGTGTGCGGGTTGTCGAGGTTGACTCCGAACAGCCGCACGCGCTTCGCGGCCGCCGTCGGGCTGTTGACGAGTGGCGTCGAATCGAGGACCATGGGCATGCCGACCGTGACCGGCGGGCTCGGTTGCACCGCAATGTGCAGCGGAGGTTGCGGCTGCGGAGGCGGCATGGTCGCGTGCGGGAAAATTCCCGCGGAGCCGAAGTAGAGCACCTGCGGCCTCGGCGGAGCGGCGGGACTGATGCTGCGGAAGTCAAAGCCCTGGCGGAGGCGGTGGTGCTCGTAGAGGGTGGCTGGAGGCGCGGGCGGCATGAAGAAACCGCCCGGTCCGGCGCCCCACGGGCCGTAGGGAGAGGAGGTGGGCATGGGCATGGGCAGGCGCGCGAGGCGGTGCGGGTCGCGGAGTTCGGCGCGGCGCTTCCAGTCGATGAAGAGGCGGTCGCGCGTGGCGTCGGCGGCGCCGCGGCAGAAGGAGACGGTGTCCCCGGCGTCGAGGCGCTTCTCCTTGACGAAGCGGCTCCAGCCCTTGGTCATGACGTAGCTCTGGCTGCTGTTCCAGTAGGAGTAGCGGAAGCGCCAGAGCTTGCCCCCGCGGTCCTCGAAGCTGAGCAGCAGGCCCTTCTCGTTGGCCGCCGCGTCCAGAGGGAAGTACTTCTCGGCGTGCTGCTTGGGGATCACCAGCCGGTTGAGCTTGCCCACGTCGCTCGGCGTGACCACCTTGTCGAACATGTGCTCCTTGTCGATCACCTCCACGTCGCCGCCGCCCGCCCCGCTCCCAGACGCCCCAGCGCCGTCGCTCGAGCGGAAGGGAGAGCCCGACCCAGACGCCGACGCGGAGGCCGCCGCCGCTGAAGAAGATGCGGACGCGGACGTCGGGGAGGAGGACGAGGCGGCCGCCGTCATGGCCGTCATGAAGGGGATCTCACGCGGGGAGGCCTCCTCCTCCTCCATCTCCTCCCCCTCCTCCTCCTCGTCCCCCTCTTTCGACAGCCTGCTGCTGCTGGACGCGGCGGTGAACTCCATGGCTCCTCGCAGCGCGGCCCGGCTCGTGGATCCCTCGGCGTTCCAGTGTGCGTTTCCGCTGGGCTGCTGGCGTGGATGGGGAGAGGCGGCGGGGCGGAGGGCGGGCGGGCGGGCGGGGAGGGTTGGGGGATCTATCGCAGTCGCGTACGGGCCGGGGGCGAGGCTATGTATACATGGTAATACGCGTGGGTGTGTACGCGAAGGATTTTGACCAGCCGGGACGACAGGAGGGGAGATGACGAGACGGGAAGGAATTCATGGGAGCCAGCATTGACCCGACCCTCGCGCGGCTGGCTGGCTGGCTGGCTGGCTGGCTGGATCTCGCGCTCGCTCGCTGCGTCTCGCTTCGATCGGCGTGGGGATGGATGAGATGAGACGGCGGATGGGGTACCCTCGGTAGGTGAAGGGGCGTGGTAATTAACCGCTTGTTTTTACCTTTTCTGCTTGTTTTGGGTAAGTTAGTAAAAGCTATAGCTGTGTGTGTGTGTGAGCGGAGAGAGAGCTGGTGTTGCGGTGGCGTTCCCAGTTCCCACAGGGGAGGGCGCTGGCTGGCTGGCTACCCTAGAAGATTCCTGGAAGGCGACCTGGGGCAGGGCCGGGAGCCGAGTGTTTGCGTTATTCTTCTGGCGCAGGAGTATTGTATTGGTCGCCTCGGTCCTAATTTTTTCCTCTGTGTTTTTGGCCCTATCCAACCTAGGAATGGATGATCCGCGCTCCTGCAGGGTAACCATCGAGCATGATGCTCACCTGACTCTGTCAAATAAATAATGGAAGAGCGTGCCATGTGCTCTAGAGGGTGTACCGTGTGTGCTCGCTCGTTCCCTTGACCAAAGACGACCACCGGTTAGAAGCATCTTGGGTTGGAGGAGCCCGCTGACGTTGTGGACAGAAGTTGAGAACCAACCTTTAGGGTTTCTCTCCCCCTTCCCTCCCTCCCCTCCAAGCTTTCATTCACACCCCCTCCCCCCCCCCCCCTTTGCCTGCCGAGGAATCTCGGTGCTTTCGGTTCGTTGGAAGTTTAGATTAGTTCTTTAGCCTTCGCAGGTGCGGCACTTGGGCGAATGGCAACGCTTTTTCTCCGAGTTTGTCTTCCGGCCTTCAATCCTCCTCGAGTTTGTCCATCTGTGCGTAGTCGACGGAGCTCCAACATATATTTTTGTCGTCTCCTTGGGGCGATGAGGTTATGGTTTCTCGTCATCTGACGAGATTTGGTGCCAGGTGCTTTAGATCTATTCAAGGGTTCACCGAGGACGACTGCAGCTCCAGGGCGTTGGTCCTTAGGGGCACGTGTAAGAAGACTCTCCGGATGTTATCGACAAGGTCAAGTCGTCTCCGGTAGGGAAGCAGCGACAGCGGCGCGTCGGCGGCTCGTTTAGATGGCGGTAGTGGTTGTTCAGTGGTCTCAGAATTTTGATGTAATTTTTATTATGTTTGAGATGTTTTGTACTTCCGATGAACGTTGATAATAGATATGTATCATTCTTGCAAAAAAGAAAAGGAGGAGCCCGTTGACAGTCTTCATTGTTCAACTCTTTGATGAAAAGATGAAAAAAGAAAAAAAAACTATGCCTTCCATCTCTTGGATAGATAGAGAGGGAACGCAAAGGCTTTGGTGCCCCTTTCCATCAAGAATTGGGCTTCACAATTAACTAGCCAATATTTATCTCATGCCCTTTTTCGTTTATGGTTAAATATTCTTAGCTGTGGACCAACAAACCTTTTCTTTTCAAGGGAATGCCTCTCAATGTTTCTTTTCAATGTAAATAGAGTTATATCAATGATTAAAAAAAGGCAATAAGAGCAACTTCAATGGGAAGACCCATTTTATCCGTTTGAGTTATCCGGACAGAAAACTTGGCCCAACGGGGCAATCCAAACGAACGTCCGTGTCCGCCTACTGTCCGTCCCCGACCCAAACCTGACCCAAATCTGGGAACAAATGGGTACGAAGCGGACGGAAGCGGACGCTCTCGTCCACCGCTGTCGCCCGCTCGTGTCCGCCCTGGTCCCATATGTCAGCGACTGCAACGCCCGCAGCAAGGCCACCGGTGCTGGTCTCCACCGCGCGCTCGGCCGCTCCTCCGCACCGCAGCAAGGCCACCGGCGCAGGTCGCCGACGCGCGCTCGGCCGCTCCTCCGCGCCGCAGCGTGGCCGTCGGCGCAGGTCGTCGACGCGCGCTCGGCCGCTCCTCCGCGCCGCCGCGAGGCCACCGGAGCAGGTCGCCACGGTGCGCTCGGCCGCTCCTCCACGCCCCAGCGAGGCCACCGGCGCAGGGCTCCTCCGTGCGCTCCTGCTGGGGCTCGAGGCCCGGATGGCGGCGCAAGCAGAGGGTGGCTGCAGCAGAGGCGCGAGCAGAGAAAAATCTCGCGCGGGAGGGGATCCGCAAGGAGGAGAGGAGGGGTGGCGCAAGGGAGAGAGAAGGGGGCGGGCGGCGCGAAGGAGAGAGGAGGGGGCGGGCGGCGCGAGGGAGAGGAGGGGCGGGCGGCGCGAGAGTTTGGGTCGACGTGCGTTGGATACAAGGCTTGTTCGCCCCATGTCCACTAGGCGGACAGGTGATCTAAACGGATACGAAACGGATAAAATCGGTGTCCGCTTGGATCCTTGCGTTGGAGTTGCTCTAAGAAAGCAGGTGGATCACCATCCGAAAACAATTCAGACTATGACCTATAAGAGTACTTAGCAAGATGGTGCACCACGAGGTTGGCATTCCACGGGCAATATTCGAAAGAAATCCCGTCGATCGACTCCGCTCGTGCAAAGCATCCTGTCATAGTTGTTGAATGGGGACTCCACACTTCCATCTCTCCATTACATGTATTGATAAGTTATAAAGAATTTGACTCAATGGTCGCCTCGCCCCTGCGTAGGCCAAATGTTCAAGGAACTCGATTCCTTTAAGCAACGCAAGCGCCTCCATTGTGGTAAGCACGTTATTGAAAGGGCATGCCGCACCCGCAACGGCTTCACCAATATTATGACAAAGAACAACCTCCATGGCTCCAGAACCATCCTCATGGAAAGATGCATACATATTGAGTTCAAAAAAAAATTCTTGGATCTGATTTTGAACACATGATTTCGTGTGGTTGGCCAAAGGATGATGCTGAACCATAATTTGCGTCCAGAGCTAGAATAGTTGCCAAGATCCTAATTCTAAGTCACACCGATCTAGCATATAACACATCATATCATTTTGCGCCCTCACACATGGTATTCCCACAGCTGCAGCCTTAGTTTGACCGGGACCGTTGCACATTTCGGCTCACTTATATGATTGTGTCGCTAGCATCTATATGACAGAGAACCGGGTCCGACATGACTAACCGTAAAACCAAGGTGGCACAAACATACAGGGACAGGCATACATGACCCAACAATGCACACGCCGGTCAGCAGCGAGTGTAATCGGGCTGTAGCAAGCTATCAGGACTCCGGTAAATACCGCGTGACATTTCTTCAAAGGAACAGACACATGAGCAAAGAAGGACACATGCCGGTCAACCCATGTGTTCTAGAGCAGTAGCGAACTACGATGGCTCGATGGAAACACTAAGAGACATTTTCCATAAGAAAGGCTACCAAGAATAAACAACTAGGTGTCGGATTCCATACATACCAAGCATTTCAATAACATACACGCAATATGCTCGATATGTGTAGATACAACATGGCGTCACAACATAACTCTATGACTCAAGTAGTTATTTAAAAGGCTGAGGAGCCATACATAGCATGATATTACAAACATGGGTCTCATGACCCAACTTATGGAGTCATGCAAGCAACAAGCACATGCGGAAGCTTAACCTATCTAAGTACACACAGCTGAAAAGAAAGAAGGCTGGAAAGCCTCTCTATCTACGAGACGCTCCATAGGAGCTAAACCTCTGTCTGAGATTCCCAAGCTAATCATCGGAGCCCACGTGGAACTACTAGTGAGACTGAAGTCTCCTCTGCAAAAACATAAATTAAGCAAACATGAGTACAAATATACTCAACAAGACTTACATCAGAACTAACTATATATGCATCAGTATCAACAAAGGGGGGACGGAGTTTAACTGCATCAAGCCAGCTTTGACTCAGTGGCTATCATGTACTACGACTACCAGTACTATCTTTGAGGTGAGAAAGTGCACACGAGTCCACATATCCACCATATCAATACACCACTATGGGCTCCTGTCTCCCTACAAGAAGGCCATCCATAGAACTCACGCGTATCTCGCGCATTTTAGAGTATCCACTTCAAGTTATCTATGAACCATATAAGCTTTCCAAGTAGTCCATATCGGCGGACACGGCTATTCGAATAGTTTGATAACCATACAGGGGTGTACTTCTTCACACATGCTCCCACCACTTAGCGTCGTTACACGCCATGTACTCGTCAACCTTCAATCGGAAGCCCGGCGGAGGTGTCGGCCCCGGTCTAACTAACCACACAAGACTCTAGTCCAGGTTTATCGCGTATCTGAGACTGAACCCGCAAGGGAAGTCCGGCCGAAGTTTCTATCGGGGCCCCAAACGATGTTGATACGTCTCCAACGTATCTATAATTTTTGATTGTTTCATGCTATTATGTTATCTGTTTTGGATGTTTTATATGCATTAATATGCTATTTTATATTATTTTTGGGACTAACTTATTAACCCAGAGCCTAGCGTCAGTTTCTGTTTTTCCTTATTTTTGAGTTTTGCAGAAAAGGAATATCAAACGGAGTCCAAACGGAATAAAACTTTACGATGATTTCTCTTGGACCAGAAGACACACGTAGGACTTGAGAACCAAGTCAGAAAGAGTCCCGAGGCGGCGGCAAGGGTGCAGGGCGCACCCCCTGGCTTATGGCCACCTCGGGAGTCCACCGACCACCCTCAGAGTCCTATAAATTCCCAAATATTCCCCCAACATTAGAAGCATCCATGAAAATACTTTTCCACCGCCACAACCTTCTGTTCCCATGTGATCCCATTTTGGGGCCTTTTCCGGTGATCTGCCGGAGAGGGATTCGATCCCGAGGGCATCTACATCAACCCTATTGCCCTTCCGATGAAGCGTAAGTAGTTTACCTCAGACCTATGGGTCCATAGCTAGTAGCTAGATGGCTTCTTCTCTCTCTCTCTCTCTATGATCTTCAATACCATGTTCTCCTCGATGTTTTTGGAGTTCCATCCGACGTAATATTCTTTTGCGGTGTGTTTGTCGAGATCCAATAAATCGTGGATTTATGATCAGATTGTCTATGAGTATTATTTGAATCTTCTCTGAATTTTTATATGCATGATTTGATATCTTTGTATTTCTCTTCGAATTATCAGTTTGATTTGGCCAACTAGATTGGTTTTTCTTGCAATGGGAGAGGTGCTTAGTTTTGGGTTCAATCTTGCGGTGTCCTCACCCAGTGACAAAGTAGAGGTAGCGAGGCACGTATTGTATTGTTGCCATCAAGGATAAAAAGATGGGGTTTTCATCATATTGCTTGAGTTTATCCCTCTACATCATGTCATCTTACTTAAGGCGTTACTCTGTTTTTTATGAACTTAATACCATAGATGCATGCTGGATAGCGGTCGATGTGTGGAGTAATACTAGTAGATGCAGGCAGGAGTCGGTCTACTTGACATGGACATGATGCCTATATGCATAATCATTGCCTTGGATATCGTCATAACTTTGCACTTTTCTATCAATTGCTCGATAGTAATTTGTTCACCCATCGTATTATTTGCCTTCAAGAGAGAAGCCTCTAGTGAAAGCTATGCCCCCTGGTCTATTTTCCTTCATATAATTTCAGATCTATAAACCAAAAAACCCTATAATACCTTACTGCAATTTATTTAATTTTTTTAGTTTGATGTTTTAGTAATCTTTTATATCTATCTTTATCATATCTCACCATTGCAGTTGACCGTGAAGGGATTGACAACCCCTTTATCGCGTTGGGTTCAAGTGTTTGATTGTTCGTGCAGGTGCATAGATTGGAGACTTTCTTGTACCTCCTACTGGATTGATACATTGGTTCTCTAACTGAGGGAAATACTTATCTCTACTTTGCTGCATCACCCTTTTCTCTTCAAGGGAAAACCAACGCAAGCTCAAGAAATAGCAGGAAGAATTTCTAGCGCCGTTGCCGGGGAGGTCTACATCAAGCCTACCAAGTGATACGTCTCCAACGTATCTATAATTTTTTATTGTTCCATGATGTTATATTATCATTCTTAGATATTTTACAATCATTATATAGCAACTTTATATCATTTTTGGCACTAACCTATTGACATAGTGCCCAGTGCAAGTTGTTGTTTTTTGCTTTTTTTACTTCGCAGAAAATCAATACCAAATGGAGCCCAAACGCAGCGAAACTTTTTGGAGAATTTTTTCGGACCAGAAGACACACGATGGGCCAAACAAGTGCCAGAGGGGTGCCCCCAATGGGGAACGACCCACCTAGGCACGCCTGGGGGCCCAGGCGCGCCCTTGTGGGTTGTGCTCTCCTCGGTGGCCTCCCACACCGCCTCTTTGCTCTATAAATACCCCAATATTCCAGAAACCCTAGGGGATTCGACGAAACTCAATTCCAGCCGCCGCAAGTTCCAGAAACCACAGATCCAATCTAGACACCATCACGGAGGGGTTCATCATCCTCATTGGTGCCTCTCCGATGATGCATGAGTAGTTCATTGTAGACCTACGGGTCCGTAGTTAGTAGCTAGATGGCTTCCTCTCTCTCTTTTGATTCTCAATACAATGGTCTCTTGGAGATCTATTTGATGTAACTCCTTTTGTTGTGTGTTTGTTGGGATCCAATGAACTTTGAGTTTATGATAAGATCTATGCTATTATCCATGAAAGTTATTTGAGTCTTTTGATCTCTTATATGCATGATTACTTATAGCCTCATATTTCTTCTTCGAATCTTTTGTTTAGTTAGGCTGACTATATTGATTTTTCTTTCCATGGAAAGAGGTGCTTTGTGATGGGTTCGATTTTACGGTGCTTGATCCCAGTGACAAAAGGGGAAACAACACGTATATATCGTTTCCATTAAGGATAATAAGATGGGGTCTATCTCTACATAAATAGATCTTGTCTACATCATGTCACCGTTCTTATTGCATTACTCTGTTTCTCCATGAATTTAATACAGTAGATGGATGCTGGATAGTGGTCGGTGTGTGGAGTAATAGTAGTAGATGCAGGCAGGAGTCAGTCTACTAATCTTGGACGTGATGCCTATCTAATGATCATTGCCTGGATATCGTCATGATTATTTCAAGTTCTATCGATTGCCCAATAGTAATTTTTTTACCCATCGCATGCTATTTTTCTCAAGAGAAGCCACTAGTGAAATCTACGGCCCTGAGTCTCTTCTTTATTATATTTGCCTTCGAGATCTATTTTTATTCATTTTTATTTTCAGATCTATATTTCCAAAAACCCCAAAATACCTTGTTGCACTTCATTTTATTTTGCATTTATTCATGATCTATTTATCGAATATATCATATTTTTATCCCATCAACTTGACAATTTCTGGCACCGTTACCCGAAAGGGATTGACAACCCCTTTAACACGTTGGGTTGCAAGTATTTGTTCTTTGTGTGCAGGTACTGTTTATGTAGTGTTTCATGGTTCTCCTACTGGTTCGATAACCTTGGTCTCATCACTAAAGGAAATACCTACCGTAGTTGTGCTGCATCATCCGTTCCTCTTTGGGGAAATATCGACGTAGTTTAAGCCGCAGTCAAAAAGGAATTTTTGGTGCCGTTGTCGGGGAGACATCATCAACATCTACCAAGTTCCTAATCAAAAATCTCATCTCCTTGCAATTTACATTATTTGCCATTTTCCTCTCATTTTCATCTCCCACACTTCACAAAATTTGCCATTTTATTCGCCCTCTTTTTCGTTCGCTGTTTTCTCGTCAGATCTGTTTTTGAGTGCAATCTTGTTGCGTAGTCACGATGACTCAAGTGAACACCAAGTTGTGTGATTTCTCCAATACCAACAAGAATGTTTTTATTAGCACTACGATTGCTCCTCCCGTCACTAGTGCGGAGTCTTGTGATATCAATGCCGCTTTGTCGAATCTTGTTATGAAAGACCAATTTTCTGGTACTCCTAATGAGGATGTCGTGTCCCATCTTAACACATTCATGGAATTATGCGATCTGCAAAAGAAAAAATATGTGTACAATGATATTGTGAAATTATTCTCGTTTTCATTGTGAGATCGTGCAAAAATTTGGTTTTCTTCTTTGCCTCGCAATAGTATCGATTCTTGGGATAAGTGCAAAGATGCTTTTATTACTAAGTATTTTCCACCCGCGAAAATTATTCCCCTTAGAACACAAATCATGAATTTTAAGCAACTTGAGCATGAACATGTTGCGCAATCTTGGGAAAGAGTGAAATTGATACTCAGAAATTGTCCTACTCATGGTTTAAATCTTTGGGTGATCATACAAAATCTCTATGCGGGATTGAATTTTGTTTCTAGAAATCTTTTAGATTCTGCCGCGGTTGGCACTTTTATGGAAACTAGATGATACCCCGCACGTTGCTACGGGAATTGTAGATAGAAATAAGAGAATATATTAAAGAAATGAAATGTAGATAATTTGAATATACTTGTTAACCAGTCATCTCCCAGCTAAAATATAATCATTTCATAAAACTGAAAAATTCACAACTGGGAAGAAAAATACAAAGATTGTGTGTTTTTTATATCATATCGATGTTTGCTATTTTCGTTCCCAGTGACTACTCAACCATCAGCTCAACCAAAATAACCGACACACAAAGAGCAGATAAAGAAACACA
Organism: Triticum urartu; assembly: GCF_056163025.1. NCBI lineage: Eukaryota > Viridiplantae > Streptophyta > Magnoliopsida > Poales > Poaceae > Triticum > Triticum urartu. The sequence continues at coordinate 625,511,709 of NC_141874.1, read as the reverse complement.
AAACAAATAAACATTGGAGATCTCCCTGGGAGGTGGTAATGCTTCTTCTTTGTCACTTGCATGAAATTACTTATCTTCATCTGGCCACAATAGCGAGTAGTCATCTACATTAATAGGGAGGACAAAACAGAATAGTGTGCAAGAAGATTTGCATGATGGTGAGGACAGAAGTGTACCAGTTCAGGTTGTATCATAATTCTGCAAATTTATTCAATCTACTACATTCAGTGAATGAAATTAGAGACAGGATTTTTAGCACCCGGGTGCCCCTACACCCTCTATGAACAGTAAATTCAAAACAAATTCAAAAAAGTCAAAAAAATCCGAAACTTTGGGACATCGAACATCATGAAACTTTTGATGATCTTGCAAAGTTATAGATAAAAATAAAATTCAAAGAGCACTCATATGAAAAAAAATGATTGTTCAAAGTTTATGTACATTTTTTAGCAGTGATTTTGTTTTTTTGTGAGGGCTCCACGAAGGTTATTTGTTGCTGAAACTTTGCAGGAACATCAAACCTTTGATAATCTTTGATCCATGAAAGTTTTAGATTTTTTAGATTGTTTTTTATTGTTTTATGAATTTACTGTTCATGAGGGTGTAGGGCACCCGGTAGTTGTTAGAAATTTCTCATGAAATTATTATACAAAAATTAGTGAGAAAAGTAAGTTTTAAAATAAAATAAGGTTGTGAGCAAATTAGACTTCATAAGACAATGCCAGGTAAGGGATAAAGCTCTTAAACTTTGCATAGTGGGACTTTGGTTCAATAAGGAACATAGCATCCCATGAGAATATTACGCATTCCATACATTCTATTTTAATTAATATTGTAAGATTTATGGCTTGGGAAGTCAGGATACCTTGTTACAAACAAAAGGCATGGATGTTGTCTCAAAAGATTATGACAATGAAGAGAGATTAGAAGTGAATCTTACGACGCAAAGCCGGACATAATTAGACTGTAGGTGTAGCACTAAAGCAATAAAAGAATAACAATTTGTTACGACCATTAAATCAGGAGATGTTCTTAAGTCTATATATTGGGAAAATAGCACTCGAGTCTTGACAGCACCACATCCAGGAACTGCTAGATGATTCCATCATATACTATTTTTTTATCATCTTCCGTTGACTGTTCATAGGCCTATACTTGTCTACACTCTCGGGTGTGCATATATGATGATGTAACTCACGACAGTAAAACATCAGAATGATTGACACTTGATACGTCTCCAACGTATCTACTTTTCCAAACACTTCTGCCCTTGTTTGGACTCTAACTTGCATGATTTGAATGGAACTAACCCGGACTGACGCTGTTTTCAGCAGAATTACCATGGTGTTATTTATGTGCAGGAGCAAACGTTCTCGGAATGACCTGAAAGTTCACGGAGCCACCTTTCAAGAAATAAGAAAAATACCTGCCAAAGACGAAGGCCAGGGGCCCACCGTCTCTCCACGAGGGTGGGGGCGCGCCTGCCCCCCTAGGGCATGCCCCCTACCTCGTGGGCCCCCTGTTGCCTCTCCGACTCTAACTCCACCTCCATATATTGAGTTTCGGGGAGAAAAAATCAGAGAGAAGAAATCATCACGTTTTACGATACGGAGCCACCGCCAAGCCCTAAAACCTCTCGGGAGGGCTGATCTAGAGTCCGTTCGGGGCTCCGGAGAGGGGAGTCCGTCGCCATCGTCATCATCAACCATCCTTCATCACCAATTTCATGATGCTCACCGCCGTGCGTGAGTGATTCCATCGTAGGCTTGCTGGACGGTGATGGGTTGGATGAGATTTATCATGTAATCGAGTTAGTTTTGTTAGGGTTTGATCCCTAGTGTCCACTATGTTCTGAGATTGATGTTGCTATGACTTTGCTATGCTTAATGCTTGTCACTAGGGCCCAAGTGCCATGATTTCAGATCTGAACCTATTATGTTTTCATAAATATATGAGTGTTCTTGATCCTATCTTGCAAGTCTATAGTCACCTATTATGTGTTATGATCCGTTAACCCCGAAGTGACAATAATCGGGATACTTACCGGTGATGACCGTAGTTTGAGGAGTTCATGTATTCACTATGTGTTAATGCTTTGTTCCGGTTCTCTATTAAAAGGAGGCCTTAATATCCCTTAGTTTCTGTAAGGACCCCGCTGCCACGGGAGGGTAGGACAAAAGGTGTCATGCAAGTTCTTTTCCATAAGCACGTATGACTATATTCGGAATACATGCCTACATTATATCAATGAACTGGAGCTAGTTCTGTGTCACCCTAGGTTATGACTGTTACATATGAACCGCATCCGGCATAATTCTCCATCACCGATCCATTGCCTACGAGCTTTCCATATATTGTTCTTCGCTTATTTACTTTTCCATTGCTATTGCTATCATCACTACAAAATACCAAAAACATTTCTTTTACCGATGTTACCTTTTGCTACCGTTATCACCACTATCATATTACTTTGCTACTAAACACTTTGCTGCAGATATTAAGTTTCCAGGTGTGGTTGAATTGACAACTCAACTGCTAATACTTGAGAATATTCTTTGGCTCCCCTTGTGTCGAATCAATAAATTTGGGTTGAATACTCTACCCTCGAAAACTGTTGCGATCCCCTATACTTGTAGGTTATCAAGACCATTTTCTGGCGCCGTTGCCGGGGAGCATAGCTCTATTCTTTGAGTCACTTGGGATATATATCTGCTTATCATTATGAAGAACTTGAGAGATCCAAAAACCAAGATCTATCCCTCAACTACGAGGGGAGGTAAGGAACTGCCATCTAGCTCTGCACTTGATTCACCTTCTATTTTGAGTAAGCTTGCGACACCTACACCCGCTTCTGCTATTCGTTCTAATATGTCGCATGTTATTGATGATGCCACTTCTGCTATGCATGATACTTATGATGAAACTACCTCTATGCCTGATACTACTATGTCACTTAGTGCTTTTCTTGATGAACAACTTGCTAGGGCTAGAGAAATTGAAAATATTGAATCTGATGATACTGATGAAAGTGATGATGAAGAACCACTTGCTATTCCTAAGGGTTATGTATTTGATCAAGATGCTTCTTTAGCTATTTTAGCTTGCAGAAATAGAACTGAACTTAAAAAATTATTAGCTAAATGGAGTAAGCAATCTCTAAATGATAGAATGAAACCTGGCCCTGCTTTGGCTACTTCACCTATCTTTGTTACTGATAAGGATTATGAATTCTCTATTGATCCTGATATAATTACTTTGGTTGAATCTGATCCTTTTCATGGTTATGAATCTGAAACTGTTGTGGCACATCTTACTAAATTGAATGATATAGCTACCCTGTTCACTAAAGATGAGAGAACTCGTTACTTTTATATCCTTAAAATGTTTCCGTTCTCATTAAAGGGTGATGCTAAGATATGGTTTAATTCTCTTGATCCTGGTTGTGTGCATAGTCCCCAGGATATGATTTATTACTTCTCTGCCAAATATTTCCCTGCTCATAAGAAACAAGCTGCTTTAAGGGATATATATAATTTTGTGCAAATTGAAGAAGAGAGTCTCCCACAAGCTTGGGGGAGGCTTCTCCAATTACTTAATGCTTTGCCTGATCATCCTCTTAAGAAAAATGAAATACTTGATATCTTTTATAATGGACTAACCGATGCCTCCAGAGATTGTCTGGATAGTTGTGTTGGTTCTGTTTTCAGGGAAAGAACACCGGATGAAGCTGAAATTCTATTGAATTATATGTTGACAAATGAAAATAATTGGACACCTCCAGAGCCAATTCCTGAGCCTATTCCTAAACCAACTCCGAAGAAGAGGGGTATTCTATTTCTCAGTTCTGAAGATATGCAAAAGGCAAAGAAATCTATGAAAGAAAAGGGTATTAAAGCTGAAGATGTTAAGAATTTACCTCCTATTGAAGAAATACATGGTTTTAATTTACCTCCTGTTGAAGAAACATATAATCTTAATCCTTTACCTATCGAAGAAACTCATGGTCTTGATAACCCGATATAGGTAGTAAAGGAAAATTCTCTCTATAAATATGATAAAGCTATAATCCCATTTACTAAAATTGCTAGCCCATGCTTAGATTAGTTTGATAGATTTATGGCTAAGCAAGAAGATTTTAATGCTTATTTTGGTAGACAATTGAAATACAATTCAATGCTTGTACACTTGGTGATTATATGGCTAATGTTAAAGGTGAACTTAAACTTATTAGTAAACATGCTTCTATGGTTACCACTCAAGTAGAACAAGTACTTAAAGCTCAAAATGATTTGCTCAATGAATTGAACAGTAAGGATAATGATCATGCTGTTAGAGTGGCTACTAGAACTGGTAGAATGACTCAGGAACCTTTGTATCCTGAAGGCCATCCTAAGAGAATTGAGCAAGATTCTCATAGAAATAATATAGATGCACCTAGTTCTTCTAAAAAGAAGAAAAAGAAAAATGATAGGACTTTGCATGCTTCTAGTGATCCTATTGTTGAAACACCTGAGAATCCAAATGATATTTCTATTTCTGATGTTGAAACTCAATCTGGTAATGAACCTGAAACTAGTGGTAATGTTAATAATAATGTTCATGATGATGCTCCACCTAGTAATGATAATGATATAGAAATTGAACCTGCTGTTGATCTTGATAACCCACAATCAAAGAATCAACGTTATGATAAGAAAGACTTCGTTTCTAGGAAACATGGTAAAGAAAGAGAGCCTTGGGTTCAGAAACCCATGCCCTTTCCTCCCAAACCATCCAAGAAAAAGGATGATGAGGATTTTGAGCGCTTTGCTGAAATGATTAGACCTATCTTTTTGCGTATGCGATTAACTGATATGTTTAAAACCAATCCTTATGCTAAGTATATGAAATATATTATTACAAACAAAAGAAAGATACCGGAAGCTGAAATTTCCACCATGCTTGCTAATTATACTTTTAAGGGTGGAATACCAAAGAAACTTGAAGATCCAGGAGTACCCACTACACCATGCTCTATTAAAAAAACTATGTTAAAACTGCTTTATGTGATCTTGGAGCCGGTGTTAGTATTATGCCTCTCTCTTTATATCGTAGACTTGATTTGAATAAGTTGACACCTACTGAAATATCTTTGGAAATGGATGATAAATCAACTGCTATACCTGTCGGTATTTGTGAGGATGTGCCTGTTGTAGTTGCAAACGTTACTATTTTAACGGACTTTGTTATTCTTGATATTCCCGAGGACGATAGTATGTCTATTATTCTTGGAAGACCCTTTTTGAATACTGCAGGGCTATTATTGATTGCACTAAAGGCAATGTCACTTTTCATGTTAATGGTAATGATCATACGGTACACTTTCCGAGGAAACAACCTCAAGTTCACAGTATCAATTCTATTGGAAAAATTCCATCGATCATATTTGGAAGTTTTGAATTTCCTCTTCCTACTGTCAAGAAGAAATATGATATTCTTATTATTGGGGATGTGCATATCCCCGTTGAGGTAACATAGTGTTATTCGAAATATCTCCGGTTCCATGTTATTTGGAATGAGTTCGTTAACAAGACTTGATCAACCTTGTTAGTGGATTACTTTTGATGATCATGAGATGGATGAAACTAGAAGGCACAACCTTCTGTACCCCACTTTTACTTTCTCTTATTTATATTAAATAAAATTAAAATAAATATTTGTGTGTCTATTATCCGATTATCCGTGCAATATAAAAATACCTCGAAAATAAAAGTTCTCCAAATGCCCTGAAAATTAAATATGATTTTTCTAGAATATTTGAGGATTGATGGAACAAAGAACACACCAGGGGGGCAACCACCTTGCCACGAGGGTGGAGGGCGCGCCCACCCCCCTAGGGCGCGCCCCCTGCCTCGTGGGCCCACGGTGGCCCTCCTCCACTTATTCTTTCACCCACACACTTCATCTTCCTCCCACAAACACGAATATCCAGCTCAAGCACGAGTCCAAGCTCGTTTTGCTGCCATTATCGATCTCCTTGCTCAAAGCACCTCTCATAAAACTGCTTGGGGAGATTGTTCCTTGGTATGTGACTCCTCCATTGGTCCAATTAGTTTTTGTTCTAGTGCTTTATTCATTACAAATTTTTGCTGCTTAGGTGACCCTGTTCTTGAGCTTGCACGTCAAATTTATATGGTCAAAAGTAGTTTTGATGCATGATATAGGCCCTAGGCACTTGTAGGAGTAGTTACTATCAATATTATTGAGTTTGGTTTACTTTTATTTTGAAGTTACTGAAAATTTCAGAATTTTTCAGAAAATGATGAGGAGACTTTTGAGGGGCTCATCGAGCCAAAGCTCGAAGGAAAAGGCACCAAAGCCTAAGTATAATCTGCCTCGCACCACGGAGGTTCGGGCGTGTGAATGGCCTTCCGAGGATTTCTTAAGAGCAGCCAGGATTTATGAAGATTTTCATGAGTTGCCTCAGACTGCAGGCCTTACCGCTTTCCTCCACGACCAATGCGATCAGTATCTCTTGCTCACAAATACCTTTGCGCAAAACTTTCATTTTCATTCTAGGAACTCACCACCTACGGTGGAATTTCATTTATATGATGAGCATAAGGAGATGTCACTTTATGATTTTTGTCGGATCTGTTTAGTCCCTTTTGGGGGCAAGACAGAAGAACCACATCATGATGATGTGGAGGGATTTATTGACACTATCACTGTAGGGGAAACAAGGAAGGTTTCCGATGCACGAATCACTAGCATACATTTTCCTGTTTTACGCTACTTTGCATTATTTGCTAGTCGTTGCTTAATTGGTCGCGGAAAGTGTGGAAACCTGAGTATCCCTGATATTATTATTTTGCACCACGGTTTGTACGGTAATAACTCTTTTAGTATGGGCAGCATTATTGCCAAACGGTTAAGTCTAAACCGTACCAAGGGCCCCATCTTTGGAGGCATCTATGCTATACGCCTAGCTGCACATTTTAACATACCTATTAGGCATGCTGAGAAGGAAGAAAAAGTGCTGCCCCGTGTCTATCTAGATTATAAAAGTATGGTGGCACATGATTTTATTGTTAAGAATAGGGAAGGAGAGCTTAAATATCAATTGTTCTTTAATAAACATCATCCTGAGACTATTACCTTGCCCGCTCCTTCTTTGTTTGATTTGACTGTAGGCACGTACCTTGTTCCGTTGATGGCTATCCACGCCTACCGGAACCCTGCACCAGCCGAGGAGCCAGAGTCGGAACCACAATTTGATCCTTCACGACAGTCTAATTATCAGTGGGATTCGGAGATGATTGTCAGCCAGTGGCAATCTGAGCCTTCTTCTTCTGCATCACATTACGACCCCAACAACTATTATTATGGAATATGGATATCCGCCAGGCCAGCCGTGGCCATAGACCAACTTAGGCCAAAAGCCTAAGCTTGGGAAAGTACATATTTCCCACCAACATTACATTTATGCTCACACACTCATTGCTAGATGTCGGTGCTCATACTTTTTCATTGTATCATCCATGCTAGTCTAATTTCCTTTTTATGCTTTCTTCTTGTGTGTTTAATAAACCTTAAGAAAAACCAAAAAATAGTTGTAACTTTTAGTTAGTTTAATTTCCATGCTTGTAGTAGTAATTAAAAAGAAAACCCCAAAAGATTTCCTGTTCTTCTTTTGCTTGTTGGGAGCTTTCCCGTGTAAATAGTTTTATTTCTTTTCTTTTCTTTGGGGGTCGATAGGAGAAGACCATGATTAAATTGTTAAAGTGGCTCTTATATGCATTATTGTTGATCTGACAAAAGAGCCCATATTGCCTTGTCTTCTCCTGTTTATTGAATGCCTGCAGATTCCAGCTTAATCCAATGCACGTGCACTATTATTATTATTCACATCATTCGGTCATGCAAGTGAAAGGCAATTATGATGATATATGATGGACTGGCTGAGATGAGAAAAGCTGGTATGAACTCGACCTCTTTTGTTTTTGTAAATATGATTAGTTCATCGTTCCTGATTCAGCCTATTATGAATAAACATGTTTGCAATGACAATTAGAGATCATAGTTTCTTGTGCCATGCTTGATTAGCTATGAGTTATAATGGTTTACCTTGCGTGCCAACATGCTATTAAAATGGTTATGATGTGGTATGATAGAGTGGTATCCTCCTCTGAATGATTTAAGTGACTTGACTTGGCACATGTTCACGCATGTAGTTGAAACAAAATCAACATAGCCTTCACGATATTTATGTTCATGGTGGATTATATCCTAGTCATGCTTGCATTCAGTGTTGATTAATTTTAATGCATGTTCATGACTGTTGTCACTCTCCAACTGGTCGCTTCCCAGTCTTTTGCTAGCCTTCACCTGTACTAAGCGGGAATACTGCTTGTGCATCCAAACTCCTTAAACCCCAAAGTTATTCCACATGAGTCCACTATACCTACCTATATACGGTATCTACCTGCCGTTCCAATTAATTTGTATGTGCCAAACTCTAAACCTTCAAATAAATATCCTGTTTTGTATGCTCGAATAGCTCATGTATCAACTAGGACTGTCTGTATCTTCCATGTTAGGCGGGTTATTCTCAAGAGGAGTGGACTCTGCTCCTCACTCACGAGATAAATGGCTGGTCACCGGGATGCCTAGTCCCATGCTTTATGCAAACTAAATCAAAATAATTGCAAACAAAACTCCCCTTGGGACTCTTGTTAGTTGGAGGCACTCGTTGTTTCGAGCAAGCCATGGATTGATGCTTGTGGTGGAAGGGGGAGCATAAACTTTACCATTCTGTTTGGGAACTGCCTATAATGTGTGTAGCATGGAAGATATCGCCATCTCTTGGTTGTTATGTTGACAATGAAAGTATACCGCTCAAAATATTATCCACCTATGTTTCAAAACCGAGCTCTGGCACCTCTACAAATCCCTGCTTCCCTCTACGAAGGACCTATCTATTTACTTTTATGCTGAGTCATCATCCTCTTATCAAAAAGCACCAGTTGGAGAGCACTGCTATCATTTGCATTCATTACTGTTAGTTTACATTGAGTATGACCTGACTGGATCTCTTTTACCATGAATTACAATGTCTAGTCAGTCCTTGGTCTTTAAAGGTGCTCTACATTTATGTTTTGCGGTCTCAGAAAGGGCTAGCGAGATACCACCTTGTTATATCATATTATGATTGTTTTGAGAAAGTGTTGTCATCCGAGTTTTATTATTATGGCTCGCTAGTTGATTATGCTATTGATATGAGTAAACTTGAGACCTATGCATTATTACAAATGTGGTTAGTTATAATCTTTGCTAAAAACTTGAATGCTGGCTTTACATATTTACAACAACAAGAGCAACTGAATTGCTTGAGGACAAGCAAAGGTTTAAGCTTGGGGGAGTTGATACGTCTCCAACGTATCTACTTTTCCAAACACTTTTGCCCTTGTTTTGGACTCTAACTTGCATGATTTGAATGGAACTAACCTGGACTGACGCTGTTTTCAGCAGAATTACCATGGTGTTATTTATGTGCAGGAGCAAACGTTCTCGGAATGATCTGAAACTTCACGGAGCCACTTTTTAGAAAATAAGAAAAATACCCGCCAAAGATGAGGGCCAGGGGCCCACCGTCTCTCCACGAGGGTGGGGGGCGCGCTTGCCCCCCTACCTCGTGGGCCCCCTGTTGCCTCTCCGACTCCAATTCCACTTCCATATATTGAGTTTCAGGGAGAAAAAATTAGAGGGAAGAAATCATTGCGTTTTATGATACGGAGCCGCCGCCAATCCCTAAAACCTCTCGGGAGGGCTGATCTGGAGTCCATTCGGGGCTCCAGAGAGGGGAATCCGTCGCCATCGTCATCATCAACCATCCTCCATCACCAATTTCATGACGCTCACCGCCGTGCGTGGGTGATTCCACTGTAGGCTTGCTGGACGGTGATGGGTTGGATGAGATCTATCATGTAATCGAGTTAGTTTTGTTAGGGTTTGATCTCTAGTGTCCACTATGTTCTGAGATTGATGTTGCTATGACTTTGCTATGCTTAATGCTTGTCACTAGGGCCCAAGTGCCATGATCTCAGATCTGAACCTATTATGTTTTCATAAATATATGAGTGTTCTTGATCCTATCTTGCAAGTCTATAGTCACCTATTATGTGTTATGATTCGTTAACCCCGAAGTGACAATAATCGAGATACTTACCGGTGATGACCGTAGTTTGAGGAGTTCAGGTATTCACTATGTGTTAATGCTTTGTTCCGGTTCTCTATTAAAAGGAGGCCTTAATATCCCTTAGTTTCCGTAAGGACCCCGCTGCCACGGGAGGGTAGGACAAAAGGTGTCATGCAAGTTCTTTTCCATAAGCACGTATGACTATATTCGGAATACATGCCTACATTATATCAATGAACTGGAGCTAGTTCTGTGTCACCCTAGGTTATGACTGTTACATGATGAATCGCATCCGGCATAATTCTCCATCACCGATCCATTGCCTACGAGCTTTCCATATATTGTTCTTCGCTTATTTACTTTTCCGTTGCTATTGCTATCATCACTACAAAATACCAAAAACATTACTTTTACTGTTGTTACCTTTTGCTACCGTTATCACCACTATCATATTACTTTGCTACTAAACACTTTGCTGCAGATATTAAGTTTCCAGGTGTGGTTGAATTGACAACTCAGCTGCTAATACTTGAGAATATTCTTTGGCTCCCCTTGGGTCGAATCAGTAAATTTGGGTCGAATACTCTACCCTCGAAAACTGTTGTAATCCCTTATACTTGTGGGTTATCAACACTGAATCACCGAATATAGAAAAGAGTAGTTGCAATTAGCAAAATATTTTTATTATCTAGAGATACATTCAGCAAACATCAGAGATTACAAATATAAGGTTTGTTGAATGACAGAGAAGATTACCGATGGCATTCCATTAGAGAAGATCTGAGCACTTTTTGTAAGGTAATTTCTTCAGAAGGCTTCTTTAGCAATGCTTGCAAAAATAATGCATCCAACAGCTAACAAAGCAAAGGAGTAGGAGTTACCTTCACTGGATGGTACGTATCGCCTATATCAAAGGGGTACAATAATATGATTGATGCCACCTGCTAAAGAAAACTGGTTAGTAAACAACAAATCTGCAAGTTGAAACTATTTTTTTGGATCTGGGTGTCTATCTTGATGGCAGCAGATCATGGTGTAGTTCATGTATGACGCAGGAACTCTCCTCCCCTGACCAAGCAAACGCTTTTGCCGGCTGCATATCTACATGACCATGTTGTGTCATACGAAATTGATATCTCCACTTCTCCTCTTCCTTTATCTAGTCTCCGCCATCCTTTTCTCTCAATCTATGTGTAGGTTGATATCTCCACTTCTTCTCTTCCTTCATCTGCTCAAGAACCTTTATACTACATGCATGCGAACTTGAAGCATCAAACCTGACAGTTTTCCAATATTAAGATAGGTCGGATTCAAGAGTAAAGAAAATCTTCATCACTCATTCGTATGCGAGATGCTGATTCAAGAGCAGAGAAGCTTGTCAGTCATCAGTGAGGTCATATTGGTTTGGGTAAAATATAAGGGAATGCCTAGAATGCACTGTATACCTACAAGAATAAAACAAACAAAACATTTTATTGACAGAACATGCAGATTCTAATATAGAGATAATCACAAAGTGATAACATTAACTATAAGAAATCTTGAGCAGATGATCTCATCATATAGTGCATAATGTTAATCTTGGTGGATGAATAAAAATGCAGCAAGAAGCTATCATAGCATCACCGCCTACCTCTATGGTGTATGATTACTAGCGGTCAGAAAGTTGAAGAGAGATCAAGTGGCATCCTAATAATGTACAACAGTAAGGGAAGGTGAACGACCTGGAATTCAGCAATAAGGGCTTGAAAGATTCAATGCATGAATAAACATCAGTGCGTACCTTCGTGTAGTAGCAGAAGTAGGAATTGACGGATTCCTGATGGCGTGCGGCCTGCTGCAAAATCAAGATATATAGGTGTTGGGAGCCATCCCCAAAAATAAATGAAAAGAAAGATGATGTACCCAGACACTATTGTGAAGAGGAATAGAGAGATTACAGGAATCAAAAGGCAAATTGCGATATTCATGAACCAATCTTGATTACTCACGAAGAACTCTTCAGGTGCAACACATAATTATATAGAAATAGTCAAAAGGGAAAAATATTCACAACTTAGATGGAGTTTGTAGTAGAAATACCTCTGCACGATGTTTGATTGCAATGAGGCAGCCACGGTGGCATCTATAGGAGCAGCGACGCTTCCGATGTGGGTCGCTTGTGGTTGTGCGGCCAACTTGGCCGGCACATGTGTGGGCGGTGGACACAAGAAGAGGCTGCAACTAGTTTGGGTGGCGTAGATGGCAGGTGGAAGAGCAACACCAGAGCCACCTTGGATGGAACAAAGACATCGACGTGGGGAAGGACTGGGGTGCCGCCGTCTTGATGATGCACGCAACACACCAGTGAAACATAGCCCTAAAGAATCCTGCAGTGCAATGGAGGCAAGCCAAATCGGCGGTCCTGCCAAACCATAGTTCAAAAGGCGTCGTCTCAACGGATTTCGATGGTGCCCTATTTAGCGTGAATGCAGCCGTCTCTAAAGCATAACCCCAAAACGATAGCGGTAAATCAGTAAGAGAGATCATAGATTGCACCATATCTAGTAAAGTACGATTACGACGTTCGGACACACCATTACGCTGTGGTGTTCCGGGTGGCGTGAGTTGCGAAACTATTCCGCATTGTTTCAAATGTATACCAAACTCGTAACTCAAATATTCTCCTCCACGATCAGATCGTATAAACTTTATTTTCTTGTTACGATGATTTTCCACTTCACTCTGAAATTCTTTGAACTTTTCAAACGTTTCAGACTTATGTTTCATTAAGTAGATATACCCATATCTGCTTAAGTCATCTGTGAAGGTGAGAAAATAACGATATCCGCCACGGGCCTCAATATTCATCGGACCACATACATCTGTATGTATGATTTCCAACAAATCTGTTGCTCTCTCCATAGTACCGGAGAACGGCGCTTTAGTTATCTTGCCCATGAGGCACGGTCCGCAAGTACCAAGTGATTCATAATCAAGTGGTTCCAAAAGTCCATCAAAATGGAGTTTCTTCATGCGCTTTATACCAATATCACCTAAACGGCAGTGCCACAAATAAGTTGCACTATCATTATCAACTCTGCATCTTTTGGCTTCAACATTATGAATATGTGTATTACTACTATCGAGATTCAACACAAATAGACCACTCTTCAAGGGTGCATGACCATAAAAGATATTACTCATATAAATAGAACAACCATTATTCTCATATTTAAATGAATAACCGTCTCGCATCAAACAAGATCCAGATATAATGTTCATGCTTAACGCTGGCACCAAATAACAATTATTTAGGTCTAAAATTAATCTCGAAGGTAGATGTAGAGGTAGCGTGCCGACGGCGATCACATCGACTTTGGAACCGTTTCCCATGCGCATCGTCACCTCGTCCTTAACCAATCTTCGCTCAATCCGTAGTCCCTATTTCGAGTTGCAAATATTAGCAACATAACCAGTATCAAATACCTAGGTGCTACTGCGAGCTCTAGTAAGGTAGACATCAATAACATGTATATCACATATACCTTTGTTCACTTTGCCATCCTTCTTATCCGCCAAATACTTGGGGCAGTTCTGCTTTGATACGTCTCCAACGTATCTATAATTTTTGATTGCTCCATGCTATATTATCTACTGTTTTGGACTATATTGGGCTTTATTTTCCACTTTTATATTATTTTTGGGACTAACCTATTAACTGGAGGCCCAGCCTAGAATTGCTGTTTTTTGCCTATTTCAGTGTTTCGGAGAAACAGAATATCAAACGGAGTACAAATGGAATGAAACCTTCGGAAACATGATTTTCTCATCAGATAACATCCAGGAGACTTGGACCCTCCGTCAAGAAAGCCACGAGGTGGTCACGAGGGTGGAGGGCGCGCCCCCCCTAGGGCTCGCCCCCTGCCTTGTGGGCCCCTCAAAGCTCCACCGACGTACTTCTTCCTCCTATATATACCTACGTACCCCCAAATGATCGGGGATAGAGCCAAAAACCTAATTCCACCGCCGCAACTTTCTGTATCCATGAGACCCCATCTTGGGGCCTGTTCCAAAGCTTCGCCGGAGGGGGGCATCGATCACGGAGGGCTTCTACATCATCATCCAAGCCCCTCCGATGAAGCGTGAGTAGTTTACTTCAGACCTATGGGTCCATAGTTAGTAGCTAGATGGCTTCTTCTCTATTTTGGATCTCAATACAATGTTCTCCCCCTCTCTTGTGGAGATCTATTCGATGTAATCTTCTTTTTGCGGTGTGTTTGTTGAGACCGATGAATTGTGGGTTTATGATCAAGTCTATCTATGAATAATATTTGAATCTTCTCTTAATTCTTTTATGTATGATTGGTTATCTTTGCAAGTCTCTTTGAATTATCAGTTTGATTTGGCCTACTAGATTGGTTGTTCTTGCCATGGGAGAAGTGTTTAGCTTTGGGTTCGATCTTGCGGTGTCCTTTCCCAGTGACAGAAGGGGCAGCAAGGCACGTATTGTATTGTTGCCATCGAGGATAACAAGATGGTTTTTTTTCATATTGCATGAAACTATCCCTCTAAATCATGTCATCTTGCTTAAGGCGTTACTCTGTTTTTAACTTAATACTCTAGATGCATGCTGATAGCGGTCGATGAGTGGAGTAATAGTAGTAGATGCAGGAAGGAGTCGGTCTACTTGTCTCGGATGTGATGCCTATATACATGATCATACCTAGATATTCTCATAACTATGCTCAATTCTATCAATTGCTCAACAGTAATTTGTTCACCCACCGTAGAATACTTATGCTCTTGAGAGAAGCCACTAGTGAAACCTATGGCCCCCGGGTCTCTTTCTCATCATATCAATCTCCATCACTTTATTATTGCTTTGCTTTTACATTGCTTTTAATTTTTACTTTGCATCTCTATACCAAAATACCAAAAATATTATTTATCATCTCTATCAGATCTCACTTTCGTAAGTGATCGTGAAGGGGTTGACAACCCCTAAGCGCATTGGTCGCGTTGAGCTATTGTTTTTGTGTAGGTACAAGGGACTCGCGTGTAGCCTCCTACTGGATTGATACCTTGGTTCTCAAAAACTGAGGGAAATACTTACGCTACTTTGCTGCATCATCCTCTCCTCTTCGGGGAAATCCAAAGCAGTGCTCAAGAGGTAGCATGCTTCCAGTGACCAGTCTATTTGCAGTAGAAGCACTCAGTCTCAGGCTTAGGTCCAGACTTGCGTTTCTTCTCCTGAGCAGCAACTTGTTTGCCGTTCTTTTTGAAGTTCCCCTTCTTCTTCCCTTTACCCTTTTTCTTGAAACTGGTGGTCTTGTTGACCATGAACACTTAATGCTCCTTCTTGATTTCTACCTCCGCAGCCTTTAGCATCGCGAAGAGCTCGGGAATTGTCTTATCCATCCCTTGCATATTATAGTTCATCACGAAGCTCTTGTAGCTTGGTGGCAGTGATTGAAGAACTCTGTCAATGACACTATCAACAGGAAGATTAAGTCCCAGTTGAGTTAAGTGGTTATGGTACCCAGACATTCTGAGTATATGTTCACTGACAGGACTATTCTCCTCCATCTTGCAGTTGTAGAACTTATTGGAGACTTCATATCTCTCAATCCGGGCATTTGCTTGAAATATTAACTTCAACTCCTGGAACATCTCATATGCTCCATGATGTTCAAAACATCGTTGAAGTCCCGGTTCTAAGCCGTAAAGCATGGCACACTGAACTATCGAGTAGTCATCAGCTTTGCTCTGCCAGACGTTCTTAACATCATCAGCAGCATCTGCAGCAGGCGTGGCACCTAGCGGTGCTTCCAGGACGTAACTCTTTTGTGCAACAATGAGGATAATCCTCAAGTTACGGACCCAGTCCGCGTAATTGCTACCATCATCTTTCAACTTTGCTTTCTTAAGGAACGCATTAAAATTCAACGGAACAACAGCACGGGCCATCTATCTACAACAACATAGACAAGCAAAATACTATCAGGTACTAAGTTCATGATAATTTTAAGTTCAATTAATCATATTACTTTAAGAACTCCCACTTAGATAGATGTAACACCCTCGATGCGGCTATATCTCCCACGTGTCGGAGCACGACTTAGAGGCATAACCACATTGAAGGTAATGTCGCAAGAGGGGTAATCTTTACACATCCCATGTACTGAATAAGGAGGTACAGAGTTGGCTTACAATCGCCACTTCACACAATACATGAATAAAGCATTACATCATCCAGAATACAAACAAGGTCCGACTACGGAACCAAAATAAAAGAAGACTACCCCTAATGCCACAGATCCCAATCGCCCCGAATGGGCTCCACTATTGATCAACTGAAACGAAACAACACAATGAACGAGATCTTCATCGAGCTCCTCCTTGAGCTTGGTTGTGTCACCTTCACGGTATCATCGGCACCTGCAAACTGGTTTTTGAACTAATCTGTGAGTCACGGGGACTCAGCAATCTCACACCCTCGCGATCAAGACTATTTAAGCTTATGGGTAGGGAAAAGGTATGAGGTGGAGTTGCAGCAAGCAATAGCATATATGGTGGCTAACATACGCAAATGGGAGTGAGGAGAGAAGGCAAAGCACGGCCGAGAATCTATGATCAAGAAGTGATCCTAGACTACTTACATTCAAGCATAACACGAGACCGTGTTCTCTTCCCGGACTCCGCCGAAAAGAGACCATCACGGCTACACACGCGGTTGATGCATTTTAATTAAGTTAAGTGTCAAGTTCTCTACAACCGGACATTAACAAATTCCTATCTGCCCATAACCGCGGGCATGGCTTTTGAAAGTTCATAACCCTGTAGGGGTGTCCCAACTTAGCCCATCACAAGCTCTCGGTCAATCAAGGATATTCCTTCTCCCAGGAAGACCCAATCAGACTCGGAATCCCGGTTACAAGACATTTTGACAATGGTAAAACAAGACCAGCAAAGCCACTCGGATGTGCCAACAAATCCCGATAGGAGCTGGACATATCTCGTTCTCAGGGCACACCGGATTGTCCAAACTTCCGGTAGGCCAGCCCAGAGTTGCCCCTGGTGGCCACCGGCGGCTGACAAGTTGGACCAACACTCAGAGGAGCACTGGCCCGGGGGGGTTTAAAATAAAGATGACCCTTGAGTCTGCAGAACCCAAGGGAAAAAGGCTTAGGTGGCAAATGGTAAAACCAAGGTTGGGCCTTCCTGGAGGAGTTTTATTCAAAGCGAACTGTAAAGGGGTTCCCATTATAACCCAACCGCGTAAGGAACGCAAAATCAAGGAACATAACACCGGTATGACGGAAACTAGGGCGGCAAGAGTGGAACAAAACACCAGGTATAAGGCCGAGCCTTCCACCCTTTACCAAGTATATATATGCAATAATTAATAAGAGATATTGTGATATCCCAACAATCAACATGTTCCAACAAGGAACAAACTCCAATCTTCACCTGCAACTAGCAACACTATAAGAGGGGCTGAGCAAAGCGGTAACATAGCCAAACAACGGTTTGCTAGGACAAGGTGGGTTAGAGGCTTGGCTTAGCAATATGGGAGGCATGATATAGCAAGTGGTGGGTATCGCAGCATAGTCATAGCAAAAGAGCGAGCATCTAGCAAGCAAAGATAGAAGTGATTTCGAGGGTATGGTCATCTTGCCTGAAATCCCGCAAGGAAGAAGAACGAGTCCATGAAGAAGACAAACGGACGTAGTCGAACGGATCCTCACAACTCCGAAACGAAACCAAAGCTAACGAGAGAAGCACCCGGAAAGAAGCAAACAACATAGTAAACAACCACCACATAAACATGGCATGATGCACAACCAAGTATGATGCATGACCAGTTTAAAGAGGTATGGCATGTCAAGGTGCACAAATAACACTACAAACACTACTAGGAAAAGGCCTACTAGTGGCGCACCAGTTTTTCCTACTAATGGCGCACTACTGGTGCGCCACTAGTACCACACCACTAGTATTTTTTACTAATGGCGCCCCACTGGTGCGCCATTAGTATCTAGTATACTAATGGCGCACCACGCCGTGCGCCATTAGTATAGACCACCATGTGCCATTAGTATGCCTCCCAGGGGGCCATATTTACCCATGTGCTTTGGCATACTAATGGCGCACTGTGGGATGATGCACCATTAGTATCCTTTGGCATACTAATGGCGCACTGTGTAGTGATGCGCCATTAGTATCCTTTGGCATACTAATGGTGCACTTTGAGGTGATGCGCCATTAGTATGAATATTATGTTTTTTTTACTTTTCTGATTTTTGCACAGGTTACAAAATTATTATTGGACAGAATATAGACAGCAGCACACAGCAATAGCAGATTCATCGAATACAATAGAAGATTAGTCTCCGAATACAATTCATCATATTAGTCTCCGAATTCAAAAGACCGAACAAAGATAAAACATTACAAGTCTCGAGACCGTGAGTAGCGAGTTTGTCTTTACATTACAAGTCGATATCGATCATCTAAACTACCATCACATAGAAGAGAGCTGTGGTCATCACGATGAGCATCATCGCGATGAAACTGGTCTTCATCCGGTTCCTCCAACGCTCCCTCCTCTCTCCCGCTAGATAGCGGGCGTATCTAGATTCCGCCTCCGCCCTAGTGGTGTACCCTTTGTAACTGTTAATGCTGAAACGGTGAACCTGTCTCCGACACTCCTCCCAGTCGTCGTAGACTCCGGGAACCTTACCCTTGTACACAACATACGACGGCATCTCTATGCACAAGCCAAACAACAGACAATACATAAGCAATATATAAGTATGCAACAAAAGGATCGGAAGAGAAAAGCAAGACATTAATAGCAAGATTCATGGTCCTACTAATAAATATCATCGATTACATCTAAGTTGAACGATTGTCGAAACCAAAGAGACATACAATTCATTAATTTTAATTACAACATGAGCCAATCAATGTTTCAGAACTACACATAGCATCACTACTTTCGACTCGACTCATGGGACCGGAGCGTGGATGAAGCCGTCGTCTGTCATGATGGTCATGAAATCGCGGGCGTTGTCAGCCTGCATTTGTAGCGTTGTGTCTATCTCACTGTTGGACGGTTGATTTCTGAGGTAGAACTGCCCCGAGGTATGAAGGACATCTTGATGGATGATGTCCGCAAACTCCGACTGGATGCGAAAGAATTCTTGTCTGATGTCCGCATCCTGGATTGCCGACAAGCTCGCGGCCCAATCTTTGAGATTATCTGGTAGCAGAAGGTGATGATGGTCCCGTACGATCGCCCACATGTGATGGAGGGCGTAGTAGGCATCCTTCTGACCGCCAGGCGGCTGCTTGACGTAGCAGAACTTAGTATTGTGGGTGAACACGTGCCTGCCGTACCTACGAACTGGCCTGGTGAAGGTGCCTCCAGATTTGGCATAGCCGGGGAGAACATCATCAAGAACTTTCTTGATATTTGTGTAGTCCATCTTGGAGTCACGGTTCGGGTCGAAATACGTGGCCATGGAATATTTCGCGCTTAAGAGGATGAGTGTGCAATGTATGTCACTGCACAGAACACGGAATGTTAGAAAAAAAAGAACGATCGAAATCTAAGAAATCATATGTTACGGGGAGGTTAAGGGATGACTTACTCGGGAAAGTAAGCCACGAGGAAGTTATCCTTATCTGGGTTTGCCAGAATGACGCCTTCGAGGTGTGAACTCGCGACTTGGCGGTCCCCAGCGCTGCCCAAGAGCTTGGCACGCATGTAGAAGGGGTCAACTATCACGATGCCCGGGGTCTTGTCTCTAATGATCCGCATCTCCATACTCAGCGAAAATAGCCGAACGAAGGTGTAGTGCAGCGGATGAAGGTTAAACATAGCAAAGATGTCATCAAACCGCAGGACGATCGTACCCCCGATGGCGCCATCTACAAAGCCCTTGCCCTCTGGCACCTTGGCCACGAAAACCGGGTATGCCACATCATTCTCTCTGAGACACCGCTTCTCCAAAGAAAGAACACTGTCATGCAGACTCCGCATAGCACCGGTTGCAGCATTGAGCATATTTGTCGGTAGCATCGCCCTACCCGCCACATGCACCCTCCTCGAGATATCCTTAGGTGAAGGTGGCCCGTCCTGAGCACGAATCGTACTCGGTGCCGGCTGGCTCACACCGGCGTCCTTTTTAGTCTTTCGTTTCCGTCCCTTCTTCTTGACTGTTGTAATGGGACCGAGTTCTGCTTACAGACCGCCTTCTTGAGCGTGTTGGGGCTGATAATATTTCGCACCTCAGCTATCTGAGACTCGGTGAAGGCGGCAGATGGAGGCGTCTCCTGAGAACTAAACGCCAGACGATGCCTGTTGCAATTGGGTTTCTCCGCCATACCAGCTAGATCGCGGTCGTCTTGGTTGGGTTCTTGAGAAGGAGGCCCGCAGAACTCGTCACCGTACCCATGTTCGGCAAAGTACTTATCAACGTTGGTAAATGTACCGTCGTCGTTGTCGTTGTCGTCTGGATCCTGTGCCATATGCATGTTCGGATCCTGTGCCATAGGGATGTATGGCATGTCCGGTAGCGTTGCGGCGTTCTTGCCATGGCTTGGCGCCGGCATGACTGGCGGTCTTGTCTGTGGGGTGGTGTCCCCCGCCCCCAAACGAATCTGGCTCTTCGGCCAAAGCAGGGGCCAGCTTACGCAGGTGCTGAGGGTCATCTCATCTTCTTCGTCGGCCCCAGCGGGTCGAATCGGACGTAACAACTCATCGCAGCCTGGCAGCACCTGAACCACTTCAACCCTATACACTATGGGTGGCATCGGATTACCGTGGAACACGGGGTTGCCCGGTTGAATGATTCTGCCCTTGGCGACATCGACCAACTCGCCGCCCACGAAGTGCAGGAGAGTGCAAGGAACGTCGGCGGCGCCCTGCGAAAACATGTAGGGTGTCAGGGATGCCTAGTCAAAGGCAAGGAGATGAAGTCATCGGCCGAGAGGCTTAGTTACCGTGATGCCGTCGAGCTCGGCTAATGTCGAGGCACCACCAACGGCGGGCGTGCAACTGATGGAGGGGCCGCTTGCTGGCGAGGTGCCGACCGGCGTACACCCGGGTGCATTAAGCTCCAATGCCCGTGCCGGCGTCGGAGACACGAATACCGCCTCCACCGGAGACACCAATGGTGCCGCCTGCGCGTTGTGCGAGTTGCTCGCTGTGAAGCTGGGAACCGGGGGAGGTCCCTGTTGGCCGCCCGCAATCCACGTCGTTAGCCCATGAATCAACGTAGGCACCATGGCGTTGAGCATCGTTCCCAGTTGTTTTTGCACTTGCTCTTGGAAAATCTCCGGAATCCGTGCCACTTGTGCCTTGAGTGCTTCAACCTCGCGCGACTGGCTTTCCGAGCTGGTCTTTTTCTCCTTTCACCCACCAACGGTATAGTATGACGACCATTTTGTGGACAAGCCTTTGCCGGCCACACGACTAGCTGACGTCGGCTTACTGAGCTTATCCTTGTTTTTCATTACGTTCAACGCCCTATTTAAAGGGGTGTCGAAAGGGGAGCTCTGAGACGACCCCGCGCTACTGCTTTCATTGTCCTGCGGAAGGAACGTGAACCATTTAGAAATATTGGGGATTAATTAGAATGCAACCATATGGAGCTAATTACGCGGGGGATGTATTCCTTACCAGAACAAGCTCAAGCGCCCTGGTCTTCGGATCTGTGGTAAGCTCCTTTGTTACCGGGTCCTCCTTGTACCGGGCCCTGAGAAAGTTCCTGGTCTGCTTGTCACGGTATTTCTTGAAGCGGGGCGGTAGGCCTTGCTCGGCATGCTCCGCGTCCTCCTTGTCCCATATAGGCTCCGCCACTCTGTAACCGCCGGGACCGAGTTGGTGGACCCCTAAGTTCAACTTCCGCATTTCTTTCCCCCACTGACTTGATTCGGACGTTGCGCTGCTCTCGCACTTGATCTTGAACTCCTTGTAGTCATCTTCGCTCATCAAAGGATATTTCGCCTTGATCTTCTCATAACTATCACCTTTTTCAATCATTGCCTTCATCGTGCTTTTCCAAGTAGACAGGGCCGTGCTCATCCTCGTGAGGGCGGCACCGTTCACTTTATTCCCTGAGAGGCGTGTGCTTGCAAACTCAGCAGGGAACTTGTATCGTTCGTGCAGCTTCGTGAAGAGGAGGCTGCGCAAATTCCCCCGGTCCTTATGCCTTAGGTTCTCGGTGTTGATCGAGACGGTGCTCTAGAGAATGCACCCGAGCTGAACCGAGTACCCCTTGACTACTTGTTTGGGAACCGTCGGATGCCCGTCGGAGTTCACTTCAGTAAATTCCTCCCTGACGGTGCCGAGCACGCTCGGGCGCCGGTCCTTCCGTTGCCTCTTCGGTTGGCTGCCATCTGTGCGTGCACCGCCATCATCAGTGGTGGCATCCTCGGCGGCACCATCAGTGGTGTCATGCCCGACGCCGCTAGGGGTTGTGTAGTCAGGATCGGTGTCTTCCGTGGCGTCCTCATAGCTCTTCATGTCCTTGTCCTCAGTGTAGAATGTGTAGCCGTTGATATCGTACGCCTCATAGGTCATCAGGTTGTGCTCGGCGCCCTGTGACAAGGCGAATATGAGTTGTTCTTCCATGGAAGAATCCTCATGTAAAGGGTACGACAGAAGCTTCTACTTGAACCAACGCGTGAAACATGAGTTGTGCTCTTTGATTATATCTCCGTCCGTCCTCTGTTGGCCTCGGTCATTGTACGTCTTCTCAATAAAGGTTTTGTGCTCTACCACCCAAGGATCGACCATGTATATGTGTTGTAGCGCGACTAGGTTTGCTCTTTGAAAGTCGGCGAGTCGACCCTCGAAGTCGACATGCATTTCACGGCGACCCTCAAAGTGACCCCATCCAGCGAGCCTGCCGAGGTGCCTGTTGACGGGCAGACCAATGGGGTTCTCGATGCCTAGATAATTTGTGCAGTAGGAGATGCACTCTTCGGTCAGAAAGCCCCTGGCTATACTTCCCTCTGGATGTGACATGTTGCGAACGTATCCTTTGATGACACCATTCATCCTTTTGAACGGCATCATGCTGTGCAGGAACGTCGGCCCGAGTTGGATGATATCCTCCATGATATGGACCAGCAGATGCACCATAACGTTGAAGAATGCGGGCGGGAAGTACATCTCAAGCTCGCATAGTATCACCATGATCTCTTCGTGTAGCCTTCTGAGTTGCCTCACGCCAACCGACTTCCGAGAGATGATGTTGAAAAAGTTGCATAGGCCAAATAGCGTTTCACGGACGTGCGCGTCCATGATCCCATGGATTGCAACTAGAAGTATCTGCGTCATCAGCACGTGACAGTCGTGAGACTTCATCCCGCTGAACTTCTGCTTCGCTGGGTCTAGGTATCTGCTTATCTTCCCCGCGTAACCGTAAGGAAGTTTTACTCCTACGAGGCAGGTGAAAAACTGCTCGATCTCCTCCTGACTTAGAGTGGAGCACGCGGGAGGGTAGTCATTTCCGATCTTCTTGGCCTTTTTGCCTTTGCGACGACTTTCTTTGTCCTGCTTCGCCTCATCATCATCATCATCATTAGCGTGAAGCTCCTGCCTGATGCCCATTGATTTCAAGTCTGCCCTTGCTTTTGGCCCATCTTTGGTCCTCTCTGGCATGTTGAGCAGGGTACCAAGCAGACTCTCGCACACGTTCTTCGTGATATGCATGACATCAAGGCTGTGAGGCACACGGTGGATCTTCCAGTACGGCAAGTCCCAGAAAACAGACCTTGTTTTCCATACCTTCAGCAGCGGCTCTGGCGCCTTTCGCTTCTTTCCTGGCTCTGGCGCCTTTTGCTTCTTTCCCGGCAGTGGGCAATCTTTCCAATTTTTCAACAGCTCGTCTATTTCCTCGCCGCTCCTCGTACGCGGGCGTCTTCGGGGTTTGGTTTCACCATCGAACAGATCCTTGTGTTTCCTCCACGGGTCATCGTCGCGAAGCCACCTTCGATGTCCCATGAACACGGTTTTCGAAGACCCGGGATCTCTATCTAGCTGGCGATACGTTGTGTCATCCATGCACGTGACGCATCCAAAAAATCCGTGGACCACCTGCCCCGCGAGATATTCGTAACCGAGATAGTCATGCACCGTCGTGAGCAGTGCGGCTCTCATAGGGAAATATTCTTTCTCTGCGGCGTCCCACGTATTGGCTGGCGTTTTCCACAGCGTGCCTAGCTCCTCTTTCAGCAGCCCCAGATATAGATTGATGTCGTTCCCTGGTTGTTTCGGCCCTTCAATTAGCATACTCATGTGAATGTACTTCCTCTTCATGCACAACCAGGGGGGAAGGTTGTACATCCACACAAACATAGGCCAGGTGCTATGTGTGCTTCTCTAACTGCCAAACGGATTGACTCCATCGGTGCTCGCGCCCAGCACGATGTTCCTTGGATCCTTCCCAAATTCTGGGTGTTCGAAGTTCAACGCTTGCCACTGGCTCCCATCCTTAGGGTGACTCAGCATTTTGTCTTTTTTATTTATTCCAGATCATTTGCGTCATCTTCTCGCTTCTTCTCCTCCCTATCCGCGTGCCAACGCAGGAGCTTTGCTAGCTTAGGGTCCGCGAAATACCGCTGCAGACGAGGAGTGATCGGAAAGTACGACACCACTTTTTGAGGAGCTTTCTTCCTCTTCTTGTATCGAGTGACGCCGCACACCGGACATATGGTAGACTCCGCGTGCTCGTCCCGATAAATGATGCAATTGTTCATGCACACATGGTATTTCACGTGCGGTAAATCCAGAGGACACACGATTTTCTTCGCCTCCTTGAAACTGGTAGGGCACTTGTTCCCCTTGGGAAGACATTCGTGCCAGAATGACATGTTCTCGTCGAAGCATGCGTCGGTCATTTTGTGTTTTACCTTCATCTCCAGAGCCATGAGCGTTACTTTCAGGCGGGTATCCTCAGGCCTGCATCCTTCATACAATGGAGTAACCGCATCTATCTCCAGTTGATCCAGCTTGGCTTTCTCTCGGGTGGCAGCTCTTCCGTTATCCGTCTGCTTGAGAAGCAGCTCTTGAATATGAGGGTCCTGCACCCAGCCCATCGATGGTCCATCGTCGTCTGCTCCGCCGGCATCTTCATCTTCATGATCATGCCCTTCGTCTGCTCCGGCATCTTCCTCATCATCATGTCCGGCATCTTCTACATGATGACTGTGTACAACATCACCGTCATGATCATGTCCTGGAGATTCTTCGTCTTCTCGCCTGCCCGAGCCGCGGTGGTTGTCTTGCTGCCCTTCCTCATTTCTTGCCCTGCCCCCATGGATGACTTCATAATCATCTTCATCACCTTGCCACCGATAGCCATCCATGAAACCACGCAAGAGCAGGTGGTCCCGCACCTGCCCGGAATCCGGGTCCGCAATAAGGCTCTTTAGCTTGCATCTTCGACACGGACATCTTATCTCCGTCTTGTTCTTTTGAAGCATCTCGGCCTTCGCGGAGCTCAAAAACCTATTCACGATGCCTTCGGTCATTGCGCGGACCATGGTCGCCTGCGGGGTAGAGCAAAACGATATTTTAGAACCAAGAAAAAATTTGGCATGACTTTCCCTAAAAATAGGACAAAAAAATGCATAGTGCCAAAATTCTCGCCGAAACGGAAATGAATCAACATTCCGGCAAAATATTGGCAACTATTGCATTTCAAATACCGGTACCTGCAAACACAAACATATATGCAACACCACAAACATATGCAACACCACAAACATACATAGATCTAGATAGGCCAAAAAAAGTGCATGTGAACGTTGTTGGAGCGAGCTAGGGAGAAAAAAAGTAGATCTACAACATAAAGATGGCTTTCCCCTTACTTACCTATCAAAAAAAGGTAATTTAACCACTTAATTTTGATGAATCTATGGTGCAAATGAGGTGAGGAGGAGGAGGCAGCCGACAATCTTGGAGAAGGAGGTGGAGGGAATGAAATGGGGAAAGTGAGTGTGTAGGTGTGGCTGTCCAAAATATCTAGCTGGTCCCAGGTTACTAATGGCGCACCACCCACCCATGCGCCATTAGTAACCCAA
The DNA here is from genome assembly GCF_056163025.1 of Triticum urartu. Taxonomy (NCBI): domain Eukaryota; kingdom Viridiplantae; phylum Streptophyta; class Magnoliopsida; order Poales; family Poaceae; genus Triticum; species Triticum urartu. Next base: position 625,485,449 of record NC_141874.1, on the reverse strand, counting down.
CATACTAATGGCGCACCTGCTGGCCGTGCGCCATTAGTAGTTTTGCAAAATAATAATAAACAATATATATATACTAATGGCACACCGTTGCGTAGTGCGCCATTACTAGTTTAAACTAGTAATGGCGCACTGTGCCACGGTGCGCCATTAGTAGTTTTGCAAAAAAAAAGAATAAAAAAATACAGTAGTGGCGCACTGTGTGGTGATAACCCACAAGTATAGGGGATAAATTGTAGCCTCTTTCAATAAGTAAGAGTGTCGAACCCAACGAGGAGCTAAAGGTGGAACAAATATTCCCTGAAGTTCTATCGACCACCGATACAACTCTACGCACGCTTGACGTTCGCTTTACCGGAAACAAGTATGAAACTAGAAGTACTTTGTAGGTGTTTTTGGGCAAGCTTTCAAGAAAGTAAAGAACACGTAAATAAAAGCTAGGGGCTGTTTAGATAAAGACACAACTAAATTAGTTTTAGTAGAGAGCTTTTGTCAACAAGAAAGTTATTTATCCCTAGGCAATCGATAACTAGACCGGTAATCATTATTGCAATTTTATTTGAGGGAGAGGCATAAGCTAACATACTTTGTCTACTTGGATCATATGCACTTATGATTGGAACTCTAGCAAGCATCCGCAACTACTAAAGATTCATTAAGTTAAAACCCAACCATAGCATTAAAGCATCAAGTCCCCTTTATCCCATACGCAAACAACCTACTTACTCGGGTCTGTGCTTCTGTCACTCACGCCACCCACCATAAGCAAATCATAAGCATATTGCAAACCCTACAGTGGGAATCCCTCACTCTTGCGCGACACGAGAGCACCATAGGACAACACCAATAACAAAACATACAACTCAAACCAATCACGATCATCAAATAGCCATTAGGACAAAACGGATCTACTGAAACATCATAGGATAGCCATACATCATAGGGAAATAATATATAGCGTTGAGCACCATGTTTAAGTAGAGATTATAGCGGGTAAGAGAGAGATTACACTGCTGCATAGAGGGGGGAAGAGTTGGTGGTGAAGGCGGTGAAGTTGTTGGTGAAGATGATGGGCCCCGGTGGCACTCCGGCGCCACCGGAAGCAAGGGGGAGAGGACCCCCCCTTCTTCTTCTTCTTCCTTGACCTTCTCCCTAGATGGGAGAAGGGTTTCCCCTCTAGTCCTTGGCTCCCATGGCGTGGGAGGGGCGAGAGCCCCTCCGATATTGGATCTATCTCTCTGTCTCTCTCTGGTTCTGCGTTCTGTTGTGGCTCTGTTTCACTGTTTCGTGTATATATGGAGATTCGTAACTCCGATTGGCCTGAAACCTTCGCCGTGATTTTTTTCCCGAATATTAGCTTTCTTGCGGAAAAAGAAGAGTGTCAATTGCCTTACGGTGGGCTCACGAGGGTAGGGAGCGCGCCCAGGGGGCAGGCGCGCCCCTGCCTCGTGACCACCTCGGGCACTGGTTCGCGTTGATTTTCCTTCCAAATTTTCCATATTTTCCAAAAATAAGCTCCGTCCGTTTTTATCCCGTTTGGACTCCGTTTGATATGGATATTCTGCGAAACCAAAAACATGCAATAGACAGGAACTGGCACTGGGCACTGGATCAATATGTTAGTCCCAAAAATAATATAAAAAGTTGCCAAAAAGTATATGAAAGTTGAATAATATTGGCATGGAACAATCAAAAATTATAGGTACGACGGAGACATATCAGCATCCCCAAGCTTAATTCTTGCTCGTCCTCGAGTAGGTAAATGATAAAAAAGATAATTTTTGATGTGTAATGCTACCTAGCATAATCTTGATCATATGTCTAATCATGGCATGAATATTAAGACACGAGTGATTGAAAGCAATAATCTATCCTTTGACATAAAGATAATAATACTTCAAGCATACCAACCAAGCAATTATGTCTTATTGAAATAACATAGCCAAAGAAAGCTCATCCCTACAAAATCATATAGTCTGGCTATGCTCCATGTTCACCACACAAAGCATTCACATCATGCACAACCCCGATGACAAGCCAAGCAATTGTTTCATACTTTTGACGTTCTCAAACCTTTTCAACTTTCATGCAATACATGAGCGTGAGCCATGGACATAGCACTATAGGTGGAATAGAATAATGAGGGGGTTATGTGGAGAAGACAAAAAAGGAGAAAGTCTCACATCAACGAGGCTAATCAATGGGCTATGGAGATGCCCACCGATTCATGTTAATGCAAGGAGTAGGGATTGCCATGCAACGGATGCACTAGAGCTATAAATGTATGAAAGCTCAACAAAAGAAACTAGTGGATGCGCATCCAACTTTCTTGCTCATGAAGACCTGGGGCACTTGAGGAGGCCCATTGTTGGAATATACAAGCCAAGTTCTATAATGAAAAATTCCCACTAGTATATGAAAGTGACAAAACATGAGAGACTCTCTACTATGAAGATCATGGTGCTACTTTGAAGCACAAGTGTGGAAAAATGATAGTAGCATTGTCCGTTTTTTATTTTTTTATTTTTTTATTTTTATTTGGCCTTTTTTTTGCCTCTCTTTTTTTATTTGGCCTTCCCTTTTTTTATTTGGCCTTTCTCTTTTTTGGGACAATGCTCTATTAATGATGATCATCACACTTCTATTTATTTACAACTCAATGATTACAACTCGATACTAGAACAAAGATATGACTCTATATGAATGCCTCCGGCGGTGTACCGGGATGTGCAATGATCTAGCGTAGCAATGACATCAAAAAATGGACAAGCCTTAAAAACATCATGCTAGCTATCTTACGATCATGCAAAGCAATATGACAATAAATGCTCAAGTCATGTATATGATGATGATGGAAGTTGCATGGCAATATATCTCGGAATGACTATGGAAATGCCATAATAGGTAGGTATGGTGGTTGTTTTGAGGAAGGTATATGGTGGGTTTATGGTATCGGCGAAAGTTGCGCGGTACTAGAGAGGCTAGCAATGGTGAAAGGGTGAGAGTGCGTATAATCCATGGACTCAACATTAGTCATAAAGAACTCACATAACTATTGCAAAAATTTATTAGTCATCGAAACAAAGTACTACGCGCATGCTCCTAGGGGGATAGACTGGTAGGAAAATACCATCGCTCATCCCCGACCGCCACTCATAAGGAAGACAATCAATAAATAAATCATGCTCCAACTTCGTTACATAACGGTTCACCATACATGCATGCTACGGGAGTCACAAACCTCAACACAAGTATTTCTACAATCCACAACTACCCACTAGCATGACTCTAATATCTGTTGGGTTTCGTAGTAATTTCAAAAAAATTCCTACACACACGTCTCCGGTCAATAACCAATAGCGGAACCTGGATGCTCATATTGGCTCCTACATATTCTATGAAGATCTTTTATCGGTCAGACCGCATAACAACATACGTTGTTCCCTTTGTCACCGGTATGTTACTTGCCCGAGATTCGATCGTCGGTATCCCATACCTAGTTCAATCTCGTTACCGGCAAGTCTCTTTACTCGTTCCGTAATACATCATCCCGCAACTAACTCATTAGTTGCAATGCTTGCAAGGCTTCAGTGATGTGCATTACCGAGAGGGCCCAGAGATACCTCTCCGACAATCGGAGTGACAAATCCTAATCTCGAAATACGCCAACCCAACATGTACCTTTGGAGACACCTGTAGAGCACCTTTATAATCACCCAGTTACGTTGTGACGTTTGGTAGCACACAAAGTGTTCCTCCGGCAAACGGGAGTTGCATAATCTCATAGTCATAGGAACATGTATAAGTCATGAAGAAAGCAATAGCAACATACTAAACGATCGGGTGCTAAGCTAATGGAATGGGTCAAGTCAATCAGATCATTCAACTAATGATGTGATCCCGTTAATCAAATGAAAACTCTTTGTCCATGGTTAGGAAACATAACCATCTTTGATTAACGAGCTAGTCAAGTAGAGGCATACTAGTGACACTCTGTTTGTCTATGTATTCACACATGTATTATGTTTCCGGTTAATACAATTCTAGCATGAATAATAAACTTTTATCATGATATAAGGAAATAAATAATAACTTTATTATTGCCTCTAGGGCATATTTCCTTCAGTCTCCCACTTGCACTAGAGTTAATAATCTAGATTATACTGTAATGATTCTAACACCCATGGAGCCTTGGTGCTGATCATGTTTTGCTCGTGGAAGAGGCTTAGTCAACAGGTCTGCTACATTCAGATCCGTATGTATCTTGCAAATCTCTATGTCCCCCACCTGGACTAGATCCCGGATGGAATTGAAGCGTCTTTTGATGTGCTTGGTTCTTTTGTGAAATCTGGATTCCTTCGCCAAGGCAATTGCACCAGTATTGTCACAAAAGATTTTCATTGGACCCGATGCACTAGGTATGACACCTAGATCGGATATGAACTCCTTCATCCAGACTCCTTCGTTTGCTGCTTCCGAAGCAGCTATGTACTCCGCTTCACATGTAGATCCCGCCACGACGCTTTGTTTAGAACTGCACCAATTGACAGCTCCATCGTTTAATGTAAACACGTATCCGGTTTGCGATTTAGAATCGTCCGGATCAGTGTCAAAGCTTGCATCAACGTAACCGTTTACGATGAGCTCTTTGTCACCTCCATATACGAGAAACATATCCTTTTAAGGTACTTCAGGATGTTCTTGACCACTGTCCAGTGATCCACTCCTGGATTACTTTGGTACCTCCCTGCTAGACTTATAGCAAGGCACACATCAGGTCTGGTACACAGCACTGCATACATGATAGAGCCTATGGCTGAAGCATAGGGAACATCTTTCATTTTCTCTCTATCTTCTGCAGTGGTCGGGCATTGAGTCTGACTCAACTTCACACCTTGTAACACAGGCAAGAACCCTTTCTTTGCTTGATCCATTTTGAACTTCTTCAAAACTTTGTCAAGGTATGTGCTTTGTGAAAGTCCAATTAAGCGTCTTGATCTATCTCTATAGATCTTAATGCCTAATATGTAAGCAGCTTCACCGAGGTCTTTCATTGAAAAACTCTTATTCAAGTATCCCTTTATGCTATCCAGAAATTCTATATCATTTCCAATCAGTAATATGTCGTCCACATATAATATCAGAAATGCTACAGAGCTCCCACTCACTTTCTTGTAAATACAGGCTTCTCCGAAAGTCTGTATAAAACCAAATGCTTTGATCACACTATCAAAGCATTTATTCCAACTCCGAGAGGCTTGCACCAGTCCATAAATGGATCGCTGGAGCTTGCACACTTTGTTAGCTCCCTTTGGATCGACAAAACCTTCTGGTTGCATCATATACAACTCTTCTTCCAGAAATCCATTCAGGAATGCAGTTTTGACATCCATCTGCCAAATTTCATAATCATAAAATGCGGCAATTGCTAACATGATTCGGACAGACTTAAGCATCGCTACGGGTGAGAAGGTCTCATCGTAGTCAATCCCTTGAACTTGCCGAAACCCTTTTGCGACAAGTCGAGCTTTGTAGACAGTAATATTACCATCGGTGTCAGTCTTCTTCTTGAAGATCCATTTATTCTCAATTGCTTGCCGATCATTGGGCAAGTCAACCAAAGTACACACTTTGTTCTCATACATGGATCCCATCTCAGATTTCATGGCTTCAAGCCATTTTGCGGAATCTGGGCTCACCATCGCTTCTTCATAGTTCGTAGGTTCATCATGATCTAGTAGCATGACTTCCAGAACAGGATTACCGTACCACTCTGGCGCGGATCTCACTCTGGTTGATCTACGAGGTTCAGTAGTATCTTGTCCTGAAGTTTCATGATCATTATCATTAGCTTCCTCACTAATTGGTGTAGGTGTCATAGAAACAGTTTTCTGTGATGCACTACTTTCCAATAAGGGAGCAGGTACAGTTACCTCATCAAGTTCTACTTTCCTCCCACTCACTTCTTTCGAGAGAAACTCCTTCTCTAAAAAGTTTCCGAACTTAGCAACAAAAGTCTTGCCTTCGGATCTATGATAGAAGGTGTATCCAATAGTCTCCTTTGGATATCCTATGAAGACACATTTCTCCGATTTGGGTTCGAGCTTATCAGGTTGAAGCTTTTTCACATAAGCATCGCAGCCCCAAACTTTCAGAAACGACAACTTTGGTTTCTTGCCAAACCATAGTTCATAAGGCGTCGTCTCAACGGATTTTGATGGTGCCCTATTTAACGTGAATGCGGCCGTCTCCAAAGCATAACCCCAAAACGATAGCGGTAAATCACTAAGAGACAGCATAGATCGCACCATATCTAGTAAAGTACGATTACGACGTTCGGACACACCATTACGCTGTGGTGTTCCGGGTGGCGTGAGTTGCGAAACTATTCCGCATTGTTTCAAATGTACACCAAACTCGTAACTCAAATATTCTCCTCCACGATCAGATCGTAGAAACTTTATTTTCTTGTTACGATGATTTTCAACTTCACTCTGAAATTCTTTGAACTTTTCAAACGTTTCAGACTTATGTTTCATTAAGTAGATATACCCATATCTGCTTAAGTCATCTGTGAAGGTGAGAAAATAACGATATCCGCCACGGGCCTCAATATTCATCGGACCACATACATCTGTATGTATGATTTCCAACAAATCTGTTGCTCTCTCCATAGTACCGGAGAACGGCGTTTTAGTTATCTTGCCCATGAGGCACGGTCCGCAAGTACCAAGTGATTCATAATCAAGTGGTTCCAAAAGTCCATCAGTATGGAGTTTCTTCATGCGCTTTACACCGATATGACCTAAACGGCAGTGCCACAAATAAGTTGCACTATCATTATCAACTCTGCATCTTTTGGCTTCAACATTATGAATATGTGTGTTACTACTATCGAGATTCAATAAGAATAGACCACTCTTCAAGGGTGCATGACCATAAAAGATATTACTCATATAAATAGAACAACTATTATTCTCTGATTTAAATGAATAACCGTCTCGCATCAAACAAGATCCAGATATAATGTTCATGCTTAACGCTGGCACCATATAACAATTATTTAGGTCTAATATTAATCCCGAAGGTAGATGTAGAGGTAGCGTGCCGACCGCGATCACATCGACTTTGGAACCGTTTCCCACGCGCATCGTCACCTCGTCCTTAGCTAATCTTCGCTTAATCCATAGTCCCTGTTTTGAGTTGCAAATATTAGCAACAGAACCAGTATCAATTACCCAGGTGCTACTGCGAGCATTAGTAAGGTACACATCAATAACATGTATATCACATATACCTTTGTTCACCTTGCCATCCTTCTTATCTGCCAAATACTTGGGGCAGTTCCGCTTCCAGTGACCAGTCTGCTTGCAGTAGAAGCACTCAGTTTCAGGCTTAGGTACAGACTTCGGTTTCTTCTCTCGAGCAGCAACTTGCTTGCTGTTCTTCTTGAAGTTCCCCTTCTTCTTCCCTTTGCCCTTTTTCTTGAAACTAGTGGTCTTGTTGACCATCAACACTTGATGCTCCTTCTTGATTTCTACCTCCGCAGCTTTCAGCATTGCGAAGAGCTCGGGAATAGTCTTATTCATCCCTTGCATATTATAGTTCATCACGAAGCTCTTGTAGCTTGGTGGAAGTGATTGGAGAATTCTGTCAATGACGCTATCATCCGGAAGATTAACTCCCAGTTGAATCAAGTGATTACAATACCCAGACATCTTGAGTATATGCTCACTGACAGAACTATTCTCCTCCATCTTGCAGCTATAGAACTTATTGGAGACTTCATATCTCTCAATCCGGGCATTTGCTTGAAATATTAACTTCAACTCCTGGAACATCTCATATGCCCCATGATGTTCAAAACGTTGTTGAAGTCCCGGTTCTAAGCCGTAAAGCATGGCACATTGAACTATCGAGTAGTCATCAGCTTTGCTCTGCCAGACGTTCATAACATCTGGTGTTGCTCCAGCAGCAGGCCTGGCACCCAGCGGTGCTTCCAGGACTTAATTCTTCTGTGCAGCAATGAGGATAATCCTCAAGTTACGGACCCAGTCCGTGTAATTGCTACCATCATCTTTCAACTTTGCTTTCTCAAGGAACGCATTAAAATTCAACGGAACAACAGCACGGGCCATCTATCTACAATCAAACATACATAAGCAAGATACTATCAGGTACTAAGTTCATGATAAATTTAGGTTCAATTAATCATATTACTTAAAGAACTCCCACTTAGATAGACATCCCTCTAATCCTCTAAGTGATTGCGTGATCCAAGTCAACTAAACCATGTCCGATCATCACGTGAGATGGAGTAGTTTCGTTGGTGAACATCACTATGTTGATCATATCTACTATATGATTCACGCTCGACCTTTTGATCTCCGTGTTCCGAGGCCATATCTGTATATGCTTGGCTCGTCAAGTATAACCTGAGTATTCTGCGTGTGCAACTTTTTGCACCCGTTGTATTTGAACATAGAGCCTATCACACCCGATCATCACGTGGTGTCTCAGCACAAAGAACTTTCACAACGGTGCATACTCAGGGAGAACACTTCTTGATAATTAGTGAGAGATCATCTTATAATGCTACCGTCAATCAAAGTAAGATAAGATGCATAAGAGATAAACATCACATGCAATCAATATAAGTGATATGATATGGCCATCATCATCTTGTGCTTGTGATCTCCATCCTCGAAGCACCGTCGTGATCACCATCGTCACCGGCGAGACACCTTGATCTCCATCATAGCATCGTTGTCGTCTCGCCAATCTCATGCTTCCACGACTATCTCTACCGCTTAGTGATAAAGTAAAGCATTACAACGCGACTGCATTGCATACAATAAAGCGACAACCATATGGCTCCTGCCAGTTGCCGATAACTCGGTTACAAAACATGATCATCTCATACAATAAAATTTAGCATCATGTCTTGAACATATCACATCACAACATGCCCTGCAAAAACAAGTTAGACGTCCTCTACTTTGTTGTTGCAAGTTTTACGTGGCTGCTACGGGCTTAAGCAAGAACCAATCTTACCTACGCATCAAAACCACAACGATAGTTTGTCAAGTTGGTGCTGTTTTAACCTTCGCAAGGACCGGGCGTAGCCACACTTGGTTCAACTAAAGTTGGAGAAACTGTCACCCGCTAGCCACCTTTGTGCAAAGCACGTCGGGAGAACCGGTCTCGCGTAAGCGTACGCGTAATGTCGGTCCAGGACGCTTCGTCCAACAATACCGCCGAACCAAAGTATGACATGCTGGTAAGCAGTATGACTTATATCGCCCACAACTCACTTGTGTTCTACTCGTGCATATAACATCAACACATAAAACCTAGGCTCGGATGCCACTGTTGGGTTTCGTAGTAATTTCAAAAAAATTCCTATGCACACGCAAGATCATGGTGATGCATAGCAACGAGAGGGGGAGAGTGTGATCTACGTACCCTTGTAGATCGACAACGGAAGCGTTAACTTGGTTGATGTAGTCGTACGTCTCCACGGCCCGACCGATCAAGCACCGAAACTACGGCACCTCCGAGTTCTAGCACACGTTAAGCTCGATGACGATCCCCGAACTCCGATCCAGCAAAGTGTCGGGGAAGAGTTCCGTCAGCACGATGGCGTGGTGACGATCTTGATGTTCTACCGTCGCAGGGCTTCGCCTAAGCACCGCTACAATGTTATTGAGGACTATGGTGGAAGGGGGCACCGCACACGGCTAAGAATATGATCACGTGGATCAACTTGTCTCTAGGGGTGCCCCTTGCCTCCGTATATAAAGGCTCAAGGGGGGGGGGGCTGGCCAGCCAAGAGGAGGCGCGCCAGGAGGAGTCCTACTCCCTCCGGGAGTAGGACTCCCCCCTTTCCTAGTTGGAATAGGATTCACGGAGGGGGGAAAAGAGGAGAGAGAGGAGGAAGGGGGGCCGGCCCCCTCTCCTTGTCCTATTCGGACCAAGGGGGGGAGGGGGGCACGGCCCATCTATGGCCACCTCTCCTCTCTTCCACTAAGGCCCACTAAGGCCCATATACCTCTCGGGGGGTTCCGGTAACCTCTCGGTACTCCGGTAAAATCCCGATTTCATCCGGAACACTTCCGATATCCAAACATAGGCTTCCAATATATCAATCTTTATGTCTCGACCATTTCGAGACTCCTCGTCATGTCTGTGATCACATCCGGGACTCCGAACAAACTTCGGTACATCAAAATGTATAAACTCATAATATAACTGTCATCGTAACCTTAAGCGTGCGGACCCTACGGGTTCGAGAACAATGCAGACATGACCGAGACACGTCTCCGGTCAATAACCAATAGCGGAACCTGGATGCTCATATTGGCTCCTACATATTCTACGAAGATCTTTTATCGGTCAGACCGCATAACAACATACGTTGTTCCCTTTGTCACCCGTATGTTACTTGCCCGAGATTCGATCGTCGGTATCCCATACCTAGTTCAATCTCTTTACCGGCAAGTCTCTTTACTCGTTCCGTAATACATCATCCCGCAACTAACTCATTAGTTGCAATGCTTGCAAGGCTTCAGTGATGTGCATTACCGAGAGGGCCTAGAGATACCTCTCCGACAATCGGAGTGACAAATCCTAATCTCGAAATACGCCAACCCAACATGTACCTTTGGAGACACCTATAGAGCACCTTTATAATCACCCAGTTACGTTGTGACATTTGGTAGCACACAAAGTGTTCCTCCGACAAACGGGAGTTGCATAATCTCATAGTCATAGGAACATGTATAAGTCATGAAGAAAGCAATAGCAACATACTAAACGATCGGGTGCTAAGCTAATGGAATGGGTCATGTCAATCAGATCATTCAACTAATGATGTGATCCCGTTAATCAAATGAAAACTCTTTGTCCATGGTTAGGAAACATAACCATCTTTGATTAATGAGCTAGTCAAGTAGAGGCATACTAGTGACACTCTGTTTGTCTATGTATTCACACATGCATTATGTTTCCGGTTAATACAATTCTAGCATGAATAATAAACTTTTATCATGATATAAGGAAATAAATAGTAACTTTATTATTGCCTCTAGGGCATATTTCCTTTAATATCACCATCTTTATATCGCAAAACTATTGCAAGGAATCAAACATATCACATTCAGTGATCTACAAGTTTTATGTAGGATTTTATGACTAACCATGTGAATGACCAGCTCCTATCATCTCTCCAAATAGATATAAGTGAAGCAAGAGATTTTAATTCTTTCTACAAATGATATGCCCATGATCTAACAAATATAAGTGAAGCAAAAGAGCATTCTACAAATGGCGGTTGTCTATGTAAAGAGAAACAAGCAATCCAAACTTCAAATGATATAAGTGAAGCACATGAAGCATTCTATAAAGCCATACTCAAAAGATATAAGTGAAGTGCATAGAGCATTCTATAAATCAACCATGGACTATCTCATACCAGCATGGTGCATAAAAGAAAAATGAAAACTAAATGCAAAAGACTCTCCAAGATTGCACATATCGCATGAACGAAATGAATCTGAAAACATACCGATACTTGTTGAAGAAATAGGGGATGCCTTCCGGGGAATCCCCAAGCTTAGACGCTTGAGTCTCCTTGAATATTTACTTGGGGAGCCTCGGGCATCCCCAAGCTTGAGCTCTTGCCTCTCTTCCTTCTTCTCACATCGAGACCTTCTCGATCATCGAACACTTCATCCACACAAAACTCCAACAGAAACCTCGGTAAGATCCGTTAGTATAATAAAGAAAATCACTACTCTAAGTACTGTTGCAAACCAATTCATATTTTGTTTTTGCATTGTGTCTACTGTAATATAACTTTTTCGTGGCTTAATCCACTAATATAAATTGATAGTTTCATCAAAACAAGCAAACTATGCATCAAAAACAGAATCTGTCTAAAATAGAACAGTCTGTAATAATCTGAACATTCACCATACTTATGATACTTGAAAAATTCTACCAAAATTATGAAAAATAAAAAATTTGTATAGGAATACAGTGTGAAAAGAATCAGACCCATTTGACATTTCAGCTAAAAATGTAAAATCGCGCACTACAGCCAAAGTTTCTGTCCTGCACCATACAAACCATCAAGCAAATGCAAACATCCTAAAGGAAAACCTTGGCACATTATTTTTATTTCTAAACTTTATAAAAGCACACAACAGAAATAAATGAATCTCTGAAACTTCCGGCTCCCTGGCAGCGCTTTCTTTAAAGCCATTAAGCTAGGCATATAGTGCTCAAGTAATGAATCCACCCGGATCCCAAGGTATATCAAAGCCAATTTTAATTAACAAAGATTTGTAATTTAGTAGTGAGCACAAAGTAACATATATCATGCAATTACGAAGTCTAACTCTCTTCCTATGCATCGGCATGTCATAAAAGAACAATTCATGCACACCTAGTAAAGGCCAATGCATAGTATAAACAGTTTCTTGCAATTTTATCATGTTGGTAACATAGAGAGGTGGAGATATAGTTCCTATCTCATAATAATTGCAAGTAGGAGCAGCAAGCACATGCATATTATATCTATCAAAATCATCATGTGCAACGGTAAAAGGCAACCCATCAATGTAATCCTTAATAAGTGCAAACTTCTCTGATATAGTGTAGTTTGGAGAATTCAAAAAGATAATAGGACTATCATGCGAGGGTGCAATAGCAACAATTTCATGTTTAACATAAGGAACTATAGCAAGTTCATCTCCATAAGCATAATTCATATTGGCATCTTGGCCACAAGCATAGCAAGCATCATCAAAAAGGGATATTTCAAAAGAATCAACGGGATCATAACAGTCATCATAGCAATCATCCTTCGGTAAGCACGAAGGGAATTTAAACAATGTATGAGTTGAAGAGTTACTATCATTAGAAGGTGGGGACGGGTAGCTACTCCGCTCTTCCTCCTTTTGTTCTTCGCTCTCCTCATCATCTTTTTCATCCAATGAGCTCACAGTTTCATCAATTTCTTCTTCCATAGACTCCTGCAAAAGCAAAATATTAGTCTCTTCTTGGACAGCGGAGTATTTCTCAATATATGGTTTAACATAAGCATTAGAAGCATAATTATCATAGCAATATTTAAATATGGCAAAATTTTCAGATTTGTAAAGAGTAGCATCATACTTTTCAAACAAAGAAGCAATTTCAAAAGCACCCTTAAAAGCAACAAATTCTTCAATTTGTTGAACATCATAGTAACTATAAACACCCTTAGCATAAGAGGATACGATTCCATTATCACTAAACAAACATTGGTAGGGAAGGTGTTTCTTAGGGTCTTCAGAACAACAAGTATAATCATATATTTCACATAAATTCCAAGCATAGCATTGCAAACGATGAATTTGACCCAATAGAATTTTCCATTTTTCAGATATTCGGTGTCACACATAACAAGCATGCTCATCTAAGGATTTGCCCTCAACTAAGCTAGTTGGGGTTTCAGCACGAGCACATAGGGATCGAAGATGATCCAAGTAATAAGCTTCAACAGTGTGATAGATTTTGAGTGGTTCTTCAACCATCGGTTCAGTAGGTACAACTAATTTTTTGGTATTTTGCGTTTCCTACCCATAACTAAAGATAGAAAACAACTAAGAACAGCAAATACAAATTACTTAGTGATAAAGCAAACAAGCACACACGAGAATATTCACCCCACGCTATTGCTCCCCGGCAACGGCGCCAGAAAAATGTCTTGATAACCCACAAGTATAGGGGATCAATTGTAGCCTCTTTCGATAAGTAAGAGTGTCGAACCCAACGAGGAGCTAAAGGTAGAACAAATATTCCCTCAAGTTCTATCAACCACTGATACAACTCTACGCACGCTTGACGTTCGCTTTACCGGAAACAAGTATGAAACTAGAAGTACTTTGTAGGTGTTTTTGGGTAAGCTTGCAAGAAAGTAAAGAACACGTAAATAAAAGCCAGGGGCTGTTTAGATAAAGACACAACTAAATTAGTTTTAGTAGAGAGCTTTTGTCAACAAGAAAGTTGTTTGTCCCTAGGCAATCGATAACTATACCGGTAATCATTATTGCAATTTTATTTGAGGGAGAGGCATAAGCTAACATACTTTCTCTACTTGGATCATATGCACTTATGATTGGAACTCTAGCAAGCATCCGCAACTACTAAAGATTCATTAAGGTAAAACCCAACCATAGCATTAAAGCATCAAGTCCCCTTTATCCCATACGCAAACAACCTACTTACTCGGGTCTGTGCTTCTGTCACTCACGCCACCCACCATAAGCAAATCATAAGCAGATTGCAAACCCTACAGCGGGAATCCCTCACGCTTGCGCGACACGGAGAGCACCATAGGACAACACCAATAACAAAACAGACAACTCAAACCAATCACGATCATCAAATAGCCATTAGGACAAAACAGATCTACTCAAACATCATAGGATAGCCATACATCATAGGGAAATAATATATAGCGTTGAGCACCATGTTTAAGTAGAGATTACAGCGGGTAAGAGAGAGATTACACCGCTGCATAGAGGGGGGAAGAGTTGGTGGTGAAGGCGGTGAAGTTGTTGGTGAAGATGATGGTGATGATGATGGCCCCGGTGGCACTCTGGCGCCACCGGAAGCAAGGGGGAGAGGGTCCCCCTTCTTCTTCTTCTTCCTTGACCTCCTCCCTAGATGGGAGAAGGGTTTCCCCTCTGGTCCTTGGCTCCCATGGCGTGGGAGGGGCGAGAGCCCCTCCTAGATTGGATCTATCTCTCTGCCTCTCTCTGGTTCTGCGTTCTGTTCTGGCTCTGTTTCACCGTTTCGTGTATATATGGAGATCTATAACTCCGATTGGCCTGAAACCTTCGCCATGATTTTTTTCTGAATATTAGCCTTCTTGCGGCAAAAGAAGAGCGTCAACCGCCTTACGGTGGGCTCACGAGGGTAGGGAGCGCGCCCAGGGGGGCACGCGCGCCCCCTGCCTCGTGACCACCTCGGGCACTGGTTCACGTTGATTTTCCTTCCAAATTTTTCCATATTTTCCAAAAAATAAGCTCTGTCCGTTTTTATCCCGTTTGGACTCCGTTTGATATGGATATTCTGCGAAACCAAAAACGTGCAACAGACAGGAACTGGCACTGGGCACTAGATCAATATGTTAGTCCCAAAAATAATATAAAAAGTTGCCAAAAAGTATATGAAAGTTGAATACTATTGGCATGGAACAATCAAAAATTATAGATAAAACGGAGACGTATCATGTGGCTGGTGCGCCATTACTAGTTAGAACTAGTAATGGCGCACTTTGCCTGGATGCACCATTAGTATGTTTGGAAAAATGAAAAAAAATTTGTTACTAGTGGCGCACCGTGTGTCTCGTGCGCCATTAGTGTCTTCCACACTAATGGCGCATCAGCACATGGTGCGCCATTAGTATATACTAGTAGCGCACCACTTTTCTGGTGCGCCATTAGTGTCAATTTCATCTATAGCCCTTTTCCTAGTAGTGAAATTAAGTGGAGCTCAATATGCAATGGAGTTGCATATTGAAGAAAACACTACATGACTTATTTAGTTCTCTCTCGGTTATGTACTCGACAATATTAAATGTTGGTTAACATGGCAAGAGGTGAAGCATAACAAAACTATACCATCTAAACAATTTAAATGGGGCCGGATATAACAAACAACAAATCCGGTAAATCCCCATATGCATTAGTAATTTAAAGCAAACAAAATTTTTAAATATCTTAGAGTTGTTAACATGATGCGGATGACATGTTCGAGTTTATGCAATTTTTATTAAAAGTTGGCAAGAGCATTAAGAAGCATTTGTCGCCGTGGTGGAAAGAAAGGGGTGCCACGGCAACGATAACGGTTCCGGTAGCTCCTGGAAATACCGGTGCAAAAGGAAAAAAATGACGGGATCATGTAAAAGATGGTGGGGTGATCCCGGATTCCGGGTGTCCCCCGAGTTGGCGACAAGGAAACGAGTGACAATTGGACATGGTGCAAACACGAGCATCTCAAACATCGCAAGAATTCGTTCACGGACGTCGGCTTGGTGGTATACCTTCGAAGCATGTGTTTCGGGCAGAACGAGTTCATAGAGGGAAGTAGGCATTTCTCACGACAGTAGTTGAACTTGACGTTCGTGTTACACGGGTCTTCGGCGACGGTCGTCGTACATGGTCCGGAGTGGTACTTGCGTCTTCGGACTTGTCGGTCTCGATTCTTGCGACGGTAGCGGTATACGTTTCATTTTCGGAGAGGTACTTAACGAATCCAACGTCCTCGGGGCGACGGTAGTGGTACACACGACGTCGGGGTACTTGTCGGTCCGGTCTTTGCGGTGTAGATGTACACGTTGTCGGGGTACTTGTCGCATCACCGGGTGTAGTCGTACACGTTCAAAGCGGAACTTAGCGTATCCATGTACTTGGCAGTCCAGGACGTAGAGGTACACTTGTCCAAGTGGAACTTGACGAGGACGGGGTCTTCAGGGTACTTGGCGCTTGAGGTTCCAATCCGGTTTCGAATGCGTTCATGCAACACATCGCAGGAGCAAGAGGCAACAACTTGGTGGGGTTCTGGCCATACATGGTGATCTCGAAGCCGAGGCGAACGACACTGCTTGAGAAGGCAAACGACGGCTGTGACGGGGCATGAGCAAAGGCCAAGGAGCTCGATGGGGCAAGTGGAGCAACATGCGGCAGGGGCGTCCATGAAGGTGAGCAGGGAAGGCATGGCAAGAAGGCATGGGAGGATCCCATGGCCGTGGAGGGCCAGTGGCGGCCTAGACAACGGCGGAGACGGGGCTGGAGATGGCGACGAGGGGGAGAGCTTGGGGTCGAGCGTGGTGGCGGCGGAGCAGAGATGGAGTCCGGTGCAGACCGGCCACGGGGCTCGCTGGAGGAGTTGAGGGATGGCGGCGGCAGCAAGGCCATGGAGGCAGGGACGGCCGGAGCTTCGAGCTCGGCGTCCATGGCAGGACGACGAGGAGACCGGAGGAGGAGGGCCATGGAGGAGGTGCAGGGGTCCTGCCGACAAGGAGAAGCAGAGACGGCAAGGCGGCGGAGGTCGCCGGCAGAGGGACCGGGCGCGGGGGTCGGCCTGCAGGTGGCCGGAGGCTGTGAGGGGATCGGCCGTCGAGGGGAGCTCCTCTCCCTGTCCCAATGCGCGCGTGGTGAGAGTGGCGGCGGGAGGAGGAACGAGGAGGAGGGGTCGAGGAGAGATTAGGATCAGGGCCTAGGGTGCGGTCGGGCTAGGGGTTAGGATGGGAGATGGGCTTAGGTTAGAGCAGGGGAGAGGCTGGCTGGGCCTAGGGATGGATGGGCCGACGCATGGGGAAAGGATGGGCCTGGCTGCTGGGCTAGGATGAACTCCTCTCTCTCATTCCTCTCTAATTTGCTTTAACAGAAAAACAAATAGAGAGAAGGAAAAATAAAGAGAGGGTTAGGGAAAGAATATTTCAGAAAATAAAATATTCTTGGAGCGCCGGAACTTTGCACAAATAGAATAAAATGGTTTGGCAATATTTTAGAGATAGAAAAATAATTCAAGTTTGAATTAGATTCAAACTTGAGCCATTTATGAATCCAACCAAAACAAGTCCAAAGTGTCTGAAAATTGGAGGAGGTGGTCCTGGCACAGTCTAGAATTTATAGGAAAAGAATGGACATTAAAAGAGAAGGGGAAAATGGGACTAGCAAAAGACAGGAAATAGAAGGAAAGGAGAAGGAGATGATGCATGGGACGAAGGTATGGGGAAATATTTTGCAAGTGTGTCAAGGTAATTCCACATGAATGGAATATTTTTATTTAGCTCCCTAATATTGGGAGGATATGTTACAAAGAGAATCACCATGTGAATTCCCTCGATTTAAATGGACCGAAGATCCATGCAATTTATTTAGTGAGTTTTAAAACGGGTTGCATGATGACATGATGCAATGCACATGATGCAATGATGAATGCAACACGCAAGCTAAAGACATGACAACGTCGGCGAATAACTGGAAGAGACCTGGCGCGTCGGTCTCAGGGCGTCACAATAGACATCCCTCTAATCATCTAAGTGATCACGTGATCCAAATCAACTAAACCATAACCGATCATCACGTGAAATGGAGTAGTTTTCAATTGTGAACATCACTATGTTGATCATATCTACTATATGATTCACGCTCGACCTTTCGGTCTCAGGGTTCCGAGGTCATATTTGGATATGCTAGGCTCGTCAAGTTTAACCCGACTATTCTGCGTGTGCAAAACTGGCTTGCACCCATTGTATAAGAACGTTGAGCTTATCACACCCGATCATCACATGGTGTCTCGGCACGACGATCTTTTTGCAACGGTGTATACTCAGGGAGAACACTTGTACCTTGAAATTTTTAGTGAGAGATCATCTTATAATGCTACCGTCAATCAAATAAGAATAAGATGCATAAAGGATAAACATCACATGCAATCAATATAAGTGTTATGATATGGCCATCATCATCTTGTGCCTTTGATCTCCATCTCCAAAGCACCGTCATGATCACCATCGTCACCGGCGCGACACCTTGACCTCCATCGTAGCATCGTTGTCATCTCGCCAACTATTTCTTCTACGACTATCGCTACCGCTTAGTGATAAAGTAAAGCAATTACATGGCGATTGCATTTCATACAATAAAGCGACAACCATATGGCTCCTGCCAGTTGCCGATAACTCCGTTACAAAACATGATCATCTCATACAATAAAATATAGCATCATGCCTTGACCATATCACATCACAACATGCCCTGCAAAAACAAGTTAGACATCCTCTACTTTGTTGTTGCAAATTTTACGTGGCTGCTATGGGCTGAGCAAGAATTGTTCTTACCTACGCATCAAAACCACAATGATAGTTCGTCAAGTTAGTGCTGTTTTAACCTTCAACAAGGACCGGGCGTAGTCACACTCGGTTCAACTAAAGTTGGAGAAACTGACACCCGCCAGCCACTTGTGTGCAAAGCACGTCGGTAGAACCAGTCTTGCGTAAGCGTACGTGTAATGTCGGTCCGGGCCGCTTCATCCAACAATACCGCCGAACCAAAGTATGACATGCTGGTAAGCAGTATGACTTGTATCGCCCACAACTCACTTGTGTTCTACTCATGCATATAACATCTACGCATAAACCTGGCTCGGATGCCACTGTTGGGGAACGTAGTAATTTCAAAAATATTCCTACGCGCACGCAAGATCATGGTGATGTATAGCAACGAGAGGGGAGAGTGTCATCTATGTACCCTCATAGACTGTAAGCGGAAGCGTTATGACAACGCGGTTGATGTAGTCGTACATCTTCACGATCGTCTGATCCTAAGTACCGAACGTACGGCACCTCCGCGTTCAGCACACATTCAGCTTGATGACATCCCGTGAACTCACGATCCAGTCGAGCTTCCGGGATGAGCTTCGACAGCACGACGATGTGGTGATGGTGTTGATGAAGCTATCGACGCAGGGCTTCACCTAAGCACCGCTACGATATGACCGGGGTGGATTATGGTGGAGGGGGGCACCGCACACGGCTAAAAGATCAATGATCAATTGTTGTGTCTCCAAGGGGTGCCCCCCTCCCCTTATATAAAGGAGTGGAGGAGGGGGAGGGGGCCGGCCTCCTATGGCGCACCCCATGAGGAGTCCTACTCCCACCGGGAGTAGGACTCCCCCTTCCAAGAAGGAGTAGGAGTAGGATAGGAAGGGAGAGAAGTAGAGAAGGAAAGGGGGGTGCCGCACCCTCCTTGTCCAATTCGGACTAGAGGGGGAGGGAGCGCGCGGCTGCCCTGGCCGCCCCTCCTATTCTCCCACTAAGGCCCATTAGGCCCAATATACTCGGGGGGGGGGGGTCCGGTAACCCCCTAGTACTCCGGTATATGTCTAAAACCTCCCGAAACACTTCCGGTGTCCGAACATAGTCGTCCAATATATCGATCTTTTCGTCTCGACCATTTCGAGACTCCTCGTCATGTCCATGATCATATCTGGGACTCCGAACTACCTTCAGTACATCATAACACAAAAACTCATAATACTGATCATCACAGAACTTTAAGCGTGCGGACCCTACAGGTCCGAGAACTATATAGACATGACCGAGACACGTCTCCGGTCAATAACAATAGCGGAACCTGGATGCTCATATTGGTTCGTACATATTCTACGAAGATCTTTATCGGTCAAACCGCATAACAACATACGTTGTTCCCTTTGTCATCGGTATGTTACTTGTCCGAGATTCGATCGTCGGTATCTCAATACCTACTTCAATCTCGTTACTGGCAAGTCTATTTACTCGTTCCGTAATGCATCATCCCATAACTAACTCATTAGTCACATTGCTTGCAAGGCTTATAGTGATGTGCATTACCAAGAGGGCCCATAGATACCTCTCCGACAATCGGAGTGACAAATCCTATTCTTGATCTATGCCAACTCAACGAACACCATCGGAGACACCTGTAGAGCACCTTTATAATCACCCAGTTACGTTGTGATGTTTGGTAGCACACAAAGTGTTCTTCCGATAATCGGGAGTTACATAATCTCATAGTCATGGGAACTTGTATAAGTCATGAAGAAAGCAATAACAGTAAACTAAACGATCAAGTGCTAAGCTAATGGAATGGGTCATGTCAATCACATCATTGTTCTAATGATGTGATCCCGTTGATCAAATGACAACTCATGTCTGTGGCTAGGAAACTCAACCATCTTTTATCGACAAGCTAGTCAAGTAGAGGCATACTAGTGACACTATGTTTGTCTATGTATTCACACATGTATTATGTTTCCGGTTAATACAATTCTAGCATGAATAATAAAAATTTATCATGATATCAGGAAATAAATAAGAACTTTATTATTGCCTCTAGGGCATATTTACTTCAAAGAGGAGGAGATTGCGCTGAACCCACGTAACAGAGCGATGGTCAATTGGGCATTAATAGTAGCGCGCACATTAGAGGATCGGTGGAGATAATCACGGCTGTAGGCTTCGAGCTACAACTGATACAATGGTTAACGCAATTGAGATGACATGGTTGATGACGTGGATAGCTTGCATGTTTAGATAAATAGGTTAGTGGGGGAGAATCTCCTAGGTATATAGGATTACTTTGGGTGAAGCTACTAAATTGCTTGATAATATTATGGCAAATTATTCACAATGGCATACCGAAAGAGCTCCTACTAGTAAAAAGGTTAATTCGGTAGAAGAAATAAATTCCTTGAGTGAAAATTTGATGCTCTTATGAAGTTGGTTTCTACTAAACATGCTTCTATTGATCTTAATGATGTGCCTTTTTCTACTTTGATTGAGCAAAATAGTGATGCCATAGATGTGAATTTTGTCTCGCGGAACAATTTTAATAACAATGCATATAGAGGTAATTTTAATCCTAGACCTTTTCCGGGAAATTCTTCTAATAGTTATGGTAATTCATATGGTAATCCCTCTTATAATAATAATAGGAACACCTCTGATCTTGAGAATAATATTAAAGAATTTATCAATGCTCAAAAGGATTTTAATACTACAATAGAAGAAAAGTTGAGTAAGATTGATGATATGTCTAGAAGCATTGATAGAATTTCTCATGATGTAGAAAATCTCAAGATGAAATTTTTGTGCCTAAGGTTGAAGAATCAATTAAAGATTTATATGTTTCTATGGATGAAAGTAAGAAAAGAACCGCTATGCTTACAGCTAAAAGTGGATTTTTATAAAAGGCGTTTTCTAGTGATTGCTTACATAAAAATGATGAAGATCTTAAAATGATTGGTGTTACTTCTATTGATTCCTTGTTTAGTAAAATCAAAATTGATGAAAAAGGGACTGAAGAAGAGTCAACTTTAGTTAGAAGGCGCCCCGATAATTTGGAGGGTGAAAATCTTGTTGAGAAAATTGATAAAAGTGGGTTTGGAGAGGTCAGAACTTTAACTAGTGATGTGCCCACTCTTTTGGATTACAAAGACTTTAATCATGATAATTGCTCTTTGATTGATTGTATTGCTTTGTTGCAATCCATGATTAATTCACCCCATGCTTACGAACAAAATAAAGCTTTTACTAAACATATCATTGATGCCATGATGAAAGCTTTGGAAGAAAAGTTGGAATTAGAGATTTCAATTCCTAGAAAATTACATGATGAATGGGAGCCTACTATCAAAGTCAAGATTAAAAATTATGAGTGTTTTGCTTTATGTGACTTGGGTGCTAGTGTTTCTACAATTCCGAAATCTTTATGTGATGTGCTTGGTCTTACTGATATCGAAGAATGTTCTTTAAATTTGCACTTGGAGGATTCTACTATTAAAAAGCATATGAGAATAATTAATGATGTTCTTATTATTGAAAATAGGAATTATGTTCCCATATGTTTTATTGTTCTTGATATTGATTGCAATCCATCTTGTCCTATTATACTTGCTAGACTGTTTTTACGTACTATTGGTGTCGTGATTGATATGAAAGAAGGCAACATTAAATTTCAATTTCCACTAAGGAAGGGTATGGAACACTTCCCTAGAACAAGAATTAATCCACCGTATGAATCAATCATCAGGGCATCTTATGGATCTCGAAATAAAGATGACAACATGATATTTGCATTATGCCTAGGGGCATAAAACGATATCGCTTGTTGGGAGGCAACCCAATGAATAAAATTTATTTTGTCTTTTTGTTTCTGTTATTGAGTGTTTGCAAAATTATGCTACTATTATGATTGTGTTTTTATGTTTTAGTTAGTGTTTGTGCCAAGAAAAGCCTTTGGGATCATGTTGGGTGATAGTTGATTTGATCTTGTTGAAAAACAGAAACTTTAGGGTCGAGAAAAATAATTTTATTTTTTAATAGGAGTGTGATAAAATAATGATTTTTGTACACAGGATTGAATATAAAAATTGGACACGTTGTCCTAATTTTTCAGAATTTGTGGATTTACATAAGTATCAAAAGTTTTCAGATTGCTACAGACTGTTCTGTTTTTGACAGATTCTGTTTTCTTTGCGTTGTGCGCTTATTTCGATGAATCTATGGTTTGTATTGGAGGGTATAAGCTATAGCAAAGTTGGAATATAGTAGATATAATGCAAAAATAAAATATGAATGGGTTTGCAACAGTACTTATAGTAGTGATTTGCTTTGTTATACTAACATATGTCACGAAGGTTTTGTTAAGTTTTGTGTGATTGAAGTTTTCAAGTTTTGGGTGAGATCATGATGGATGAAGGAATAAGGAGGAAGGAGAGCCTAAGCTTGGGGATGCCCCATGGCATCGCAAGCTATTATCTAAAAGAGAAGCAGGCAACTATGCTTGGGGATGCCCGAGTGGCATCACCTCTTTCTTCTAACGACCATAGGTATTTTACTTGGAGCTATATTTTTATTCGTAACATATCATGAGTTTTGTTTGGAGCGTCTTGTATGATACGAGTCTTTGCTTGTTTTATTTTTATTTTTAGTAATCTATCCTTGCTGGACACACTTATTTGAGAGAGCCAAAATTATGCTATGACTTGTTAGAATTTCTCTCTATGTTTCACTTAAATCCTTTTGAGCTATGGAATTGCTCTAGTGCTTCACTTATATCTTTTAGAGCACGGCGTGCTTTATTATTTTTGAAGATATGCGCTCATGCTTCACTTAGATTTATTTTAGAGTTAGTAATTTTTTTTAGAAATTCTCTCATGCTTCACTTAAATTATTTTGAGAGAAGAAAAATTCTATGCTCATGTTCTTCACATAGATTTGTTTGAGCTTTCAGAAGCAACATATGAAATTAGTCCCAAAGTGATAGATATTCAAGATGGATATAATAAAAACTTTCATGAAGATCATTGGACAAAATAAACTTGATTCTTTGTAATAGTTTTGTGATATGATGATATAATATGTGAGTCATGTTGATGAGTAATTATGCTTTAGTAATAATATTGGTGTTAAGGTTTGTGATTCCCTATGCAAGCACGAAAGTCAATATTTATGCAATGAAATTATATCCTACTTGTGGTGCATTATTCAGTGTTAGTCATGCTTAATTCTCGCTTATGTGATTTTTCGTTTCTTGGTTGGATGCTTCTCAATCTTTTGCTAGCCTTCATTTGCACTAAGTATGATCACTACTTGTGCATCCAAAATCCTTAAACCAATTTTTCCATATGAGTCCACTATACCTGCCTATATGCGGTATTCTTTTGTTGTTCTAAGCAAATTTGTATGTGCCATCTCTAATTTTCAAAATAAACTTCTCTTTTGTGTGCTCGTACCGCTCATGAAACGGTAGGGGGTGGATGATATGTTTCCATGCTAGACGTGTTATTCTCAAGATGAGTGTTTATTCACTTGTCATTGCACAAGAGTACGGCAAAGGTATTAGGGATGCCCGGTCCCGAAATGAAAAATGAATTTACTTTATGTTGTCAAATAATAAATTCCTTGGAAAGTGTTGGTATGGACGACACTGCTACCTCTTGAGCACTGCGTTGGTTTTCCCTTGAAGAGGAAAGGGTGATGCAGTAAAGAAGCTTAAGTATTTCACTCAATTTTTGAGAACCAAGGTATCAATCCAGTAGGAGACCACGCGCGAGTCACCTCATACCTACACACACAAATAAGAACCTCGCAACCAACGCGATAAAGGGGTTGTCAATCCCTTCACGGCCACTTGCAAGAGTGAGATCTGATAGAGAGGATAATAATAAGATAAATATTTTTGGTATTTCTATGATATAGATTGAAAGTAAAGATTTCAAAATAAAGTAGATGGGAAACTTATATGATGGAGAATAGACCTGGGGCCATAGGTTTCACTAGTGGCTTCTCTCAAGAGCATAAGTATTATGGTGGGTGAACAAATTACTGTCGAGCAATTGATAGAAAAGCGAATAATTATGAGAATATCTATGCATGATCATGTATATAGGCATCACGTCCGAGACAAATAGACCGAAACGATCCTGCATCTACTACTATTACTCCACACATCGACCGCTATCCAGCATGCATCTAGAGTATTAAGTTCATAAGAACAGAGTAACGCCTTAATCAAGATGACATGATGTAGAGGGATAAACTCATGCAATATGATGTAAACCCCATATTTTTATCCTCGATGGCAAGAATAAAATACATGTCGGTTCCCTTTCTATCACTGGGATCGAGCACCGCAAGATTGAACCCAAAGCTAAGCACTTCTCCCATTGCAAGAAAGATCAATCTAGTTGGCCAAACCAAACTGATAATTCGAAGAGACTTGCAAAGATAAACCAATCATACATAAAAGAATTCAGAGAAGATTCAAATATTGTTCATAGATAGACTTGATCATAAACCCACAATTCATCGGATCTCGACAAACACACCGCAAAAGAAGATTACATCGAATAGATCTCCAAGAGAATCGAGGAGAACTTTGTATTGAGATCCAAAGAGAGAGAAGAAGCCATCTAGCTACTAGCTATGGACCCGAAGGTCTGAAGTAAACTACTCACACATCATCGGAGGGGCCATGGAGTTGATGTAGAGGCCCTCCGTGATCAATGCCCCCTCCGGCGGAGCTCCGAAAAAGGCCCCAAACTGGGATCTCTTGGGTACAGAAGGTTGCGGCGGTGGATATAGGGTTTTGTGGTTCTCCTGGATGTTTGCGGGGTATATGGATATATATATATATATATATATAGGAGGAAGGAGTAGGTCGGTGGAGAAACGAGGGCCCATGAGGGTGGAGGGCGCGCCCAGGGGGGTGGGCGTGCCCCCTGCCTTGTGGCCTCCTCGATTGTGTCTTGATGTCCACTCCAAGTCTCCTGGATCACGTTTGTTCCAGAAATAATGCTCCCGAAGGTTTCATTCCATTTGGACTCCGTTTGATATTCCTTTTTGGCGAAACTCTAAAATAGGCAAAAAACAACAATTTGGGCTGGGCCTTTGGTTAATAGGTTAGTCCCAAAAATATAATAAAAGTGTAAAAATAAGCCCATTAACATCCAAAATAGATAATATAATAGCATGGAGCAATAAAAAAATATAGATATGTTGGAGACGTATCAAGCATCCCCAAGCTTAATTCCTGCTCGTCCTCGAGTAGGTAAATGATAAAAAAATAATTTTTGATGTGGAATGCTTCCTAACATATTTCTCAATGTAATTTTTCTTTATTGTGGCATGAATGTTCAGATCCGAAAGATTCAAGATAAAAGTTTAATATTGACATAGAAATAATAATACTTCAAGCATACTAACTAAGCAATCTTGTCTTCTCAAAATAACATGGCCAAAGAAAGTTATCCCTACAAAATCATATAGTCTGGCTATGCTCTATCTTCATCACACAAAGTATTAAATCATGCACAACCCCGATGACAAGCCAAGCAATTGTTTCATACTTTTGATGTTCTGAAACTTTTTCAATTTTCACGCAATACATGAGCGTGAGACATGGATATATCACTATGGTGGAATAGAATGGTGGTTGTGGAGAAGACAAAAAGGGAGAAGATAGTCTCACATCAACTAGGCGTATCAACAGGCTATGGAGATGCCCATTAATAGATATCAATGTGAGTGAGTAGGGATTGCCATGCAATGGATGCACTAGAGCTATAAGTGTATGAAAGCTCAACAAAAGAAACTAAGTGGGTGTGCATCCAACTTGCTTGCTCACGAAGACTTAGGGCAATTTGAGGAAGCCCATCATTGGAATATACAATCCAAGTTCTATAATGTACAATTCCCACTAGTTTATGAAAGTGACAACATAGGAGACTCTCTATCATGAAGATCATGGTGCTACTTTGAAGCACAAGTGTGGACTAACATTGTCCCTTCTCTCTTTTTCTCTCATTTTTTATTTGGGCCTTCTTTTTTTTGGCTTCTTTTCTCTCCCCTTTTTTTTTATTTTTCGTCCGGAGTCTCATCCCGACTTGTGGGGGAATCATAGTCTCCATCATCCTTTCCTCACTGGGACAATGCTCTAATAATGATGATCGTCACACTTCTTTTTACTTACAACTCAATACTTAGAAAAAAATATGACTCTATGTGAATGCCTCTGGCAGTGTACCGGCATATGCAATGAATCAAGAGTGACATGTATGAAAGAATTATGAACGGTGGCTTTGCCACAAATATGATGTCAACTACATGATAATGCAAAGCAATATGACAATGATCAAGCGTGTCATAATACGGAACGGTGGAAAGTTGCATGGCAATATATCTCGGAATGGCTATGGAAATGCCATAATAGGTAGGTATGGTGGCTGTTTTGAGGAAGGTATATGGTGGGTTTGTGGTACCGGCGAAAGTTGCGCGGTACTAGAGAGGCTAGCAATGGTGGAAGGGTGAGGGTGCGTATAACCCATGGACTCAACATTAGTCATAAAGAACTCACATACTTATTTGCAAAAATCTATTAGTTATCGAAACAAAGTACTCCGTGCATGCTCCTAGGGGGATAGATTGGTAGGAAAAGACCATCGCTCGTCCCCGACCGCCACTCATAAGGAAGGAAATCAATAAATAAATCATGCTCCGACTTCATCACATAACGGTTCACCATATGTGCATGTTGCGGGAATCACAAACTTCAACACAAGTATTTCTCAAATTCACAACTACTCAACTAGCATGACTCTAATATCACCATCTCCATATCTCAAAACAATCATCAAGTATCAAACTTCTCTTAGTATTCAATGCACTTATATGAAAGTTTTATCATGCCTAAAAGAAAATTGCCATGTTGTTCTAAAGGACTCTCAAAATAATATAAGTGAAGCACAAGAGATCAATTATTTCTATAAAATAAAACCACCACAATGCTCTAAAAGATATAAGTGAAGCACTAGAGCAAAAACTATATAGCTCAAAAGATATGTGTGAAGCACATAGAGTATTCTAATACATTCCAATTCATGTGTGTCTCTCTCGAAAGGTGTGTACAGCCAGGATGATTGTGGTAAACTAAAAAGCAAAGACTCAAATCATACAATACACTCCAAGCAAAACACATATCATGTGGCGAATAAAAATATAGCTCCAAGTAAAGTTACCGATGAACGAAGACAAAAGAGGGGATGCCTTCCGGGGCAACCCCAAGCTTAGGCTTTTTTGTGTCCTTGGATTTACCTTGGGGTGCCTTTGTCATCCCCAAGATTAGGCTCTTGCCACTCCTTGTTCCATAATCCATCAAATCTTTACCCAACACTTGAAAACTTCACAACACAAAACTTAACAGAAAAATCTCGTGAGCTTCGTTAGCTAAACAAAACAAAACACCACTTCAAGGTACTGTAATGAACTCATTCTTTATTTATACTAGTGTTAAACCTACTGTATTCCAACTTCTCTATGGTTTATAAACTCTATTACTAGCCATAGATTCATCAAAATAAGCAAACAACACACGAAAAACAGAATCTGTCAAAAACAGAACAGTCTGTAGTAATCTGTAACTAACGCAAACTTATGGAACCCCAAAAATTCTAAAATAAATTTCTGGACGTGAGGAATTTATCTATTAATCATCTGCAAAATGAATTAACTAAATAGCACTCTCCAATAAAAAATGGCAGCAATTCTCGTGAGCGCTAAAGTTTCTGTTCTTTACAGCAAGATCAAAAAGACTTTCCCCAAGTCTTCCCAACGGTTATACTTGGCACAAACATTAATTAAACACAAAAAACACAACCAAAACATAGCCTAGATAAATTATTTATTACTAAACATGAGAAAAGAATAAAAATAAAATTGGGTTGCCTCCCAACAAGCGCTATCGTTTAACGCCCCTAGCTAGGCATAAAATTTCAACGATGCTCACATGAAGCACAAAGAGAGCATCATAAAACACGTGAAAAACACATCTAAGTGTAACATACTTCCTATGCATAGGAATATTATGGGAAAACAAATTATTAAGGCAAGCAAAAACTAGCATATGCAAGGAAGCGGAAAGAAACCATAGCAATCTCAACATAACGAGAGGTAATTTAGTAACATGAAAATTTCTACCACCATATTTTCCTCTCTCATAATAATTATATGTAGGATCATAAGCAAATTCAACAATATATCTATCACATAAAATATTCTCAACATGATCCACATGCATGCAAAGTTGACACTCTTCCGAAATAGTGGGATTAACATTAACTAAAGTCATGACCTCTCCAAACCCACTTTTATCAAAAACTTCATAAGATTGAACATTCTCCAAATATGTGGGATCTAAAGTTAACACTCTTCCAAACCCACTTTCAATAATATTGCAAAAACCATTATCAATCTCATATTCATCATGGGGCTTAAATAAATTTTCAAGATCAAAAGAAGTATCACCCCAATCATGATCATTGCAACAAATAGTAGTCATAGCAAAACTAGCATCCCCAAGCTTGAGGTTTTGCATATCATTGACACAATTGACATTAAGAGAATTTATGATAACATCATTGCAACCATGCTTTTCATCGAAGGAACTATAAAGTATGGGTGCAATAGCAACGATCTCATGTTTAACATAAGGAACTATAGAAAATTCATCTTCATAAATATTGGCACCATGGCCACAAGAATAGCAAGCATCATGTTCATCAAGGGATATTTCAATAGAATCATTGGAATCATGATTATCTATAGGTTCGTGCATATCATTATTTTCTTCCGAAGCAATGGTCATTCTTTCAATAAATTCTTTGACATAGACATTATGAGCATAGTTTTCATAGCAATATTTAAGTATGTCAAAATTTTCAGATTCGTAGAGAGTAATATAATACTTTTCAATCAAAGAAGCAACTTCATTAGCACCCTTAAAAGCAAAAAATTCTTCAATTTGTTCGAAATCGTAGTAATGATAAACACCCTTTGCATAAAAAGATAAGATTTCATCATCATTAAACTCACATAGGTAGGGGGTGTTTTTAGGGTTCTTAGAGCAACAAGTAAGATCACAAATTTCACAAAGATTCCAAGCATAACATAGCAATCTGTTTATTTGATCCCATAAGAGTCTCCCTTTTTCGGACAAATGGTGACGCACAAAATGAGCATGCTCATCTAAAGATTTCCCATCAACTAGGCTAGTTGGGGTTTCAGCACGAGCGCATAAGGATCAAAGATGATCCAAGTAGAATACTTTAAGCGGATCCATATCAATAGATTTTTAGCAAGCAAAGATGCAAGCAAATAGAAGGCACATGGAAACACAAAGAAAGATACATACAGGAAGAAGGTGGATGGAAAAAGAGGGCTAAAGGAAAAGAGGGCGAATAAAACGGCAAGGGTGAAGTGGGGGAGAGGAAAACAAGAGGAAAATGGAAAATAATGTAATACGAAGGATAAGAGTTGTGATGGGTACTTGGTATGTCTTGACTTGGCGTAGATCTCCCCGGCAACAGCGCCAGAAATCCTTCTTGCTACCTCTTGAGCACTGCGTTGGTTTTCCCTTGAAGAGGAAAGGGTGATGCAGCAAAGTAGCGTAAGTATTTCCCTCAGTTTTTGAGAACCAAGGTATCAATCTAGTAGGAGACCACGCGCGAGTCACCTCGTACCTACACACACAAATAAGAACCTCACAACCAACGTGATAAAGGGGTTGCCAATCCCTTCACGACCACTTTCAAGAGTGAGATCTGATAGACATGATAATAATAAGATAAATATTTTTGGTATTTTTATGATATAGATTGAAAGTAAAGATTGCAAAATAAAGTAGATGGGAAACTTATATGATGGAGAATAGACCCGGGGGCCATAGGTTTCACTAGTGGCTTCTCTCAAGAGCATAAGTATTACGGTGGGTGAACAAATTACCATCGAGCAATTGATAGAAAAGTGAATAATTATGAGAATATCTAGGCATGATCATGTATATAGGCATCACGTCTGAGACAAGTAGACCGAAACGATTCTGCATCTACTACTATTACTCCACACATCGACCGCTATCCAGCATGCATCTAGAGTATTAAGTTCATAAGAACAGAGTAACGCCTTAAGAAAGATGACATGATGTAGAGGGATAAACTCATGCAATATGATGTGAACCCCATCTTTTTATCCTCGATGGCAACAATACAATACGTGTCGGTTCCCTTTCTGTCACTGGGATCGAGGACCGCAAGATTGAACCCAAAGCTAAGCACTTCTCGCATTGCAAGAAAGATCAATCTAGTAGGCCAAACCAAACTGATAATTCAAAGAGACTTGCAAAGATAAACCAATCATACATAAAAGAATTCAGAGAAGATTCAAACATTGTTCATAGATAAACTTGATCATAAACTCACAATTCATCGGATCTCAACAAACACATCGCAAAATAAGATTACATCGAATAGATCTCTAAGAGAATCGAGGAGAACTTTGTATTGAGATCCAGAGAGAGAGAGAAGAAGCCATCTAGCTACTAGCTATGGACCCGAAGATCAGAAGTAAACTACTCACACATCATCGGAGGGGCCATGGAGTTGATGTAGAGGCCCTTCATGATCAATGCCCCCTCCGGCAGAGCTCCGAAAAAGGCCCCAAGATGGGATCTCTTAGGTACAGAAGGTTGCGGTGGTGGAAATAGGGTTTTGTGCTGCTCCTGGATGTTTGTGGGGTATATGGATATATATAATAGGAAGAAGTAGGTCGGTGGATCAACGAGGGACCCACGAGGGTGGAGGGCGCGCCCCCTGCCTCGTGGCCTCCTCGATTATTTCTTGACGTCCACTCCAAGTCTCCTGGATCACGTTTGTTCCAAAAATAACACTCCCGAAGGTTTCATTCCATTTGGACTCCGTTTAATATTCCTTTTCAGCGAAACTCTAAAATAGGCAAACAACAACAATTTGGGCTGGGCCTCCGGTTAATAGGTTAGTCCCAAAAATATAATAAAAGTGTAAAAATAAGCCCATTAGCATCCAAAATAGATAATATAATAGCATGGAGCAATCAAAAATTATAGATACGTTGGAGACATATCAGACACCCGTGGATTCAGTTAGCTGTAGAATGTGAAAGTATGGTGGAAAAAGGAATAAACTTTATTTTCTATTTGAGAACTGCCTATGATATATCTAGCATGGAAAGTATTAGGAATTACTCAATCGTTTTCGTTGAGAGTAAAGGCATGCCACCCAAAATGTTTTATCTCTATCTTTTTCGCTTGAAGCTCTGGCACCTCTACAAATCCCTACTTCCCTCTACGTAGGGCCTTTCTATTTACTTTATGCAATTTTATTTTGAGTCTCCATCTTCTCTTATAAAGCACCACCTAAGGGGCACTATGATCGTACTTGAACATTGGGTGTAGCTAATATGCGAGTGTGCTTCATGAATGGATCAATGATTGAGCACAATCACTACAAAAAAAGACACATCCGTGACATTTTGGGCCGAACGATATTTTTTTCTGTCATACTTATGACACTTCTATGACGATAATTATGACAAAACCTGGTATCATCATAGATGTGGTAGGATCCTACTTCTATGACAAAAAGTCATGACAAAAAATGGGCTTTTCGTCCTGGGCGGGCCGGAGACGCTACTGCATGACATTCTTTGGGCCGTCCATGACGGAAAAAACTGTGGTAGAAGCGAGGGCGAGGAAAATATCGGGGTGTTCCTGGTTACGGTGGGTTGTCGGGGCCGAGCGATGCGCGTTTCTCTCGTACACGCACACGCATGGGTGCGAGGCGTTGAGCTCTAACTGAACCCGAGCGAGGCGTTGGGCTCTACCTAAACCCGACCGATTGCACTGCATGCTACACGTTACTGAACCCGAGCGATCGATCGATGGCTGTTAACTGAACCCGATCGAGCGATTCCTTCGCTACTGCTGCTAAATGAAGCCGATCGATGCTGCCTCTGGATGAACAATGAGTGTTGCTGGCAGGGTTTGGATGAACAGTTCCCGGAGGGGTGGATGAACAGGACCCCGTGGTGTTGCCTCTGGATGAACAGGACCCCGATCGATCGAGCCGGTTGGGGCTGGATGAACAGGACCCCGTGGAGGGCTGGATCAACAGGACCACCCCGTGGAGGGCAGGATGGATAGTAGATGGTGGAGGGCTGGATGAACAGTAGCCCGTGGAGGGGTGGTTGAACAGGAGCCCGTGGAGAGGGCTGGTTGAACAGTAGCCGGTGGAGTAGCGCGCGGTGGGGGATGGATGAACAGGAGCCCGTGGATGAATAGTAGCCCGTGGACGCTGGAGGAGGTCGACGGTGGAGATGAACAGTATCCCGTGGAGTCCCGTTTTGCGGTACGCCACACCCCTCCCGATGAATAGGACCCCCGTTTCGACCGTAGCGCTCCAACACAAGTCCGTTTCCTCTGTTTTGCGGTACGCCACACCCATCCCGATCAACAGGACCCCCGTTTCGACCGTAGGAGGTCCGTTTCCTCCATTTTGCGGTACGCCAGACCCCTCCCGATGAACAGGATCCCGTTTCGAACGTGGTCGGTCGAACACAAGGCCGTTTCCTCCGTTCTGCGGTATGCCAGGCCTCGTTTCCATCGGCTGTTCCGTCCAAGCCCTCCCGATGAACACGACGACGCATTCCATTCTGACCCAGCCGGTTGGCTCCCCATGAACACGACGACGATGTTATTTCTCCGGTCCGACCCAGCCATGTACACGAGCCCTGGCCATACGTATGTGTACATGCTACGTGGCCGTATTTTCTTTCTTGCCTGTATGTATGTACATGGCCGTATTTTCTTTCTTGCACACTGGCCGCTGTACGTATGTGTACATGCTACGTGCGCGCCTCTACTATGACATGTGCGCGCCTCTACATCGACCAGTATGTACATACACATTCGCGACCAGAATGACAACGCTACGTACACTTCGACCAGGTGGGTCCCGACTGTCAGGGACTTCCTTGCGTGCGAAGATGTAGCTGGTGGGTCCTAGCAGTCAGGGGGCGAATCATTTTTTTTGCCCGGATGCACTTCCTTGCATTCAAAGATGTAGCTGGTGGGTCCCAGCAGTCAGGGGGAAATGGTTTTTTTTCACAAAATACGGTGGCCCGTCCGGTGGGTCCCCATTGTTAGGTTGAGGAATAATTATTTTGTGCATAATAAGGAGGCACTTCCTTGCTGCGGCCGTGGACCCAGCTGTCAACCTCTCCATGTAAAGTCCACGTCCGATGGAAGCCATTCCTTGACCACATTGACCACGCTGCGCCAAGAGCACCAGGGATGTGGATGACGGCGAGGCCTAGGAAGGGGATGACGCGGAGCCGGGGAAGACGTGACCGTGGATGCCCACGCGTAGAGGAGTATGAGGGTTCACTGGTTCGCTGTGGTGTGAGGCTGCCATCGTCGCAAAATAACAGGGGGTGTGGGTGAGTAGAGGGATGGCCTGTCTAGCGGTGGGAGTAGTAGGGAGCGGTGAGGCCTCCGCCGCATCGCAGCCGGCCACGGGAGGCAGGATCACGAGGCATGACCGGCGCTGGTTTGGGCGGCTGGAGCAAGAACACCAGAGGTTGAAGAAGCGCTACGGCCGTTGGATGGACATCATACGGTCACTGGAGCTAGAATCGTGCATATTGACTAAGTTGACAAAGCCCTCCATCCCCGTCAACTTAGTAGGCCCACAAGTCAGCCTGCCATTATACTGGGTCCCAGCTAGCAGGGGGAGTATTCATTTTTTGTGCGTAATAAGGTGGCACTTCCTTGCGTGCAAAGATATAGCTGGTGGGTCCAAGCTGTTAGCGGCGGCAACGTTTTTTTCACGAAATACAGAGGCCCTTTCGATGGGTCCCAGATGTCAGGTGGAGGAATCATTATTTTGCGCGTAATAAGGAGGCATTTCCTTGCGTGCGGCCGTGGACCCAACTGTCAGCCTCTCCATGTACAGTCCACTTCAGATGCATGTCGGTCGTTGACCCTGTAGACCAGGCAGCGCGGAGAGCACCAGGGCGGTGGACGACAGCGAGGCCTAGGAAGGGAACGACACGGAGGCAGGGAAGACTCGGTAGTTGTTTCCCACGTGGAGGGGAGTACGACTGTACGAGAGTTTACTGGTTCGTCTGCCGTCGCCAGAGAATAACAGTAGGTGTGGGTGAGTAGAGGGATGGCTAGGCCAGCGGTGGGAGTACGGTGGGGCGGTGAGGCCTACGCGGCAGCACAACCGGCCACGGGGAGGAGGGAGCAGGCAGTCCCTCCAGCGCTTGTTTGAGCGGCTGGAGCAGGAAGAGCAGGGATTGAAGAAGCACGACGGTCATTGGATGGAAATCCAACAGTCACTGCTTGTGCGTCAACCTTTTTCTTAGGAAAGCCTTAAATCTGCGGAAAACAGCATACAAGCCATCTGCCATTATTTCTAATAATTTACAGCCCATTTGCTAATTCTTAAGGGTTTTTTTGGAGCCCACATTTTTTTGTTAGCATTATATCCCATATTGTGGCCACGGTTAAACAATTATACGAAATTTTGCATATTTCGGTGCGGTCTGAACTGTTTTTAATCCCGAAATTTCGAGTCACATTCAAACTGATTTATAAAATAAAGGTATATCAATATAAAATCCAACAAATTGTCCACGCATAAAAATCAATGCAATTTAAAATCTTGAAATGAAAAAAAGAAATTTGAAACTAATTGCCGGTTTGATGTGTTTTAAAAATGTACATCCCATTTCTCATTACTGATAGGCCATTTTCTCGGCCAGGCGAATGAAGCTCTCCTCGTCTTGAAAGATTTGCAGCCCAACAGGCCTGACAAAGCGACTTACTTGGCAAATCACAAAAAAACTGGCTGTGGCAGTGGACCCAGCTGCGGCCGTGGACCCAGCTGTCAGCCTCTCCACGTACAGTACTCTTCCGATGGAAGTCGGTCGTTGACCACATTGACCACGCCGTGCCGAGAGCACCAAGGCGCTGGACGACGGCGAGGCCTGGGAAGGGGACGACACGGAGCCGGGGAAGACGCGGCAGTGGATGCCCACGCGGAGAGGAGTACGAGGGTTCACTGGTTCGGCTGCGGTGTGAGGCTGCCGTCGCTGTAGGGCTTGGCCAGTGGTGGGAATAGTAGGGGGCGGTAAGGCCTCTGCGGCAGCACAGCCAACCACGGGAGGCAGGACCATGCGGCATGACCGGCGCTGCTTTGGGCGGCTGGAGCAAGAAGACCAGAGGTTGAAGAAGGACTACGGCTGTTGGATGGACATCGTACGGTCACTGGAGCTAGAATTGTTCATATTGACTAAGTTGACAAAGAACTCCGTCCCCGTCAACTTAGTAGGCCCACAAGTCAGCCTCCCACCAAGCTGGATCCCAACAAGCAGGGGGTATTCATTTTTTTGTGCGTAATAAGGAGGCACCTCCGGTGGGTCCGAGCTGACAGCGTGGGAAACGTTTTTTTGCGAAATACGTTGGCCCGTCCAGTGGGTCTCAGCAGTCAGGGGGGAAACGTTTCTTTCGCCAAATACGGTGGCCCGTCCGGTGGGTCCATGCTGTCAGGTGGAGGAATAATTATTTTCCACGTAATAAGGAGGCACTTCCTTGCGGCCTCCGTGGACCCAACTGCCAGCCTCTCCGTGGACCACGTTGACCACGCCGCGCTGAGAGCACCAGGGTGGTGGACGACGGCGAGGCCTAGGAAGGGGACAATGCGGAGCTGGGGAAGACGCGGTAGTGGATGCCCACGCGGAGAGGAGTACGAGGGTTCACTGGTTCGGCTGCGATGTGAGGCTGCCGCTGCCGCAGAATAACAGGGGGTGTGGGTGAGTGGAGGGATGCCCCGGCCACCGGTGGGAGTAGTAGGGGCGGTGAGGCCTGCGCGGCAGCACAGCCGGCCACGAGAGGCAGGAGCAGGTGGCACGGCCGGCGCTGCTTTGGGTGGCTGGAGCAAGAAGACCAGAGGTTGAGGAAGCACGACGGCCGTTGGATGGACATCGTACGATCACTGCAGCTAGAATCGTTTATATTGACTAAGTTGACAAAGCCCTTGGTACGCGTCAACTTAGTAGGCCCACAGGTCAGCTTCCAAAGCGGTGCGCCCCAGATGTCAGGGGGAGGAATCATTTTTTGGGCAGCTGAAGCTAGAATATCCGAGATTGAAGAAGAAGCATGGCATCCGTTGGATGGACATCTAACGACCACTGCTGCTAGAACCGTGTGTTGACTATAAGTTGACAAAGCCTTGCATCCGCATCAACTCTTTTTTTAGGGGACGCGTCAACTTAGTAAGCCCACAAGTGTGTGGTAGAGAACTTATAGCCCATTTGAGATTTGTAAGAATGTGCAACCAATTTTTGAATTCTAATGGAATTTACTACAGCCCATTTATAGTTTGTTAAAAGTACAGCCCATTTCAACCAACCGTTCAAAACAGAATTCAATAAAATTTCCCACATTTTGATGGGATCTAAAATATTTTTATCCCGAAATTTCTAGTGAGATTAAATACAATTTCAATATAAATTTATATTACGTAAAAATCCAGTGAAACATTGCGCTCCCAACAATTAATGAAATTAAAAATTTCAATATCCAAAAATAATATTTTATAAAGTAATTACGTGTTTGGTGCATTTTTATAGTTAGTGCCCAGTTTTTGTAATTACATCCCATTTATTATTTCTTAAAGCCCATTTTCTTGTTAAGCCTAATGCATCCCTCCTAGGAAAGATTTGCAGCCCAGCGGGGTGGAGAATAGCAACTTGACCTTGCCTGGGTATTCCTAAAAAAGTATAGCTGGGCTAGCCATTTTTAGCTTGAAAAAAAGTTAATATCTGGGCTGGATATCTGGCCTGGGCTAGTGGGGCCACAGCCCGCCCAGTTAATAGCTGAAGCGATGTTTTCGTTGTTGTTCAGAGGAGAAAAATTAATATATGGGCTAAACATCGCTCAAGAAAAACTCTGCAGTGCTCAGGCCAACTCCACCGCGTGACCCATTTCTACCCCAAATCGTCCGTTTGTGTCCGTTGGGGTAAAATGGACAAATCAAACGACCCATCGCATGGGAGCATACAGATGTTTTGTCCGTCCCGTGTCCTCTTTTGCCCCATTTCCAGACAAAAGTTGCTCTCGGTTTGGGGCCAAAGCGGACAGAAAGCGGACGTCTTCGCGTCCTCGTCGTCTGTCTGTGTCCGCGTCGACCCCACATCTCACTCTCTCATTTTCTGTACCTGGCCCACCATGTGCACCCACGACCACGACGTATGGGGTGAAATGGGGTAGTAGCGCTGCGTGCAGCGAGTTTGTGCGGCCTCTGTCCGGCGTTTGTTCTCCCTATTTCTACCCCATACGGACAAAATCCGGACAAAATGGGTATAGATTTAGGGTAGTGCGGTGGAGTTGGCCTCACACCTCAAAAACACAAATACTGCTCGAGCTGCTTGGTCCCAGCTGTCAGCCGATTCTTGTGCAATTCTCTCGTTTATTGACTACATAGGTTGACAATGGTGTGGGACCGTGATGTCAGGAAACCAGGAGGAAGCAAAAAAAATATACTTTTATATACTAATAAGGAGGCACTTGCGTACGTGCAGCTATGGCCCTGGTGAGTCCCCACTGTCATCCTCTCCAAGTAAAGTCATCTCCTCATCCTCATGTCCGTTGACCATGTTGACAATGCGAGACGGCGGCGCCATGGCGAGCGCAACAACTCAAAAGATGATGGAGAGGGCCTCGCGGGCCCTACGGATGGTCTGATACAGCGCCCGCTGCTCACTCGGGAAGCCAGGATCATAGGGCCACATGTCCGTGATGACATTGTCATTCGCTTGTTCACCGGTGCTCGTTGAGGAGACGGAGGTTGCAACACAGGTCGTCCTGCGCTAGTAGCTCTTCCGCCATTAGGGCGTCGAAGTGCGGCCGCACCTGCTCTATGGTGAACACGGCATGAACCGGCTTGGACAGTGGCGCCGGCTCCTGGTCGGAAGCTACGTCCATCGCCTGATTGTCGTCGCTCAGCTCGGCGAGGTAGCTAGTGAGCCAGCATGTCCGGCTGCTGGACCGACCCGCTGCCAAGCACGAGTCTGACTGCCCTAGCCCACACAGACTGCCTCCCTCGCCCACGCGCGCTTTCCGCCCGAAACGGTCAGCGCCGCCCGCCCCGCTTGCTGGTGCATGCGATTTCTCCGCCTTCAAATGACACAAGTGCCGTCCGTCCGTCCTTCTACCGCCCACATTAACGATACGCGGTTGCCAAGGCGGCTACTCCGGCGCCACACGTCCGCCCCTCCGTCGCCCACCATTGCAATATAAACTGCTGCGCCGGCCATAGCCGCAGTCATCTGCATCTGTTCCTATTCTCCTGTCCACACCACTACTGCCCACCATGGCTTCCTTGCGCTCCAGCGCTCTTCGGGACGGGCGGACGACGGACCACAAGGAGATGGCAGCCATTGCTGCCTACTGGCTGGCCGGCAGGCAGCCGGAGGACGACGACGTCCCAATGGAGAACATGGTAGTCGACGATCCGGCGCTAACCCCCTCCTTCGCGCCATCCTCGCCGGTGCATGGCACCATGACCATTG
This sequence comes from Triticum urartu, assembly GCF_056163025.1. Classification (NCBI taxonomy): domain Eukaryota; kingdom Viridiplantae; phylum Streptophyta; class Magnoliopsida; order Poales; family Poaceae; genus Triticum; species Triticum urartu. Next base: position 625,445,902 of record NC_141874.1, on the reverse strand, counting down.
GCGAGGTCCGTGCCCAATATATGGACACAGTGAGGCAGAAGCGTGAGGAGCAGTTCCAGGAGGCGCAGGCCGACGCCGCCTACAACCACCATCTCCTCCAGGATCACCTGCAAGCGGAGGAGCAGATCGTCGCGGAGCGGACGGAGCAGGAGGCGCTGCTCGACTCGTACCGCTCCGCCCGCGAGGGCCACCTCGAGCGCTGGCGGTACCGCATGCGGGTGGCAGAGGCCGCGGTCGCCTACAAAGAGAGCGATGAAGCGGGCAAGGCGCTGTTTGGCGAGACCGAGGACGAGGCAGAGGACAATGCCGGCTCCGATGAGTCCCCGTTCCGCTGGCGTCGACGAGGCGCTGCTCCACCGAGGCCCCACGGTGCCAACAACGAGGCAGAGGACACCGCTGGTTCCGCTGAGGCCCCACCCTGCCGGCAACGAGGGGGAGGATTTCCCTCGCTCCGCCGAGGCGCCGCCCACCGGCAACGAGACAAAGGACATCGCCGGCTCCGCCGAGGCCCCGCCCCGCTGCCAACGAGGCTGCGCCACACAGAAAATGAGGAAGAGTAGAACATGGTAGGTCGCCGCTGCTCGGGTCCAAGTAAGGCCACCGCTGCTACCCTCCAGTTGCTGGCACTGAACTGTACATCATGGAGCAATTCTATGATTATAGGATGATTGAAGAGCACTCCGTGGTTGAGCAAGCTCATGAGATACAGTCATTTGCTAGAGAACTTGAGCACTTCAGTTGTATGTTACCGGACAATTTTGTTGCCAGAGGTATCATCACTAAGCTTCCTCCATCGTGGATCTCATTGGCACTCTTGATATGGAAGAAAAGGCGAGAGCAAAGGACACACATGCTCGAGGAATTGAGGGAGGATATAGTGCCAATCTGGTACAGAAGACGAACTTCCAGCCCCACAAGTTCAATAACAAGGGCAAGTTTGATGGTAAAGCAAAGTTTGATGGGAAGAACAAGGCTGTGCAACACACAAACTTCAAGAAGAAGAATGACAAGAAGAAAGGTGTTTGTCATGTGGGGATCCTGATCATTGGGCTCCTAGTTGCCCTAATTGCTATGACAAGCTAGGCGGGTTGACCCACTGACGGCCGGTTAGCTTCTTGGCGGCGACGTGGAGTCGGAGAGCTATGTTGGAGAAGGATGCTGCTTCTACTTAAATGCTGGTGCAGTTGGCTGACTGACATGTGGGCCCAACAGGCATCTGGGCCACATGTCAGTTACGCAACTGCACCTGCATTTAAGTCACTAAAGCTTCAGTTCGGCTCAGCCGGACACAGGTGGGTAGCTTCAGTTAATTAATTATACCTCCAGCGCACCCCTTTTAGTTGAAGAATGTATGAAATGTAATGAAATCCGGCATGTTTATATGAAATCCAATCGTGTATGAATGAATTTATTTCGATTAGTTCGAATTCTTGTATCACTTGCATTGGATGAACATGCAAAACAATACATACTAGCATTATTCCCAGGGTGATCACCTCGTTTGCAGTAGTTTCACATGTACTCCCTCCGGTCCTTTCTAGTCTGAGTACAAGTTTTGTCTGCACTCAAAGTATCTCTACTTTGACCAATCTTATAGAAAAAAGGATGCACTTTCACAAGGTGCGAAGTAAAAAGGAACAGAAGGAGTACAAAGAGTTTGAGCAGCTTTTTAGCGTTCCTGTACATTGCAATCAAACACACAGGCCTGGCAATTCATAGAGAATATTCAAAACAATCGATGATTATGCATCTCAGCGATTCACATGTCAGAGCCAATTTTTACTTCACAACTAAAGAATAAAGAAAAAATGGATCGACGCTGCTGACAGCAAAGGGCGTCCCATTTGAAAATATCAAACAGATGTCTTATTGCTAAAATCAATGAGCAAAATTTGACAAGGTTTTCCCATTCCAAAATATCAAATGCCTACGATTGTGGAATGGGAAGGGTTTGCCATCAGTTCAGACATTGACATGGCACCTCGTGCTAAATAAACCAGTTGTTCTTTTTGTGCAGTTCCACCAAAATCAACCAAATTCGTGCGTAGCTTGTATGATTTCGCCTTTATATGTTGCAACGCCTTGAACTTATCGGCACCTCCTTTCTTGTGGTGGAAATGTATGATGCCATGTATTGATGAACATTTTGTGCAGTTCCCATTGAAATCAAGCTGAGCACCCCTATTTGCACAAATACAAAAAAGTGATTTGTCAGTCACCTATAAAGCAAACTATACTATGAATTGACAGTTTAAACAGGCACCTACATGGTCCATGCAAAGCACACTTTTAGAAAAATGGAACTCACCGGAAAGAATCCTAGAACAACATTGTACTCGCGCATCACAGCAAGAAAATGGAGATTTGTCAGTCCTTCTGAGCTGAAGTTAGTTTGGTCTTGTGGGGGGTAATGTAACCATCCTTCAACTGCTCCTTCTGATGGGAAGATAGATAGGGCTTCTTTATCCTGGCATAATCAGAACTAGTCACTTCACGTACTCCATATTCTTCTTCAGAGGAGGATGATCCTGTTGTGCAAAGACAAGAGGATAACTAAATGCTAGCATCTCTGTTTGCTCGAAAAAAGGAAATGAAATATTTAAAACAACATAGATGAAGCACTTCTCAAGGACAATACCACTTTTTGATGAAAATATCTAAACAGTAGCACAACACCAATAGAGATGACAAAGCTCAATCATATGGATGAAATCAGTGGGCGAGTACCAACCTTTGTCAGGAGGCTTATTGTGTAGAGCATACAAATGAAGAACTTCTCCGGAACCATTTGCTATCTACTGTGGTGGCCATGCTTACTATATACTCCTCGATTAGATTAATGTTTCCAACATCTTCTTGTGCAGTTCCACTAAAATATATGGTATCTTCAAAGAAGATCCCCGTTTCAGAAGTAGAGATAATTACGTATTACATTAAGAGTGGCATAAAATCAGTGGAAAAATAATTGCTCGTTCCAGCCATAGCAATAAATTAAGATGCAAAACTATATCATTACTTGTGTCATCACAGTTCCAGTGCTTCATTACAGCACCAGGAGTTGATTTTTGTTTTTCTTCCGCTTGTTCTTCCCCTTCATCACTTGGTTCAATAACAGACAAGCTTCACCTTCAATGTAATATTTGGCATGTAAATTAGGTTGCACAAGTATAGCACTAAAAATGACATTAATTTTCTGATGAAAGTGGCAAAATACAGGCCAACAGTTGTGAAATATCCTTATCTAACCACAATGGGATATTGCGGTGCACATACAGATTGGAAGTCTTGTCTCCATTTGTGCAGTTCACTAAAATCAAGCAACATTACCGTACAAGTAGCACAACATATGAAAGAACACTGCATAATCATGTGAAAGAAGGCTAGTACTGACCTCTCATGACGCGGAATTCAAACAAATCACAACAAGAAGATCTGAACCAAATTTGCCAACACAGATAGGAAGTAAGATCTCCTCTTGTGCAGTTCCACTAAGATCAAGCAATCAAGCAATATTATCGGTGTGACACTTTGGTTGAACTTCACAAAACACTCTTAAAACAAAAGTGTTTTGTGCAGTGCAACAAAACTTCACAATGGCAACGAGGTAAAGTAGATAACCCTGTTTACACAGAGGTGCAAAGGAAACAACTAGTGGTCAATAACGGTGGATGACACAGAAGCCAACAAAAAGAAGCATCTACCTTACCTAAATGGGAAAGAAAGCAAGACAGTAGCATTTCTCAAATGGTGACATTGATTAATATTAACAAAGAGATTACACTAACAACAAAATTCATTAAACATGTAATTTGCTTTTAACTGTGGCATTGCATCAATTTTCCAGCGGCATTATTAGAGGGTGCTTGTTTACAGGGATATTTTGGTGGAGGGACTAAAAAAACTCTGTGTCAGTCCCATCTAAACCAAACATGAGGGACTTTTAGGGACTAAAAGTGGGCATTTGGGACTAAAGAAAGAAGACCCCGAGGGAGAGTCTTTTTGGGACTTTTTCCAATAGTTGCCCCTGCTACGCATCGCACCTTGTCTCTATTAGTTCATTACTAGGGGTAACATGGTCTTTTAGCATGTCATTTAATAACCACTAGTCCATATTTAGTCCCTGGAACCAAGCAGGTAGGGACTAGGGAGGTTTTAACGAAACAGAGACTTAGATTAACAACAGCTAAAGAGTTGCACAGGACAGTGGACGCACCAGCACCATGTGCATCTATTGATGTACTGGGGTGATGCGCAGTCTGTTGCAACAAAGAACAAACAACCAAGGAGCATATTTGTGTTGGTCCCTATTTTGTTATCTTTAGACACCTTTCCCTATGTGAGTGCAGCAAATCTAGTCCTGCTCAAACTCTACAGCCTTGTCCCCCAAAACAAAAGATCAGTTCGTTACAGATGTGCGTACTGCGTTTGTCATTGTTTTCCCTTTTCGACCAACGTAGGTGTTGGATAGCCAGTCTGTACTAGTACTTTCCCCACTTCCTTTCCTCTGTGAACCACGTCCTAGATTTATGCTATACAACTTTCCCCACTACTTTCCCCCATTCCTGTCCTCTTTGAACCACATCTTAGATTCATGCGATACAATTTTCCCCCTTCCGTTCCTTTTTGAACCACGTCCTATATTCATGCTATACAACTTTTCACACTACTTTCCCCCATTCCTTTCCTCTTTGAACCACACCCTAGATTCATGGTATACAACTTTCCCCACTACTTTCCTGTTTGATCCAACACCTAGATTCGAGTGCAGAAGCGGAAAAATCCCACATGCAGCTAGAGAAATGCATGTGGAATAAGTAAATTATACCTTAAGGTTCTTGGGGTGTGGTTCGGTGGGCGACCGGAGGTCGTTCAACCCACACTATGTACGACGGTGAAGAAGAAGGGGTCGGAGGCCCTCCCATGCCACCGCTGGGTGAAAGTGAACAGCTGCACCGGTAGTGGATTCCCTCCCTCGTCAACGGCGACAACGTTAAGCCTCCTTCCCATCCCGACGGACGGATCCTGCCAGCTCTTTGACCAGTAGTGAGGGGAGAGAGAGAGGCCAACAAAGTCTTGTTTAGATCTGGAGAGGGTGAGAGTGTGAAGAGAGAAACTACAAGCAGACCAGCAGTGAGGGGAGAGAGAGAGGCCAACGAAGTCTTGTTTAGATCTGGAGAGGGTGAGAGAGTGTGAAGAGAGCAACTACGAGCGCTGAGGCTCCAACGTGTATATATACTGGAGAGAGTGTGAAGAGTGCAAACCCTAGAAAACAAGCGTCGAGGCTGCATCTTATATGTGATGAGGTGATTATACGGTCACTACAAGATCGTATAGCTCCGTATCCATCCATTTTGACCAGTCAAAGAATCCTCTTGGCACAAATTATGCTCAAGTGTAGTTATCGAGCCCGAGAACTCAAGTTTGATGAGCGAACAGGCTAACCAGCTACACAACCCTCCCGTTATGTTCAACGAGAGGAAAGTAACCATTTATACATTCCTGCATTCGTGTGACAAGCATGCCGTGTTTTTTTGTGTGTGGGAGTCATTGAGATTTAAATCATAATCGTGTCATGTGGCTTTGGTGGTAAGACTATCCACAGTGGTGCAGAAATAATGCAGCCTTAGTCACCTTACCTCTCTCCAGTAGTACATTGGGTCCCACCAGCCAGAGGGTGAAACAAACAAATTAATAAGAAAAATTAAAAGCACCAGCGGTGTATCTTACCTCACACATAGCGCTACTGCTCGGGAACACTGTCCAATTGATCCCTCTGTTCGCTCACGTACTATTTTAAGTGAATCCTTATTATAACATGCACACTATTTTGGGTACTTGTATTCGACCTATGTCAGTGTGCCATCGTATCTCGTACGACTCCCTCTGTCTAGGTGTAATAAGCCACATTAGAAGGTGCAGCGGGACCAAGGTGCAAGCAGATTGGAGGAGAAGGAGAAACTTGACCGGTCATTCCTCCAATCAAAGCCCTGATTTCTGTATCTAAACGCAACAATTGATCCAAACAACTAAGAGATGCCATTTTAGCTACCATCAGGGCCACTTATTAACTCGCATGCAAGCCGACTTTGATTTCTTGACTGATCAATGCGTAGTTGCGCTCCATGCATTGGGTTTCTGGGGGAGATAACAAGGCAGAGTAAGGAGCGTTTGGTTACATTGCTTAGGCTGGTCATAGTGGTGAGTAACTTGAACTAGTACAACATGCATATGTTACTAGTCTATGTTACTACTACGCGAAGTTTGCCGTCGGAAGCGAGCCGATCTGGCTCTCCTGAGCTAGCAAGGTTTTTCTAGCCCACCCAAGCTAGCTGGCCCACAAAAGCTAACATATTTTAACAGTTCCAAACACCTAACCTTTCCCGGCTATGCTATAAGATGTTCTTGCTAAGGATCCAAATGCTCCCAAAGTAACAACGCTCGCTATCAATGAGGCCAGGAGGGGATTGAGATGCGAAGTTAATGGACGACGCCTAAACATTTTGGGAATATCTGATTTCCGTAGGATGACTTAACACCTAGACGGAGGGAGTACTACTCCTGAGTCCAGGTTTGATGGAATATTCGTCACCTCTTCTCTTCTTGTACGTACTCCATTTGTATCTCACTTCCTGTGGCTTCGCACTCGCATGATTTTCCTATTCTACGAACCAGTGTGTGCGTGTATATGTGCGTGTGTGTGTGTGTTTAACAACATGTTTGTGTTAGAGAGAGAGACAGATCGACCTACTCCTATAGAGAGATGGTGTGTAGTGTACGATTTTAGCCGCGAGAGTCGGTGCATCCTCTCGTTTTCGGGTCTCCGGTAGGGACAGGCGGACAGCTGCCACGCCCGCTCCTGACCAGCCTGGCCCACCCAAAGCCCCTCCATCGCCCGCGCGTGCTTCCCGCCTGAAACGGTCAGTGCCGCTCCAAAGAATCTGTGCCGCATTCATGCCCGGGCAGAGCGGACGCGACCTCTCACTGGCGCCTGCGTTGAAGGGAGAAGCGGATTCAAGAGTGATGGTTGCTTCGTCCGTCCAACTTACTGCTGGGTCTACGTGATTTGACGGCTCATTGATCATTATTACTAGGGTGGTAGGACTGCTGGATGTCCCATGCTTTTGGCGAAAGGAGGTACTACTAGATTACAATTTTCTCCATTCTTACGGCGGAGGAGTGCAAGAGCAGTGAAAACACGCAGACTCAGTGATTACAAGGCCCACCTTACACTGTCACCATATTTTCAGGACACTGTGCGACACCTAACTCTTTACATAGTACTCCCTCCGTTCCTAAATGTAAGTATTTGTAGAGATTCCACTAGGTGGACTATATACGGAACAAAATGAATGGATCTACACTTAAAATGCATCTATATACATCCGTATGTGGTTCATGGTGAAATTTCTACAAATACTTATATTTAGGAATGGAGGAAGTACTTGTATAGTACGTATTGTAATTTATCAACGAGATAGTACAATGATATGAAGCTTCCAGCTTCTGTTACATGTATCTTGCGCCCAAGGTTGCCCATTGCAACATTTCATCAAATACAAAGGAGACTAACATGCATGCTATTGCTTCTCAATGATTGACAGATCATAGCAAATATGTACTCCCTCTGTTCCAAAATAAGCATCTCAACTTTATGCTACATACGGAGCAAAATGAGTGAATCTACACTCTAAAATACGTCTATATACATCAGTGTTTGGGGTATGTACTAGTAGTTCATATTGAAATCGACTAAAGGACATATATATTCCAAACAATATGATAATCTCTCTAACCAAGGTAGTAGGGACGAGGAGTAAACAGAGGGAGTAGTAAAATTTTCTCCTGGTCCTGCAAGCCACTGCGCGCGTGGGCGAGGGAGCGGGCGTAAGGCGTACAGTACTACTACTACTCATGCAGTCCGTAGCCATTGAAACAGAGACAACTAAAGAAAAAAATGATCCATGCAGTCCCTAGCCCTTGAACCATAAACCCTAACCAAGCTTTAATTTTCTAGCAACGTCGGTGCTTCCTAAGAAATGAAGTTTGCAACACTTTGATCATCGGATCATTTTGTGTAGTTTCACCAAAATCGAGATGAGCATCCCTGTGGCAAAGAAATTGAAGAAGCGTGATTAGAATAAGATTATTGGGACTAGTTGATGAGACAGAAACTCATCACAAATACAGTACGTAGAAGCCAATAGAGGTATGTGTGGGGCAAAGAAGTAGAGAAATATCCACATGGGGTGATGTGGGCAGCTGGAGTAGTGGTGCAAGCCGGCTATAAAGGGAGTTGTACCTAAGGGATGTTGGGACGTAGCTCAACCTAGAGGAGGGCGGCGGGAGGAGGCAACTACCCACATCGCGGCAGTGAGCAATGGACGAGGGCAACCTCACCGGCTTTGTGAGAGAGAATGGAGGGTACCCCTGATCGGGATGTGCCGACAGTGGGTTTTCGCCATCGGCGACGACGACCGCATCTACAGTAAGCATACACCCCTCCCCTAACGGACGTGATCCACCGGGATGTTAGATATGTGGCCAGAGTGGTTTTGTGCGAGAGAGTGTGAAAACTGAAGAGAGCAACCCCAGCAAGCAACCGTGTAGGCTCGTCCTGCCTATGTATATAGTGGAGCGGTTTCCTTTTCTCTCCATATGAACCTATTTATATTGCGTACGTGCCACTGAAGAAAAAAACTTTATTTATAAATTATGCGGCACCTACTACTTGTTCTCCTATAAACCTTGCACTTGGCATCTCCAAACTATTAACCTTGCGATTGGCTCTTTGCCTCTTCGGGAAGTCGAGCAATAATGGTGCTGCAGTATATATCGTTCTGGCTATATGAGACCGAATGAATTGCTGCACGTCCACCACGTGGCGAGGGTCGAGGGTCGAGGGAGAGTGCATACTATTACACCTGTTTCAATATGGACTACATACTATTACACTCTAAAATATGGACTACATACTAGGTTGAGCAATATGGACTACATACTATTACACTCTAAAATATGTCTATATACACCAGTGTTTGGAGTATGTACTAGAAGTTCATATTGAAATCTACTAAAGGACATATATTCCAAACAATATGATAATCTCTCTAACCAAGGTAGGTACGAGGAGTAAATGGTGGGAGTACTAGTAAAATTTTCTCCTCGTCCTGCGAGCCACCGCGCACGTGGGCGAGGGAGCGGGCGTAAGGCTTAGTAAGCAAGCTTCACCTCATCCTGCGAGCCACCGCGCCCGTGGGCGGGGGAGACGGCATACTAACCAAGCTTCTCCTCGTTCTACGAGTTGATGGGACACATCAAAAGTACTCCAGTGTATAGAGCCTTGCCTCTAAGGTAGGCCCCACATGGTTTGCCTCTTTTTTTAACATAACGCGTCAAGTCGCTATTTCTTTGTTCACCCATGGTAGACGATCCTCCCTCCATCTAGTGGACAACCAGTACGTGTGTCAAATTACCACATGGGCTGCCTTTTCGTACAGAAATGAGCTCCACCGTGTACCCGCGCGGGTGTGGTTGGGAAAGAGACGGGAGTACGTGCGTCGTGCATGCACCTCTTCTCTTCGTGCACGTCCCCCACCTACATGGGTGTGTGTGAGAGATACAAACCTAGACAAATGTCTTGTGCATTCGTGAGTGTTTTTTGTTTTTTTGGGGGGGGGGAGGTTGATTTCATGAATGTATTTGTGGGAATATGTGTCGATGACATCTCAAACAAAATTTTGCATGCAATGTGTGTGAAATGGAGGCCTATCCATATCATATATAGAGGGTCGGGCGATCCACGAGAAGAGAGGGAAGGGTCATAGATATCGATAGAGTCGAAGAGAGGATCAAGTGGGTGGGTGCGAGATCGATGAAGAGAGCCGTTGAAATTGTGTGTGTGTGTGTGCAAGTCAAAGATATAGGGCGACTGACCTAGCTACCAGAACATCAGAGGGCACAGGTTAAGTTTGTGTGTGGCAGGGAGACATGACTAGAGCGCTCGATGTATCTGTGTGTGTGGGAGGGGGTGGGGGTAGGGGTAGGTAGAGGCCTAACTATAGAGGTAGAACGACTCGTATATGTGTTGAGAAGGAGAGACGCAACTATGTCTTGAGGGAGATCGGTCGACATCCATACATAACTAAAGGACGGGAAATAGGATGGGACAGAGAGAGAGAGGGAGAGGGGTAGAGTGCTGGATGGGTGATGGAGTTGCTTCTCGAAGATGGTGGGAGAGGCCCACTAGACAAACTAAGGGTGGAACTGCAATATTATCAATAAAAGTGGGGATGTGTTTCTGTGTGTGCCTATGCGTGATAGATCTGTCAGGACACATCCATGGATGATGAAGGGGAACCATGTGTTTGGTAAGCAAACCTAACTAGATCGGTAGATCAATTGTTGTTCGTCGGAGGAAGGGAGAGACATAACTAATGAGGTAGATCGATCAACACGTGGGGAAAACGAGTTATAAGGACCTAGCTAGCTATATGTATAGCGGGAGATCGGTCCGTGTACGTCCATTTGTTAGAGGAAAATAAGGCCCGGCGAGACGGATAGACAGAGAGAATGGAGCTAGGAGGTGGTGCGAGAGGCCCAGCTACTAGCTAGATAGGGGGAGTAGTGTGCGGTTGTGAGATCAATGAAAAGAGGGGCGAGAGTTTACACGTGTGTGGGACCGTATGAGAGACACGAGGCAAGGACACATAAAGGAGGAGATTGAAGGTGCGTGTGTATGTTGTAGGCAGACATCGCTGGAGAGGTTTATCGATCGGTGTGTGTCGGGAAGGAGTTGTGGAGACTGTGGGAGAATGACTAAAGAAAAAAAATGAATGTGCGCGATGGATAGAATTCTGAGGGAGGGGGAGGGCGAGGAGGGCGTGTGCATGCACGAGAGAAAGTTAGTGGTAGCTACAAAGGTTAGAGGATTGTGTGGGTGTAAGAGACTAACAAAGATCATAATTTGATATGAAAGTGGATTCATATATTTGAATAGGATCATAGTGTTTTAAACATATGCTTGCATGAATATAGCGGTGATACGCTTGTTGTGGTTTTGCACATGTTATACCATAATGTGATAATGCATGGCGTTTTCAACTCACAACTAAATGTCGAACAATCTAAACCATACTATACATCGAACAATCTCACATTTTATTTGAATTTGTGATAATGTGTGGCGTTTGCAGCTTACAACTAAATATCGAACAATCTAAACAATACTATATATCGAACATTCTCACATTTTAGTTGAATTTGTGGTAATGTGTGGTGTTTGCAACTCACATCTAAATACTTGTAGGTGTAGGGGGCGGGGCACCATACATAATGTGATAAACACATTATACATATGAGACATGGTTTAGTTTGTGAAGATCTAGCTAGATCTTGAAATGTACTATGATTTGAAATCAACATAAAGTGGATTCAAAAAATCGAGTTCGAGTTCATATAGTACACATAGTTCATATGTAACTCGAGACTAATCATGTGGTGTTCTGTGAAGATAATACACAAACGATGGTTTAACTTGACAATAATGACGATTGTAGATCTTATTAAAACAGAGAAACGAATTCAAATGCTTTGACTTCACAACAATCATTATTGTAGATCTTATTCAAATGGAGAAATGAATTCAAATTTAGTTCATATTGAAGCGGTAGTATATACGTTTGGAATGCACTAAAACGTTCATTTGAGTACTAGGTTGCATGAATTATACACGTAGCGAAATATTTTCAGTGAACATAACATGAATTCAAAGTTTTGAATGACATTTGTAGTGCGAATTAATTTTGTACAGTACACGTTAGGCTTGTCCAGAAATTTCAACCCGCGCCTTGTTAGCCCGAAATATTTAAGATATATCTTTGTCTCCTTGTGCTCCGACAACTCCCTCCATCTCAACCCACACCTTGCTATTCCAAAATTACAACGCGCGCGAAAACTCCCACCTCATGTGAAATCCCGACACGAGAAATACCCGTGATACCTCTGAACCGAAAGAACCGCCTCAAATAGGTGGGGGTACTTTCGTAACTTACCCCACATTTCGGACAAGCGCGTCCCTAAGCCATGGTTCCCCACTCCCATCCCATCCGCCCACCCATTCGTACACCGAGGCCGACAAAACCCGCGAAGCCCCACACCCTCCTCCGTCCGCCACCCAGCCGGAGCCTCTTCCCCGACGATGTTGTCCACAGCAACACCTCGACGTCCCTCATCCACTGTACAGGATGAGGATCCGTCGTCGATCTGATCGTCCCGCCGGTTCAGCCACCCCGTCCTCCACCTCCAAGGAGTTGCCCCGACGTTCCCCTTGTCTTTTGCACCACCTCCATTCCCACACCGTTGTCTTCACCTACACCATCGGAAGAGCGTCATCATCACCATTTCCTCGGATGAAGCTGCGGCCTAATCGGCGCCACCAAAGAAGTTGTACACTAATCACCGCATTTTCTTCTTGATTCAATCTCACGATGCTGCCGGCGCTCGGTCCCGAGCCGACACGGCGCGGCTCCATCCACGGCGGCATTGCCGACCACTTCCTCCATGGCATCACTCCCTCGGCAGCGACGTCCACATCAGTAGGAGCTGCTGCTGCTTTAGCTCTCGCTCGCGCTGCTGCTCTGCTCTTGCTCTCGGTCTCCTGCCTGGTCTGCTCTTGCTCTTGCTCGCGCTGCTGCTCTCGCTCTTGCTCTTGCTTGCGATGCTGCTTCGATTTAGCTACACTTCAATCGACTGAATTGACTTTTGGGTCAGTCGATTTTCAGGGGGTGGGGTGGCTCGCCGGAGTTACGGAAGAACCAGCCGCAGCAGGGAGGGGACTCGCTGGAGAGGTACCCCACTATCTATCTTAGGGTTTAGGGTGGGGGCGGTGGTCGCCGGCGTTTGTGGGGCGGTGGCGTGGGGATCGCCGGAGAAAAAGCTCGGCACGGGGGGCCTACAGGGATGGCCGGGGGCCAGCGGACCGGTGGTGGGGAGTGTTTTTGGGGCGGGTGGGGCGGCGGGGGGCGACTGTTTGGCCGGTGGTGGCTGATGGCTCAGGGGGGTGGAGGTTGGAAATGAACTGCATGCCCTTGATTTTGTATCCAACGGTTGCAAAATCGACTAACCAGAGATGAAAAAGTCAGTCGACTGACTTGTAGCCTCACCTCTAGTGCGTTCAGTTTCGACAGTAAAATTCAGTTTTGATAGCAAAATTCAGTTTCGACAGTTAAGTTCAGTTTTGATAGGTAAATTCAGTTTTGACTGTTAAGTTCAGAGATGAGTGGCTGATGTATACATCTAGCACTTTGTGGTTATGTATTTTACGTCATCTATTGGAGATGCTATTAGAATTCCACTCAGGTTAACATTGTCTCTCTTGTCATGCTTCAGCCTCGGTGTCGTACAACTCACCGGAGGTGCTCCAACGATGAAACCCTCCATCATCGCGGAGTAGTACCTCGGGCTCCATCTCCAGACGCCTAAGATCTTCTTGCCCTCCTCCGACAGCCAAGTCAGCCGGAGCATCCTCACCGGCCAACCCAATCACGCTGAGATCGACATGGCTTCGCCAAAGAGGTTGTACACTTCTTGTGGTTTGACTTAATCTCACCATGCTTCTTTGCATCCTGTGATCTTACAATTCTTGTGAACCAAACACCCAGATTGGCAGAAATCCTGTGTTTTTAAATTCTCTGTTTTACACGTGCATTCCTATCCTATTCCTGTCTATTTCCTATCCTTGCATTGTTAGAATCCTAAAATTCAAACAAGCCCTTACACAATTACTTCTGTTACAGATATGTGTCAAAGAAAACATTGTGTGGTTTGTCATGCTCCTGTGGTGCTGTGTTCCACCCCAGCTCAGCTGCTCCAACGACAGAAGGGTTCACCACAGCAGGGATCCGCTCTCCAGACTATCTTTCGCGGCCTCAAATGTTCTTCCCCATCGCCGGCAGCCATGATAACTGCATTACCATCATCAACTGAGCAGATGACCTTGAGGACTACACAGGCCCGCAAGAGAGGCCGCACTCTTCCGTGTCTGCTTACGTTATGCATCGCTTAATATGATGACATGCTACTTTATTGTCGTGTTCACCTATTAGACTCCGACTCAGGTCCAAACTTATGCTGAAACTTGAGTTTTTAAATGGTGTCTACTATGAGTTTCATGTCTACTATCGGTACATATTGGGGCAACAATCAATACTATCTGTCTACTATCTGGTTAATTTCGGGTGTCTACTATGAGTTTCATGTTGGGTGTATCCACAGTTTTAACTAAAGCTATTATCTGCCTGCTATCATTGGTTTTGGGTCTATCCACAGTTTGCTACCTTCACTATGGATTTTTGCATGCACTCCTTACATAATCTCACAATGTTTTGTTCCTATCCATGTCAGTTATTGTACACAATGGAACTGAACATGCAGAGCAAAAGAGACGAGCCTTGCGTGGCAATAAAATTTCATGCAGACGTCGCTCCATGGTGGGAGCAAAGGCAGCCCCCCTCCACCCATTTCGGATCGTAATCAAGAGGAAGATAACTGTACTGAGGGGGATTCAGAAGCAGAAGACCACCCCTATTTACCCTATGAGGTCTTCACTCTAACTTGGCATGCTAATGTTGGTAATATCATGCATATGGTGCCTTGCATTGCTTACTGTATACATCAAAGATGTCATCTGCTTAGTTTAGACATGCTTTGTGTCAATGCCATATGTTTAGTTTCTTTATCGTATATGTGAATCATGCAATGCCATCTTGTTTAGCTAGCCATCATATATGTGAATTTTACAATGCCACCCTGGTGAGCTAGTCATCTTATATGTGAATTATATCATGACATCATTTTTTATTACGTGTTAAATTTGTCCACAATTTTAGTACATTCAATTACTCTTCTTGTGCATCAGCCATTCAGCACGGTCATGGAAAAATCAGGAGTGGAAACAAGGTCTTCATAGAAGACAATGTTATCTGACGAAGCGCATGTCTTGTTGGTTACAGATAGCTCCTCAGAGGAGGATTCAGAGACAGATGACCAGTCCCCCCCCCCCCGAGGTGCATGCTCTAACTTGGCAGGTTTATATTGCTCATATCGTGCGTATGGTATCTTGCATTGCTATGTCATTTGCTTAGTTTAGACATGATTTGTGTGAATGCCACCTGTTTAGTGTCTAATTAACATATATGTGAATTACGCAATGCCATCTTTTTGCAAGACATTATATATGTGAATTATGCAATGCTATGTTGTTGCAAGGCATTATATATGTGAATTATGCAATGCCATGCTGTTTAGCTAAGCGTCATATATGTGAATTATATCATGCCGTCTTTTTTTGTATTTCTCATTGCTTTTGTCGACAATGCTTGTATATTCAACTGCTCTTCCTGTGCATAAGCCATTTGAATTGGTGATGGAGAAATCTGGAGTGAAAACAAGGTCTTCAGAGCAGACAATGCTACCTGGTGAAGCAGATATGTTACGGGTTACAGATAGCGCTTCAGAGGAGGATTCGGAGGCAGATGACCAGTCCTATTATCCCCCTGAGGTGTATGCTCAAACTTGCCAGGGTTATATTACTCATATCATGCATATGTTGTATTGCAATGCTTAGTTTTTAAATCATATACACGATATTGAATGCCATCTCCTTAGTTGACACATCATATATGCGATTGCCCTCTGCTCACTTCCTTAGTATATAAATCATATATTTGAATTATATCATGCCATGATGTTTACATAGATAGCATGTATCTGAATTATGGCATGCCAACCCATTTTCTAAAGACATAATATAGTTATATCATCTCATCCTGTTAACATAGTCAACATATTTTGAATTATGTCATTCTATCCGTGAATTATATTATGCCATGATGTTTCCATCGACGGCATGTTTGTGATTTATGGCATGCTAACCACTTTAATAGACACATCGTATAGTTATGTCATGTCATCCTGTTTACATAGTCATAATATTTTGAAGTATGTCATTCTATCCTGTTTAGTTAGCCATCATACATGTGAAATTGTGTCATGCTATCCTGTTTAATTAGCCATCATATATTTGAAATTATGTCCTGCTATTCTGTTTGGTTAGACAACATAAAAGTGAATTATTTCATGCCCCGTTTTCTTCCCTACTGTCCATTGCACCTGTCTATCTTACAATGTCTGTACATTCAATTAATTTTCTTGTTTATCAGCCATTTCAATTGGAGGGGGTGATGGTAGTATCTGTGGGGTAAAAAACACAGTCATCAGAAAAGATCGTGCTACCTGTCGATGGAGATAGAACCACGATTGTACTTGCCCAAGAACCAGCCACACCACACAAAACCCAGACTCACTCAGATTGTACCCCTACCCAGTTGGATGGAGAACCAGCTGCACCCCTTCTAACCCCAACCCCAGCGGATAGTAACCCAGTCCCCATTGACACATCACCATCTCCACCATAGAGCACCCAAACACAAGCAGTTAGTAATGCAACTGCAGTGCCCAAAGCACGAGGACCACCACTCTGAACCCCAAGTCAACGCTTGAAGCAGAAGAAGAATTGTTCTCAGGTCAGGTTCCATAGCTATGGTTCATACTACTTTGCTCTTGCAGCACTGTATTTACTCATACCAACTAATTTCAAATTTGAATGATGCAATTGAAACTCCAATGGTGCAACAGGTATGTTTTAAACCTGTTTCTTTAACGTGTTTGCTATTGTAACTTGCTCTATGTTGATTTCAGTTTCAATTGAATAAACAGTTATGTTCTCATGCCAAGCACATTACAAGTGTTGTTATTATTGTGTAGTTTCCCACACTTATATTCTGTCTATGCTGCTTTGTCTTAAATAGATATGATTCGAACTATATCTATCTTGATTTGGCAACATAAACTAGAATGATATAGACCATACAATGACCATAGTACATAGATATATGTTTGTTTCATGCTGTTATCCTGTCCACCTTACTACTGAACTGGTTTACCAAAATGAGTTTCATATACTACATTGTAAACCTGTGATGTGTTTGTTTGTTTCTCCTTTAGAACGCGGATAAAATATTGGAGAAGAGTACCCCGTTATGCAATGGTAAAGGAAGTAATGGAGATCAGGTTCAAGATAGTGAGACATCCCTGTTGTTCTCCAAGAAAGCTGATATAAACTATATTGAAGATACTGAGACAACCCCAAAGTCATGTCTTGATGTAGTGTTCGAGTTACTGGCTACTACTGCTGGCACCAGCTCTTTGAACTTGCTGCCTGAATCAGTTCGACTTCTTGAGTCTCAACTTCAAGTTGAAAGACATCGATCTGATGTTATGAGACAGGAAGTCGAAGGACTGAGGAAGTCCCTGCAGAATTCAGATGCATACTTTCTGGTGCAACAGCAAGTGCTGGAGGATTTAAGCGCCAAACAAGAGAAAGTTAATAAGCTTGCTAAGCATCTTGCCAGCATTATGGGTACCCTTGATATTGTTTCTTGATCTCTTCTGAAGTGGTTTGAGTTCTGGACTTGTTTTGCTGCGGCGTTTATATGCTGCTTTGTTCCCTATATTTACACTTGTGGCGAACTTTGATGCCTAGTGGATGTAATATGTGTAATAGCCATGATAGCCTTGCGTAAGTTGCTTGCTTATTTATTTCTGTTGTCTTGTTTATTTGTTTCCTTGTAGTCAGTGCAGTTCTTTTTCCGCGATTTGCTAATGGCCGCAATAACCTATTTTTTAAAACTAGGCCACATTAACAATGGGCTACATATTTACTGTAGTTAACATGGGCCTCCTACGGGCCGTAGAGACAATGTGCCTTCTAAGGGCCGTAGAAACAATGGGCCTTCTATGGGGCATAGACACAATGGTCCTTCTATGGGCCGTATCATCAATGGGCCTTCTACGGGCCGTATGATCGGTTGGCCAAACATGGGCCAATAACAGACCACATTATGGCCGTAAATGGGCTAGAGTTGAAATCGTCCGTTCATGGGCCGACCATAACGGGTCGTCGTTAATAGGCCGTATTTGATGATGCTATGAAAACGGCCCAACATATTAACGGGCCACAAACGGGCCGACTATAACCACGGGCTGTATTTGGCCCACAAGCAGAAAATGACAGCAACGGGCTGAAAGTAAACGAATGCTAGAAATGAGCCCAAGAATAAATGGGCCCTGAGAAGGCCGAAAGATAACATGGGCTGGAAACGGGCCAACGAAATAATGGGTCGTTAATGGGTATAAAGTGATATACTGTTAATTACGGGCCAGTTTTACCACGGGCCATTAATGGGCCGAGGGTTACTAAGGGCCTCATATGGGCAAAAGACGTCATACGCCATACATGGGCCGGAAGTTAAAACGGGCTGGAATTATATTAGCCCAGATGACGCTACTAGGACTAATTTGGATAGGCCGTAAAGATGCCCTGGGTTAGCGGGCTGTAAATGGGCCATATGCGAACAGGCCATTAACAGGCTTGCCTTTTCACAGGAATGGGCCTTTGTTGGGCCGTGCCACGTGTCGACGTATCATAGGTGCTTTGGGTCCAAAGAGTGGATGACATGTGTCCAAACGGTGAGCTGACACGTGTTTCCTCCAGCCAATGATGATTTTACACGTGGAAAATACCCATTGATCGGGGCTATTAACGGGTTATCGGATCCAAAACCGGACCCGATAGCTTAACGGCGTTCCATTACGGTGGATGCCACGTTTCGGTCACCCTTGACGAAATCACTTCTGTAACGCGCGATTTATCATCATGGAAGTGGACACTTCCGTGATGATAATTTTGGTAATGTCATGGAATACTTCTACGACAGCACATGTATGACTATCTTGATTCTGTCATAAATTTGTCATGGATGTACATGCATGACAGAAAACGTGACCTACTATGACAAACACGTATCATCATGGAAGTGTATTTTTTTGTAGTGAATGGGCTAGGGATAACATGCTTTACTGTTGATATTTTGAAAGACATGGTTGCTTGTTGATATGCTTAGTATTGAAATCTTCATGTCAAAACTAGACTATTGCTTTGATATAAAAGTCCAAATGTCCATCCTACAAAGAAAATAATATGTGATGAACATGATAGGCAGCATTCCACATCAAATTTTTTGTTTTTATCATTTATCTACTAGAGGACGAATAGGAATTAAGCTTGGGGATGCTGATACGTCTCCAACGTATTAATAATTTTTTATTGTTCCATGCTGTTATATTATCATTCTTGGATGTTTTTCAATCATATTATAGCAACTTTATATCATTTTTTGGGACTAACCTATTGACATAGTGCCCAGTGCCAATTGCTGTTTTTGCGTGTTTTTTACTTCGCAGAAAATCAATACCAAACGGATTCCAAATGCAACAAAACTTTGGAGAAATTTTCCGGGCCAGAAGACACACGATGGGCCAAAGAAGTACCATAGGGGTGCCCCGAGGGGGCACAACCCACCTGGGTGCGCCTGGGGGCCCAGGCGCACCCTGGTGGGTTGTGCCCACCTCGGTGGCCTCCCGCACAGCCTCTTTGCTCTATAAATACCCCAATATTCCAGAAACCCTAGGGGAGTCGACGAAAATCAATTCCAGCCACCACAAGTTCCAGAAACCAGAGATCCAATCTAGACATCATCATAGAGGGGTTCATCATCCTCATTGGTGCCTCTCCGATGATGCGTGAGTAGTTCATTTTAGAACTACAGGTCCGTAGTTAGTAGCTAGATGGCTTCCTCTCTCTCTCTCTCTCTCTCTCTCTCTTTTGATTCTCAATACAATGGTCTCATGGAGATCTATTTGATGTAACTCTTTCTGCGGTGTGTTTGTTGGGATCCAATGAACTTTGAGTTTATGATCAGATATATGTTTTTATCCATGAAAGTTATTTTAGTCTTTTGATCTCTTATATGCATGATTACTTATAGCCTCATATTTCTTCTTCGAATCTTTGGTGTAGTTAGGCCGACTAGATCAAATTTTCTTGCCATGGAAGAGGTGCTTTGTGATGGGTTCGATCTTACGGCGCATGATCCCAGTGACAAAAGGGGAAACAACACGTATGTATCGATGCCATTAAGGATAACAAGATGGGTTCTATTTCTACATAGATAGATCTTGTCTAAATCATGTCATCATTCTTATTGCATTACTCCGTTTCTCCATGAACTTAATACACTAGATGCATGCTGGATAGCGATCGATGTGTGGAGTAATAGTAGTAGATGCAAACAAGAGTCGGTCTACTAATCTTGGACGTGATGCCTATATAATGATCATTGCCTGAAATCTACAGCCCCCGGGTCTCTTCTTTATTATATTTGCCTTCAAGATCTATTTGTATTTTCTTTTATTTTCAGATATACATTTCCAAAAACCCAAAAATACCTTGTTGCACTTTATTTTATTTTGCATTTATTCGCGATCTATTTATCCAATCTATCTTATTTTTATCCCGTCAACTCGACAATTTCTAGCACCGTTACCCAAAAGGGAATGACAACCCCTTTAACACGTCGGGTTGCAAGTATTTGTTCTTTTCATGCAGGTACCGTTTACATAGTGTTGCATGGTTCTCCTACTGGTTCGATAACCTTGGTCTCATCACTGAGGGAAATACCTACCGTAGCTGTGATGCATCATCCCGTCCTCTTTGGGAAATACCGACGTTGTTCAAGTCGCAGTCACTAAGTACGCACCATAAATTCTCATCTCTTGCATTACATTATTTGCCATTTTCCTCTCGTTTTCCTCTCCCCCACTTCTAAAACAATTTTCAGAAAAACACAAAAAGATTTCCCTTTTTATTCGCCTTTCTTCCGTTCGTCTTTTCGTTTGCTTTTTGGTTGGTTGTGTGTTAGATTGTTTGTTTTGTCACTATGACTCAAGAGAATACCAAGTTGTGAGATTTTTCCAATGCCAATAACAATGATTTTATTAGTACTCCGATTGCTCCCGCCACTAGTGCGGAATCTTATGAAATTAATGCCGCTTTGTTGAATCTTGTTACGAAAGAACAATTTTCCGGCCTTCCTAGTGAAGATGTCGCATCCCATATAAATACTTTCTTTGAGTTGTGTGATATTCAAAAGAAGAAGGATGTGGATAATAATATTGTTAAATTGAATCTATTCCTGTTCTCACTACGAGATCATGCTAAAACTTGGTTTTCATCTTTGCCAAAAAATAGTATTGATTCATGGAACAAGTGTAAAGATTCTTTTATTTGCAAGTATTTTCCTTCTGCTAAGATCATCTCCCTTAGGAACGATATAATGAATTTTAAGCAACTTGATCATGAATATGTTGCACAATCTTGGGAGAGGATGAAATTGATGATAAGAAATTGCCCTACTCATGGTTTAAGTTTATGGACGATCATACAAATTTTTTATGCCGGATTGAATTTTGCATCTAGAAATCTTTTAGATTCGGCCACGGGAGGTACTTTTATGGAAATCACATTAGGAGAAGCTACTCAACTCCTAGGTAATATTATGGCTAATTATTCTCAATGGCACACCGAAAGACCCTCTACTAGTAAAAAAGTGCGTGCGATTGAAGAAATTAATGTTTTGAGTGGAAAGATGGATGAACTTATGAAATTGTTTGCTAGTAAGAGTGCTCCTATTGATCCTAATGATATGCCTTTGTCCACTTTGATTGAGAATAATAATGAATCTATGGATGTGAATTTTGTTGGTAGGAACAATTTTGGTAATAACGTGTATAGAGGTAATTTCAGTCCTAGCCGTTTCCTAGTAATTCCTCTAATAATTATGGTAACTACTACAACAATTCGTATGGAAATTATAATAAGATGCCCTCTGATCTTGAGAACAATATTAAAGAATTTATTACTTCCCAAAAGATTTTCAATGCTATGGTTGAAGAAAAATTGCTTAAGATTGATGATTTGGCTAGGAACATGGATAGAATTTCTCTTGAGATTGATTCTTTGAAAATTAGATCTATTCCACCCAAGAATGATATTAATGAGTCTCTAAAAGCTATGAGAATTTCTATTGATGAATGTAAAGAAAGAACCGCTAGGATGCGTGCTAAGCGAGATTGGTTTGTAAAAGCGTGTTCTTCAATTTCTCGTGAAAATAATGATGAAGATCTTAAAGTGATTGATGTGACTCCTATTGAATCTTTGTTTTCTAATATAAATCTTGATAAAGATGGGACTGGAGACAAGTCAACTTTATCTAGAATGTGTCCCACTGATTCGAAGTTTATAGATCTTGATGCAAAAATTGATAAAAGTGGGATTGGAGAGGTCAAAACTTTAAGTAGCAATGAACCCACTCTTTTGGATTTCAAGGATTTTAATTATGATAATTGTTCTTCGATAGATTGTATTTCCTTGTTGCAATCCATGTTGAATTCTCCTCATGCTTATATTCAAACTATAGCTTTTACTAAACGTATTGTTGATGCTATGATGAAATCTTTTGAAGAAAAACTTGAGTTGGAAGTTTCTATCCCTAGAAAGATTTATGATGAGTGAGAACCTACTATTAAGATTAAAATTAAAGATTATGAGTGCCAGGCTTTGTGTGATTTGGGTGCTAGCGTTTCCACGATTCCAAAAACTTTATGTGATGTGTTAGGTGTCCGTGAATTTGATGATTGTTCTTTAATTTTGCATCTTGTGGATTCAACTATTAAAAAACCTATGGGAAGGATTAATGATGTTCTTATTATTGCAAATAGGAATTATGTGCCCGCAGATTTTATTGTTCTTGATATAGATTGCAATCCTACATGTCCTATTATTCTTGGAAGACCTTTCCTTAGAAAGATTGGTGCAATTATTGATATGAAAGAAGGAAACATAAGATTTCAATTTCCGTTAAGGAAGGGCATGGAACACTTTCCAAGAAAGAAAATTAAGTTTCCATATGAATCTATTATGAGAGCTACTTATGGATTGCATACCAAAGATGTCAATACCTGGATCTATTACAATATGCCTAGCGAGGGGTGTTAAACAATTGCGCTTGTTGGGAGGCAACCCAATTTTATTTTTGTGTTTTTTGTTTTGCTACTGTTATTGAATAAAATACACATTATTACCTCTGTAGTAATTGTGTTTTGGTGTTTTAATTAGTATTTGTGCCAAGTAAGACCTTTGGGATGGCTTATGGTGATAGTTGATTTGATCTTGCTGAAAAGCAGAAACTTTTGCGCCCAGTGTCGGTGTCAAAACCGGCGGATCTCGGGTAGGGGGTCCCAAACTATGCATCTAGGATCGATGGTAATAGGAGAAAGGGGACATGATGTTTACCCAGGTTCGGGCCCTCTCTATGGAGGTAATACCCTACTTCCTGCTTGATTGATCTTGATGAATATGAGTATTACAAGAGTTGATCTACCACGAGATTGTAATGACTAAAACCTAGAAGTCTAGCCTATGAATATGGTAATGAGTACATGTGGTGTCCTTTACGGACTATCCTCTTCGGTTTATATAGACACCAAGGGGATCTAGGGTTTACATGGAGTCGATTACATAAAAAGGAATCTTCGGTCGCCAAGCTTGCCTTCCACGCCAAGTAGAGTCCAATCCGGGCACGGAGCAGTCTTCGGTCTTCATGTCTTCACAGCCCATCAGTCCGGCCCATGGATAATAGGCCAGACACCCGAGGACCCCTTAGTCCAGGACTCCCTCAGTAGCCCCTGAACCTGGCTTTCAATGAAGAGGAGTCTGGCGCGTTGATTGTCTTCGGCATTGTAAGGCGGGTTCCCCTTTCTCTGAACTGCAAGATAGTCTTTGGATGCAATGATAGTATCCTGACCAGTTACGCACACCATACACAACCACAGAGAGAATATAATATTTGCACAAATCTAATCTGTTGATAGCTTTTTCCCAACATGACATCACGTCTGTCCGGTTATAATTTCGAACCGTTTTTCTTATGCCATCCGATGCTTCGAGACGCGATTGCTATTGGCACGTCTTGTCGAAACAGAGATCATGCCCCCTTATTGCGGGATTCTCATCAATGCGGGCATGGGTAACTCAACCGTGCCATTTATACAATCCTAGGTAACAGGCGAACCCTAAGGCGAGTGAGGAGGCGTTTAATATTTGCTGCCTTTATAAGGGGATAAGGATTCGCTCCTCCTCTCCTCATGCTCTCTCTCTGTCTCCGCGTTTCCGATCTCAAGCTCCAGCGCCCAAGTTCTCGTCTCCTTTCCACTCAAGCAACCATGTCCAGATCTGGTGGTCAGGGCAAGTGGATGGTCTCCACTGTCAAGGAGGAGGACATTACTAAGCTCCGGGCAGCCGGATATTTGGCGAAGGAGATCGCCCATCTCCTGCCAGCCGAGGGACAAGTTGTCCCCACGCCGGAGCCCACAGAGAGGGTAGTATTCATCCCCCATTTCCTCCGCGGGCTAGGGTTTCCACTCCACCCTTTTGTCCGCGGGCTGATGTACTACTACGGGGTAGATTTCCATGACCTGTCCCCGAATTCCTTCCTCAACATCTCGGCGTTTATCGTCGTGTGTGAGGCCTTCCTCTGCATTCATCCCCACTTTGGGCTGTGGCTCAAAGTCTTCGACATGAAGCCAAAGGTGGTGGATGGCCAGCACGCGGAGTGCGGAGGGGCCATGGTGAGCAAACTATCCAACGTCTCTTGGCCCAAAGGCACCTTTGTGGAGACAGTGGTTCAACGTCTCCTGGCCCAAAGGAATGGCAGAAGCAGTGGTTCTACATCACAAAACCTCGTGTCACCACCTGGGCCGCACCTACCGAATTCTGCCCCAATGCTCCCATGCAACTCACCTCCTGGGTCGAGAAGAGTCCGGACTGGTGTTCACTTGATGAGCTGATGGCACTGTAGACGCGCATTCAAAGCATGGTGACCAAGGACATCAAGCTCGTTGACGTTATCCAGGTGATGCTAATACACAAGATTCTTCCGTGCCAGCGCCGAAGCCGCCCTTTATGGGAGTTCAATTCGAAGAAGCACCAGACCCTAAGAAGGCTCTTCGACACTTCTCTTGAAGGGGCCTGGGAGTTTCTCTTTAAGGGCAACGAGAAGCCATCGGCCACGGACTAAGACCGTGGTCACAATTGTAACCGCCCCGCCAGCGAGGTATGTTACTTTTGACGTATTCCCAACTTAAATGTTTCGAGGATGATGTCTGAGATCTTAGTATTGCTCTCTAAGGACTGGGGGGAGAGGGCGAAGCGGATCCAGTGCCCGGCTCTGTTGCCCGAAGAACCAGTCATCCTGCGCTTGGCGAGGATGCTGGTATCGGCACCATATACGGCGCCGGAGAAGAAGGCCAATAAGAAAGCCAAGGGGGACAAGAGTGGCCCCCGTCACAAGGGCACTTTGGACGCGACGTTCGAAGACGATGAGGCCCATTCCTCTATCCCTGAGGACAACGAGGAGGAAGAGGAGGAGGAGGAAAACAACCCTCCTCCCGAGGAGAAGAAGAAGAGGGTGGCCCCGACACATCTGGAGGCGCAAGCGCCCAAAAATGGGAAGGGCACCCCAGTGGTTGACACCGCGCGGGACATCGATAGCAGTCTGGAACGTCGCGCCCGCACTAGGCCCCAGGACGCATAGTAAGTGACATGGCTTATTTACATGCACATCCAGCCCTTCCTTTTTATTATTCTAATATGGTTAATCCACACTATCGCAGTCCGGCCCATGACCTTATCCAGCGATCCTCATCTGGAGGTTCGTTGGCTCCGTCGGAGATGGCGAGCATGTCGCCACCGCCTGCTTACTCCCCCGGGGCCAGGGACGACACCGAAGTGTTATCCCGGAGGACCGCTCCGAAGGGAGGAGCCCAGGACGTTGTCCGGGAGGCGCCACAAGGCGGGACCTCCACTGCCGGACACATGGGGGAATCAATCACCATGGAGACTGGCAAAGAGGGCTGTATCTAGTTTGGCCCTCAGCCGAATACGATTCCGGAGACCAATGTGGCTCCGGAATCGGGCGAGCAACCTCCTTTGAAGGAGGGGTTGCCTCGCTTCCACCTGTGGCTCCTGTCCATCCAGGAGCGCTAGATGACCTGATGGGGGTGCTACGAAGCGCCTCCGTCGTGGACGAGCACCGTATCCTTATGGGTGCTGTGATCGAGAAGGTTCAGTCCTCCAAGAGCGGACTGAATGAAGCCTACAGGAGCCTATTAACATGTTTCGAGGTAAGAAAGAGAAAAAAAACCATATAGTCCGTAGCCCCTGAGACGATGTCCGGTGTTCAGCGGGGAGAACCGGACAGGGGATCAATCCTTAATTATAAGAGGCTGACTGAATATGTATCGATAAGCAGGCGTCCCTGTTGGTCGCGACCTCGCATGTTGCCAAGGTCTCCGAGCTGAAGCAGAGGCTGGAGCAGACCGAGAACGAGCTTGGCGTGGTTAAGGTTCGGCTCCAGCAGAAGCAAGGTGAGGAACGACTTGCTATATGTTCAGGAAAGGATAAGCGTTGTATATTGACAGTGGTATTGTGATATGTGCAGAGGCCGCGACCGAGGTCGAGTCCCTGAGGAAGGCCCTGGGCGAGGCTGAGGAGCAATCTGTCCAGCAGCAAGCCGGCCGCAAGAAGCTAAAGTCCTGGGTCAAAGAAGTCCACCAGGAGCTCCAGGATGCGGTGAGAAAATGCGAGGCCTTGGAGCGTGATGCGTCGTTTCGAGGGATCGAACTCGCGAAGGCTCGTCAGAGCGTGGAGACCGCATGAAATGAGGCCCAGGCAGCCCGCAAGGAGATCCAGGAGGCCAAGAAGATCACTGTGGGTAAGGAATTTAAGTTGCAAAGCAAGTATGCGGAGAAGCAGTACCTTTTACTAACCTGGGTTCAGAGTTCCCCAGGGACTTATGCAGATTTGCCACGCAATGTATCAGATGTCGTGGAGTTCTATTGAGCCGAAGGAGGGGGTTCTTCGAAGAGGCTCTTTTGGTCGCAGTATGCGGCACCAAAGCATCCCGTGCCCTTCACCGATCAGCTGAAACAGCTGGTGGAGCTGCATAGGGTGGCCGGACTAGCCATTAAGGATGTGATAATCCAATCGTGGCCAGTCGAAGCTATGCCTAGCAGCTACTTCAGACTCGTGAGGCAGATGGTTAACGTCTGTCGTCGGCTAGACGTTATCAAGCGCTCCGTATGTATTGAAGGTGCCCGCATGGCCTTCACTCGTTGCAAGATGTGGTGGGCGAAGATGAACGCTGTTGAAGTTGCCAGCGGGCCGCCGGAGGGCAAGGAGAACCGCACACCCGAGCGGTATTTTGAGGATGTTGTAGAAGGGTCTCGACTTGTAGCGGCGCAATGTTCGCAGGACATTGTATTTGAATAAATGTATTCATGTTGCCTTTGTCTTGTATTATGGGAACAAAGCCAGTTTTTGTAAAGTAATTTTATTATGCTTTGAATTGTTTCCTCCTGTGCGGCCGTGTTGTGCGTAATCTGAGGGTTGGCCAGTTGTCGGCTTCTACCCTCATGTAGATAGTACGGAGGTGTTCGGGATGGAATCTAAACAATCTTAATCCAATTATATAGTCCTTGAAGGAGTTGTTTAGCGCAACGAACAAGGCAATCAGACGTTATGGCTTTAACGCCCTCACTTAGCCATAGGAGTTTTATAATAAAGCATGAGCGTAGCCCCTGGTTTAAGCCAGAGTGCTGTCAGCATCTGATCGGGAAGTGCCAATCTCTCGCGTTACGCGGAAAAAATCTCCAACGATTTGTAACCCTCGAGTAGCTGACCAGCTCTCGCCATATCATGACAGTCAGTTTTCGGCTTTCTCTACTGAGGTGCTCGTCTGGTCAAAGCCAGGGCACAATCGCAGTAGTTCTCCCTTTACTACCCTAGCCGATGGAGCGGAACGTAGGGTAGCGAGCACAGGAGCCGAGTAACCGAACAATTGACCAAAGACATGATTCGGAGCTAATGCATATAATGCTAAATTTGGGGTGCCGAACACATATATAAGAAGTGTTCAGACTGTGCTACCGTATTGTGCGGCGACAGGTAGCCCCTGGCGAATATTAAACGTAAAAGAGTGTCGATGCAGCAAATAAGCAGATCGAAACAAAAACGAAGTAAGAGGCGAAAACCACAGGAACTGGGCCACGGACCATTTTTATTATAATTGGATGGATACGTAAAGGCGTATTTTGTACAGATGGTGCGAGAAGTGTCCGGCCATTTAACATGCCGGAATGGGGCGCAGCGTGCGGGTCCTCGGAAATAAGTATGAATACCGTCAAGAAGAACGTATAAAGGTTACCCTACACACCTGTGTTGCTTGCCTCCGCTGTACTTCAGTCCTTCTAAAGGACTTGACATCAGGCCCGCGGAAAAAGGTGCCTGAAACAAGAAAAAGAGGTAAAAGTATGTGTGTCCGGGATCGTTCTGGCCGAATTGTAGAACCCTGGTTATCTTGTGCCTCTGTCGATGTCCATGGAATTTTGAGTGCATAATTGTGTACGCGTGGTACGAATGCCACTACCTCATTGGGCTGGGACGGAGGGCGAATTGCTAGTCATGCTCTTGACGAGCCGCACTGTCCGGTTGCAGTGTTGTCCGGACCCGCTTGATGGTGTCCAAGGGCTCGGCAGCTAGATTATAATACTTCTTGAGAAGGCCGCTCTGTACTTCTGCTACTAGGGCGGCGGTTTGCTCCTCTGTTCGGAGGGAGCGTTCCGTATTGCCATTGACTGTTATGACGCCACGTGGACCGGGCATCTTGAGCTTGAGATAAGCATAGTGTGGCACTGCGTTAAATCTAGCAAACGCGGTTCGTCCGAGCAGTGTGTGGTAGTCGCTATGGAAGGGGACGATATCGAAGATTAACTCTTCGCTTTGGAAGTTGTCCGGAGAGCCGAAGACCACCTCTAGCGTGATTGAACCCGTGCAGCGGGCCTCTACACCTGGTATGACTCCTTTAAAGGTAGTCTTTGTCGGTTTGATTTGTGAGGGATTAATGCTCATCTTCCGTACTGTATCCTGGTACAGCAGGTTGAGGCTGCTTCCGCCATCCATCAGGACTCGTGTGAGGTGGAATCCGTTGATGATTGGGTCAAGGACCAGTGCGGCCGAACCGCCGTGGCGGATACTAGTCGGATGATCTCGTCGATCGAAGGTGATCAGAAATGACGACCATGGATTGAATTTCAGGGCGACTAGCTCTACCGCGTAGACGTCCCTAAGCGCTCGTTTGCGCTCCTCTCTGGGGATGTGCGTGCCGTATATCATGTTCACCGTTTTGATTTGGGGAAGGGGGATTTCTTCTGTCCCCCCGTGTTCTGCTGCCGGGGCTCTTCATCCTCGTACTCACTTTGTGATCCCTTTTCTTTGTTTTCGGCATTTAATTTGCCAGCCTTCTTGAAGACCCAACAATCCCTGTTGGTATGATTGGCTTGCTTATCTGGGGTGCCGTGAATTTGGCACGGACGGTCGAGTCTGCGGTCCAGGTTGGAAGGTCCTTCGTTGTTTCTTTTGTAGGGTTTCTTCCGTTGGCCAGACTTGGAGCCACTAAATCCGGCATTGATTGTGTTGTCCTCGGTGTTGTCGCCATTGCTTCTGCGTTTTTGTCTATTGCGTCGGAGTCTGCCAGTGCTGTTCCTGGCCTCTGTCGGGCCTGCCTCGCTGGCTGTGTTTTTGCTACGAGCCAGCCAGCTGTCCTCACCTGCGCAAAAGCGGGTCATGAGTGCCGCAAGGGCTGCCATTGACTTCGGCTTTTCTTGTCTAAGGTGGCGTGCTAGCCATTCGTCACGGATGTTGTGTTTGAAGGCTACTAGGGCCTCGGCATCCGGATAGTCAACGATCTGGTTCTTTTTGGTTAGGAATCTAGTCCAAAATTTCCTGGCCGATTCTTCGGGTTGTTGAACTATGTGGCTTAGGTCACCGGCATCTGGTGGCCGGACATAAGTTCGTTGGAAGTTGTCGAGGAAAGCCTCTTCCAAGTCCTCCCAGCTGCCGATTGAGTTCCCAGGCAGGCTATTTAACCTGTGCCGAGCTGATCCTTTGAGTTTTAATGGGAGGTATTTGATGGCGTGGAGGTCGTTTCCTCGGGCCATGTGGATGTGGAGAATGAAATCCTCGATCCATACTGCAGGATCGGTTGTGCCGTCGTATGATTCGATATTGACGGGCTTGAACCCCTCGGTGAATTCATGATCCAGTACTTCATCTGTGAAGCAGAGCGGGTGTGCGGCGCCTCTATATCGGGCCGCATCGTGGTGGAGCTGTGAAGGAGTCCATCTGCGGCATTCGGCCCGAGCATGGTTAGGTTTGTCACGTCCGAATAAGTAGCTGTCGTCGCGCCTCGAGGCACGTCCTCGTGATCCGTAGATCGATCTTGTGTGTCCTGCTCTACTATCCAGAGTCTGTCGGAGGTCGTACGTATGACTCCGGACTCTTCTGTCCCTATTTTGACGCGGTGGTGGGGCGGTCTGCTGTTCGGCCTGAGTTGCCGCTTTATCTCGACCGCGGGGTGGCCGTTCCGCCGCCCTGCCCCGACCACATGGTGGTCGATCCGCATTATGTGAGGGAGATATATGCTCCGGCTCCTCCTCATCGAATTGAGGTAGCAGTCTGCGTTTCGGGTAGCTCTTGGCTGGGCGGTTGAGGCCGTATTCTTCGGCTGTCAGGACATCAGTCCATCTATCAACGAGCAGATCTTGTTCAGCTTGAAGCTGCTGTTGTTTCTTTTTAGGATCCTTGCAGTGGCTATGAGCTGAAGCTTAAAGCGCTCCTGCTCGAGAGGATCCTCAGGCACGATGAAGTCTTCGTTGCCAAGGCTTGTCTCCTCCTCGGAGGACGAACGGTAACTATCATCCTCCGAGTCATCTTCTATGGCCTGTTCGTCTGGGTTGTCTTGCCTGCTGTCATGTTCCTGTTCGGATGTAGCCCCGGCGGGGTCTTCACTGTTTTTGGCGTCGCCCGGAGTACTATTTTCTCCGGTGCCAGTGTTGCCGTCCATTGAGCAGGTGGGCTTGGGGCGGCGTTTGGGCCGCCGGCGCTTGGACTGTGTCTCGGAGGTTTTGTTCATATCCGGCTCTTCTTTGTCGTCGCTGGATCCTTTAGGTGTATCAACCATGTACACGTCGTATGAAGAGGTGACCGTCCAACGTCCAATGAATGGCGGGTCTTGGCCGTGCTCCTTGTTGGCATTGTCATCCATACCGTCGATGTCTTCTGAGCCATAGTCAAGCACGTCGGTTAAGTCATCGATGGTGGCTATGAAGTGGGTGGCGGGTGGGAAGCGAAATTCCTCATCATCCATCTCTAGCTCGAACCGGACATAGTTTGGTTGTGAGTCCTTTTCCAAGGACAAATTCTTTAAAGATTTTAGCATGTCACCCATAGGCGAGTGCTGGAACACGTCAGCGGAGCTGAACTCGATGATCAATAACCTATCTAGCTCGGTGTCCGCGGGTGTACACAGTCCGGAACTTATAGCCGGAGACGAGTCCGAAGTTCCGTTAAAGCGAATATCGGAGGGCATCGCGTCCACGTGCGGCTCCAACGATGCGGACTCCGAGGCCTCGGATGGCTCGATCTGTTTTGGCTCTAAGGTCGTTGCAGCCGCATGAACCATCTCCTGGGTGTGATCCGATGATAGATTTAAGTCACTTTCATCGGGATGAGGGGGAGCGATCGCTGTGGGCTCAAGTCCCTCAAAGATCAAGTCTCCACGGATATCCGCGACGTAGTTCAAGCTTCCGAATCCGACCTGATGGCCAGGGGCGTAGCTGTCGATCTGCTCCAGATGTCCAAGCGAGTTGGCCCGCAGTACGAAGCCGCCGAATGCGAGGATCTATCTGGGGAGGAAGGATCCTCCTCGGACAGCGTCATTATTGATGATTGAGGGGGCCATCAAACCTTTTGTCGACGACAAAGTGGAACTCTCAATGAAAGCACCAATGTCGGTGTCAAAACCAGCGGATCTCGGGTAGGGGGTCCCAAACTGTGCGTCTAGGATCGATGGTAACAGGAGACAGGGGACACGATGTTTACCCAGGTTCGGGCCCTCTCTATGGAGGTAATACCCTACTTCCTGCTTGATTGATCTTGATGAATATGAGTATTACAAGAGTTGATCTACCACGAGATCGTAATGACTAAACCCTAGAAGTCTAGCCTATGAATATGGTAATGAGTATATGTGGTGTCCTTTCCGGACTATCCCCTTCGGTTTATGTAGACACCAAGGGGATCTAGGGTTTACATGGAGTCGGTTACATAAAAAGGAATCTTCGGTCGCCAAGTTTGCCTTCCACGCCAAGTAGAGTCCAATCCGGACACGGTGCAATCTTCGGCCTTCATGTCTTCACAGCCCATCAGTCCGGCTCATGGATAATAGGCCGGACACCCGAGGACCCCTTAGTCCAGGACTCCCTCACCCAGTAACAGAATTGATCTGAGCTACTGGAACGCAATAAATCCCTGAATTTTATACGCAAGATATATATATATATATTTCCTCTGTTTTCCTAAATTTTTAGAATTTTTGGAGTTATAGAAGTATTCGAAGTTTACAGATTACTATGATTGTTCTGTTATTGACATATTCTGTTTTCTATGTATTGTTTGCTTATTTTGATGAATCTATGGGTAGTATCGGTGGGTATGAACCATGGAGAAGTTGGAATATAGTATATATTACACCAATATAAATAAAGAATGAGTTCACAACAGTACCAAAAGTTGTGATTTTATTTTCTTATACTAACGGATCTCATGAGTTTTCTGTTGAGTTTTGTGTTGTGAAGTTTTCAAGTTTTGGGTAAAGATTTGATGGACTACGGAATAAGGAGAAGCAAGAGCCTAAGCTTGGGGATGCCCAAGGCACCCCAAGGTAATATTCAAGGACAACCAAGAGCCTAAGCTTGGGGATGCCCCGGAAGGCATCCCCTCTTTCATCTTCAATTCATCGGTAAATTTACTTGAGGCTATATTTTTATTCACCACATGATATGTGTTTTGCTTGGAGCGTCTTGTATGATATGAGTCTTTGCTTTTAGATTTTCCAAAATCATACTTGATGTACACACCTTTTGAGAGGGACACCCATGAATCTCGAATTTCTTAGAATATTCTATGTGCTTCACTTATATCTTTTGAGCTAGGCAATTTTTGCTCTAGTGCTTCACTTATATCTTTTTAGAGCACGGCGGTGGATTTATTTTGTAGAAATTGTTCAACTCTCATGATTCACCTATATTATTTTGAGAGTCTTTCTAAACAGCATGGTAATTTGCTTTGGTTATGAATTTAGTCCTAATATGATGGGCATCCTGGAGGGATATAATAAAAACTTTTATATGAAGTGCATTGAATACTATGAGAAGTTTGATTCCTTACGATTGTCTTGATATATAAAGGTGGTAATATTTGAGTCATGCTAGTGAGTAATTGTTGGTTGGTAGAAATACTTGTGTTAAAGTTTGTGATTCCTGTAGCATGCACGTATGGTGAACTGTTATGTGATGAAGTCAGAGCATGATTTATTTATTGATTGTCTTCCTTATGAGTGGCGGTCGGGGACGAGCGATGGTCTTTTCCTACCAATCTATCCCCCTAG
Organism: Triticum urartu; assembly: GCF_056163025.1. Taxonomy (NCBI): domain Eukaryota; kingdom Viridiplantae; phylum Streptophyta; class Magnoliopsida; order Poales; family Poaceae; genus Triticum; species Triticum urartu. The sequence continues at coordinate 625,412,324 of NC_141874.1, read as the reverse complement.
GAGCATGCATCTATTACTTTGTTTTGATAACTAATAATTTTTTGCAACAAGTATGTGAGTTCTTTAGGACTAATGTTGAGTCCATGGATTATACGCACTCTCGCCCTTCCACCATTGCTAGCCTCTCTAGTACCATGCAACTTTCACCGATGCATTAAACCCACCATTTAACCTTACTCAAAACAGCCACCATACCTACCTATTATGGTATTTCCATAGCCATTCCGAGATATATTGACATGCAACTTCCACCATTCCGTTTTATTATGACACGCTCCACCATTGTCATATTGCTTTGCATGACCGTAATATAGCTTGCATGATGTTTACATGGCTTGTCCCTTTTTTGATGTCATATTGATACGTCTCCAACGTATCTATAATTTTTGATTGTTCCATGCTATTATATTATCTGTTTTGGATGTTTCATGGGCTTTAATATGCTCTTTTATATAATTTTTAGGACTAACCTATTAACCGGAGGCCCGGTGCCAGTTTCTGTTTTTTTGCCTATTTTAGAGTTTCACAGAAAAGGAATACCAAACGGAATGAAACCTTCGCGATGATCTTTCTTGGACCGAAAGCAATCCAGAAGACTTGGAGTTGAAGTCTGGAACTCCGCGAGGTGGCCACGAGGCAGGATGGCGCGTCCGGGGGCGGTAGGCGTGCCCGCAACCTCGTGGGCCCCACGTAGCTCCACTGACGTACTTCTTTCGCCTATATATACTCTTATACCCTAGAAACATCAGGGGGTGCCACGAAACCACTTTTCCACCGCCGCAACCTACTGTTCCCGTGGGATCCCATCTTGGGGCCTTTTTCGGCAATCTGCCGGAAGGGGAATCAATCACGGAGGGCTTCTACATCAACACCATAGCCTCTCCAGTGAAGCGTGAGTAGTTTACCACAAACCTTCAGGTCCACAGTTATTAGCTAGATGGCTTCTTCTCTCTCTTTGATCCTCAATACAAAATTCTCCACGATGTTCTTGGAGATCTATTCGATGTGATACTCTTTTGCGGTGTGTTTGCCAAGATCCGATGAATTGTGGATTTATGAACTTGATTATCTATGAATATTATTTGGTTCTTCTCTGAATTATTATATGCATGATTTGATATCTTTGCAAGTCTCTTCGAATATTCTGTTTAGTTTGGCCTACTATACTGATCTTTCTTGCAATGGGAGAAGTGCTTAGCTTTGGGTTCAATATTGCGGTGTCCTTTCCTAGTGATAGTAAGGGCAACAAGGCACATATTGTACTGTTGCCATCGAGGATAAAAAGATGGGGTTTATATCATATTGCTTGAGTTTATCCCTCTACATCATGTCATCTTGCTTAAAGTGTTACTCAGTTCTTATGAACTTAATACTCTAGATGCATGTTGGATAGCGGTCGATGTGTGGAGTAATAGTAGTAGATGCAGAATCGTTTCGATCTACTTCAAACGGACGTGATGCCTATATTCATGATAATTGCCTTGGATATCTTCATTACTATGCGCTTTTCTACAAATTGCTCGGCAGTAATTTGTTCACCCATCGTAATACATGCTATCTTGAGAGAAGCCACTAGTGAAACCTATGGCCCCGGGTCTCTTTCTTATTATATTGCATCTCTTTTATTTACATCGCATCTCGTTACTATATTGCAATCTTTACTTTCCAATCTATACAAAAAAATACCAAAAAATATTTATCTTACTATCTTTATCAGATCTCACTTTTGCGAGTGACCGTGAAGGGATTGACAAACCCTTAATCGTGTTGGTTGCAAGGTTCTTGATTGTTTGTGCAGGTACTAGGTGACTTGTGTGTTGTCTCCTACTGGATTAATACCTTGGTTCTCAAAAACTGAGGGAAATACTTACACTACTTTGCTGCATCACCCTTTCCTCTTCAAGGGAGGACCAACACATGCTCAAGAGGTAGCAAGAAGGATTTCTGGTGCCGTTGCCGGGGAGGTCTACGCCAAGTCAAGACATACCAAGTACCCATCATAAACTCTTCTCCCTCGCATTACATTATTTGCCATTCGCTTCTTGTTTTCCTCTCCCCCACTTCTAAAATGATTTTCGAAAACCTTTGCCTTTTATTCGCCCCTTTTCTGTTCATCTCTTTTTGCTTGCTTCTTGTGTGCTTGTGTGTTGGATTTATTGTTTGTCATGATGGATCAATATAATACTAAATTGTGTCACTTTTCCAATACCAACAATAATGATTTTATTAGCACTCCGATTGCTCCTACTATCAATGTTGAATCTTGTGAAATTAATACCGCTTTGCTGAATCTTGTTATGGAAGATCAATTTTTTGGTCTTCCTAGTGAAGATGCCGCTACCCATCTAAACAACTTTGTTGATTTGTGTGATATGCAAAAGAAGAAAGATGTCGATAATGATATTGTTAAATTGAAGCTATTTCCGTTTTCGCTTAGAGATCGTGCTAAAATTTGGTTCTCTTCTTTGCCTAAAAATAGTATTGATTCATGGAATAAGTGCAAAGATGCTTTTATCTCTAAGTATTTTCCTCCCGCTAAGATCATCTCTCTTAGGAATGATATTTTGAATTTTAAGCAACTTGATCATGAGCATGTTGCACAAGCTTGGGAGAGGATGAAATTAATGATACGTAATTGCCCTACACATGGTTTGAATTTGTGGATGATTATACAATTTTTTATGCCGGATTGAATTTTCCTTCTAGAAATATTTTAGATTTGGCCACAAGAGGCACATTTATGGAAATCACTTTAGGAGAAGCTACTAAACTCCTAGACAATATTATGCTTAACTATTTTCAATGGCACACCGAAAGATCCACTAGTAAAAAAGTTCATGCGGTTGAAGAGATTAATGTTTTGAGTGGAAAGATGGATGAGCTTATGAAATCGTTTGCTAATAAAAGTGTTTCTTCAGATCCTAATGATATGCCTTTGTCCACTTTGATTGAGAATAATAATGAAGCTATGGATGTGAATTTTATTGGTAGGAACAATTTTGGTAACAACGCGTATAGAGGGATTCTAATTCTAGGTCGTTTCCTTGTAATTCCTCTAATAATTATGGTAATACCTACAATAACTCTTATGGAAATTTTAATAAGATGCCCTCTGATTTTGATACTAGTGTTAAAGAATTTATGAATTCGCAAAAGAATTTCAATGCTTTGGTTGAAGAAAAAATTCATAAGATTGATGAATTGGCTAGGAACGTGGATAGAATTTCTCTTGATGTTGATTCTTTGAAACTTAGAACTATTCCACCTAAACATTAAATCAATGAGTCTCTCAAAGCCATGAGAATTTCCATTGATGAGTGCAAAGAAAGAACTGCTAGTATGCGTGCTAAAAAGATTGCTTTGGGAAAGCGTGTTCTTCTAGTTTTCATGATAATAATGATGAAGATCTGATTGATGTGACTCCTATTAAATCTTTGTTTTACAATTTGAATCTTGATAAAGATGGGACTGGAGATGAGTCAACTTTAGTTAAAAGGCGTCCCAATGATTCGGTGTTTTTAGATCTTGATGCAAAAATTAATAAAAGTGGGATTGAAGAGGTCAAAACTTTACATAGCAATGAACCAACTATTTTGGATTTCAAAAATTTAATTATGACAATTGCTCTTTGATAGTTTGTATTTCCTTGTTGCAATCCGTGATAAATTCTCCTCATGCTTATAATCAAAATAAAGCTTTTACTAAACATATCGTTGATGCTTTAATGCAATCCCATGAAGAAAAGCTTGAACTAGAAGTTTCTATCCCTAGAAAACTTTATGATGAGTGGGAACCTACTATTAAAATTAAGATTAAAGATTATGAATGCTATGCTTTATGTGATTTGGGTGCTAGTGTTTCCATGATTCCAAAAACTTTGTGTGATGTGCTTGATTTCTGTGAATTGGATGATTGTTCTTTAAATTTGCATCTTGCATTCCACCATTAAGAACCTATGGGAAGGATTAATGATATTCTTATTGTTGCAAATAGGAATTATGTGCCTGTAGATTTCATTGTTCATGATATAGATTGCAATCCTACATGTCCTATTATTCTTGGTAGACCTTTCCTTATAACGATTGGTGCAATTATTGACATGAAAGAAGGAAATATTAGATTCCAATTTCCGTTAAGGAAAGGCGTGGAACACTTTCCTAGGAATAAAATTAATTTGCCTTATGAATCTATTATGAGAGCCACTTATGGATTGGATACCAAAGATGACAATACCTAGATCTATTCTTGCTTTTATGCCTAGCTAGGGGCGTTAAACGATAGCGCTTGTTGGGAGGCAACCCAATTTTATTTTTGTTCTTTGCTTTTTGTTCCTGTTTAGTAATAAATAATTCATATAGCTTCTGTTATAATTGTGTTTTTTATGTTTCAATTAGTGTTTGTGCCGAGTAAAGCCTTTAGGATCTTCTTGGGTGATTGTTATTTGACCTTGCTCGTAAAAACAGAAAGTATGCGCTAACGAAAATAATTTTCATTTTCTACCAGAGAGCGATAAAATACCAATTCCAACTGCAGAAGATCAATATACAAATTTTCCTGGTCTTCATCTTTTTTCAGAATTTTTGGAGTTACTGAAGTATTCGAAACATCCAGATTACTACAGATTGTTCTGTTTTGACAGATTCTGTTTTTCGTGTGTTGTTTGCTTATTTTGATGAATCTATCGCTAGTATCGTGGGGTATGAACCATATAGAAGTTGGAATATAGTAGGTTTAACACCAATATAAATAAATAATGATTTCATTACAATACCTTAAAGTGGTGGTTTATTTTCTTATACTAACGGAGCATATGAGATTTTCTGTTGAGTTTTGTGTTGTGAAGTTTTCAAGTTTTTGGGTAAAATTTGATGGATTTTGGAATAAGGAGTGGCAAGAGCCTAATCTTTGGGATGTCGAAGGCACCCCAAGGTAAAATTCAAGGACAACCAAAATCCTAAGCTTGGGGATGCCCCGGAAGGCATCCCCTCTTTTGTCTTCGTCTATCGATAACTTTACTTGAGGCTATATTTTTATTCACCACATGATATGTGTTTTGCTTGGAGCGTCTTTTATGATTTGAGTTTTTGCTTTTTAGTTTAAGACAATCATCCTTGCTGTAGACACCTTTTGGGAGATACAAGCATGAATCGGAATTTATTAGAATACTCTATGTGCTTCACTTATATCTTTTGAGCTAGATAATTTTGCTCTAGTGCTTCACTTATATCTTTTTAGAGCACGGTGGTGGTTTTATTTATAGAAATTATTTCTCTCTCATGCTTCACTTATATTATTTTGAGAGTCTTTTAGAACAACACGGTAATATGCTTTGGCTATAAAACTAGTCCTAATATGATGGGCATCCAAGATGGGTATAATAAAAACTTTCATATAATGTGCATTGAATAGTATGAGAAGTTTGACGCTTGATTATTGTTTTGAGACATGAGGATGGTGATATTAGAGTCATGCTAGTAAATTAATTGTGAATTTGATAAATACTCATGTTGAGGTTTGCAAGTCCCGTAGCATGCATGTATGGTAGCCGTTGTGTAACAAATATGAAGCATGAGGTATTTCTTTGATTGTCTACCTTATGAGTGGCGGTCGGGGACGAGCGATGGTCTTTTCCTACCAATCTACCCCCCTAGGAGCATGCGCGTAGTGCTTGGTTTTTGATGACTTGTAGATTTTTGCAATAAGTATGTGAGTTCTTTATGACTCATGTTGAGTCGATGGATTATACGCACTCTCACCCTTCCACCGTTGCTAGCCTCTCTAGTACCGCACAACTTTCACCGGTACCATAAACCCATCATTTACCTTCCTTAAAACAGCCACCATACCTACCTATTATGGCATTTCCATAGCCATTCCGAGATATATTGCCATGCAACCTTCCACCGTTCCGTTTATTATGACACGCTCTATCATTGTCATATTGCCTTGCATGATCATGTAGTTGACATCGTATTTGTGGCAAAGCCACCATTCATAATTTTTTTCATACATGTCACTCTTGATTCATTGCACATCCCGGCACACCACCGGAGGCACGCATATAGAGTCTTATTTTTGCTCTAAGTATCGAGTTATAATCTTTGAGTTGTAAATAAATAGAAGTGTGATGATCATCATTATTAGAACATTGTCCCATGCGAGGAAACAAAAAAAAGAGAAAAATAGAGAAGGGACAATGCTACTATCCTTTTTCCACACTTGTGCTTCAAAGTAGCACCATGATCTTCATGATAGAGAGTCTCTTTTTTGTCACTTCCATATACTAGTGGGAAAATTTTATTACAGAACTTGACTTGTATATTCCAACGATGGGCTTCCTCAAATGCCCTAGGTCTTCGTGAGCAAGCAAGTTGGATGCACACCCACTTAGTTTCTTTTGTTGAGCTTTCACACATTTATAGCTCTAGTGCATCCATTGCATGGCAATCCCTACTCACTCACATTGATATCTATTGATGGGCATCTCCATAGCCCATTGATACACCTAGTTGATGTGAGACCATCTTCCTCCTTTTTGTCTTCTCCACCTATATATACTCACTCACATATTTCTTTCACCTATATATACTCTTATACCCTAGAAACGTTAGGGGGAGCCATGAAACCACTTTTCCACCGCCGCAACCTTCTATACCCATGAGATCCCATCTTGGGGCCTTTTCCGACGATCTGCCGAAAGGGGAATCGATCACTGAGGGCTTCTGCATCAACACCATAGTCTCTCCGATGAAGCATGAGTAGTTTACCACAGACCTTCGGGTCCATAGTTATTAGCTAGATGGCTTCTTCTCTCTCTTTGATCTTCAATACAAAGTTCTCCTTGATGTTCTTGGAGATCTATTCGATGTAATACTCTTTTGCGGTGTGTTTGCCGAGATCCGATGAATTGTGGATTTATGAACTTGATTATCTATGAATATTATTTGTTCTTCTGTGATTTCTTATATGCATTATTTGATATGTTTGCAAGTCTCTTTGAATTATCGGTTTAGTTTGGCCTACTAGATTGATCTTTCTTGCAATGGGATAAGTGCTTAGCTCTGGGTTCAATCTTGCGGTGTCCTTTCCCAGTGACAGTAGGGGCATCAAGGCACGTATTCTATTGTTGCCATCGAGGATAAAAAGATGGGGGTTATATCATATTGCTTGAGTTTATCTCTCTACATCATGTCATCTTGCTTACAGCGTTACTCTGTTCTTATGAACTTAATACTCTAGATGCATGCTTGATAGCGGTCGATGTGTGGAGTAATAGTAGTAGATGAAGAATCGTTTCGATCTACTAGACATAGACGTGATGCCTATATTCGTGATCATTGACTTAGATATCTTCATAACTATGTGCTTTTCTATCAACTGCTTGGTAGTAATTTGTTCACCCACCGTAATACATGCTATCTTGAGAGAAGCCACTAGTGAAACCTATGGCCCCTGGGTCTCTTTCTTATTATATTGCATCTCTTTTAGATACATTGCATCTCGTTTATTATATTGCAATCTTTACTTTCCAATCTATACAACAAAAATACCAAAAAATATTTATCTTACTATCCTTATCAGATCTCACTTTTGAAAGTGACCGTGAAGGGATTGACTACCCCTTTATCGCGTTGGTTGCAAGGTTCTTGATTGTTTGTGCAGGTACTAGGTGACTTGTGTGTTGTCTCCTACTGGATTAATACCTTGGTTCTCAAAAACCGAGGGAAATACTTACGCTACTTTGCTGCATCACCCTTTCCTCTTCATGGGAAAACCAATGCATGCTCAAGAGGTAGCACATATGCTACGCTAGATCATTGCACATCCCGGTACACCGCCGGAGGCATTCATATGGAGTCATATTTTGTTCTAAGTATCGAGTTGTAATTCTTTAGTTGTAAGTAAATAAAAGTGTGATGATCATCATTATTAGAGAATTGTCCCATGTGAGGAAAGGATGACGGAATGTAGCGACCAGACCTCAAACGGTCCAATCTCTGTGCTCAGGTGTCATCCCTGGATCAGTAATGCTGACACCACACAGTACTTGAAGGATTTATAACAGAGTAGAAATCACACACTTATTACATCGAGTGTCTGCAAAGAGAACTTATTACAAAAAATATGGCTTAAGGCCATCTAATAACGATAACAGCGGAAGGCTTGGAAGATAAGTGAGTCCATCAACTCCAACGGCATCACTGAGTATAGAACCACGACCTAAAGACACCTTAATCGTCGTCTGAAAAGTCTGCAACATGAACGTTGCAGCCCGAAATGGGTCAGCACATGGAATATGCTGGCAATGTAACACATAGAGAACAATGAAAGATATAGACTATACTATATGCATATTTGGCTGGTGGAAAGCTCTATGGTTATAGTTTTGCGTAAAGACAATTTTTCCCTACTGCAAAGGAATAAATTTTATTTAACTATCATGGTAGTTGTTAAACATTGAGAATGGTGACAGCATTCTCAATCCCAATTAAGCATCATCATTAAACAAAACCCAACAAATTAATTAGAGTAACATGATGAGATTCACATGATAATCCAGGTACTAGATACTCAAGATGTCCATAACCGGGGACACGGCTAACCATGATTAGTTTATACACTCTGCAGAGGTTTGCGCACTTTTCCCCACAAGACTCGATCTCCTCCATTGGGATTCTTGCACTACATGGTGTTTGAGAAACGGATGACCGAGACATAGTCTTTCAGAAGCGCTAGCACCTTACGATCGGGTAGACCGTTACACCTACTTTCCCCTACATCTGCTAGTCTACTACTGAAGAGTTCGCACAACTTAGTCAACTATGCTAGAGCCCATAGTAGCTTGTGGCTGCACACGGAAGTTTCTAGCATGAATAATCTCATGATCCCTTTGAGCCTGGGTGGCGGTCCATAAGAAAAACAGGCAATCGCTGTAATACCCAGGTGCCTCAATCCACCCAGATGTGTATTTAAGTTGCCACCTTAGATAAACCATTAATTTAACAATCTCACATCTGTCATGGATACACTCACCCAATCCATGTCTACTAGCATAGGATGGCATAATAAGCAAACATAGAAGTAACTCCCAAAGGTTTCATTATAAACATGTAATAGGTGCTACCTCATCTACTTCCCAAACCCACAATTTAATTAGATCCTAATCATGCAATATGTGAGGATTGATCTAATGCAATAAAACTGGGTAGTAGGAGGTATGATCAAAGTGTTACTTGCCTTGCTAATGATCCGAGAAACCTAGCGATTCGAAGTAGCAAGCGGCGCACTCCGGGTACTCTATCACAAACAAACAAGGATACAAAAAGTACTCAACTAATGCACAGGTAAAACTCGAATAAGTGATCTAACCAGAAAGTTCAACTTAAGAACTCCGCTTGGCAAAAAGAATCAAATCGAACGAAGCAACGAAAGACAAACGGCAAAAGAAACATGCTTCGTTTACTATTCTGGATCTAGGGAAATTTTTACAGTGGCAAAAACTTGTTTCAATTGGTTAAACGGAAACAGGGTTTCGAGACGAAACTCCAGGTGCTTGAATCGCCTGATTCCAATAAACGAGCGAAAAGTTATACTAGAACGAAAATTGGATCAGGAATCGCGATCAGAAAATTGCGGATTTAAACCGAGAAAAAGAAAAACGACGAACAGATTAACGAAGAACGTTCGTTATCTGGATCTAAACGATGAACGCGTTTGTTAAAACGAACAAATGAGCGAACGCTCGCTAAATAAATAAACCGAAAAACCGATATATTAAAAAAACGGGACTAAAGAAACCGGCCGCAGCGAGGTCAACCTCCGGCGAGGCGGTGGCGTGGCTCCGGCGGGCGGCGGCGGCGCGGGGCGGGGCGGCGGCGGCAGAGGCGGCAGAGGCGGCGGGGCAGGGCGGCTAGGGTTTGGGGTCTCGGCTGGGCCTCCCCCCCGGCTTATAAGGCTGGCCGGGCCAAGTGTCTGGGTCGGACACGACCCGATAGGTCGGTTCGCGTTTTTTTAAATAGTTATGCTCGAAAAAAATACAAAAGGAATACTAAATGGACTCCAAAAATCCTGAAATAAATTTTCCCCGGCTTCAAAAATCAAGCCGCACAGGATGAACATTTATTTGGGGCCTAAATGCAATTTTGAAAAATGCGCATTTTTCCTAAATTCAAATAAAATAGCAAATAAAACCAAAATAAAATCTTATTTGATTTTTTATTAAATCCTCAATATTTCTTTATTTTTGGAAATTCATTCTATTCCCTCTCTCATATTTTTGTAATAGAAATAATTGAAGACAAAATAAATAAAATCAAATGATCCTATTTTCAAAATCTGAGAAAACTCAAATATGAAAATAACGAAATCCCCAACTCTCTCCGAGGGTCCTTGATTTGCGTAGAATTTTCTAGGATAAGCCAAAATGCAATAAAATATGATATGCAATGATGATCTAGTGTATAACATTCCAAATTGAAAATCTGGGATGTTACAAACCTACACCCCTTAAGATGAATCTCGCCCTCGAGATTCAGGTTGGCTAGAAAATAGGTGAGGGTGGTCCTTCAGCAATTCTTCCTCTCGCTCCCAGGTGGCTTCATCCTCCGTGTGGTGGCTCCACTGAAATTTTCAAAACTTTATAACCTTGCCGCGGGTGAGTCGACTGGCATATTCTAGAATCTTGACTGGTTTCTCCTCATAGGTCAAATCACTGTCCAACTGAATCGCTTCCAGAGGCACTGTATCTCTCAGCGGTATATCAGCCATCGGTGCATGGCACTTCTTCAACTGGGAAACGTGGAACACGTCGTGAACTCCTGACAATCCTTCGGGCAATTCCAACTTATAGGCTACTTCTCCTATACGTTCCAAAACCTTGTATGGTCCTAAAATACATGGCGCTAACTTTCCCTTAACTCCAAAGCGCTTAACTCCTCGAAGTGGAGATACTCGAAAATAAACTCGGTCTCCGACTTCATAAACTGTCTCCTTGCGTTTAGAATCTGCATAGCTCTTCTGCCTGGACTGGGCTACCTTGAGCCTATCGCGAATCAATTTTACTTTCTGTTCAGACTCCTTAATAAGATCCAGTCCAAACAACTGACGGTCTCCAACTTCATCCCACGACAATGGGGTCCTACACCTCCTTCCGTACAAGGCTTTGGAAGGGGCCGTCTTCAAACTGGATTGATAACTGTTGTTATAAGAGAACTCTACATATGGAAAATTCTTGTCCCAACTAGATCTGTAATCTAGCGCACAAGCTCTCAGCATATCCTCCAAAATCTGATTGACTCTCTCGGTCTGTCCATCTGTCTGCGGATGGAAAGCTGTATTGAATTCTAGCCTGATACCGAAAGTTTCATGCAACTGATTCCAAAACTTTGAGGTAAACTGGGTTCCTCTATCTGATACAATGCTCCTTGGAACTCCATGCAAACAGATGATCCTGGTCATGTATATTTTTGCTAACTTTGCACTGGTATAGGTAGTCTTCACTGGAATGAAATGAGCTACCTTTGTCAAACGATCGACTACAACCCATATCGAGTCATAGCCTGAATGAGTTCTGGGTAAACCCATAATAAAATCCATGCCTAACTTATCCCACTTCCATTCGGGTATTGGCAATGGCTGTAGCAATCCTGCTGGCTTTTGATGCTCTGCCTTCACTCTCTAACATATATCATAAACTGCTACATACTCCGCAATATCCTTCTTCATTCCGGTCCACCAGAAAATATCCTTCAAATCCAAATACATCTTGGTATTTCCTGGGTGAATCGAATATGGTGAATCATGGGCCTCTTGCAGAATTAACTTCCTGATCTTCGAATCATTAGGCACATAAACGCGGTCTTCAAACCATAAGGTATCATGCTCATCTTCACGAAATCCTTTAGCTTTTCCCTTGCTTATTTTCTCCTTGATAGAAGCAATCTCCTTGTCAGTCTTCTGGGCTTGTCTGATCTTATCCATCAAAGTAGACTGAATCTCCAATGCTGCTACGTAGCCTCTCGGGACTATCTCCAAACATATCTCACAGAGATTTTCGGCTAACTCCCTTGGTAAATCTCCCGTCATTAGGGTGTTGACATGGCTTTTACGACTCAACGCGTCAGCTACTACGTTAGCCTTTCCGGGGTGATAATGCAATCTCATGTCATAATCCTTGATGAGCTCCAACCATCTCCTTTGTCAGAGGTTCAACTCCTTCTGTGTGAAAATATACTTCAAACTCTTGTGATCCGTGTATACCTCACAATGGTTTCCAATGAGAAACTGTCTCCAGGTTTTCAATGCATGCACTACGGCTGCTAACTCCAAATCATGCGTAGCATAATTCAACTCATGAGGCTTAAGCTGTCGTAAGTCATATGAAACAACTCTCCCTTCTTGCATAAGCACTGCTCCAAGTCCTCGACGTGAAGCGTGGCAATACACCTCATAATCCTTGGTCTAATCTGGCAAAATCAACAAAGGTGATGTAACCAAACGTTTCGTCAACTCCTAAAAACTGGCCTCACATTCCTCAGTCCATATGAACTTGGTATCGTTCTTCAACAACTCCGTGATAGGCTTCGCAATCTTCGAGAAATTTTCAATAAATCTCTAGTAGTATCCTGCGAGTCCAAGAAAACTCCGGATTTCTCCAACTGTTGTTGGGGCTTCCCAATTTCTCACAGTGTCAACCTTGGTGGGATCCACTGCTATACCTTCTCCAGATATAACGTGTCCGAGAAATCCGACTTCCTTCAACCAAAACTCACATTTGCTAAACTTGGCATATAACTGATGTTCTCTGAGCTTACCAAGTACCAAACGCAAATGCTCCTTATGCTCCTCTTCATCTTTCGAGTAAACCAGGATATCATCTATGAACACTACGACGAACTTATCCAAAAACTCCATAAACACTTTGTTCATCATGTTCATAAAAATGCAGGTGCGTTAGTCAGACCAAATGACATAACGGTATACTCGTACAACCCATACCTGGTGGTAAAAGACGTCTTAGGTATATCCTGTTCTCGAATCTTTAACTGATGGTATCCTGATAGCAGATCAATCTTGGAAAATACCTTAGCTCCTTGCAATCGATCAAACAGATCATTGATCATCGGCAGTGGGTACTTGTTCTTGATGGTTACTTCATTCAATCCTCGATAATCAGCAACCATCCTTAACGATCCATCCTTCTTCTCCACTAGAAGTACTGGCGATCCCCAAGGCAAAGAACTTGGGCGAATATAACCTTTATCCAGTAACTCCTTAATCTGCTTCTTAATCTCCACCAAATCCTTTGCGGGCATCCTATATGGTCTCTTAGATATTGGCCCTGTGCCTGGCAAAAGCTCAATCAAAAACTCAATATCTCTATCCGGTGGCATGCCTGGCAACTCTTCTGGAAATACATCAGGGAAATCCTTCACCACTGGTACTTCCTCCTGCACAACTCCTTTTAGACAATTTACTTGAGTCCTTTTCGGCACATGCCGGGATACATACTTGATCCTTCTCCCTTCTGGGGTGGTAAGAAAAATCGACTTACTGGCGCAATCGATGTTTCCTCCATACATCGACAACCAATCCATACCCAGAATTACATCCAATCCTTGTGATTCCAAAATGATCAAATCCGAGGGAAAACACATGCCTACCTATACTCAATGGCACTTGAAAACATCCCTTACTAGCCATATACTCCGCTCCTGGTGAGCTTACTAACATAGGGGTTCTAAGAACTTTGGTGGGCAGGTTATACTTATCCACGAATCCCCTTGATATGTATGAATGCGATGCACCAGTATCAAAAAGAACGAGTGCAGTAAATGACTTCACCAAAAACTTACCGATTACTGCATCTGGATGTTCTTCAACCTCCTCCACGTTAACGTGGTTCACCCGTCCCCTGTTGAAAGGGTTCGGCTTCTTCCCAGAGCTTCCATTGCCATTTCCATTCTGAGATTCAGGACATTCATTTGCATAATGTCCCGTCTTATGGCACTTGAAACAAGTGACTTGGTTCAGGTCTCTCTTGGCTGGGGTTGATGGGTTGGTGCCGTTTTGGCCGTTGCTTCCTCCATTCCCATTATCATTCTTGGTGCCATTGTGATTGTGCGAGCTACCTCCTCCATGGGTATGCTGAAAATGTCCTCCTGGTCTAGGGGTAAAACGTGGCTTCTGCTGAGCTCCTGAATTGTACTTCCCTTGTCCATACTTCCTTTTGCGGTTCTCAATCTGCTGCTGCTTTCCTTCAATCATAAGAGCACGATCTACCAACTCCTGGTAGTTGCTGAAGGTTGCTACCATCAACTGCATGCTCAACTCATCATTCAGTCCTTCCAGAAACTTCTCCTGCTTAGCTGCATCCGTAGCAACGTCATCTGGGGCATAACGTGCTAACTTACTAAAGTCCTCCACATACTGGCCAACTGTCCGTCCTCCTTGGCGCAAGTTGCGAAACTCTCGCTTCTTCATGGCCATAGCTCCTGCTGAAACATGGGCAGTACGGAAAGCCTGCTAGAACTGATCCCATGTGACAGTGTCGATAGAGAAAGTGGCTGTGAAATTCTCCCACCATGATGCTGCGGGTCCTTCAAGCTGATGTGCGGCAAACTTCACCTTTTCCGCATCTGTGCATCCTGCCGTGGTCAACTCCCTTGCTGTCTTGCAAAGCCAATCATCTGCTACTATCAGCTCGGTGCTACTGGAAAACACCGGCGGATTTAGCCTAAGAAAATGTGCTAAGTGATCAACATGTGGTGGTGGTGGTGGGTTGTTGTTGTTGTTCCCCTGATTCTGATTTTGGACTAGCAACTGCATCAATGTGTTCTGCTGCTGGATCAACTGAGTGAGCTCCGGTGGGAAGGTAAATCCGGGGTCACGTCTCCGAGGCATCTGAGGGTTTAGAAAAGATGAGATTTAAGAATAGAGAGGCGTCTAGAGAGAAAACACTACCCATATGCACATGAGGCAAAAGCAAACAATTCACTTCATTCAATCAATCACACAAGGGCATACATTCGATCTAACTATCGCAAAAGTGCTCGGACTACTATGTTTACATGGTGGACTACTACTACTGATGGGGTGGTCTACTAGAAATATTCTTCGGTTGTAGACTCCATGATATCTGCTCCAGCTTCATCAACATAGTCATCATCGCTATCATCTGGATCCGAGTCGGTGTTGTCGATGATGATGTAGTCTTCCAGGCGAATCTCCTTGGGTTCTTCGTCTTCTTCTACTGGGGTAGAGCCTCCCATAAATATTCCGATCTTCATTGTTAAGTCGGCATTCTTGTCCACTAGTACTTCGATTTACTCTTCATAATCTTCACGTGTGGCCTTGAGTTCTTCCTCCAGTTCCTTGATTCTAATCCTTGCCTTGATCAGATCTATCATGTCGGTGCACATCTGGTTCTCCTGACGTCGAATGTGCTGGTTTAACTCCTGGATAAAAGCTGCAATTGACCTATCCTTCCTGATGCTGATCATCTCCTAGTGCTCATCTCGGCGCCCACAAATCTGGTAGATAGTATCCTTGAGATCATTGCGGTAAACTTCTCCAATGCGTCCCATGGCGATGTGAGCTGCCATGCTATTTCCTAGGCTCCATGTTGGTGCATCAAAGGAAAACTCTATGGGCTCAGTGACTGGCATGAACGTCCTTCCTGGAACTTGAACTTGAATCATCCAGCGCTCCTCTTCAGGTAAAGTGGCGTTGTAGGTTCCGGTGAAGCTTGGTACTCCTATGTTCAGGTATCTAGTGACTTCCTTCAAGTGACATCCAAAGGGTGTATCTTCATCCGGTTGCGTGAACTTGTTCCTTGCATCCGCCATCCTAAAAGAGTAGAAAAGATGAGAGGTCAGAATGAGAAGAGAGTGAGTAGTGATCTAGGTCTTTAGCTTAGTGGTCGTGTCCTACAGTCACCGTGTGCTCTGATACCATCTTGTAGCGACCAGACCTCAAATGGTCCAATCTCTGTGCTCAGGTGTCATCCCTGGATCAGTAATGCTGACATCACACAGTACTTGAAGGATTTATAACAGAGTAGCAATCACACACATATTACATCGAGTGTCTCAAAAGAGAACTTATTACAATAAATATGGCTTAAGGCCATCTAATCACGATAACAACGGAAGGCTTGGAACATAAGTGAGTCCATCAACTCCAATGGCATCACTGAGTATAGAACCACGACCTAAAGGCACCTTAATCGTCGTCTGAAAAGTCTGCAACATGAATGTTGCAGCCTGAAACAGGTCAGCGCATGGAATATGCTGGCAATGTAACACATAGAGAGCAATGAAAGATACAAGCTATACTGTATGCATATTTGGCTGGTGGAAAGCTCTATGGTTACAGTTTTGCGTAAAGCCAATTTTTCCCTACTGCAAAGGAATAAATTTTATTTAACTATCATGGTAGTTGTTAAACATTGAGAATGGTTGACAACATTCTCAATCCCAATTAAGCATCATCATTAAACAAAACCCAACAAAATTAATTGGAGTAACATGATGAGATTCACATGATAATCCAGGTACTAGATACTCAAGATATCCATAACCGGGGACACAACTAACCATGATTAGTTTATACACTCTGCAGAGGTTTGCACACTTTTCCCCACAAGACTCGATCTCCTCCGTTGGGATTCTCACACTACATGGTGTTTGAGAAACGGATGACCGAGACATAGTCTTTCAGAAGCGCTAGCACCTTACGATCGGGTAGACCGTTACACCTACTTTCCCCTACATCTGCTAGTCTACCACTGTAAGAGTTCGCACAACTTAGTCAACTATGCTAGAGCCCATAGTAGCTTGTGGCTGCACACGGAAGTTTCTAGCATGAATAATCTCATGATCCCTTTGAGCCTAGGTGGCGGTCCATAAGAAAAACAGGCAATCGCTGTAATACCCAGGTGCCTCAATCCACCCAGATGTGTATTTAAGTTGCCACCTTAGATAAACAATTAATTTAACAATCTCGCATCTGTCATGGATACACTCACCCAATCCACGTCTACTAGCATAGCATGGCATAATAAGCAAACGTAGAAGTAACTCCCAAAGGTTTCATAATAAACATGTAATAGGTGCTACCTCATCTACTTCCAAAACCCACAATTTATTTAGATCCTAATCATGCAATGTGTGAGGATTGATCTAATGCAATAAAACTGGGTAGTAGGAGGTATGATCAAAGTGTTAGTTGCCTTGCTGATGATCCGGGAAACCTAGCGATTCGAAGTAGCAAGCGGCGCACTCCGGGTACTCTATCGCAAACAAACAAGCACACAATAAGTACTCAACTAATGCACAGGTAAAACTCAAATAAGAGATCAAACCAGAAAGTTCAACTTAAGAACTCCGGTTGGCAAAAAGATTCAAATCGAACGAAGCAACGAAAGACAAACGACAAAAGAAACAGGCTTCGTTTACTATTCTAGATCTAGGGCAATTTTTACAGTGGCAAAAACTTGTTTGAGTTGGTTAAACGGAAAGAGGGTTTCGAGACGAAACTCCAAGCACTTGAATCGCATGATTCCGATAAACGAGCGAAAAGTTATACTAGAACGAAAATCGGATCAGGAATCACGATCACAAAATCGTGGATTTAATCCGAGAAAAAGAAAAACGACGAACAGATTAATGAACGAACGTTCATTGTCTGGATCTAAACGATGAACGCGTTCGTTAAAACGAATGAACGAGCGAATGCTCGCTAAATAAATAAACCAGAAAAGCAGATCTATTAAAAAAAGAGACTAAAAAAACCAAAAGAAAAACCGACGGAAAACCGAACGGTTTTTCGAGAAAAACCGGCGGCGGCGAGGTCAACCTCCGGCGAGGCGGCGGTGGCGGCAGAGGCGGCGGGGCGGGGCGGCTAGGGTTTGGGGTCTCGGCTGGGCCTCCCCCCGGCTTATAAGGCCGGCCGGGCCAAGTGTCCGGGTCGGACACGGCCCGATAGGTCGGTTCGCGTTTTTTTAAATAGTTACGCTCAGAAAAAAAAACAAAAGGAATACTAAACGGACTCCAAAAATCCCGAAATAAATTTTCCTCGGCTTCTAAAATCAAGCCGCACAGGATGAACATTTATTTGGGGCCTAAATGCAATTTCCTAAATTCAAATAAAATAGCAAATAAAACCAAAATAAAATCTTATCTGATTTTTTATTAAATCCTCAATATTTCTTTATTTTGGGAAAGTCATTTTATTCCCTCTCTCATATTTTTGTAATAGAAATAATTGAAGACAAAATAAATAAAATCAAATGATCCTATTTTCAAAATTTGAGAAAACTCAAATATGAAAATAACGAAATCCCCAACTCTCTCCGAGGGTCCTTGAGTTGTGTAGAATTTTCTAGGATCAGCCAAAATGCAATAAAATATGATATGCAATGATGATCTAGTGTATAACATTCCAAATTGAAAATTTGGGATGTTACATGGAAGCTATGATTCCCTCACAAGTTGGGATGAGTCTCCGGACTTTACAAAAAATAAAAGAGGCCGAAGAAGCCAACAGAAAAAGTGGCCAAAGAAGCCCACCAAAAAATGAGAAAAGAGAGAAGGGGCAATGTTACTACCTTTTTCCACACTTGTGCTTCAAAGTAGCACCATGATCTTCATGATAGAGAGTCTCCTATGTTGTCACTTTCATATACTAGTGGGAATTTTTCATTATAGAACTTGGCTTGTATATTCCAATGATGGGTTCCTCAATTTTTCATAGGTCTTCGTGAGCAAGCGAGTTGGATGAACACCCACTTAGTTCCTTTTTGAGCTTTCATACACTTATAGCTCTAGTGTATCTGTTACATGGTAATCCCTACTCACTCACATTGATATCTATTGATGGGAATCTCCATAGCCCGTTGATACGCCTAGTTGATGTGAGACTATCTCCTTCTTTTTGTCTTCTCCACAACCACCACATTCTATTGCACCTATAGTGCTATATCCATGGCTCACGCTCATGTATTGCGTGAAAGTTGAAAAAGTTTGAGAACATCAAAAGTATGAAACAATTTCTTGACTTATCATTGGGGTTGTGCATGATTTAATACTTTGTGTGATGAAGATGGAGCATATCCATACTATATGATTTTGTAGGGATAACTTTCTTTGGCCATGTTATTTTGAGAAGACATGATTGCTTTATTAGTATGCTTGAAGTATTATTGTTTTTATGTAAATATTAAAAAAAATTTGAATCTTATGGATCTGAATATTCATGCCATAATAAATAAAATTACATGGATACATATATTAGGTAGCATTCCACATAAAAATTCCGTTTTTATCATTTACCCACTCGAGGACGAGCATGAATTAAGCTTGGGGATGCTTGATACATCTCCAACGTATCTATAATTTTTGATTGTCCCATGATATTATATTATCTATTTTGGATGTTTTATATGCATTAATTTGCCATTTTATATTATTTTTGGAACTAACTTATTAACTCAGAGCCTAGTGCCAGTTTCTGTTTTTCCTTGTTTTTGAGTTTCGTGAAAAAGAAATTTCAAACGTAGTTCAAACGGAATAAAACTTTACGATGTTTTTTCTTGGACCAGATGACACACGTAGGACTTGAGAACCAAGTTAGAAGAGTACCGAGGCGGCAAGAGTGCAGGGTGCGCACCAGGAGGGGCGCCCCTGGCTTGTGGACCCCTCGGGAGTCCACCGACACTAGTAGAAAAGGGGTCAAATGTGAAGCACATTAGTGCCGGTTTGTAACAGAACTGACACTAATGTGATCAATAGCACCGGTTCGTGGCGGCGATCAATAGTACCGGTTCATGCTGAACCTTTAGTACCGGTTCATGCCACGAACCGGTACTAAAGAGGCTGTGGCAGCCTACGGTCAGGCTATGGCCCCACCATCACCATTTAGTGCTGGTTCGTACCACGAACCGATACTAATGAGGTTATGGCAAGCTGTTTTTAGTCCCACCTCGCTCCCCTAACAAGGCTTTTACCACCTTAAATATGTTACTTCTCAAACTATCACAAGCACTTGGTCTTCATTGAACTCTATGTGTAGAATTTGTGGCCGCAATATGAGTCTTCACCGGTTTACAAATTGTTGAGGACTCATATTGACAATTTAGATTGTACACAAAAAGATCATTGATGATCAAAGTATTTTTGATGTATAAGATCATATTAACAATTCAGACTGTAAAGAAATATAAGATCATGATCTAAATGCTCTTATATTTTTTGCGTTCAGTATGCACCATTCAAAGCGACGCCATCAACTTTCAACCATTTCTGCCTTCATTTGCTATTTTTCTTGCATTTAATGATTTGTTTTGAGAGCTAAATGACCTTGAAATTGAAAATCACTACAAATGAACTCTGAAAAAGTTGAAACTTGGCATGGTATCATCATTTCACCCACATAGCATGTGCAAAAAAGTAGAGAGGGTTACGGCAAAAACTGGATGCACTTCGTTTACAAACTGGACAATCTCTTTCGAAGTATTTGGGTTTCTGACGAAATTAAACTCATCTGTTACAAAGGCATTTCATTTTTTTAAACTTATTACAACTCCAGACTGTTTGTGCATTCAGTATGCACCATTCAAAGCGACGCCATCAACTTTCAACCATTTCTGCCTTCATTTACTATTTTTCATGCATTTAATGATTTGTTTTGAGCTAAATGACCCTGAAATTGAAAAGCACTACAAAATGAGATACATTAGTCCCGGTTTGAATTTGAGCCGGCACTAATGTGTCCATTAGTGCCGGTTCCAACTGCTAGGTGGGAGGAGCTCTTTAGTACCAGTTCGTGGCGAACCTTTAGCACCGGTTCATGCCACGAACTGGTACTAATGAGGTTGTGTCAGGTCAGGCTGGGGCCCCACGAGCACCTTTAGTACCGGTTCATGGCATGAACTAGTACTACAGTTTCTTAGTAAGCTGTTTTTTAGTCCCACCTCGCGAAGAGAGAGACACTAGGAGCGGTTTATAAGTCCTGAGTACAGAGACGATGAAGAAGAGGCTCAATGCTCACGTTGCTTAGCTTCAAGCCTTGAGGAATATGGTAGACTGCATGGAGCTATGTGCAGTGTTGTTTACACTATTCCGAAAGGCTTGACGCTAATTAACGAGCATTGCACCTCTTTTTTATTTTTAATAACTTATTACAACTCCGGACTTCTCCTGTTACGGCAAAAACTGGATGCACTTTGTGTACAAACTGAACAATCTCTTTCAAAGTATCAGGGCCGGTTTTAGACGATAACTCATCTGTTACACCGGCACTTCATTTTTTTAACTTATTATAACTCTAGACTTTGAACCATCAAGTTTCAACCATCAACTTGGCATGGTATATAAAAATAAATGAATAGAAGAAAAGAAAAATAGCAGAAAAGAAAAAATAGCAGAAAAGAAAAAAACTATAGCAGAAAAGAAAAAACTATATAAAAAAACTACTCAGAAATAAATATAGCAGAAAAGAAAAAACTACTCAGAAATAAATACAAAAAATAAAGCAGAAAAGAAAAAAAAATTATATAAAAAAATTTGGGGCGCTGCCCTATGGGCCTGCTAGACCACAGGCGTGCAATTTCAGGCCCACAAGGCCCAGCAGACTCATAGGGCAGCGCGCCGTAGCTAGGCCCAGAAGCCTGCTTTATAGAGGAGTTCGAAAGGGCAGCCGCGGCTGGGTTTATAAACTAGTGTGGCTGCCCTTCGCCCGGCGAGGTCGGACTAAACTTTGTGGTGGCAGCGCACCACCTTTAGTACCCCTTTAGTACCGGTTGGAGCCACCAACCGGTACTAATGGCCTGCTCTTCCCGCCTCTTGGCCTGGCCAAAGTTGGCCTTTAGTACCGGTTGGTGGCTCCAACCGGTACTAAAGGCCTCTCCTATATATACAATACTTACTAAAAAAATTCAGTTAGTTCCTTTGTTCGTCTTCGTCGCCGCCCCGTCCCCGTCGCCGTCGTCGCGCCCCGTCCCCATCGCCGTCGTCGCGCCCCAGCTGTCCCCGGCGTCGCGCGCGCCCCGGCCGTCCCCACCCCCGTCATCGCGCGCGCCCGGCCGTCCCCATCCCCGTTGTCGCGCGCGGCGCCCCGGCCGTCCCCGCCCCCGTTGCGTCGTCCCTGTCATCGCCCCCGTCGCGCCGCCGCCCGTACGCCGCCGCCCCCGCTCGTATGTACACACACACACACATACACATTTTTTTACTTATTTTCTGTTATCTGTTTTTTAGATTAATGCATGTCAAATTGTTAATTAGATGAACTAGTCGTCAACCCGTGCATCTGCACAGGCTAGTCATTTTTCAGTCATTTACCTATCAAGTTCATGATATTATATAGCCATGCATATACACTTTTTTGATACATTATTTTGCACAAATATTGGTTGTAAGTGAATTTAAGATAATTTATACACTTGTTGAATATTAGAATGCAAAGACGGCCTAAGATAGAGTTATATGTTTTGAATTTGATTATTCTTTTATTTCCTGATTTGAACTTAAAAATGAGCTTAGATATATGGAAGGACAACATGAGAATGTCTTTGATCCCATATTGGAAGCATCTTTAGCAGCTCCAATCCTTCGTAACAAAAAGACAGCTCTTATTTCCCCTTCTTCATCATGCCAAAGAATGGAGCAATGTAGATGTAAGTAGAATTTTTCAGGAAAGCCCTATTTTTTGTACCAATCAATGTAATGACACGACAATAGTAGTAAATAATGTGACAGACTGGTAGATAGGTGGGCATCTTTATTTTAAAAACTATTCCATAGGGTAGCTCTGTTTCATTGACAATTATAAGCAAGTAAGAGAACATGTTTGCAGGCTGAAACTAATAAAAAAATATACAAAATGCATGGATTTGTGCAATCTGAAAAAAACAAATGCAATATAGAGTAGGCGGATTGACATACTTGCTACTTCCTCTTGTTGCTCATTCTGATTAGAACCCCTAGCTTTGATAACTTTGTAATTCAATATGTTCTGTCAAACATTTAGACCTTTCCCCTTGAAAGACACATTACCTCAGAAAGTGGGAAGATTCTGAATTCATATCCTTGATCGTGAGAAAATATATTTGATTGGACCTGAATGTGGACATAGAACATAGTAGTATGAAACCACGCAAAAATGCAATGATGCACGCTTAATTGCAACACAACTATTAGCTTTCTAATTGTAAAATACGACATATTGATTCAAACATGTCTGATCTCAAATTTATATAAATCCATTGGTAGAAATCTTATTCAGAAAGAAAGGAATGTTTCAGCTAGTCCGATAAAAGTTCTTAAGGAAAAATTGCAAACTTTTTATAGAACAGGCTTGTAATACACGTAATTAAAGAGGAGATGTTAGTTTACCTGCAATTTTTTGATAAATGAGTGGCACGATTCGAAATAGTCGCACTTAGTCACAAAGCAACTATATCAGAAAAGAGAACAGGTTGTACCACAAATATTTGTAACATTTGATTACCTCATATATTCATAATTCTGTTATCAAAGGATCAACATACTTTAATTTCTGCATTCTAAATGAAAACCTAGAGGCTCTTTCTTCTAGTATTCACACCGAGACAAGCCATAATATCTCATCTTAAAAAGTTCCATATTGACATAGAAACTAAAACAACCTGGCATGGTAAACTGTACAGATAAAATTAACTACCTTAAATATAATGTCTAATCACCAGATAATAAATGGCTCCACTGCTAGGATAATTCTGCCAGTGTAACTATAACAGTTAGGATAATCACCTTGGTGCTTTTTAATTTAAACAAATAACAGCAAGGAATCCGCACATAATCCCAAATCTGGTCTGCAATAAGATTTCTCTGTAAGTACCCAACATTCAGAAGTGGAAAAAACTCTTAGCCAAACAATGTAAGCATGAGAAATCACGCATAAACTGTTATTGCCATTGTTGACACTAGTCTTATTTGTCATCCTATGATCTAGTCTATGTGGACAACATTTTCAACTGCAGTATAGTTTCTCATTTCTCTATAGGTCAAAGCAGCCAAACCAGCGTATTAGGACACTCTTCGATACAAATTTCTCTCTATGTATGTCAAGGTCAAAGCAGGTGAGGTCAATATCATGCTGCGGACTCCACTGTATAAGGTAACCGTAAATGAAAGTACATGAGAATTCTTGATCAAATACCAAGTTTCCAGGAGAATTTACCATGTGCACATAGATTGTATACCATGCATATATATACATTATTAGTCGAAAGATATTGTTTGCAGCAACCAATTACCCACCGGAGGATCCTAGTTTCCTGATCGCGATTCATTGCCTTGCCTATGAAAGTACTTTCTCGAGTGGGGCGACAATGACGACAATGAAGCAAGCTGGCAGTTCCTCTTTGATATAATCATGTAGAAAGCAAACTTCATCTGTATTAATTGGTCAGCAATGCATCAATACACAATAGCTCCCAACCACACAAAAAACACACACACACACACACACGATAGCTAGCTAGCTAACCATCAGATTGACCAATTCTGGCTAGAGACAACACACAACGCACGCACACTGAATCATTGGATTGATTACAGGCTTTAGTACTACTGGGAGATGTACATGTACAAAGTAGGGACGCCCGCATCCAACAAACACCACTACAGACTATACACATACCTGCATGCATCCATTCATGCATGATGTTTTTTATATTGACATAAATCTGAGCTCGTCATCTGCGATGGGAACTCCTCCGCATCTGAGTTTGTCGTCTGTGATGGGAATATCCACTCATCCTATGATGCGGCGATGGGGCTGCTCCTGCTTGAACGGCAACAGCCACCGGGTGGCGCCGCCGCGGGATTTCTGGGATGTCGCTGTGTATAGATCCAGAAAATCAGGAGAACGTGGTTTCTTAGACAGACACGGTAGTTTTTATTTTCTTCTTCTGTTTTTAAGCAAGATAGAGTTTTTCCTTTTGCAAGGTACAAACGTGATAGATTGACACTCCCTCAAAAAAACGTGATAGATTGACATGGGACTTATTTTCTTTTCAGTTTTTATTACAACCGAGGGGGAAAATGCCCAGAATTTTATCTGTAGATCTACACCGTAATAATTCGGCCCCACCAAATGAACAGCTCGTAAATTCTAATTAACATGGTAATTTATTGGGAGTCTGTAATTAGTATAGGTATAGATAGATAGATATAGATTACCTAGATAAGAATGTTAGATTAATGTGAAATGTTAGATATGAATTAGATAGAAAAGTTAAATATTAATGTCAATTGTTAGATGAATTAGCTACAGATATTAATTAGGTATATGAGATTTGAACTAGTTGAATTAATATAACTTGTTTATTTTTAGTAAATGCTTAGTTGAATTAATTAGTTGAATTAATAGAACTTGTTGAATTAATAGAACTAGTTGAATTAGTTGAAATAATAGAACTAGTAATGTTTCACCTATATATAGAACTTAACTAGCCAGATGTTAATGTTAATGATTTTTTTCTGTTATTTGTTAATGCTTTTTTCTTTTTTTAATTATATATATATATATTTAGTTTATATAAATGTTAGATTAATGTCAAATGTTAGATGAATTAGATAGAAATATATGTTAGATATTAATGTCAAATGTTAGATGAATATTAGAATTAGCTAGATATTAATTAATGTTAGATAGTAAGTGTTTAATGTTTCACCTATATGAACATAGGAAATGTCGTCTGACGATGAAAAAGATTTCATTATGTGCGAACACTGTGAAGACAACGCGGCCTGTGCGACAGAAATTTCCTTGTTGATAATAGGCGCTTCAACATCAAGCTGGATGAGACATTCAAAAGGGATACAGTAAGTCACAACGGCAAGTATTTTTTCGTAATAAAGCATGACTTATGCTTCATTTGCTTGAACTTATAATTTTAAATTTTCACTATTCTACTAGCGCATCCCCTGCCATGCTCGAATTTTTGTCTTGGATAAGATAGGTTTCAGTGCGATGAATGATATGGAGGTAAAGAGAGTTTACTTGAAGACCGAGCATGGGTATACTTTCAACGTCAAATTATACAATGCAGACACATACACCCATTTTGAATGCAAAACTTGGCAAGCACTATGCAAGGCTTATGCATTTGAGCCTGATATGGTTATCACCTTTGATATTCGTCCGGAAGATGATATTGAAGGTAATAGAGACATCTGGGTCGATGTGCAGACGCCTCCAGTTCTACCATTATGTGAGTTTTTCTCAACCATGTTTATGTCTTTGATATTGTTTATTCAAAAATAGTTGACAACTAATTTCTATTGTCAGCTTATTTCGGTTCAAGCAAACATGTCCGACGCTAGGTAGACAGGACCTACTACTGTCCCGGGGCTGAACTAAACTGCGAGGAGATAAGTCATTATGTTTCATGGCTTGAGGATCTTCATACTATCAAGACAAATTTTCTTCCTGCACTTAGAAATGTTAGTACTCAAAACGTGCGACCAATAGTGATCGTATTGAACTACGGTCACATCTATAATGGAAAGATGGTAAGATTTTTATTATTTGTCCTTAGTGCATCTTTTGCATACATTATTTTTGAAGCTAAACTTTCATTGCTAAGTATATCTATAGTACTCTATAGTGTACGAGTTTTAAATGTTTGGATCTCAAAACCAAAAAGCAATGTGAGCCATTGATAGAGTCAATCAGATGGCTGAAAATTGTGGGATTCGCAGCTACAGTACGAACTACAGTATCAGTGAATGTACCATTGATTTCTAGAACCATCACTATATACCAATGTAGGAAAATTTTCACTTGCCTAAGGTTATCATTCATGCATGTAACTGGTCAAGGTACATACACTGGCAGAGTGTCCGCAATGCGCACACTAATTGCGTCAGGGAGAAGTTGGAAGTTTTCAACAAGTTTCAAAGTAAGCTTAGTACGAGATACTGATACTAAGAATGGCTACAATAATGAACTCGATGAAGCTTTACGTGCGAAGGTACCATGTTTGAAGGGAGCAAGCGTGTACCCATGAATTGAAATTTGCATACATATTCAAATGACATGCAGAGCATGTACAATTTACTAGTTAATTATTATACGATGTTCTTTAACAGGGACTCCCGATGACAGTTGTACCTCAGTGGATCGAGACAAAAGGTCGCATGTCAATAGTTAGCTTACGACCAAGATATCCTACATTGCGCGTGAGTGCATTCAGGATTTCTGAAAGCGATGAATGCTTAATAGTGAAAGATTGGAGCAAAATTGTTAACGATCCCAGAGAAGTACTAGGGGGCAGCAAGGAGAAGCGCATCCCACGATTAGGAGACAGATTCATCTGCATGCTCCAGTATGATGAATCAGGAGAGCTATACATGAATCTGAGGGAGCAGCAAGAGTGATTTAGCTAGTTCATGCACTTAGTACTTGTCCTCTCATGTCCGTATTCTCATCCTGAACATAATTAATCTCAAAGGGTGATTTGCTTGTGAACGCTTATAATATCATGACCATGTTGAACTCGATGATATCTTTGCTTCTGTTACAAGTGAATGTTTCTTCTTTAAGCTAGTGTTGGTGGTGATTAGATAGCGGTAATGAATATGATGATTAAATAGTGGTAATGATGACTACGATGATTTTTAGCTAGCTAGTATATATTGTTGTTGGTGATGATATGATGCAAGAGTTTATATATTAATATGTGATGATGGTGATGATCATGATGATGATGAGTTATTATATATATCATTTATGAAAGAAACCGCAAATTAGTTTGAACTGGATGGATCCTAGCTAAGTGATCAAGTATATATATATGCCATATCCATATTACTTGATTACTTAGGTGATCAAGTAATATATATGGATATATGGCATATACTTGATCACTCAGCTAGCTAATCCACATATGCATCCAATCGAAACTAATCTGCGGTACATTCACCTAATGATTTAACAACTCATTATAACGTAAAAAAATCCTAAATTAAATTGATAACAGAAATTTAAAGGAAAAATAAAAAATAAAACCAAAACCCACAAACATTTAGTACCGGTTGGTGTTACCAACCGGTACTAATGATCTACCGCACCCGTGGCCTGGCTCGTGCCACGTGGTGGCACTTTAGCGCCGGTTCATACCGAACCGGTACTAAAGGGGGGGGGCTTTAGTGCCCTCCCTTTAGTGCCGGCTATGGAACCGGCACTAAAGGCCTTTACGAACCGGGACTAAAGCCCGGTTCTGCACTAGTGCGACCTCCCTCTAAGTCCTACAAATTCCCAAATATCCCCCTGCTACCTCTTGAGCATGCGTTGGTTTTCCCTTGAAGAGGAAAGGGTGATGCAGCAAAGTAGCGTAAGTATTTCCCTCAGTTTTTGAGAACCAAGGTATCAATCCAGTAGGAGACTACACGCAAATCCCCTAGTACCTACACAAACAAACAAGAACCTCGCAACCAATGCGATAAAGGGGTTGTCAATCCCTTCACGGTCACTTATGAGAGTGAGATATAATAGAGATAATAAGATAATATTTTTATATTTTTATGATATAGATTGGAAAATAAAGATTGCAAAATAGATGGTAAACTAAATTGTAGATTGGAAACTTATATGATATAAAGTAGACCCGGGGGCCATAGGTTTCACTAGTGGCTTCTCTCAAGATAGCATGTATTACGGTGGGTGAACAAATTACTGCCGAGCAATTGATAGAAAAGCGCATAGTTATGATGATATCTAAGGCAATGATCATGAATATAGGCATCACGTCCATGACAAGTAGACCGAAATTATTCTGCATCTACTACTATACTCCACACATCGACCGCTATCCAGCATGCATTGAGAGTATTAAGTTCATAAGAATGGAGTAACGCTTTAGGCAAGATGACATGATGTAGAGGGATAAACTCAAGCAATATGATATAAACCCCTTCTTTTTATCCTCGATGGCAACAATACAATACGTGCCTTGCTGCCCCTGCTGTCACTGGGAAAGGACACCGCAAGATTGAACCCAAAGCTAAGCACTTCTTCCATTGCAAGAAAGATCGATCTAGTAGGCCAAACCAAACTGATAATTCGAAGAGACTTGCAAAGATATCAAATCATGCATATAAGAATTTAGAGAAAAATCAAATAATATTCATAGATAATCAAGTTTATAAAGCCCACAATTCATCGAATCTCGGCAAACACACCGCAAAAAGAGTTACATCGAATAGACCTCCAAGAAGATCGAGGAGAACTTTATATTGAGATCCAAAGAGAGAGAAGAAGCCATCTAGCTAATAACTATGGACCCGAAGGTGTGTGGTAAACTACTCACACATCATCAGAGAGGCTACGGTGTTGATGTAGAAGCCCTCCGTGATCGAATCCCCCCCGGCAGATCGCCGGAAAGGCCCCAAGATGGGATCTCACGGGTACAGAAGATTGTGGCGGTGGAAAAGGTGTTTCGTGGCTCTCCCCGAAGATTTCAGGGTATAAGAGTATATATAGGCGAAAGAAATAGGTCGGTGGAGCTGCGAGGGGCCCACGAGGGTGGGGGGCACGCCTGCCCCCCTAGGCGCGCCCTCCTACCTCGTGGCCGCCTCGCTGCTTCCTTGACGTCCACTCCAAGTCTCCTGGATCACGTTTGTTCCAAAAAAGATCCTTGCGAAGGTTTCATTCCATTTGGATTCTGTTTGATATTCCTTTTCTGCGAAACAATGAAATAGGAAAAAAACAGCAATTTGCACAGGGCTTTCGGCTAATAGGTTAGTCCCAAAAATAATATAAAAGGTGTCACACCCCGGTGTAATGTTGCTACTGTAACCCCTGGGGTTAAGTTAATCTTTTTGCTAAACATGTGCCTGATGTCTCATGTTCTTTCAAATTCCAGTTGAATTCAAATTCAAATTCTGAGTGAATTTCAAAATGCTCAAACATGAAAACTAAAATGTTCTTCATGTGTAAAATATTCTCCTGGTAATATTGGTGGTGAACCAACATTTTTGCAAAATGCCTATGTGGCCTAAAATAGCTAAATCAGAAAAGCTTTAAAAAAGAGAAAAGAAAAGGAGAAAAAGGAGGGGAAGGAGAAAGGCCCCCTCCCCCACTAACTCCCCTGGGCCTTAGCCCAACTAGACCGGCCCATCCGGCCCACCTAACCCCTCCCCCGTCCCGGTCGCCTCTCTCTCCTGTACAGCCGATCGAGCGCCTGCCCGAGCCGTCCCCGTCCAACCAGCTCGCCGGCGCCGCCCCGAGGGGATAAGGATCCCCGCCGCCTCAGTCCTCTCCCCCCCCCCCCGCTCTCCACTATCGCCCGCTCCGCCTCTCCCTCTCCCACCGGACCCCTCCTTGCACTCCCCCTTGTTCCCCACCACATCCGAGCGCCGCCATGGCCTCGCCGCCGTAGAACTCGCGGCCACCGCGACCTCCGCACCTCTCCGACGTGTCCGCTCGCTCCACCTCCTTCGACTACACCTACCAGACGAGCCGCAGGACGCCGGCGTGCCTGCGAACGCTGCCCTGGCTTCGTCTTCTTCCTCGGATCCCCGACGCGTCTCCGACGAGCGCCGTCAACTCCTGCTGCTACTAAGCCTTCATTAGCCTCCGTGTGCCGCTCAGTGAGATTCTCCATCTCCTGCTCCCCTCTGTTAGCATCGACGCGTGCCGTATCTAACTGCCGTTGCGTCCGTGCTCTGCTCGCCACCGACGAGCTTGTGGTCGTCGATGTGGTCGATGTCACCGCCGCCTGAGGCCACGGTCGGACTCCTGGTGTCCCTAAGAGCCCAACACGCACGCGCACGCTTCCTCCCATGCCTCATAGCGCCGTCCCCGATGAGCGTCCGATCGCATCGCCGTGGAGCTCGTCGCCGGCAAGGCTCCGATGACCTTTTGGTCACGGGCTCAAGCCCGTTGCACTCCCCGCACCGCGTAGATACCCCCCAGCCTCTCCGTTTGCTCGATAGCGCGTCGTAGCACAGTTTTCGTCGAGCGCCCGTGCACGCTGCCGCCTCCACCGCTCGCTAGCGCCGATTCGGGACAAGTCCGGTGATGCTACGGCCACCATTGGATGCGGCGCTAAGAGCTCGTTCGAATGAGCCTAGCCCCGGTCCTCCCCGAGCCCTCTACGCGTTTTCCGGCAAGATCCAAGTAGCGCCGCCGCAATTGGCATCGCCGGCGTTGAGCCGCCGGCCGCGCTGAGCTGGTACACCTGAGGCCACCCCCCTGGGTCACTACCAGTGGGGCCCTTGGCCCCCTGTTGACCAATTGACCTGGTCAACTGTGTTGACTAGGCAGGCCCCAGCCACTAACACGCGGGCCCCACCGCTTATTCCACTAACTAAAATGTTTTAATAATTAAAAACTAATTAGTTTAGTTAATTAGACACTGACAGGTAGGCCGAGTAGTTTTACTAACTATATTTAGATTAGTTTGAACTCTGTTTAACCCACTGTCTACGACAGGTGGGTCCCCCATGTCAGGTTTGACCTGGTCAGCCGTCTGTTGACCTGATGATCTCACTATGACATCATGCTGATGTCATATATCTTTTTCTGTCAGTAAAATAAATCCAGAAAATAGGAAAATCTTTAGAAATTCATAGAAATTAAACCGTAACTCGGATGAAAATGTTTTCTACATGAAAGTTGCTCAGAAAAATCCAACCAATCGAATACGCGGTCCGTTCATCTGTCACATGCCCCTAGCATGTTGAACATGGAACTTTCCCCCTATTTTCCTCTGTTTGGAATCCAACTAACGTTGGGAATTCATCCTCGGATGTTTATCCCCTCCGTCTGCAACGTGTAGTACTACGTTAGGGAAACCCTAGCTCTGCCTATCGTCATGTTATGCCTTGTGATGCATTGTTTGCTCTGTATTTACTGTTTCTTCCCCCTCTTCTCTCCTGTAGACCCCGAGACTGATGTTGCCACTGTGATTGACTACATCGACGACGACCCCTCCTTGCCAGAGCAACCAGGCAAGCAAACCCCCCCCCCTTGAGCATTCTGATATCGCCTATTTCTTTCCCTCTCATGCTTGGATTAGAACTGCTACTGCTTTCTGTATGATCCTACTCTGATGCATAGCATGTTGTTGTTACCTGCTTTCATACCTTACCTGCTTATCCTAAATTGCTTAGTATAGGTTGGTTAGAGATCCATCAGTGACCCCCACCTTGTCCCAGTTGCCCTGCTTTATGTTCGATGACTCGATCAACATGATCGACGTCCAGGCCCCGACACCGCACATCACCCCCCTTAGTTGTACGACTCTGTAGAGTTACCATCTAGTGCCGAGGGTGGAGCCTCTTACATCACTCCTGATGAGACCTCTGTAGTGTAGCTATCCGGTCGTGGTCATCGAGGGTGATTTCCTCCTTAACCACTTCCGTTACGGCTCTGTCGTGCAACCCCTCAAGCGTGAACCTCCAGGGTGGATCCTCTTACGTTCACCTTGATGATAACATCGACTGGAATTCACCGGGGGTGATTCCTCGGGGTTTCCCCTTGGTGTTAGACACACAGTTACTATGGTTACTATGACTTTGCACTGAGCCATGTTACTAAAGACGGGTCGGCCTTGAGGGGTACCCGCGCGAGCTTAATAGCGAGTGATGTGGAGTCGGGTTGACCTGGAAGGTGCCCACGAGATACTTACGAGGCGTGGCTGGGCATTCTTAGCCCTTGCCGCAAATACTCGAGACGGGGCGACGGGGTCACATCGATCGTGAGTCTCTGCTCGTTACCGTGTGCTCCTAATCCACTACGATTTGGATATTTGATCCGAGGGGCCTCTGGCTTGATAGCACTAACCATCAAGTGGGCATTGTATGGGCGTTCTGCATCGTATACATCAGCCGAAGCTTAATAGACGTCAGCGACTAAGCGGCACGCACCGGGTTGGACTGCGTAAGCTCCTGCCTTGTTGAAGGAGGTAGCTAGGTCTGCTCATCGGCTGCCCAAGCAACGTGCAGGAGTTCCCGGGGCGATGGCCCATGAACCCTGGGGGCATAGGTTTAGTCCGGCGTGCTGGCCTCTCTGTTAAGCCTAGGTCGGGTTGCGGCGTATCGTTTGGCCGAGGCCGGGCATGACCCAGGAAAGTGTGTCCGGCCGGAGTTAATCGAGCGTGGTGGGTAAGTTGGTGCACCCCAGGAGGGAAGAAAACATCTATCGATAGCCTGTCCTACGGTAACGGACACTTGGAGTTGTATCTTGATCGATACAACTAGAACTGGATACTTGTGATGAGAGCTGGATGGTGATGAGATTTGAAATGTGTTGACACTTGGATAGTAGGGCTCTGGGATTGCTTTCTCGCAGGGAGTCGAGAAAGGATATCTGGCCGAGGTTGATAACATTACTGCTACTTTACTTTATGCTACTCTACTCCCTCCTGTTGCTACAAGATGGTCGTTTCCAGAAGATGCTAGTCTTTGATAGTCTAGGCTTTTCCCTTCCCTTCTGGCATTCTATAGTTTAGTCCACAGATACAACCCATTCCTTTGATACAGATGCATACTTAGTTTAGATCTGATGTAAGTCTTCTGAGTACTTTGGATGAGTACTCACGGTTGCT
The DNA here is from genome assembly GCF_056163025.1 of Triticum urartu. Taxonomy (NCBI): domain Eukaryota; kingdom Viridiplantae; phylum Streptophyta; class Magnoliopsida; order Poales; family Poaceae; genus Triticum; species Triticum urartu. The sequence continues at coordinate 625,378,729 of NC_141874.1, read as the reverse complement.
TTGCTACTTCTTTTTCCCCCATACCCAATTGTTGCGACCAGATGACGGATCCCAGGAGCCAGACGACGCCACTGATGACTACTGCTACCCCGAGGGTGCCTACTACTACGTGACGGCCGCTGACGACTTGGAGTAGTTAGGAGGCTCCCAGGCAGGAGGCCTTGCCTTTTCGATCAATGTTGCTTTTGTGCTAGCCTTCTTAAGGCAAAACTTGTTTAACTTATGTCTGTACTCAGATATTGTTGCTTCCGTTGACTCTTGTGTATTCGAGCTTATGTATTCGAGCCCTCGAGGCCCCTAGCTTGTAATATAAAGCTTGTTTTATTTTAATTTGTTTCTAGAGTTGTGTTATGATATCTCCCCGTGAGTCCTTGATCTTGATCATACACATTTGCGTGTATGATTAGTGTACGGTTGAATCGAGGGCGTCACAAGTTGGTATCAGAGCCGACTGCCTGTAGGTAGCCCCCTTTCTAACTCCTTGGCCGAAGTCGAGTCTAGTCACTACAAAAACTTTTACTAACATGGCTGTGTGTCTTACGGGCCCACGTCGCCATATGGGTGGTATTAGGATCTTTTATTCCTCATCTATACTCTGGGTCTCTGATCTCTCTTCTATTCGGGTTAAAATGGTTTTACTAACTCTAACATTAGGATCCCATGACCGCATTCACCCCAAAGCTGGATACGCCATAGTTTTTCCTTAGAATAGTATTCTGGATAGTACACGCACTGTCCGGATGACAACGAAGTGGTATCCATCTACCTCGTTCATTATGCATGTTTCATCATGAATGATCCTTGTTTTTACAAATGCTCAATGTTAAACTACCCCCTGTTACTTGTTAGAAGGATGGTTAGACCCGCTGGTCGTGGCCGTGGTGCCAACGATCCACCACCGCCTGAATTCTTTGCTGGAATGATGCAACAGTTTGAGCTGAATCATCAATTCATGGAAGGAATGATGGCTCAGTTTCCTCGTTCGAACATGAATCAACAGCCAACCCCAGGAACTCTGCAGGACTTCATGCATCTCAACCCAACTATTTACCGCAGCTCAACTCAACCCCTTGATGCTGATGACTAGCTCCACGACATCACATATGAAATGGAGTCAGCTAGTGTGGCCCCTGCTAGCTATGTCACCTTTGCATCTTTCTTTCTGAAGGGTCCCGCTGCTCAATGGTGGGACAACCACAGGCGTACCCTGCCTGTTGGAACGGTCATCATTTGGCTGGATTTCCAAGCTGCTTTCCGTGCCCGCTTCATTCCTCAAGGAATCATGGACAGGAAGAAGCGAGATTTCCGCAACCTCACCCAAGGCAACAATACTGTAGATGCTTATCAGCGGGAATATCTAGACTTGTCTCGTTATGCTGAAGAAGACATTGCAACTGATGCTCGTAGGCAAGAAAAGTTTCGTGATGGACTTCACCCTGATATTAAGCTAGCACTGCTCGCTCATGACTTTCCCGACTTTGCCACCTTGGTGAACAAGGCTATTCAGGTTGAGACTGGTCTTCAGGAACACCAGGGATCCCTTAGGCGCAGCCGTGACACTGGCTCATCTTCGGGACCGTCAGCGCAGAAGCGTCGAATATGGATTCCACACAACATGTATCATGCAGCTGCACCTGCACCAAGACAGACCATGCTGCACCTCGTCTGCCTCCTCCACCGCAGAGGCAGCCCCCTCGGGCTGTACCACCCCAAGCTTCTGCTCACAATCCCAATGATGGTCTGTGCTTCAAGTGTGGCCTTCCAGGCCATCGTTCCAGGAACTGCCCTCAGAATCAGAACCAGCTGGCTTTGCCTTCAACTGGCCGTAACAACCAGCCCCAGAACAACAATGCCAGACCTTATGGTCGTGCTCAGGCTAATCATGTTGATCTGAATGAATCTCAAGACCAGCCTGCTACTGTGATGGGTACTCTCCTTGTTAATTCAGTACCAGCATCTGTTTTATTTGATTCAGGAGCATCGCATTCATTCATGTCAGAAAATTTTGCATATGCACACGACATTCGATGCGAGCCCATGAACACTCCGATAGTGGTATGCACCCCTGCGGGTCAGTGTCGAACTACCATGATTGGTCGCCACGTCCCCGTTGAAATTGAAGGGTTGGAATTTCATGTTTCTCCCATTATTCTGGAGTCTTCCAACATTGACCTCATTCTGGGAATGGAGTGGTTGAAAGCACATACTGCCTCTATCGTTTGTGCCACCAAAGTCGTTCATCTCCTACATCCTTCTGATGGGATAGTAAGCTACCATGCTCAGATTGTTCAAAACGCCGAAGCACGACTTTATGCATTGAATGCGTTGAACAGAGCACCTCTTGAGGGAATTGAAAATATCCCAGTTGTTCGCGACTTCCTAGACATCTTTCCAGAAGAACTTCCAGGAATACCTCCTACTCGGGCTGTCGAGTTCATCATCGACTTGACACCAAGCACCGTTCCTATTGCCAAACGACCCTACAAGATGCCGCCTCATGAACTCCTTGAACTTAAGGAGGAAATCGACAAATCTCTTCGCAGTGGTTTCATTCGTCCAAGTTCCTCAGCTTGGGGAGCACCTTCTCTATTTGTGAACAAGAAGGATGGAACGAATCATTTGGTACAAGACTATCGTCCTATCAACCAAGCAACAATTCAGAACAAATATCCACTTCCTCGGATCAATGATCTGTATGATCAACTTGCTGGTTCATCAATATTCTCTAAACTCGACTTGAGGTTGGGTTACCACCAGATCCGTGTTCGTGAAGAGGATATTCCAAAGACCGCATTCGTCACTCGTTATGGTTCTTACGAGTACACCGTCATGTCTTTTGGCTTGAGCAATGCTCCAGCCACATTCTCCCGTCTGATGAACTACATATTTATGGATTACCTCGACAAGTTCGTCGTAGTCTATCTGGATGATATCTTGGTATATTCGAAGAACAAAGAAGAACATGTTGAACATCTTCGACTTGTTCTGGAGAAGCTGCGAGAACATCAACTTTATGCCAAGTATTCCAAGTGTGAATTCTCGCTTCCTGAAGTCACCTACCTTGGTCATGTCATATCCAAGGATGGTATTGCCGTCAAACCAGAGCGCGTTCAGGCTATTCTTGACTGGACCCCTCCGAAGACTGTCAAGCAAGTCAGAAGTTTTCTCGGTCTAGCCAGCTATTGTCGCCGCTTTGTTGAGAACTTCTCCAAGATTGCCAAGCCACCGACCAATCTGCTTCACAAAGGCATTAAGTTTTACTGGACAGACAAATGTCAGGAAAGTTTCGAGGCACTCAAAGGCAAGCTGACATCTGCCCCAGTGCTTGCTCCCCCTGATTCTCGCAAGGACTTTGTCATCTATTGCAATGCTTCACGTCAAGGATTAGGATGTGTCCTAATGCAAGAGCGCGGAGTGATTGCTTATGCCTCTCGTCAAGTGCGTCCTCATGAAGAGAACTACCCAGTTCATGACCTTGAGCTTGCTGCGGTTATCTATGCACTGAAGCTATGGCGACAGTACCTTCTCGGTAATCGTTGTGAGATCTTCACTGATCATCAGAGTCTGAAGTATTTGTTTACTCAGCCAGATCTGAACCTCCGTTAGCAGCGATGGATGGAAGCTACTGCTGAATACAACTACGGTACATCTTATACACCTGGCAAGGCTAATGTAATGGCCGATGCCCTGAGCCGTAAGTCTTATTGCAACAATCACATGGTCTTCAAAGCTCAACCCCGCCTTTATGAAGAGCTATGCAAGCTGAACCTTCAACTAGTTCCACAAGGTTCTCTGAATAACCTTGTCCTGGAACCAACTCCGCTGAAAGCAATTAAGTCTGCAAAAGCCAAAGATGCTCACGTGGATTTGATGAAAAAGGATCTTGCCTTAGATAAATCCAGAGATTTCTCACTTGGTGAAGATGGAACCTTATACTTCATAGATCGCATTGTCGTACCCCGGTTCGAGCTTATGATAGAGAAGGTGATGAAATAAGCGCATGATACCCCTCTCTCTATTCATCCAAGAAGTACCAAGATGTATCTAGACATCCATCAGAAGTACTGGTGGTCTAATATGAAGCAAGACATTGCTCGATATATTGAAGAATGTGACGTTTGTCATCGCGTCAAAGCAGAACATCAGAAACCGGCTGGACTTCTACAACCGCTTCCGATTCCTGAATGGAAGTGAGATAAGATCCAAATGGACTTTGTCACTGGCCTTCCCAAGTCTCAGAAAGGTAACGATGCTATTTTTGTCGTCATCGACCAATTCTCGAAGGTTGCTCACTTTCTGCCAGTCAAGGAGACTATCACTGCCAGTCAATTACCAAACTTGTATATCTCCCGAATTGTGTCACTCCACGGCATTCCGAAGGAGATCAGTTCAGACTGTGGCAGTTTATTCACTTCGAAGTTCTGGGATAGTTTCCAAGAGGCAATGGGAACTCATATTACCTGGAGCACTGCTTATCATCCCCAATCCCAAGGTTAAGTCGAGCGAGTCAATCAAATTCTTGAAGACATGCTTCGAGCTTGAGTTATTTATTTCGGTAAGAAGTGGGAAGAATCTCTCCCTTATGCGGAGTTCTCTTATAACAACAACTATCAAGCCAGCCTGAAGATGGCACCCTTCGAAGTGCTTTATGGACGTAAGTGCCGAACCCCTCTGAATTGGTCAGAAACTGGGGAACGGACTCTCATTGGTCCAGACATTATTCAACAAGTTGAAGAGCAGGTTCGCATTGTCCGGGATAATCTCAAGGCGGCCCAGTCCCGCCAGAAAAGCAACTATGACCGGAAACACTGGGGTTCAACTTATCAACCTGGTGAACAAGCTTATCTGCGTGTCACTCCTTTGAGAGGCACCTATTGATTCGGAGTCAAGGGCAAGCTAGCTCCTCGCTACATTGGTCCCTTCCGTATTCTCGCCCGTCGTGGATTGGTGGCATATCAACTGGAGTTGCCACCTCAGTTCTCTCATGTTCATGATGTCTTCCACGTGTCGCAACTTCGTCGATGCTTCAAGGATCCGGAACGTGAAGTGGATCCGGAATTGATTGAAATTCAAGATGATCTCACATACAAGGAGCATCCGATCTGCATTCTTGAAGAAGCTGAACGTCAAACACGCCAGAAGGTTACCAAGTTCCTCAAGGTGCAATGGTCAAATCATTCTAAGGATGAAGCCACTTGGGAACGCGAGGATAACCTCCGTGCTGAATACCCTGAAATGTTCCCTTCTACCTCTTAATTCTTGGGACGATAATTTCTTTTAGAGGAGGAGAGTTGTAACACCCCGGTGTAATGTTGCTACAGTAACCCTGGGGTTAAGTTAATCTTTTTTCTAAACATGTGCCTGATCATTATTGCCTCATGTTGTTTCAAATTCTAGTTGAATTCAAATTCAAATTCTAAGTGAATTTCAAAATGCTCAAACATGAAAACTAAAATGTTCTTCATGTGTAAAATATTCTCCTGGTAATATTGGTGGTGAACCAACATTTTTGCAAAATGCCTATGTGGCCTAAAATAGCTAAATCAGAAAAGCTTTAAAAAGAGAAAAGAAAAGGAGAAAAAGGAGGGGAAGGAGAAAGGCCCCCCTCCCCCACTAATTCCCCTGGGCCTTAGCCCAACTAGACCGGCCCATCCGGCCCACCTAACCCCTCCCCCTCCCGGTCGCCTCTCTCTCCTGTACAGCCGACCGACCGAGCGCCCGCCCGAGCCATCCCCGTCCAACCAGCCCGCCGGCGCCGCGTCGAGGGAATAAGGATCCCCGCCACCTCGGTCCTCCCCCCACTCTCCATTGTCGCCCGCTCCGCCTCTCCCTCTCCCACCGGACCCCTCCTTGCACTCCCCCTCGTTCCCCACCACATCCGAGCGCCGCCATGGCCTTGCCGCCATAGAACTCGCGGCCACCGCGACCTCCGCACCTCTCCGATGTGTCTGCTCACTCCACCTCCTTTAACTACGCCTCCCTGGCGAGCCGCAGGACGCCGGTGTGCCTGCGAACGCTGCCCCGGCCTCGTCTTCTTCCTCGGATCCCCGGCGCGTCTCCGACGAGCGCTGTCAACTCCTGCTGCTACTAATCCTTCACCGGCCTCCGTGGGCCGCTCGGTGATATTCTCCGTCTCCTGCTCCCCTTCGATAGCATCTACGCATGCTGTATCTAGCTGCCGTCGCGTCCGTGCTCTGCTCGCCACCGACGAGCTTCTGGCCGTCGATGTGGTCGATGTCACCGCCGCCTGAGGCCACGGTCGGACTCCTGGTGTCCCTAGGAGCCCAACACGCATGCACACGCTTCCTCCCATGCCTCATAGCGCCATCCTCGATGAGCGTCCGAACGCATCGCCGTGGAGCTCGCCGCCGGCAAGGCTCCGGTGACCTTTTGGTCACGGGCTCAAGCCCGTTGCACTCCCCGCACCACGTAGATACCCCCCAGACTCTCCGTTTGCTCGATAGCGTGCCGTAGCTCCGTTTTCGTCGAGCACCCGTGCATGCCGCCGCCTCCACTACTTGCCGATTCCGGCCAAGTCCGGCGATGCTACAGCCACCATTGGACGCGACGTTGAGAGCTCGTTCGAATGAGCCTAGCCCCGATCCTCCCCGGGCCCTCTACGCGTTTTCCGGCGAGATCCGAGCAGCACCGCCGCATTTGCCATCGCTGGCGTTGAGCCGCTGGCCACGCTGAGCTGGCACACCTGGGGCCACCCCTTGGGTCACTGCCAATGGGGCCCCTGGCCCCCTGTTGACCAGTTGACCTGGTCAACTGGGCTGACTAGGCAGGCCCCAGCCACTGACACGCGGGCCCCACCGCTTATTCCACTAACTAAAATGTTTTAGTAATTAAAAACTAATTAGTTTAGTTAATTAAACACTGACATGTGGGCCCAATAGTTTTACTAACTAAATTTAGATTAGTTTGAACTCTGTTTAACCCACTGTCTATGACAGGTGGGTCCCCCATGTCAGGTTTGACCTGGTCAGCCGTCTGTTGACCTGTTGATCTCACTGTGACATCATGCTGACATCATATATCTTTTTTTGTAAATAAAATAAATCCAGAAAATAGGAAAATCTTTAGAAATTCATAGAAATTAAACCGTAACTCGGATGAAAATGTTTTCTACATGAAAGTTGCTCAGAAAAATCCAACCAATCCGAATACGCAGTCCGTTCATCTGTCACATGCCCCTAACATGTTGAACATGGAACTTTCCCCCTCTTTTCCTCTGTTCGGAATCCAACTAACATTGGGAATTCATCCTTGAATGTTTATCCCCTCCGTCTGCAACGTGTAGTACTACGTTAGGGCAACACTAGTTCTGCCTATCGTCATGTTATGCCTTGTGATGCATTGTTTGCTCTGTATTTTCTGTTTCTTCCCCCTCTTCTCTCCGGTAGACCCCAAGACTGATGTTGCCCCTTTGATCGACTACATCGACGATGACCCCTCCTTGCCAGAGCAACCAGGCAAGCAACCCCCCCTTTGAGCATTCCGATATCGCCTATTTCTTTCCCTCTCATGCTTGCATTAGAACTGCTACTGCTTTCTGTATGATCCTACTCTGATGCATAGCCTGTTGTTGTTACCTTCTTTCATACCTTACCTGCTTATCCTAAACTGCTTAGTATAGGTTGGTTAGAGATCCATCAGTGACCCCCACCTTGGCCCAGTTGCCCCGCTTTATGTTCGATGACTCGATCAACGTGATCGACGTCCATGCCACGACACCGCACATCACCCCCCTTAGTTGTACGACTCTGTAGAGTTACCATTGAGTGCCGAGGGTGGAACCTCTTACATCAGTCCTGATGAGACCTCTGTATTGTAGCTATCCGGTCGTAGTCATCGAGGGTGATTTCCTCCTTAACCACTTCCGATACGGCTCTGTCGTGCAACCCCTCAAGCGTGAACCTCCAGGGTGGATCCTCTTACGTTCACCTTGATGATAACATCGAGTGGAATTCGTCGGGGGTGATTCCTCGGGTTTTCCCCTTGGTGTTAGACACACAGTTACTATGGTTACTACGACTTTGCACTGAGCCATGTTACTAAAGACGGTCGGCCCTGAGGGGTACCCGCGCAAGCTTAATAGCGAGTGATGTGGAGTCGGGTTGACCTGGAAGGTGCCCACGAGATACTTACGAGGTGTGACCGGGCATTCTTAGCCCTTGCCGCAAGTACTCGAGACGGGGCGACGGGGTCACATCGATCGTGAGTCTCTGCTCATTACCGCGTGCTCCTAGTCCACTACGATTTGGATATTTGATCTGAGGGGCCTCTGCCTGATAGCACTAACCATCACGTGGGCATTGTATGGGCGTTCTGCGTCGTATACATCAGCCGAAGTTTAATAGATGTCAGCGACTGAGTGGCGCGCGCCGGGTTGGACTGCATAAGCTCCTGCCTTGTTGAAGGAGGTAGCTAGGTCTACTCACCGGCCGCCCACACAACGTGCAGGAGTTCCCGGGGCGATGGCCCATGAACCCTGGGGGCATAGGTTTAGTCCGGCGTGCTGGCCTCTCTGTTAAGCCTAGGTCGGGTTGCGGCGTATTGTTTGGCCGAGGCCGGGCATGACCCAGGAAAGTGTGTCCGGCTGGAGTTAATCGAGCGTGGTTGGTAAGTTGGTGCACCCCTGCAGGGAAGAAAACATCTATTGATAGGCTGTCCTACTGTAAGGGACACTGGAGTTGTATCCTGATCGATAGAACTAGAACTGGATACTTGTGATGAGAACTGGATGGTGATGCGATTTGGAATGTGTTGACACTTGGATAGTATGGCTCTGGGTTTGCTTTCTCGCAGGGAGTCGAGAAAGGATCTCTGGCCGAGGTTGATAACATTACATCTACTTTACTTTATGCTACTCTACTCCCTCCTGTTGCTGCAAGATGGTGCTTTCCAGAAGATGCTAGTCTTCAATAGGCTAGGCTTTTCCCTTCCCTTCTGGCATTCTGCAGTTTAGTCCAGAGATACAACCCATTCCTTTGATACAGATGCATACTTAGTTTAGATCTGATGTAAGTCTGGCGAGTACTTTGGATGAGTACTCACGGTTGCTTTGCTACTTCTTTTTCCCCCATACCCGATTGTTGTGACCAGATGACGGATCCCATGAGCCAGACGACGCCACTGATGACTACTGCTACCCCGAGGGTGCCTACTACTACGTGACGGCCGCTGACGACTTGGAGTAGTTAGGAGGCTCCCAGGCAGGAGGCCTTGCCTTTTCAATCAATGTTGCTTTTGTGCTAGCCTTCTTAAGGCAAAACTTGTTTAACTTATGTCTGTACTCAGGTATTGTTGCTTCCGCTGACTCTTGTGTATTCGAGCTTATGTATTCGAGCCCTCAAGGCCCCTAGCTTGTAATATAAAGCTTGTATTATTTTAATTTGTGTCTAGAGTTGTGTTATGATATCTCCCCGTGAGTCCTTGATCTTGATCGTACACATTTGCGTGCATGATTAGTGTACGGTTGAATCGAGGGCTTCACAAAAGCTATGTTAAATCCCATTAAACATCCAAAACAGATATTATAATAGCATGGAACAATCAAAAATTATATATACGTTGGAGACGTATCAAGCATCCCCAAGCTTAGTTCCTGCTCGTCCTCGAGTAGGTAAATGATAAAAACGAAAATTTTGATCTGGAATGCTCCCTAACATAATTTTCAATGTAATTCTCTTTATTGTGGCATGAATGTTCAGATCCAAAAGATTCAAGATTAAATTTAATATTGACATAAAAATAGTAATACTTCAAGCATACTAATAAACCAATTATGTCTTCTCAAAATAACATGGCCAAAGAAAGTTATCCCTACAAAATCATATAGTCTGGCTATGCTCTATCTTCATCACACAAAATATTTAAATCATGCACAACCCTGATGACAAGCCAAGCAATTGTTTCATACTTTTGATGTTCTCAAACTTTTTCAATCTTCACGCAATACATGAGCGCGAGCCATGGATATAACACTATAGATGGAATAGAAAGGTGGTTGTGGAGAAGACAAAAAAGGAGAAGATAGTCCCACATCAACTAGGCGTATCAATGGGCTAGGGAGATGCCCATCAATAGATATCAATGTGAGTGAGTAGGGATTGCCATGCAACGGATGCACTAGAGCTATAAGTGTATGAAAGCTCAAAAAGAAACTAATTGGGTGTGCATCCAATTCGCTTGCTCACGAAGACCTAGGGCATTTTGAGGAATCCCATCATTGGAATATACAACCCAAGTTCTATAATGAAAAATTCCCACTAGTATATGGAAGTGACAAAATAGGAGACTCTCTATCATGAAGACCATGGTGCTATTTTGAAGCACGGATGTGGAAAAACGATAGTAACATTGTCCCTTCTCTCTTTCTCTCTCATTTTTTACATTTTTTTATTTGGGCTTCTTTGGCCTCTTTTTTTATTTGGGCTTCTTTGATCTCTCTTTTTTTCTTTCCTCACATGGGACAGTGCTCAAATAATGATGATCATCACACTTTTATTTACTCATAACTCAATGTTACAACTCGATACTAGAACAAAAATATGACTCTATGTGAATACCTCCGGCTGTGTACCGGGATATGCGATGAATCAAGAGTGACATGTATGAAAGAATTATGAAGGGTGGCTTTGCCACAAATATGATGTCAACTACATGATCGTGCAAAGCAACATGACAATGATGAAGCGTGTCATAATAAACGGAACGGTGGAAAGTTGCATGGCAATATATCTCGGAATGGCTATGGAAATGCCATAGTAGGTAGGTATGGTGGCTGATTTGAGGAAGGTATATGATGGGTTTATGGTACCGGCAAAAGTTTTGTGGTACTAGAGAGGCTAGCAATGGTGAAAGGGTGAGAGTGCATATAATCTATGGACTCAACATTAGTCATAAAGAACTCACATACTTATTGCAAAAATCTATTAGTTATCGAAACAAAGTACTACACGCATGCTCCTAGGGGGTTAGATTGGTAGGAAAAGACCATCGCTCGCCCCGACCGCCACTTATAAGGAAGACAATCAATAAATAAATCATGCTCCGACTTCATCACATAACGGTTCACCATACGTGCATGCTACGGGAATCACAAACTTTAACACAAGTATCTATCAAATTCACAACTACTCGACTAGCATGACTCTAATATTACCATCTTCATATCTCAAAACAATCATCAATTATCAAACTTCTCATAGTATTCAATGCACTTTATATGAAAGTTTTTATTATACCCATCTTGGATGCCTATCATATTAGGAATAATTTTATAGCCAAAGCAAATTACCATTCTGTTCTAAAAGACTCTCAAAATAATATAAGTGAAGCATTAGAGATTAATAATTTCTACGAAATAAATCCACCACCATGCTCTAAAAATATAAGTGAAGTACTAGAGCAAAATTATCTAGCTCAAAATATATAAGTGAAGCACATAGAGTATTCTAACAAATTCCGATTCATGTGTGTCTCTCCCAAAAGGTGTATACAGCAAGGATGATTGTGGTAAACTAAAAAGCAAATACTCAAGTCATACAAGATGCTCCAAGCAAAACACATATCATGTGGTGAATAAAAATATAGCCTCAAGTAAAGTTACCGATAGACGAAGACGAAAGAGGGGATGCCTTCCGGGGCATCCCCAAGCTTAGGCTTTTGTTTTTCCTTGGATTCTACCTTGAGGTTCCTTGGGCATTCCCAATCTTAGGCTCTTTACACTCCTTGTTCAAAAATCCATCAAATCTTTACCAAAAAACTTGAAAACTTCACAACACAAAACTGAACAGAAAATCTCATAAGCTCCGTTAGTATAAGAAAACAAATCACCACTTAAGTTATTGTAACGAACTCATTATTTATTTATATTGGTGTTAAATCTACTGTATTCCAACTTATCTATGGTTCATACCCCCCGATACTAGCCATAGATTCATCAAAATAAGCAAACAACACACGAAAAACAGAATCTGTCAAAAACAGAACAGTATGTAGTAATCTGTAGGTTTAGAATACTTATGTAACTCCAAAAATTCTACCAATTTAGGAAGACCTAAATAATTTGTATATTGATCTACTTCAGTTGGAATCAGTATTTTATCGCTCTCTGGTTAAAAATGAAAATTATTCTCATGAGCGCATACTTACTATTTTTTTCAGCAAGATCAAATAACAATCATCCAAGAAGATCCTAAAGGCTTTATATGGCACAAACACGAATTAAAACATAAAAAACACAATCTAGTAGGCCAATCCTAAAGGCTAGGAGATTTATTTATTACTAAACATGAACAAAAAGCAATGAACAAAAATAAAATTGGGTTGCCTCCCAACAAGCGCTATCGTTTAACGCCCCTGGCTAGGCATAAAAGCAAGAATAAATCTAGGTATTGCCATCTTTGGTGTTGGGAAACAAAAGAGAAAATTTCTTATCTATAGCATTTATCTTTCTATTTTGAGAAAGCACATGGCCATTAATGGTGGAAGAAAGATTAAGCACGCTACGAAAATTTGCATCTAAGCTATCCTTCATCTCTTTGATAATTTCATTTTGATAAAGCACAAAGGAGAGGTGGATTCAACCTTCTCACTCATGGGGTGGCCAAATATAGTTTTCATCTTTTCATAGGTATCTATGGCATCCCCCTCAAGAAAACCTTCTTCAAAAATAGAATCTAAAACTTGCTTGAACGAAGAGGGTAAGCCAACATAAAAGCTTTGTAGGTATATCTCAATTTGATATTGGGGTACATAGCTAGCTCGGATCCTTAATAACCTATCCCAAGCGTCTTTCAAAGACTCATCAAGCAAATAACGGAAAATTCTGGAATCATCTTCATCAAAATTATCCAAACTCTCATTGATAACCCCGGTAGATATTTCCATAGCATCATTATTTATGAGCTTAGAAAGGACAGAGGGTCTATCCAAAGTACTAGAACTCTGGAGAGAACCCTTACCCCTTTTCGATTCGGCCATGGCAAAAAAGGCAAACGAGAATTAGGCGAATAAAACGATGAGGGTGAAGTGGGGGAGAGGAAAACGAGAGGCAAATGGCAAATAATGTAAGGCAAGGGATAAGAGTTTATGATGGGTACTTGGAATGTCTTGACTTGGCGTAGATCTCCCCGGCAACGGCGCCAGAAATGGCTAGTTGACGGGAGATCATGTCTCGACTTGACTTGGTGCAAATCTCCCCGGCAACGGCACCAGAAATCCTTCTTGCTACCACTTGAGCATCCGTTGGTTTTCCCTTGAAGAGGAAAGGGTGATGCAGCAAACTAGCGTAAATATTTCCCTCAGTTTTTGAGAACCAAGGTATCAATCCACTAGGATACTAGACGCAAATCCCCTAGTACCTGCACAAACAAACAAGAACCTTGCAACCAACGTGATAAAGAGGTTTTCAATCCCTTCATAGTCACTTACAAGAGTGAGATATGATGGAGATAATAAGATAAATATTTTTGGTATTTTTATGATATAGATTGGAAAATAAAGATTGCAAAATAGATAGTAAACTAGAATTGTAGATTGGAAACTTATATGTTATAAAGTAGACCCGGGGGCCATAGGTTTCACTAGTGGCTTCTCTCAAGATAGCATGTATTACGGTGGGTGAACAAATTACTGCCGAACAATTGATAGAAAAGTGCATAGTTATGATGATATCTAAGGCAATGATCATGAATATAGGCATCACGTCCGTGACAAGTAGACCAATTCTGCATCTACTACTATTACTCCACACATCGACCACTATCCAGCATGCATCTAGAGTATTAAGTTCATAAGAACGGAGTAACACTTTAGGCAAGATGACATGATGTAGAGGGATAAACTCAAGCAATATGATATAAACCCCATCTTTTTATCCTTGATGGCAATAATACAATACGTGCCTTGTCGCCCCTACTGTCACTGGGAAAGGACACCGCAAGATTGAACCCAAAGCTAAGCACTTCTCCCATTGCAAGAAAGATCAATCTAGTAGGCCAAACCAAACTGATAATTCGAAGACACTTGCAAAGATATCAAATCATGCATATAAGAATTCAGAGAAGAATCAAATAATATTCATAGATAATCAAGTTCATAAACCCAAAATTCATCGGATCTCGACAAACACACCGCAAAAAGAGTTACATCGAATAGATCTCCAGGAAGATCGAGGAGAACTTTGTATTGAGATCCAAAGAGAGAGAAGAAGCCATATAGCTAATAACTATGGACCCAAAGGTCTGTGGTAAACTACTCACACATCATCAGAGAGGCTATGGTGTTGATGTAGAAGCCCTCCGTGATCGAATCCCCCTCTGGAAGATCACCGGAAATGGCCCCAAGATGGGATCTCACGGGTACAAAAGGTTGCGGTGGTGGAAAAGGTGTTTCGTGGCTCTCCCCGAAGGTTTCAGGGTATAAGAGTATATATAGCCAAAAGAAATATGTTGGTGGAGCTGCGAGGGGCCCACGAGGGTGGGGGCGCACCCTCCTACCTCGTGGCTGCTTCGCTGCTTCCTTGACGTCCACTCTAAGTCTCCTGGATCACGTTTGTTCCAAAAAAAGATCCTCGCGAAGGTTTCATTCCGTTTGGATTCCGTTTGATATTCCTTTTCTAGGAAACACTGAAATAGGCAAAAAACAACAATTTGCACTGGGCTTTCGGTTAATAGGTTAGTCCCAAAAATAATATAAAAAGGTATATTAAAGCCCATTAAACATCCAAAACAGATAATATAATAGCATGGAACAATCAAAAATTATAGATACGTTGGAGACGTATCATCCCCCAACATTAGAAGCATCCACGAAAATACTTTTCCACCTCCGCAACCTTCTTTTCCCGTGAGATCCCATCTTGGGGCCTTTTCTGGCGATCTGCTGGAGGGGGATTCGACAACGGAGAGCATCTACATCAACCCTATTGCCCTTCCAATGAAGCGCGAGTAGTTTACCTCAGACATACGGGTCCCTAGGTAGTAGCTAGATGGCTTCTTCTCTCTCTTTCATCTTCAATACCATGTTCTCCTCGATGTTCTTGGAGTTCTATCCGATGTAATATTCTTTTGCGGTGTGTTTGTCGAGATCCGATGAATTGTGGATTTATGATCAGATTATCTATGAATATTATTTGAATCTTCTCTGAATTCTTATATGCATGATTTGATATCTTTGTATTTATCTAGGAATTATTGGTTTGATTTGGCCAACTAGATTGGTTTTTCTTGCAATGGGAGAGATGCTTAGTTTTGGGTTCAATCTTGTGGTATCCCCACCCAGTGACAAAGTAGTGTAGCGAAGCACGTTTTGTATCGTTGCCATCAAGGATAAAAAGATGGGGTTTTCATCATATTGCTTGAGTTTATCCCTCTACATTATGCCATCTTACTTAAGGCATTACTCTGTTCTTTATGAACTTAATACTCTAGATGCATGCTGGATAGCGGTCGATGTGTGGAGTAATAGTAGTAGACGCAGGCAGGAGTCGGTCTACTTGACACGAACGTGATGCCTATATGCATAATCATTGCCTTGGATATCGTCATAACTTCGTGCTTTTCTATCAGTTGCTCGACAGTAATTTGTTCACCCACCGTATTATTTGCCTTCAAGAGAGAAGCCTCTAGTGAAAGCTATGGCCCCCGGGTCTATTTTCCTTCATATATTTTCAGATCTATAACCAAAAAAACCCCAAAATGCCTTGCTTCAATTTAGTTACTTTTATTTTAGTTTTATGGTTTAGTAATCTTTTATAACTATCTCTATCAGATCTCACCATTGCAGTTGACCCTAAAGGGATTGGCAACCCCTTTATCGCGTTTGGTGCAAGTGTTTGATTGTTTGTGTAGGTGCATAGATTGGAGACTTGCTTGGACCTCCTACTGGATTGATACCTTGGTTCTCTAATTGAGGGAAATACTTATCTCTAGTTTTCCCCGTCACCCTTTCCTCTTCAAGGGGAGAACCAACATAATCTCAAGATGTAGCAGATGTGCGTAGGGTTCCCAAGTCCACCTCGATGGATGGTTCTACGCTTGGTACGCCGGGCCATGGTGCCTAGTCTGTCCCAAGCCCACTTGTACTGGGTGCCACTTGGTGGACTACTAGCATGACCTACAAATACCAGAAACTATTTGCAACTCCTGGACGAAGATCAAGGTCATTAATAAGTCAAGCAGGGTCGTATTTCTGGCCCAACATGTGGTAGTAGCTAGTCTTGGATAACATACACACAACTCAGTTCTTAAGGACGGTCTCAATGATACAACCCACCATGTACTCCTACGTGGACTCTCATCACTACCTTTACCAAATCATGTTCACACACTTAGCTCTGAACATCAGGACATGATCTTAACACACCAATTCATCCCCAATGAACTAGACCTAACACAACTGTAAGCAATAGCAAGCATAACAAGAAAACGCGAATGAGTAGGCACATCATGGCTCAAACAACTCCTACTCATGCTAGTGGGATTCAACTATTTACTGTGGCAAAGACAGGTCATGCAGAGGAATGGGTTCAACTACCGCAACATGCAATAGTTGAATCGTTGTTGTCCTAATGCGGTAAAAGAGAGCATGGGCAAGAGAGTGGGTTTGTATCGGAATGCTTAAAGGGGTTTTCCTGTCTGTCACTTCTGAAGATAGTATACCTCTTCATCGGTGTCAACGATCATTGCATCGGAACGGTCTACTACCGAGAGGGAACAACACCTACAAACAGAGAAGGAAGACAATCAATGCAAAGCAACAATATGGTGCATGATCATGACATGGCAATATGCTGTGATTGGGCTAGTGAAACTAACATCAATTGAAATGAAGTTGTTTTGAACTCAAGGTTCAAATTCAAAATTCATATAAGACATTTAAAATGTCATTTATTGAAATTGTCATATAAAGTAGCTCTAAGTTGTTCAAACATGCATGGAAATGCCATAGACATATTCTTCATATTTTCTGATAAATTTTCATATATCAATTATCACATTTGGAGTTACGATTGAATTTCTATGATTTTTAGAAGTTTATAGCATTTTTGGAATTTCCTGGCTATTTTAAAATAACTAATTCCAGAAAAGGCATTACTGCATCAGTATGACGTCAGCAGGTCAACAGAGGCGTCCAAGGTCGAACCTGACTTGTGGGTCCTGCATGTCAGTGTAACAGGGTCAGTAGCAGAGGCTGACCTATGGGGCCAGGTTAACGTTGAGGTGGCAAGGTCAAACAGACCGGTGGTTGATATGTCTCCATCATATCTATAATTTTTTATTATTCCATGCCAATATTATACAACTTTTATATACTTTTCGCAACATTTTATTTTATTTTCGAAACATGCATGAATTATGAGAGAGGAACTACATCCCCGCCTCTCTATGTTTGCAACACAATAAGATTGCAAGAAACTTTTTATGCTATGTATCGACCTTTACTTTGTGTGCATGAATTGTTCTTCTATGACATGCCGAAGCATAGGAAGAGAGTTAGACTTCATTATTGCATGATATATATTGCTTTGTGCTCACTACTAAATTATAAATCATTGCTAATTAAAATTGTCTTTGATATACCTTGGGATCCTGGTGGATCCATTACTTGAGCACTTTATGCCTAGCTTAATGGCTTTAAAGAACACACTGCCAGGGAGACAACCTGGAAGTTTTAGAGAGTCATTTACTTCTATTGTGTGCTTTTATAAAGTTTAAAAACAAAAAATATAGAGAGGGGAACTTAAAACTTTACAAAAAGAAAAGTGAAAGTGGGAAAGACGAGCACCGTGGAAGCGGGAGCATGCCTTGAACTTGGTTCATGCCCATGGAAAGTTTCTGAATATAGAATTACAAAAACTTTTCAACAAAAATAATTATCCCCTTTGTACAAATCCATTGTATTATAGTTAGCACGATATTTTCATGGCTTGTCTATTTTTTGATATCCTTGGTACGCAAGATCATTACACATCCTGGTACACTACCAGCGGCATTCATATAGAGTCATAGTTTGTTCTAGGTATCAAGTTGTAATATTGAGTTTTAAGTAAATAGAAGTGTGATGATCATCATTATTCATTATTAGAGCATGTCCCAGTGAGGAAAGGATGATGGAGACTATGATTCCCCCACAACTCGGGATGAGACTCCGAACAAAGAAAAAAAGGAGACTAAAGTGAGGCCAAAAAGTGCCCAAGAACAAAAAAACAGAAAGAAAAGAAAAAATGGGAGAAAAGAGAGAAGGGGCATTCAAATACCACACTTGTGCTTCAAAGTAGCACCATGTTTTTCATGTAGAGAGTCTCCTATGTACTCACTTTCATATAATAGTGGGAATTTTTCATTATAGAACTTGGCTTGTATATTTCGATGATAGGCTTCCTCAAATGACCGAGGTCTTCATGAGTAAGCAAGTTGGATGAACACCCACTTAGTTTTCATATTGAGCTTTGATACACATATAGCTCTTAGTCCATCTGTTGCATGGCAATACCTACTCCTCGGATTGATATAAATTGATGGGCATCTCCATAGCCCGTTGATTAGCCGCGTCGATGTGAGACTTTCTTACTTTTTGTCTTCTCTATGTTTTCCAATATCATCATATTCTATTCCACCCATAGTGCTATGGTCATGGCTTGCGCTCATGTATTGCAGTGGGTTGAAAAAGTTTAAGCGCATTAAAAAGTATGAACCAATTGCTCGGCTTGTCATTGGGGTTGTGCATGAGAAATACTTTGTGTTAAGAAGATGGAGCATGACAGACTATATGATTTTGAAGGGATAGCATTCTTTAGCATTGATATTTTGAAGTACATGATTGTTTGTTGGGATGCCTGAGTATTGATGTCTTTATGTCAAATTATAGACTATTGCTTTGAATCACCCGTGTCTTAATATTCATGCCATGATTAGATATATGATCAAGATTATGCTAGGTAGCATGATGTCTACTACACAACCTTCTTCTTGTAGGTGTTGTTGGGCCTCCAAGTGCAGAGGTTTGTAGGACAGTAGAAAATTTCCCTCAAGTGGATGACCTAAGGTTTATCAATCCATGGGAGGCATAGGATGAAGATGGTCTCTCTCAAGAAACCCTGCAACCAAATAACAAAGAGTCTCTTGTGTGCCAAACACACCCAATACAATGGTAAATTGTATAGGTGCAGTAGTTCGGCGAAGAGATGGTGATACAAGGGTTTTTGTAATCTGAAAATATAAAAACAGCAAGGTAACAAGTGGTAAAAGTGAGCATAAACGGTATTGCAATGCTAGGAAACAAGGCCTAGGGTTCATGCTTTCACTAGTGCAAGTTCTCTCAACAATAATAACATAATTGGATCATATAACTATCCCTCAACATGCAAAAAAGAGTCACTCCAAAGTCACTAATAGCGGAGAACAAACGAAGAAATTATGGTAGGGTATGAAACCACCTCAAAGTTATCCTTTCTGATCGATCTATTCAAGAGTCCGTAGTAAAATAACACGAAGCTATTCTTTCCGTTCAATCTATCATAGAGTTCGTACTAGAATAACAGCTTAAGACACAAATCAAACAAAACCCTAATGTCACCTAGATACTACAATGTCACCTCAAGTATCCATGGGTATGATTATACGATATGCATCACATAATCTCAGATTCATCTATTCAACCAACACAAAGAACTTCAAAGAGTGCCCCAAAGTTTCTATCGGGGAGTCAAGACGAAAACATGTGCCAACCCCTATGCATAACTTCACGAGGTCACAGAACTCGCAAGTTGATCACCAAAACATACATCAAGTGGATCACATGATATCCCATTGTCACCACAAATAAGCACATGCAAGACATACATCAAGTGTTCTCAAATCCTTAAAGACTCAATCCGATAAAATAACTTCAAAGGGAAAACTCAATCCATCACAAGAGAGTAGAGGGGGAGAGACATCATAAGATCCAACTATAATAGCAAAGCTCGCAATACATCAAGATCATGCCGACTCAAGAACACGAGAGAGAGAGAGAGAGATCAAACACATAGCTACTGGTTCATACCCTCAGCCCTGAGGGTGAACTACTCCCTCCTCGTCATGGAGAGCGCCGGGATGATGAAGATAGCCATCGGAGAGAGATTCCCCCCTCCGACAGGGTGCTGGAACGGGTCTAGATTGGTTTTCGGTGGCTATGGAGGCTTGTGGCAGCGGAACTCCCGATCTATTCTGTTCCCTGATGTTTTTAGGGTATATGGACATATATAGGCGAAAGAAGTCGGTGAGGGGAGCCACGAGGGGGCGCGCCTCCCTACCTCGTGGCTTCCTCGAAGCTTCCCTGCCGTCTACTCTAAGTTTCCTGGATTGCTTCCGTTCCAAAAATAACTCTCCCGGAGGTTTCATTCCGTTTGGACTCCGTTTGATATTCATTTTCTTCGAAACACTAAAATAGGCAAGAAAACAGCAATTTGCACTGGGCCTTGGGTTAATAGGTTAGTCCCAAAAATAATATAAAAGTGTAAAATAAAGCCCATTAACATCCAAAATAGATAATATAATAGCATGGAACAATCAAAAATTATAGATACGTTGGAGACGTATCATAGAATTCCACATAAAAAAATATCCTTTCTTTTGCCATTTACCTACTCAAGGACGAGTAGGAATTAAGCTTGGGGATGCTGATACGTCTCCATCGTATGTATAATTTTTTTATTGTTCCATGCCAATATTATACAACTTTTATATAATTTTGGCAACATTTTGTATTCTTTTTTGGGACTAACATATTGATCCAGTGCCCAATGAGAGTTCCTGTTTGTTGCATGTTTTTTGTTTCATAGAATATCCATGTCAAACGAAGTCCAAATGCAATAAAAATTTATAGAGAATTATTTTGGAATACATGTGATTTTTTGGAGGTGGAATCAATGCAAATGGAGGCCACGGCCACCACAAGACACCAGGGCGCGGCCACCTCATAAGGCGGTTGCTACTCTACTTCGGGCGCAAGGAAGCTTATATCTGGAAAAAAATTGTGTTAAAATCTCAGCGCAATCAGAGTTATGGATCTCCAGGAATATAAGAAACGGTTTTCGGCCAGAAAACAGGAACGCAAAACAGAAGATAACAGAGAGGGAGATCCAATCTTGGAGGGGCTCTCACCCCTCCGCCGCCATGGAGGCCATGGACCAGAGGGTGAACTCTCCCTCCCTTCTAGGGGGGAGGTTAAGGAAGAATAAGAAGGAGGGTCTCTGTCTCTCCCCCTCTCCCCCGGTGGCGTCGGAGTGCCGCCGGGGGAAGGATCGTGACGGCGATCTACATGAACAATCTTGATACCGTCAACACCAACTTTCTCCCCCTCTATGCAGCGGTGTAACACCTCTTCTCTGTGTTGTAATCTCTACTTAAACATGGTTCTCAACACTATATATTATTATCTAATGATATGTGGTTATCCTATGATGTTTGGGTAGATTTGTTTTGTGCTATGGGTTCATAGATGTTCATGATTGGTTTGAGTTGTATATATTTTTGGTGCTATACTATGGTGCCCTCCATATCATGCAAACGTTAGGGATCCCCGCTGTAGGGTGTTGCAATACGTTCATGATTCGTTTATGGTGGGCGACGTGAGTGATAGAAGCACAAACCCGACTAAGGGGGTTGTTGCGTATGGGATAAAGAGGACTTGATACTTAATGCTATGGTTGGGTTCTACCTTAATGATCTTTAGTAGGTTCGGATGCTTGCTAGATTTCCAATCATAAGTGCATATGATCCAAGTAGAGAAAGTATGTTAGCTCATGCCTCTCCCTCATATAAAATTGCAATACTGATCACCGGTCTAGTTATCGATCGCACAGGGACAAATGACTTTCTTGTGTGACAAAAGCTATCTACTTTTATTATCTCACAAATTACTCCTAGTTTTATTCTTGCAAAGTAGTTCTAGTATCACACCTACAAAATAGTTTCATACTAGTTTTAGGTAAAGCAAACGTCAAGTGCGTGTAGAGTTGTATCGGTGGTCGATAGAACTTGAGGGAATATTTGTTCTACCTTTAGCTCCTCGTTGCGTTTGACACTCTTATTTATCAAAAAGGCTACAAATTATCCCCTATACTTGTGGGTTATCAAGACCTTTTTCTGGCGCCGTTGCTGGGGAGCAATAGCGTGGGGTGAATATTCTTGTGTGTTCTTGTTTGGTTTATCACTAAGTAGTTTTTATTTTCTATTCTAAGTTGTTCTCTATCTTTAGTTATGGATATGGAACACGAAATACCATAAAAATTAGTTGTACTTGCTACTCTTGGAGATGGGGAACCTCCTAAAACCCTCAATGTGAGACACGTTTGATCAACGTGAATACTTTAGGGACTATCACTTGACTGAAAAAGGGAAACTATTATGCAATCAAATTCATATGTTGCATTGGTATGCTCGGGATCTATGCTTGAGATATGATTATACTTGTTGATCTAGGATGAAAGCTCCACACCTTTCCTTTTCTTACAAATTTAACGACAATGAAACCTTGGCTTCTTATGCTAATGGTAGATATGATTACTATGATGTGGAACAAATAGAAGAACTTGTTGCTTTTAAGGGTTCTTATGAAATTGAATCTCTATTTGAAAAGTATACGAAGATTGTGATGATGTTGTAATGGCGGTGACGACGAGCTGGGCGGCGGACGGAGCTCCGAGGTGTGCGGCTGCGGGGCCGCGGCTCGCAATGAAGCCGGCTAGGGGCGGCATTAGCCTCCTAGTTGCTCCAGGAGTATCCATGGCGCACGGGTCCGAGCAGAGAAGCACGGTGGCTGAAGGAGCAACGACCATGGCGGACGACGGCTTCGGTCATAGCGGGGAACGATGCTACAACACGGGAGCGAGCAAAAGGGGAGAGCGGAGATACTCAGGGGCTCACTGATACGTCTCGAACATATCTATAATATTTTATTGTTCCAAGCTATTATATTATCATTCATGGATGTTTTACATTCATTTTATAGCAACTTTATATCATTTTTGGGACTAACCTATTGAATAGTGCCTAGTGCCAGTTGCTATTTTTTGCTTCGCAAAATATCAGTACCAAATGAAGTCCAAATGCCACGAAACTTTTTTGAGATTTTTTTGGACCAAAAGACAACCTGGGAGCCAAGGAAGCATCAGAGGGGAGGCCCATGGGACTCACAACCCACCAGGGTATGCCAGAGTCCCCTGGCGTGCCCAGCTGGGTGGTGGGGCCCACGGGAGTCTTTTCCACCTCCTCTCAGCTCTATAAATTCCCAAATATTCCAGAAACCCTAGGGGAGTGGACGAAACACAATTCTAGCCGCCGCAAGTTCCAGAACCACGAGATCCAATCTACAGCCCTTTTGCGTCACTTTGCCGGTGGGGAACACGATCATAGAGGGTTTCATCATATATACTCATTGGTGCTCCTCCGATGATGCGTGAGTAGTTTACCATAGACCTACGGGTCCATAGGCAGTAGCTAGATGGATTATTCTATTTCAATTCAATGTTCTCCTCGATGTTCTTGGAGATCTATTTGATGTAATGACTTTTTGCGGTGCATTTGTTGGGATCCAATGAATTGCGAGTTTATGATCAAATTTATCTATTAATATTATTTGAGTCGTCTTTGATCTCTTATATGCATGATTATTATAGTATTGTATTTCTTCTCCGAAACTTTGGTTTAGTTAGGCCAACAAGATTGATTTTTCTTACAATGGGAAGAGGTGCTTTGTGATGGTTCGATCTTGCGGTGCTCAATCTCAGTGACACAACAAGACATGACAAGCATGTATCGTTGCTAAGATGGAGTCTAATTCCTACGTGAATAGATCTTGTCTACACACTACTACAGGATGCTGCTAACACGACACTACGATCAGAGACCCTTCGACGAAACTGTGTGCGATGCAATAATCGCAAACGGTGGTGTAAAAACTATCAAAAAAGGTGCAAAACGTTTGCGATGACAGATGCATCAAACATGGTTAAGATTTTAGTTGCATGTGCGATTTAGGGCATACAATTCAGTTCAATTAACCATTTTCGATGAGGAGGAACAAAAGAAACGGGCAGCCAGATGAAGGTGTGTGCGATGTACAGCATACTGTTTACTCGGATGAACTGTTTGTGATTAGGCAACACAAAAGAAGCGGTCAGCCAGATCAAGGTGTGTGCAATGTACAGCATACAGTTCACTCAGATGAACTGTTTGCCATTAGGCAACACAATAGAAACGGTCAGCCAGATCAATGTGTGTGCGATGTACGACATGCGGTTCACCTGGATGAACAGTTTGCGTTGAGACAAGAGAATAGAAATGGTTCAATATAACAAATACCATAAATATTGCAAGGTTCGAATTCAAAGATTACAATGCCCAAATTCAAACATTGCAAGCCGCGTCATTTATGAAAAGGGATCAGCCGCTGACAAGTCATGTATGGGTTTGACACAATAACTTCCAATTGCTTTGCCATATGCTCTTCCAATCAGAAGTTTGGCATTTTTGGAGGCACTTCCATTCCATAGTGCCAGCCGACTCTGATAATCATACCATTGATCTTTCCTAATTAAATGCGTGTTCAACCTCAGTACCCTCAGCACCTTTGCTCTGGCAAGAAAGAACCTGGCGAGTGTAATCTCCGGTGGGGTCCCTCGGTAGGAGTTCAAAGTAATATTTGAGAGATGCAGATCCAGGCATTCGATGTGATTGTCGTTATAAACATCATCCACCTCCGGGCCTAATATGCACAACGAAAGAAGAGAACGTGTTAGTGCCTACATGCAGTTTTGAACACTGCTACATGCCCATTTGGTTTGCAGGATTTGTAAAATGCACCAATGTGCCATCTTCGATCTGGCATGATTAACATGTAGTCTTCTTCACAAGAGGTTGGATTGGATGAAAAATTCCCTAAGAAAACTAGTACAAATGAATCCAAAGGAGAAATGCTTATGGACGATTGTAACCATATGAATGAAGCAACCAATATGGGGTGGGGGTGTATGTCCTACAATCCTCCAAAATTCCTTCAGAAATCGTAGTACATTGTCATTGTAAACTTGGGAAAAGGTGCAAAAAATTGAACTCCCTTATGGTTAACATTTAACAGGAAAGGAACATCACCTCGATATACAGCTTCTTCAGGCACAAAAAGCATCTCAGGCAACTGACAACTTGGTCCAGGTTGGGCCCGACAAATTCTAGTGCCAAGACCTTCACTGTGCCCAGAGTCTGGCTGAAGCTTCGCTTGATGACAAACGAACATACATCTTCAAAACTAGAAATAACATTGATATCAAGAAGGAGAGGTATATAAGGCGACTATTGTACCTGAAAGTTGTAGTATTTGACAGACAAGTAGCCCACCACTTTCAATTTTGGCACAGAAATGACGTTGATTCTTGTTGGACCTTGTTGATCAACTACAAGTAATCTCTCAAGTGAAGGTGTGTCCTAGATGACCATATTGTGGTCCACCTTTTGTGATCTCTCGTTGCAGTACCAACAACATACATAAATAGTTCAGAGAGTCCTAGAGGTGACGTGCAAGGTACTTGATCAATTCATCGCCTGAAGACGAAGGAACTCGAGTGCAGTACAGCCGCGGAGGAGGCGCTCCATGTCATCCTTTGGGATGCAGATGACGACGAGCTCGAGGTGCTTCAGTAATGTTAGAAAAAGAGCAGGCACGTCATTAAGGGGGGAGGGGGATGGCAGTTCATGAACTTGGCGAGGTGCGGCATGGGTGCGAAGCAGACGCGGACGTTGGCAGCAAGCGCATATGCCCATCATTATAACTTAGCTTCTCGAGCTGATCTATGGTGCGGGATCGGAACCACTCGTCAAGCTTGTCTTAGTCCTTGCCATTGGAACATAACTTGCCCGTGATAAGGCCTTTGATTGGGCCATCATGACTACCGAGGATCTGGGAGAACGCATCCAAGCTTTGGCGATAGACATGGCAGAGCTTGTGGGCGTCGAGGAGGTCGACAGGGGTGCGGAGCCATAGGATGCGCCACCACCGGGAAAGGGCGGCTATCCTCGCGACCTCGCCTGATATTTGATTGGGAGGAGGGATATGTTGACTATCAAAATATCATCGGGGAGGTTGTTGATGAAGTCTAGGCCTGTTGGAGTCGCTTGCGGTTCTTTCTCGACCCGCCTCTACTTGTTGGCAGCCTCGTTCTCCACCTCGTTGGCGGGGATGGAAACCTCTATCTCCATATTCACGCCGTGCTCAAGTGCTTCAGCAGCCCCGGCGTTGCCACTCCCTCCGATGGGGCGCTTCGGCGCCATCCTCATACACTGATGGCTTTGAGGACTCAGAGCGGCATCGGAGATGCTGGCGGAGAGAGAGTAATTGTGTGTGGCGAGGATGGGGGGTGCGGCCGCTTGACGGCGCCATTAATATAGACCAGTCAGAGCGAGGCGGGCGGCGGTGCAAGGCTGTCTCGCTTCCCGGTGAGAACGACTGCTTAAGCTCTAGTATGAATGAAATCTATGCTTAATTACTAAATTTTAGTTGCAAAAAATAGATAGTGCTATTGATTTTTAGCTGCATATTTTGACAAATCGCAGTGTCTCTTGACTTAATGCCGAAGTTTCACTTTAATTTGCATACTGTAATCTGAACCGTTTGCGTTGAAGAGATGCACAGATCCTACGTTGAACAACTTGATCGCTTCCCGGTGAGCCTGCGGACCGGACTGCGCTCGCACGCCTCTCGTTCAGTCAAGCAGCTGTCCACACGGCACCTCCTATAGCCATTAAAACCAAGACACGTGGCATCACGTGAATGTTTAACCAAACGCACATGGTTTGAATTATACAAACGTTTGAGATATTAAAGTGGCAGCTATTTTTTTAAATGCCTTTGTTGGCTGTCATTATTCGAGTGCGCCTTCTCTCAAAATGGACACGAAAAATACGACAGCATGTCGGGTGCCCTTCCATGATAGCATGCCAAGTTTCATTAATTTCAGACGAGCTTTAGATTTACTAGAATTTAAAAACAAAGTATCTCAACGTTTTGCCAGCAATCAACGGCCTGGTGTTTAAAATTCATTCCCATTTCTTGCATGCACCCAAGGACACAGATTTGATTTTTCACCCAATTTATAAGCACTGGAGCATGTGCATGTAGTTAAAATTTGAATTATGCACATAAATGCATTAAAAACTCAGTTAATGCATAAAAATGTCTAAACGAACCCCTAAAAATCACAAAAATTGACACAACACTCCTGTTGTTCTATGTTGACACTCCTGTTGTTCTATTTTGACACGAGAAGAAATTTAGCACGCCATGTTGATGCCGCTCTATGATAGCATGCCAAGTTTCATGAATTTCAGACAAGTTTTGGATATACTAGAATTTAAAAACCAGGCATCTCAATGTTTTGCCGGCAATCAACGGTGCCCTGGTGTCTAAAATTCATTCCCATTTCTTGCATGGGAGCTAAGCATGCACCCAAGGACACAAATTTGTTTTTTCAACCAATATATATGCACTGGATCATGTGCATGTAGTTCAAATTTGAATTATGCACATAAATGCATTGAGAACTTAGTTAATGCATAAAAATGTCCAAACGAACCCTGAAAAATCACGAAAATTGACACAACACTCCTGTTGTTCTATGTTGACATGAGAAAAAAATTTAAAGCAATAAGAGGGAATGGATATCGTTTCATCCCCAAAGGTGGGGCGTTCCCTACCGAAACCATCATGCTTGTTGTTAGAAGCTCTGGTTTGTGAGAAGCATATACCCAAACGTGCCCCAAATGGGACAAAAAATTTACCACGGCATGTTGATGCCGCTCCATGATAGCATGCCAAGTTGCATGAATTTCAGACGAGTTTTGGATTTACTAGAATTTATAAAACATGCATCTCAATGTTTTGCCGTCAATCAACGGTGCCTTGGTGTTTGAAATTCATTCCCATTTCTTGCATGGGACCTAAGTATGCACCCAAGGACACATATTTTATTTTTCAACCAATTTATATGCACTGGAGCATGTGCATGTAGTTCACATTTTAATTATGCACATAAATGCATTGAAAACTCACTTAATGCATAAAAATGTCCAAATGAACCCCGAAAAATCAAAAAATAACACAACACTCCTGTTGTTCTATGTTGGCACGAGAAATTTTTTTGAAAGTAATAAGAGGCAATGGATATCATTTCGTCCCCAAAGGTGGGGCGTTGCCTACCGAAACCATCATGCTTGTTGTGAGAAGCTCTGGTTTGTGAGAAGCATATACCCAAACCCGCCCCAAATGGGGTAAAAAAATTAGCACGACATGTTGATGCCGCTCCATGATAGCATGCCAAGTTTCATGAATTTTAGTCGAATTTTGGATTTACTAGAATTTAAAAACCAGGCATCTCAATGTTTTGTCGGCAATCAATGGTGCCCTGGTGTTTGAAATTCATTCCCATTTCTTGCATGGGACCTAAGCATGCACCCAAGGACAAAGATTTGATTTTTCAAGCAATTTATATGCACTGGAGCATGTGCATGTAGTTCAAATCTGAATTATGCACATAAATGCATTGAAAACTCGCTTAATGCATAAAAATTTCCAAACGAACCTTGAATAATTCCAATTCTTTTATGACACACATATAGTTGCATGATCACTACAGATAAAATGTCTAGCAATTCAAACACCGTCCTTGGCCGCTGTGACCCCATTATGTAATTCAAATCAAGACGAAAAATTGAGTAGATCCCACACAGTTTATTATAACCAACCGTGTGAGATGCAGCACAAAATATCTTGGAGCATCGTCGGAGTATAGTACGTATATGGCTTACGCGAGAAGGTGCGATAGCTACAGTCCACAACCCGCTCTGAATAAGGGACCGTGTCTGATGACACTTTGCATGCCAGTTTTTTGGCTGAAGCGATTCCAATTTTTCAGCTTCCGCGGAAATATCTACCTCCCCCCCTCCCCCTTACCAAAAGCCATATTTCCCCTGTTTTTGCCTTCCTTTCTAAGTTGAAACCTTCACTCCTTGCTTGCAGCACCGCCGCCTCCTCGCCGGCGACCCTCCTTCACGCTGCTCGGCCTCGCCTATCCAGGCAGGTAATCCACACGCGACCCCCATCCTCCTCCTCCTTCCACATCCCACATGCCCCGACCGCTGGTGCAAGCGCAACACCTTCCACCCAAATCATCGACCTCTCCACCAAATAAGCACCGGCCTAAGCCATGGTGCATGCAATATAGCCAGGACCTCAAGGAGCATTTGGCAGCGGAGAAGCAAATCGCGGCCGCACGCGCGGATGAGGTCGCGATGGCTGCCATTCGTGCTGACCCCCAGATCTTAGAGGAGCACATGGCCATCGAGGCCACCGTTGATGCCTCGCGCACCGACACCGTGGCGCAGTTGGCTGCTTTAAACGACAATTCATGGCGTTTTCTCGAGGCCACTGTCGGTGCCTTCGACGAAGACTACGAGGTGTTTTCTCAGCGTGCACGTGCTTACCTCATCTCGAGAGCCAGCAGGTTGGTGCTCGGAGCGGCTCAGGCACTCACCACTACAACGAGGGTACCTATGATGCGGAGGCCTCGCCCTCTTCCATGTCCAAGGAGCCAATCGTCATCGATATCTCCGACAATGAGGAGTAGCTTGTCTGATTAGCTCACTATAAGGACCCATGTTCAGTTTGCTAGCTACTGCCTTTCCTTAACCATTTCTAGTGAATTGTGCTATCTACTTTTACCATGCAATCTTCTGCTATAATTTATATGTTCTATATGTCGTGCAATGTGATGTTCAGTTAACTGCTTGATTCAATTTTGCAAATGTGATGTTCAATTCTTCAGGGTGCAATATTTCCAAGTTGTTAAGCATGCTTGGTTTGGTTAACTGTCTGATCTTCTATTAGTAGTATGTTATATTGTGCAATGTGGTGCTCAGTTAACGTTTGGTTGATTTGTTGTGGTCTTTAGTTAAATTCTCGGATCAATTCTTGAATGCGATGTTCAATTGATGTGGCTGCATTCTTTTATTGTATACCATGTGAGGAATAAATCGAATTTGGTTGTACTACATACATGAGAAACAAATACAATTGCTATATTTCCAAGTTGTTAAGCATGCTTGGTTTGGTTAACTGTCTGATCTTCTATTAGGAGTATGTTATATTGTGCAATGTGGTGCTCAGTTAACGTTTGCTTCATTTGTTGTGGTGTTTAGTTAACTGCTTGGTTCAATTCTGCAACGCGATGTTCAATTGTTGTGGCTGCATTCTGTTATTGTATACCATGTGAGGAATAAATCGAATTTGGCTGCACTTAATACATGAGAAATATATACAAGTGATATATTTCCTAGTTCTTAACCATGCTTGGTTTGGATAAATGGGTTTTCCATGTGGCTTGAATTAATCTGATGAATCTGTAATGTGCTTATTTTTCATCAACATATTTTACTGATAGCATGCGAACCCTTACTTAACCTGATGACTAACTACCTTATATGTGTTGCAGGGAAACAATGGGAAGCACTGAGGTTTAAAAGATGGTACTAACTATTATACCTTGCCATTTTTATTCCTTTGCCCCGTTTCCAATATAGAGAAGATATTTATGCACATCCTTGTTTTCAGGGTTCACTGATGATTACCTCTCAAACCACCTCTGTGGTCAGGAGGCGAGGAAAGTTTTCATACAACACCCACGGTTTAATATTGAAGTGTTCATGAAGAGGTCAGAGGATGGACGGTCAATCATCCACACGCACTGGCCTAAAGTTGAAGAGACCTTCAACATGAATGAAGGCTCAATATTTTCCTTACGCTTCAGCATTTTTCCAGATGATATGCATCTCTCTATGTACCGTCTATGATGCTAATTTTAAAAGGTTCTAGATGTTGCATGTGAAACTTGCTGCTGGTGCAGTTGTGTAATGGGGTAGCTGAGTGCTGAAGCTATATCATGTAGTACTCCGATGTATTTCAATTATGAAATCCTGCTTCCTTAATATGGAAATGGAATATATTATGTGCTTAATATGAATGTCAATTAGATTAGTAAATGGATTATTAATAATAGTGCAATTAGCCCACTAATTGGCCAATTAGCTTGCTAATTGGGTTTTCCTATTGCAAACTGTTAATGAGAAAACACCATGGGCGATGACCTCAGGAAATGCACACAGTTTCTAGGAATAAACCATGTTGGATCAATGAACAATCACACACGCCATTCTCTTCAAAACTATTTGCGTTACGCCACCTTGCGCAAATGTTTTCCTTGTAGTGACTATGTGGGATGTATATATGACCGGAAACGTTTAGTGGTGACTGACTGTGTGGGATGTACTTACGACCGGAAATGGTTTCGCTTGTATAATTGTATTTTTTAGCACTACTATACGTATTTCTGTATTTGAGTGCTCGCCGGTCGCACACGACCTCATTTTGCCGAGCGTGTGTGCCAGGAGGGCATATCCCCAATGGTTTCTAGGTCGTGTGGGAAGGACCCCCTATCCCCCACACTCACTTGGCGACAGTTTCGAGTACCATCGCGGAAAGGGGTTAAAACCGTTTGTTTAGGACCGACGCGTACCAGTGACATCATGTCATCGTTCTTATTTCATTACTCCGTTTCGCCATGAACTTAATACACTAGATGCATGCTGGATAGCGGTCGATGTGTGGAGTAATAGTAGTAGATGCAGAATCGTTTCGGTCTACTATTATTGGACGTGATGCCTATATACATGATCATTGCCTTGGATACCATCATAATTATTTCCTCTGCTATCAATTTCCCAACAGTAATTTGTTTACCCACCGTATGCTATTTTCTTGAGAGAAGCCACTAGTGAAATCTATACCCCCGGGTCTTTTTTTCGATCATATTGTTTTCAGATCTATTATTCCAAAAACCCAAAAATATCTTTGTTGCACTTTTTTTCTTTTTTTATTTTGTGTTTCTGTCAAATCTATTTATCCAATCTCTTACAATTTAAACTATCTCAATACCTGCTACTTCTTGAGCTTTCCTTGGTTTTTCCCCTGAAGAGGAAAGGGTGATGCACCAAAGTAGAGAGAAGTATTTCCCTCAGTTTAAGAACCAAGGTATCAATCCAGTAGGAGACAATGCACAAATCACCGAATACCTGCAGAAACAATCAAACAACTTGCACCCAACACGATAAAGGGGTTGTCAATCCCTTCATGGTTACTTGCAAAAGTGAGATCTAATAGAGATAGATAAACAATAAAGTAAATATTTTTGGTTTATAGATTAGAAAGTAAAAGAGTGCAAAATAGTAGATCAGAACCTTATATAATGGAAAATAGACCCGGGGGCCATAGGTTTCACTAGAGGCTTCTCTCAAGATAGCAAATAATACGGTGGGTGAACAAATTACTGCCGAGCAATTGATAGAAAAGCGCAAAGTTATGACGATATCTAAGGCAATGATCATGAATATAGGCATCATGTCTGTGTCAAGTAGACCGAAACGATTCTGCAACTACTACTATTACACCACACATCGACTGCTATCCAACATGCATCTATAGTATTAAGTTCATAAAGAACGGAGTAACACATTAAGTAAGATGACATGATGTAGAGGAATTAACTCAACCAATATGATGAAGACCCCATCTTTTTATCCTCGATGGCAACAATACAATACGTGCCTTGCTGCCCCTATATATTGTCACTTGGAAAGGACGCCGCAAGATTGAACCAAAAGCTAAGCACTTCTCCCATTGCAAGAAAAACCAATCTAGTTGGCCAAACCAAACCGGTAATTCGAAGAGAATTTCAAAGATATCAAATCATGCATAAAAGAATTCAGAGAAGATTCAAATAATGTTCATAGATAATCTGATCATAAATCCAGAATTCATCAGATCTCGGCAAACACGCGGCAAAAAGTATTACATTGAATAGATATCCAAGAACATCTAGGAGAACATGGTATTGAGAATCAAAGAGAGAGAAGAAGCCATCTAGCTACTAGCTATGGACCCATAGGTCTATGGTAAACTACTCACGCTTCATCGGAAGGTCAATAGAGTTGATGTAGAAGCCCTTCGTGATCGAACCCCCCTCTGGCAGGGTGCCAGAAAAGGTCCCTAGATGGGATCTCACGGGTACAGAAGGTTGTGGCGGTGGAAAAGTGTTTTCGTGAATGCCTTTGGTGGTTTGAGGATATTTGGGAATATATAGGCAAAAGAATTAGGCCAGGAGGTGCACGGGGCCCCCCACAAGGGTGGGGGGCGTGCCCTCCGTCCTTGTGGACGCCTCGTGGCTCCTCCGACTTCATCTCCAAGTCTCCCGGTTGTGTCTTGGTCCAAGAAAAATCATCACAAATGTTTTATTCCGTTTTGACTCCGTTTGGTATTCCTTTTCTGCGAAACTCAAAAACAGGGAATAACAGGAACTGGAATTGGGCTTTAGGTTAATAGGTTAGTCCCAAAAAAATTATAAAATAGCATATTAATGCATATAAAACATCCAAAACAAATAATATAATATCATGGAACAATAAAAAAATTATAGATACGTTGGAGATGTATCAAGCATCCCCAAGCATAATTCTTGCTCGTCCTCGAGTAGGTAAATGATAAAAATAGAATTTTTGATTAGGAATGCTACCTAACATATCATGGTGCTACTTTGAAGCACAAGTGTGGAAAGAGGATAGTAGCATTGTCCCTTTCTCTCTTTTCTCTCATTTTTTGGGCCATCTTTTTTTATTTGGCCTTGTCATAATAGGTAGGTATAATAGGTAGGTATGGTGGCTGTTTTGAGGAAGGTATATGGTGGGTTTATGGTAACGGCGAAAGTTGCGCGGCACTAGAGAGGCTAGCAATGGTGGAACGGTGAGAGTGCGTATAATCCATGGACTCAACATTATTCATACAGAACTCACATACTCATTGCAAAAATTTATTAGTTATCGAAATGAAGTACTACGCGCATGCTCCTAGGGGGATAGATTGGTAGGAAAAGACCATCGCTCGTCCCCGACCGCCACTCATAAGGAAGACAATCAAAAAATATCTCATGGTCCAACTTCATTACATAAAGGTTCACCATGTGTGCATGCTACGGGACTCACAAACCTTAACACAAGTATTTCTCAAATTCACAACTACTCACTAGCATGACTCTAATATCACCATCTTTATATCTCAAAACAATCATAAGGAATCAAACTTCTCATAGTATTCAATGCACTTTATATAAAAGTTTTTATTATATCCCTCATGGATGTCTATCATATTAGGACTAATTTTATAACCAAAGAAAATTGCCATGCTGTTTAGAGTCTCTCAAAATAATATAACCGAAGCATGAGAGTTCATTAATTTCTATGAAATAAAACCACCGCCGCGCTCTAAAAAGATATAAGTGAGGCACTAGCTAGAGCAAAATTGCCTAGCTCAAAAGATATAAGTGAAGCACATAGAGTATTCTAATAAATCACGATTCATGTGTGTCTCTCTCAAAAGGCATGTACAGCAAGGATGATTGTGGCAAACTAAAAAGCAAATACTCAAATCATACAAGACGCTCCAAGCAAAACACATATGATGTGGTGAATGAAGATATAGCCTCAAGTAAAGTTATCGATAGACGAAGACGAAAGAAGGGATGCCTTCCGGGGCATCCCCAAGCTTAGGCTCTTGGTTGTCCTTGAATATTAGTTTGGCGTGCCTTGGGAATCCCCAAGCTTAGGCTCTTGGCACTCCTTATTCCATAGTCCATCAAATCCTTACCCAAAACTTGAAAACTTCACAACACAAAATCTCATAAGCTCCGTTTGTATAAGAAAATATATCATCACTTTTGGTACTATTGTGAACTCATTCTTTATTTTTATTGGTGTAGTATATAGTATATTCCAACTTTTCCATGGTTCATACCCCCCGATACTACCCACAAATTCATCAATATAAGCAAACATAACATAGAAAATAGAATTTGTCAAAAACAGAACAGTCTATACTAATATGTAACTCTCGAATACTTCTATAAATCCAAAAATTCTCAAAAATTAGGACGGCCTAAGCAATTTGTTTATTAATCTTCTTCAAAAAGAGTCATTATTTTATCATGCTTCTGTATAAAAATGAAAATTATTTTCCTCCGCAAATGTTTCTGCTTTTCAGCAAGATCAAATCTACAATCACTGTAAGCTATCCCAAAGGTCTTACTTGCACAAACACTAATTAAAACACAAAGCCACATCTAACCAGAGGCTAGATGAATTACTTATTGCAAAACAGAACCTAAAAGGCAAGAAAAAAAATAAAATTAGGTTGCCTCCCAACAAGCGCTATTGTTTAACGCCCTCAGCTAGGCATAAAACACGAATAGATCTAAGTATTGTCATCTTTGGTATGCAATCCATAAGTGGATCTCATAATAGATTCATATGGAAATTTAATTTTCTTTCTTTGAAAGTGTTCCATGCCCTTCCTTAATAGAAACTGAAATCTAATGTTTCCTTCTTTCATATCAATAATTTCACCAATCGTTCTAAGGAAAGGTCTACCAAGAATAATAGGACATGTATGATTGCAATCTATATCAAGAACAATGAAATCTATAGGCACGTAATTCCTATTTGCAACGACAAGAACATCATTAATCCTTCCCATAGTTTTCTTAATAGTGGAATCCGCAAGATGCAAATTTAAAGAACAATCATCAAATTCACGGAAACCTAACACATCACATAATGTTTTTGGAATCGTGGAAACACTAGCACCCAAATAAAACAAAGCATGTCACTCATAATCTTTAATCTTAATCTTGATAGTAGGTTCCCACTCATCATAATGTTTTCTAGGGATAGAAACTTCCAATTCAAGCTTTTCTTCAAAAGATTGCATCATAGCATCAATGATGTGTTTAGTAAAAGCTTTGTTTTGATTATAAGCATGAGGAGAATTCAACATTGATTGCAACAAGGAAATACAATCTATTAAAGAACAATTATCATAATTAAATTCCTTGAAATCCGAAAGAGTGGGTTCATTTCTACTTAAAGTTTTGACCTCTCCAATCCCACTTTTATCAATTTTTGTATCAAGATCTAAAAACTCCAAGTCATTGGGACGCCTTTTAACTAAAGTTGAGTCATCTCCGGTCCTATCTTTATCAAGATTTACATTGAAAAACAAAGATTCAATATGAGTCACATCAATCACTTTAAGATCTTCATCATTATTTTCACAGAAACTGGAAGAACACTTTTTTACAAACCAATCTCGTTTAGCACACATCTTAGCGGTTCTTTCTTTGCACTCATCAATGGAAATTCTCATAGCTTTGAGATACTCATTAATATCATGCTTAGGTGGAATAGATCTAAGTTTCAAAGAATCAACATCAATAGAAATTCTTTCCACGTTCCTAAACAAATCATCAATCTTAAGTAATTTGTCTTCAATCAAAGCATTGAAATTCTTTTGCGAACTCATAAATTCTTTAACACTATTCTCAAAATAAAAGGGCAACCTATTATAATTTCCATAAGAATTGTTTTAGGAATTACAATAATTATTAGAGGAATTACTAGGAAACGGCCTAGGATTAAAATTACCTCTATACGCGTTATTACCCAAATTGTTCCTACCAACAAATTTCACATCCATAGATTCATATTATTTTTAATCAAAGTAGACAAAGGCATATCATTAGGATCAATAGAAGCACTCTTGCTAACAAATAATTTCATAAGTTCATCCATCTTTCCACTCAAAACATTAATTTCTTCAATCACATGCACTTTTTTACTAGTGGAAGATCTTTTGGTATGCCATTGAGAATAATTAACCATAATATTATCTAGGAGTTTAGTAGCTTCTCCTAATGTAATTTCCATAAAAGTACCTCCTGCGGCCGAATCTAAAAGATTTCTAGAAGCAAAGTTCAATCCGGCATCAATTTTTTGTATAATCATCCACAAATTCAAACCATGAGTAGGCCAATTTCGTATCATCAATTTCATCCTCTCCCAAGATTGTGCAACATGTTCATGATCAAGTTGTTTAAAATTCATAATATCGTTCCTAAGGGAGATGATGTTAGTAGGAGGAAAATACTTGGAAATAAAATCAGCTTTGCACTTATTCCATGAATCAATACTACTTTTAGGCAAAGATGACAACCAAGTTTTATCATGGTCTCGAAGTGAGAACGGAAATAGATTCAACTTAACAATCTCATTATCCACATTTTTTTCTTTTGCATATCACACAAATCAACGAAATTTTTTAGATGGGATGCAACATCTTAACTAGGAAAGTTGGAAAATTGATCTTTCATAACACGATTCAGCAAGGCGACATTAATTTCACAAGATTCTGCACTAGTGGCAGGAGCAATGAGAGTGCTAATAAAATCTTGATTATTGGTGTTGGAAAAATCACACAATTTGTTATTCTCTTGAGCCATCGTGACAAAGCAAGCAATCTAACACACGAGCACACAAAAAGCAAACAAACGGAAGCGGGGTGAAGAAAAGGTAAATCTTTTTGAAAACCATTTTAGAAGTGGGGCAGAGGAAAATGAGAGGTGGATGGCGAATAATATAATGCAAGAGATGAGAGTTTATGATGGTTACTTGGTATGTCTTGACTTGGCATAGATCTCCCCGGCAACGGCACCAGAAATTCTTGCTGCTACTTCTTGAGCTTGCGTTAGTTTTTCCCTTGAAGAGGAAAGGGTGATGCAGGAAAGTAGAGACAAGTATTTCCCTCAGTTTGAGAACCAAGGTATCAATCCAGTAGGAGACAATGCACAAATCACCGAATACATGCAGAAACAATCAAACAACTTGCACCCAACACGATAAAGGGGTTGTCAATCCCTTCATGGTTACTTGCAAAAGTGAGATCTGATAGAGATAGATAAATGATAAAGTAAATATTTTTGGTATTTTTGGTTTATAGAACAGAAAGTAAAAGATTGCAAAATAGTAGATCATAAACTTATATGATGGAAAATAGACCCGAGGGCCATAGGCTTCACTAGAGGCTTCTCTCAAGATAGCAAATAATATGGTGCGTGAACAAATTACCGTCGAGGAATTGATAGAAAAGCGCAAAGTTATGACAATATCTAAGGCAATGATCATGAATATAGGCATCACGTCCGTGTCAAGTAGACCAAAACGATTTTGCATCTACTACTATTACTCCACACATCGACCGCTACCCAGCATGCATCTAGAGTATTAATTTCATAAAGAACAGAGTAATGCATTAAGTAAGATGACATGATGTAGAAGAATTAAGTCAAGCAAAATGACGAAAACCCCATCTTTTTATCCTCAATGGCAACAATACAATACGTGCCTTGCTACCCCTACTGTCACTTGGAAAGGTGATGTCGCTTGAAGCTACGTCGGTATTTCCCCAAAGAGGAAGGGATGATGCAGCACAACGGCGCTAGGTATTTCCCTCAGATATGAAACCAAGGTTATCGAACCAGTAGGAGAACTAAGCAACACAACGTAAACAACACCTGCACACAAATAACAAATACTCGCAACCCGACGTGTAAAAGCGGCTGTCAATCCCTTTCGGGTAACGACGCCTCAAATTGGCAAACGGACGTGAATAAATTGTAGTAGATTGATAGATCGAACGCCAAATAAAATAAATAAGAATAAATTGCAGCAATGTATTTTAGTATTTTTGGTTTAATAGATCTGAAATTAAAAGCAAAGGAAAATAGAATGGAAGGGCAAATAATATTATAAATAGACCCGGAGGCCGTAGGTTTCACTAGTGGCTTCTCTCGAGAAAAATAGCAAACGGTGGGTAAACAAATTACTATTGGGCAATTGATAGAACTTCAAATAATCATGACGATATCCAGGCAATGATCATTATATAGGCATCATGTCCAAGATTAGTAGACCGACTCCTACCTACATCTACTACTGTTACTCCACACATCGACCGCTATCCAGCATGCATCTAGTGTTTTAAGTTCATGGAGAAACAAAGTAATGCAATAAGAATGATGACATGATGTAGACACGATCTATCTATGTAGAGATAGACCCCATCGTTTTATCCTTAGTAGCAACGATACATACGTGTCGGTTCCCCTTCCGCCACTGGGATCAAGCACCGTAAGATCGAACCCACTACAAAGCACCTCTTCCCGTTGCAAGATAAATATATAGATCAAGTTGTACAAAGAAAATCCAAATATCAGACAAGAAATACGAGGCTATAAGAAATCATGCATATAAGAGATCAAAGAAACTCAAATAACTTTCATGGTTATAAAAAGATAGATCTGATCATAAACTCAAAGTTCATCGGATCCCAACAAACACACCGCAAAAAGAGTTACACCATATGGATCTCCAAGAGACCATTGTATTGAGAATCAAACGAGAGAGAGGAAACCATCTAGCTACTAACTATGGATCCGAAGGTCTACAAAGAACTACTCACGCATCATCGGAGAGGCACCAATGGAAGTGGTGAACCCCTCCGTGATGGTGTCTAGATTGGATCTGGTGGTTTTGGACTCTGCGGTGGCTGGAATTTATTTGTGTCGACTCCCCTAGGGTTTCTGGAATATTGGGGTATTTATAGAGCAAAGAGGCGGTCCGGGGGGCACCCGAGGTGGGCACAACCTACTAGGGCGCGCCTGGGCCTCCAAGCGTGCCCTGGTGGGTTGTGCTCCCCTTGGAGCACCCCCCAGGCGTTGCCTTGGCCCATTGGGTGTCTTCTGGTCCATAAAAAGTCTCCATAAAGTTTCGTTGCGTTTGGACTCTGTTTGGTATTGATTTTCTGCGATGTAAAAAACATGCAAAAAACAACAACTGACGCTTGACACTATGTCAATAGGTTAGTACCAAAAATGATATAAAATGATTATAAAACATCCAAGATTGATAATATAACAACATGGAACAATAAAAAATTATAGATATTTTGGAGATGTATCAGCATCCCGAAGCTTAACTCCTGCTCGTCCTCGAGTAGGTAAGTGATGATAATAGAATTTTTGATGTGGAATGTTGCCCAACATGTCATATCATATTCTTTTCTTTATAGCATGGACATTTGTACTTTTATATTGTTCAAAGCAATAGTCTAGTTTTGACATGATAACTTAAATACTCAAGCATATCAACAAGCAACCATGTATTTCAAAATATCAATGCTAAAATAAGCTATCCCTAGCCCATCATGCTCAATCATTGATCCATTCATGAAATACACTCACATATTAACTACACCCAATACTCTAGTACGATCATAGTGCCTCCTAGTTGGTGCTTTTATAAGAGAAGATGCAGTCAAATTCATAAGTAAAAATTACATAAAGTAAAATAAAGGCCCTTTGCAAAGGGAAGTACGGATTTGTAGAGGTGCCAGAGCTCAAAGCGAAAAACTTAGAGATAAAAACATGTTGGGAGGTGTGTCTTTCCCACCAACGAAAACGACTTAGAGTTCCCAACACTTCCCATGCTAGATATATCATAGGCAGTTCCCAAAGAGAAATTAAAGTTTATTCCATTCCACCATACTTTCACTTTCCATGGCTAACCGTATCCACGGGTGCCTTCCATACCAACACTTTCCAAGGAATTTATTATTTGACAACATAAAGTAAATTCATTTTTCATTTCGGGACTGGGCATCCCTAATACCTTTGCCTTACTCTCGTGCAATGACAAGTGAATAAACACTCATCGCGATAATAACACATCTAGCATGGAAAATATTAGCCACCCCTCACCGCTCCATGAGCGGTACAAACACACAAAAGAGAAGTGTATTTGGAAAATTAGAGATGGCACATACAAATTTGCTTAGAACGGCAAAAGAATACCGCATATAGGTAGATATAGTGGATTCATGTGGCAAAACTGGTTTAAAGGTTTTTGGATGCACAAGTAGTGATCATACTTAGTGCAAAATGAAGGCTAGCAAAAAGATTGAGAAGCGACCAACCAAGAAACGAATAATCTCATAAGCGAGCATTAAGCATAATTAACACCGAATAATGCACCACAAGTAGGATATAATTTCATTGCATAATTATTGACTTTTGTGCTTGCATAGGGAATCACAAACCTTAACACCATTATTCTTACTAAAGCATAATTACTCATCAAGATGACTCACATATCACATCATCATATCTCAAAACTATTACTAAGAACCAATTTTATGATCTTCATGAAAGTTTTTATTATATCCTTATTGGATATCTATCACTTTGGGACTAATTTTCATATGTTGCTTTTGATAATCTCAAACAAATATAAGTGAAGATCATGAGCATACTATTTCTTTCTCTCAAATTAATTTAAGTGAAGCAAGAGAGAATTTCTTGAAAATTTTAATAGCTCTCAAATAAATCTAAGTGAAGCAAGAGAGCATTTCTTCAAAAATACTAAAGCACACCGTGCTCAAAAAGATATAAGTGAAGCACTAGAGCAAGTCCATAGCTCATAAAAAATTTAAGTGAAGCATAGAGAGCAATTCTAACAAGTCATGACATAATTTTGGATCTCTAAAATAGGTGTGTCCAGCAAGGGATGAAGACTTAAACACAAAATAAAACAAGCGAAGTCTCATATCATACAAGATGCTCCAAGTAAAACACATAGTATGTTACGAATAAAAATATAGCTTCGAGTAAAATACCGATGGTTGTTAGAAGAAAGAGGGGATGCCACCCGGGGGCATCCCTAAGCTTAATTGCTTGCTCTCTTTTGGATAATAGCTTGGGATGCCGGGGCATCCCCAAGCTTAAGCTTTTCTTACTCCTTATTCCTTCATCCATCGTAAGATAACCCAAAACTTGAAAACTTCAATCACACAAAACTCAATAAAAGCCGTCGTGAGATCCGTTAGTATAAGAAAAAAAATCACTACTGTAAGTGTTGTAGCAAACCAATTCATATTTTGTTATTGAATTATATCTACTGTATTCCAACTTTTCTATGGCAAAAAATCATAAAAGAAAACCATAGAGCCATCAAAATAAGCACACAACGCAAAGAAAACAGAATTAGTCAAAAACAGAACAGTCTGTACCAATCTGGATACTTCGTATACTTCTGTAACTTCAAAAACTCTGAAAAATTAGGACGACCTATGAAATTTTTATATTAATGTACTTAAGAAGGAATTGGTATTTTAACGCTCTCTGGTTAAGAATGAAAATTATTTTCGTGAGTGTAAAAGTTTCTGTTTTTTCAGCAAGATCAAACAACTATCACCCAAGAAGATCCCAAAGGCTTTACTTGGCACAAACATTAATTAAAACATAAAAAAACACATCCATAATAGTAGCATGATTGTGCAAACACTCAAGAATAGAAAGCAAAAAGCAAAAATAAATTTTATTCATTGGGTTGCCTCCCAACAAGCGATATAGTTTTACGCCCTTAGCTAGGCATAAAGCAAGGATCTAAGTTTTGTCATCCTTGTTCAACTCTTCGATCAAACACTTAGAATTCCTCAAAGATTTGGCATAAAGATTTTCAATGACAATATTCCTAGGAACAATTTTAAAGAATTCATTCTTGCCAAAGGGATCTCTTATAACTTCAACAAAATCCGGGTGGATGCTAATCATCTTAAGATCCTCTTTACTATTACTAGAAGTTGCTCCCTTGTTCTTAGTAACATGAGTAGTCTTGCTGATCTTTATGGGAGTTTTTTAAATAGTTTTAGCGGAAGCAAAAGCTGTGCTCAAATTACTACAGATTTGTTCTAGTTTATCAATCCGAGAAGGACTTTCTTCAATTCTTTCATGAATTACGGTCCCCTTCTCCTTTAACAACTTAAAAACTTCTCCCGCTTTTGACCCAATATTAGTAGCAAAATTATGCATCTTTTTATCCAAATTTTCAATATGCTCTTCAGTAAGTATTTTCTTTTCAATAGCATCTAATCTTTCCATGACATGCTCAAGAGTCAAAGTTGTTTCATTAATCATAAGGGGTGGTGATCCTACTAAATTTCCCATAGCATTAAAACCATCAAGAGAGGGACACATCAAGAAATTTCCACCGGTAATCGTATCAAGGAAGAACCTATACCAAGTGGTGATGCCCACATAAAAACAATGAAGAAGAACAACGGTATATTGCTTTCGAATAGATCTATTATCAGCATTGCAAATTCTACACCAAGCATCTTTTAAATTTTCTCCCCCCTTTGCTTAAAGTTGAGAACTTCATTCTCGGGAGTGCACGCAATAGAGGACGAACTATCCATGAAGATAAAAGCAAGCAAGATTGCACTAAAAATAGATCCGGCAAGAAAACGGCGAAAGAAAAAGAGGGCCCAATAAAACGGCAAATTTTTGGGAAGTGGGGGAGAGGAAAATGCCAAATAATGTAAATTGCGAGGATATGTGATTTGTGATTAGGAACCTGGTATATGTTGAAGATCCTCCCCGGCAACAGCGCCAGAAACTCCTTTTAATGTCGCTTGAAGCTACGTCAGTATTTCCCCAAAGAGGAAGGGGATGATGCACCACAGCGGCGGTAGTATTTCCCTCAGATATGAAACCAAGGTTATCGAACCAGTAGGAGAACCAAGCAACACAACGTAAACATCACCTGCACATAAATAACAAATACTCACAACTTTACATGTAAAAGGGTTTGTCAATCCCTTTTGGGTAACGACACCAGAAAATGGCAAACAGATGTGAATAAATTGTAGTAGATTGATAGATCGAATGCCAAATAAAATAAATAAGAATAAATTGCAGCAAGGTATTTTTATTTTTGGTTTAATAGATCTGAAATTAAAAGCAAAGGAAAATAGAATGGAAGGGGAAATAATATTAGAAATAGACCCGGAGGCCGTAGGTTTCACTAGTGGCTTCTCTCGAGAAAAATAGCAAACGGTGGGTAAACAAATTACTGTTGGGAAATTGATAGAACTTCAAATAATCATGACGATATCCAGGCAATGATCATTATATAGGCATCACGTCCAAGATTAGTAGACCGACTCCTACCTGCATCTACTACTATTACTCCACACATCGACCGCTATCCAGCATGCATCTAGTGTTTTAAGTTCATGGAGAAACAGAGTAATGCAATAAGAACGATGACATGATGTAGACACGATCTATCTATGTAGAGAT
Source organism: Triticum urartu (assembly GCF_056163025.1). NCBI lineage: Eukaryota > Viridiplantae > Streptophyta > Magnoliopsida > Poales > Poaceae > Triticum > Triticum urartu. Next base: position 625,334,553 of record NC_141874.1, on the reverse strand, counting down.
AGACCCCATCGTTTTATCCTTAGTAGCAACGATACATACATGTCGGTTCCCCTTCTGTCACTGGGATCAAGCACCATAAGATCGAACCCACTACAAAACACCTCTTCCCATTGCAAGATAAGTAGATCAAGTTGGCCAAACAAAACCCAACTGTCGGAGGAGAAATACGAGGTTATAAGCAATCATGCATATAAGAGGTCAAAGAAACTCAAATAACTTTCATGGATATAAAAAAGATAGATCTGATCATAGACTCAAAGTTCATCGGATCCCAACAAACACACCACAAAAAGAGTTACATCATATGGATCTCCAGGAGACCATTGTATTGAGAATCAAACGAGAGAGAGGAAGCCATCTAGCTACTAACTACGGACCCGAAGGTCTAGAAAGAACTACTCACGCATCATCAGAGAGGCACCAATGGAAGTGGTGACCCCATCCATGATGGTGTCTAGATTGGATCTGGTGGTTCTGGACTCTGCGGAGGCTAGAATTGATTTTCATCGACTCCCCTAGGATTTCTAGAATATTGGGGTATTTGTAGAGCAAAGAGGCGGTCCAGGGAGCACCCGAGGTGGGCACAACCCACTAGGGCGCGCCTGGGCCTCCAGGCATGCCCTGGTTGGTTGTGCTCCCCTCGGAGCACCCCCCATGCGATGCCTTGGCCCATAGGTTGTCTTCTGGTCCATAAAAAATCTCCGTAAAGTTTCGTTGCATTTGGACTCCGTTTGGTATTGATTTCCTATGATGTAAAAAACATGCAAAAAACAGCAACTGGCACTTGGCACTATGTCAATATGTTAGTACCAAAAAATGATATAAAATGATTATAAAACATCTAAGATTGATAATATAACAGCATGGAACAACAAAAATTATAGATATGTTGGAGACGTATCAAAAGGACACCGCAAGATTGAACCCAAATCTAAGCACTTCTCACATTGCAAGAAAAACCAATCTAGTTGGCCAAACCAAACCAATAGTTTGAAGAGAATTTTAAAGATATCAAATCATGCATAAAATAATTCAGAGAACATTCAAATAATATACATAGACAAGCTAATCATAAATCCACAATTCATTGGATGTCGGCAAACACACCGCAAAAAAGTAATACATCGAATAGATCTCGAAGAACATCGAGGAGAACATGGTATTGAGACTCAAAGAGAGAGAAGAAGCCATCTAGCTATTAGCTATGGACCCGTAGGTCTGTGGTAAACTACTCACGCTTCATCAGAAGGTCAATAGAGTTGATGTAGAATCCCTCCATGACCGAATCCCCCTCCGGCAGGGTGCCGGAAAAGGTCCCTAGATGGGATCTCACGGGTACAGAAGGTTGCGGCGGTGGAGAAGTGTTTTTGTGGATGCCCCTAGTGGTTTGAGGATATTTGGGAATATATAGCAGAAAGAATTAGGCTAGGAGGTGCACGAGGGGGGCACAAGGGTGGGGCACGCCCTACCCCCCTAGGCGCGCCCTTCGTCCTTGTGGCCGCCTCATGGATCCTCCGACTTCATCTCTAATTCTCCTGGTTGTCTTCTGGTCCAAGAAAAATCATCGCCAAGGTTTTATTCCTCTTGGACTCCGTTTGGTATTCCTTTTCTGTGAAACTCAAAAATAGGGAAACAACAGGAACTGGCACTGGCTCTAGGTTAATAGGTTAGTCCCAAAAATAATATAACATAGCATATTAATGCATATAAAACATCCAAAACAGATAATATAATAGCATGGAACAATAAAAAATTATAGATACATTGGAGACGTATCAATACGTTGGAGGGATTAACAACCTCTCTCACGCGCGTTGGGTTGCAAGTATTTGTTCTTTGTGTGTAGGTATCATTTATATAGTGTTCCTTGGTTCTCCTACTGGATTGATAACCTTGCTTTCATAACTGAGGGAAATACTTACCGTTGCTGTGCTGCATCATACTCTCCTCTTTGGGTTATTACCAACGTAGATACAAGCAATCACTCACCGAGAGTCAGTTGGGTAGGTCGTCTGGCTTGGTGATGCTCTGGACGCGACGAATCGAGTGGCGGGGATCGCCGGCACCTGAGGTCGAGGACGGCGGCGTTAGCTGAAGGAAATATGCCCTAGAGGCAATAATAAAGCTATTATTTTATATTTCCTTATATCAACACAAATGTTTATTATTCGTGCTAGAATTGTATTAACCGAAAACTTGATACATGTGTGGATACATAGACAAAACACCATGTCCCTAGTAAGCCTCTACTAGACTAGCTCGTTAATCAAAGATGGTTAAGTTTCCTAACCATAGACATGTGTTCTCATTTGATGAATGGGATCATATCATTAGGAGAATGATGTGTTGTAAAAGACCCGTCCATTAGCTTAGCATAATGATCGTTAAGTTTTATTGCTATTGCTTTCTTCATGACTAATACATATTCCTTTGACTATGAGATTATGGAACTCCTGGATACTGGAGGAATACCTTGTGTGCTATCAAACATCACAACGTAACTGGGTGATTATAAAGATGCTCTACAGGTATCTCCGAAGGTATTTGTTGGGTTGGCATAGATCGAGATTAGGATTTGTCACTCCGAGTATCGGAGAGGTATCTTTGGCCCCTCTCGATAATGCACATCATAATAAGCCTTGCAAGCAATGCGACTAATGAGTTAGTTGCGGGATGATGCAATACGGAATGAGTAAAGAGACTTGCCTGTAACGAGATTAAATTAGGTATGGAGATACCGACGATTGAATCTCGAGCAAGTAACATACCAATGGCAAAGGGAATAACGTATGTTGTCATAGCGGTTTGATCGATAAAGATCTTCGTAGAATATGTGGGAGCCAATATGAGCATCCAGATTCCGCTATTGGTTATTGACTGGAGAGGTGTCTCGGTCATGTCTACATAGTTCTCGAACCTGTAGGGTCCGCACGCTTAACGTTCGATGACGATTTGTATTATATGAGTTATGTGATTTGGTGACCGAATGTTGTTCGGAGTCCCGGATGAGATCACAGACATGACGAGGAGTCTCAAAATGGTAGAGAGGTGATGATTCATACATAGGACGATAGTATTTGGACATCGGAAGTGTTCTAGGGGTACCGGGTACGTATCGGGTCACCGGAAGGGGTTCCGGGCAACCCCCGGCAAACTATATGGGCGTAATGGGCCAAGAGAGGGACAGACAAGCCCCTAAGGTGCTGGTGCGTGCCCCCCCACATGGCTGGCCAAATTGGAGTAGAAAAGGGGAAGGAGGAAAGGAAAAAGGGAATAGGATTCCCCCTTCCCGCTCTTTCCTTCCTTCCCCGAATTGGAATAGGAAATGGGGGAGGCCGAATTGGGAGGACCCTCCTACTTGGGGTGCCCCCTTGGCTGCCTCTCCCCCCTCCAACCTATATATATTAGGGGGGGGCACCGCTAGAACATACACCAATAATTGTTAGCCGTGTGCGGCGCCCCCCTCCATAGTTTACGCCTCCGATCATATTGTCGTAGTGCTTAGGCGAAGCCCTGCGCGGATCATGTAACATCCCAAATTTTCAATTTGGAATGTTGTACACTAGATCATCATTGCATATCATATTTTATTGCATTTTGGTTGATCCTAGAAAATTCTACGCAACTCAAGGACCCTCGGAGAGAGTTGGGGATTTTCGTTATTTTCATATTTGAGATTTCTCAAATTCTGAAAATAGGATAATTTGATTTCATTTATTTTATCTTCAATTATTTCTATTACAAAAATATGAGAGAGGGAATAAAATGACTTTCCCAAAATAAAGAAATATTGAGGATTTAATAATAAAACCAAATAAGATTTTGTTTTGGTTTTATTTGCTATTTTATTTGAATTTAGAAAAAATGCGCGTTTTTCAAAATTGCATTTAGGCCCAAAATAAATATTCATCCAGTGCAGCTTGATTTTAGAAGCCAGGGAAAATTTATTTCGGTATTTTTGGAGTCCGTTTAGTATTCCTTTTGTTTTTTTCTGAGCGTAACTATTTTTAAAAAAACACGAACCGACCTATCGGGCCGTGTCCGACCCGGACACATGGCCCAGCCGGCCTTATAAGCCGGGGAGGAGCCCAGCCGAGCCCAAACCCTAGCGCCCCCAAAACCCTAGCGCCGCCGCCGCCCGCGCCGCCCCGCCGCCGCACCGCCCCGCCGCCGCCCCTCGCTGCCCGCCAGAGCCGGAGCCGCCGCGGCCGACCTCGCCCGCCGGAGCCGCCGCTCGCCGGAGGTTGACCTCGCCGCCGCCGGTTTTTCTCGAAAAACTGTTCGGTTTTCCGTTGGTTTTTCGTTCGTTTTTCTAGTTTCGTTTTTTAATAGATCGGTTTTTGTGGTTTATTTAATTAGCGAGCGTTCGCTCGTTCGTTCATTTTAACAAACACGTTCATCATTTAGATCCAGATAACGAACGTTCGTTCGTTAATCTGTTTGTCGTTTTTTATTTTTCTCGGATTAAATCCGCGATTTTTCTGATCGCGATTCCTGATACGATTTTCATTCTAGTATAACTTTTCGCTCGTTTATCAGAATCAGGCGATTCAAGCGCCTGGAGTTTTGTCTCGAAACCCTCTTTCCGTTTAACCAACTCAAACAAGCTTTTGCCACTGTAAAAATTGCCCTAGATCCAGAATAGTAAACAAAGCCTGTTTCTTTTGCCGTTTGTCTTTCGTTGCTTCGTTCGAGTTGATTCTTTTTGCCAACCGGAGTTCTTAAGTTGAACTTTCTGGTTAGATCTCTTATTCGAGTTTTACCTGTGCATTAGTTGAGTACTTATTGTATGCTTGTTTGTTTGCGATAGAGTACCCGGAGTGCGCCGATTGCTACTTCGAATCGCTAAGTTTTGTAGATCATCAGCAAGGCAAGTAACACTTTGATCATACCTCCTACTACCCAATTTTTATTGCATTAGATCAATCCTCACACATTGCATGATTAGGATCTAATTAAATTGTGGGTTTGGGAAGTAGATGAGGTAGTAGCTATCACCTGTTCTATTATCAAACCTTTGGGAGTTACTTCTACGTTTGCTTATTATGCCATGCTATGCCAGTAGACGTGGATTCGGTGAGTGAAATCCATGACATATGTGAGATTGTTAAATTAATGGTTTATCTAAGGTGCCAACTTAAATACACATCTGGGTGGATTGAGGCACCTGGGTATTCCAGCGATTGCCTGTTTTTTCCTTTGAACCGCCACCCAGGCTCAACAGGATCATGAGATTATTCATGCTAGAAACTTCCGTGTGCAGCCACAAGCGACTATGGGCTCTAGCATAGTTGACTAAGTCGTGCGAACTCTTATAGTGGTAGACTAGTAGATGTAGGGGAAAGTAGGTGTAACGGTCTACCCGATCGTAAGGTGCTAGCGCTTCTGAAAGACTATGTCTCGGTCATCCGTTTCTCTAACACCATGTAGTGCGAGAATCCTAATGGAGGAGATCGAGTCTTGTGGGGAAAAGTGCGCAAACCTCTGCAGAGTGTATAAACTAATCATGGTTAGCCGTGTCCCCGGTTATGGACATCTTGAGTATCTAGTACCTGGATTATCATATGAATCTCATCATGTTACTTTAACTAATTTTGTTGGGTTGTTTAATGATGATGCTTAATTGGGATTGAGAATGCTGTCAACCATTCTCAATGTTTAACAACTACCATGATAGTTAAATAAAATTTATTCCTTTTTAGTAGGGAGAAATTGGCTTTACGCAAAACTGTAACCATAGAGCTTTCCACCAGCCAAATATGCATACAGTATAGCTTGTATCTTTCATTGCTCTCTATGTGTTACATTGCCAGCATATTCCATGTGCTGACCCGTTTCGGGCTGCAACGTTCATGTTGCAGACTTTTCAGACGACGATTAAGGTGCCTTTAGGTCGTGGTTCTATACTCAGTGATGCCGTTGGAGTTGATGGACTCACTTATCTTCCATGCCTTCTGCTGTTATCGTGATTAGATGGCCTTAAGCCATATTTATTGTAATAAGTTCTCTTTTGAGACACTCGATGTAATAAGTGTGTGATTGCTACTCTGTTATAAATCCTTCAAGTACTGTGTGGTGTCAGCATTACTGATCCAGGGATGACACCTGAGCACAGAGATTGGACCGTTTTAAGGTCTGGTCGCTAAAAGATGGTATCAGAGCACACGCTGACTATAGGACACGACCACTAAGCTAAAGACCTAGATCACTACTCACTCTCTTCTCATTCTGACTTCTCATCTTTTCTACTCTTTTAGGATTGCGGATGCAAGGAACAAGTTCACACAACCGGATGAAGATACACCCTTTGGACGTCACTTGAAGGAAGTCACTAGATACCTGAACATAGGAGTACCAAGCTTCACCGGAACCTACAATGCCACTTTACCTGAAGAGGAGAGCTGGATGATTCAAGTTCAAGTTCCAGGAAGGACATTCATGCCAGTCACTGAACCCATAGACTTTTCTTTTGATGAACCAACTTGGAATCTAGGAAAGAGCATGGCAGCTCACATCACCATGGGACGCATTGGAGAAGTTTACCGCAATGATCTCAAGGATACTATCTACCAGATTTGTGGGCGCCGAGATGAGCATTGGGAGATGATCAGCACCAGGAAGGATAGATCAATTGCAGCTTTTATCCAGGAGTTAAACCAGCACATTTGACGTCAGGAAAACCAGATGTGCTCCGACATGATAGATCTGAAGAAGGCGAGGACAAGAATCAAGGAACTGGAGGAAGAACTCAAGGCCACACATGAAGATTATGAAGAGGAAATCGAAGTACTAGTGGACAAGAATGCCGACCTAACAATGAAGATTGGAATATTTATGGGAGGCCCTACCCCAGTAGAAGAAGACAAAGAACCCAAGGAGATTCGCCCGGAAGACTACATCATCATCGACGACACCGACTCGGATCCAGATGGTAGCGATGATGACTATGTTGATGAAGCTGGAGCAGATATCATGGAGTCTGCAACCGAAGAATATTTCTAGTAGACCACCCCATCAGTAGTAGTAGTCCACCTTGTAAATATAGTAGTCCGAGCACTTTTGCGATAGTTAGATCGATTGTATGCCCTTGTTTGATTGATTGAATGAAGTGAATTGTTTGCTTTTGCCTCATGTGCATATGGGTAGTGTTTTCTCTCTAGACCCCTCTCTATTCTTAAATCTCATCTTTTCTCAACCCTCAGATGCCTCCGAGACGTGACCCCTGATTTACCTTCCCACCGGAGCTCACTCAGTTGATCCAGCAGTAGAACACATTGATGCAGTTGTTAGTCCAGAATTAGAATCAGGGGAACAACAACAACAACCCACCACCACCACCTGTTGATCACTTAGCCCGTTTTCTTAGGCCGAATCTGCCGATGTTTTCCAGTAGCACCGAGCTGATAGTAGCAGATGATTGGCTCCGCAAGACAGCAAGGGAGTTGACTACGGCAGGGTGCACAGATGTGGAAAAGGTGAAGTTTGCCGCACATCAGCTTGAAGGACCCGCAGCATCATGGTGGGAGAATTTCACAGCCACTTTCCCTGTCGACACTGTCACATGGGACCAGTTCCAACAGGCTTTCCATACTGCCCATGTTTCAGCAGGAGCTATGGCCATGAAGAAGCGAGAGTTTTGCAATTTGCGCCAAGGAGGACGGACAGTTGGCCAGTATGTGGAGGACTTCAGTAAGTTAGCACGTTATGCCCCAGATGACGTAGCTACGGATGTAGCTAAGCAGGAGAAGTTTCTGGAAGGACTGAATGATGAGTTGAGCATGCAGTTGATGGTAGAAACCTTCAACAACTACCAGGAGTTGGTAGATCGTGCTCTCATGATTGAAGGGAAGCAACAGGAGATTGAGAATCGCAAGAGGAAGTATGGACAAGTGAAGTACAATTCAGGAGCTCAGCAGAAGCCACGTTTTACCCCTAGACCGGGAGGACATTTTCAGCATACCCATGGAGGAGGTAGCTCGCACAATCACAATGGTACCAAGAATGGTAATGGGAATGGAGGAAGCAACGGCCAGAACCGCACCAACCCATCAACCCCAGCCAAGAGAGACCTGAGCCAAGTCACTTGTTTCAAGTGCCAGAAGACGGGACATTATGCAAATGAATGTCCTGAATCCCAGAATGGAAATGGCACTGGAAGCTCTGGGAAGAAGCCGAACCCTTTCAACAGGGGACAGGTGAACCACGTTAACGTGGAGGAGGTTGAAGAGAAGCCGGGTGCAGTAATCGGTAAGTTTTTGGTTAAGTCATTTACTGCACTCGTTCTTTTTGATACTGGTGCATCACATTCATACATATCAAGGGGATTCGTGGATAAGTATAAGCTGCCCACCAAAGTTCTTAGAACACCTATGTTAGTAAGCTCACCAGGAGCGGAGTATATGGCTAGTAAGGGATGTTTTCAAGTGCCATTGAGTATAGGTAGGCATGTGTTTCCCTCGGATTTGCTCATTTTGGAATCACAAGGATTGAATGTAATTCTGGGTATGGATTGGCTGTCGATGTATGGACGAAACATCGATTGCGCCAGTAAGTCAATTTTTCTTACCACCCCAGAAGGGAGAAGGATCAAGTATGTATCCCGGCATGTGCCAAAGAGGACTCAAGTAAATTGTCTAACAGGAGTTGTGTAGGAGGAAGTACCAGCAGTGAAGGATTTCCCTAATGTATTTCTAGAAGAATCGTCAGGCATGCCACCGGATAGAGATATTGAGTTTTTGATTGAGCTTTTGCCAGGCACAGGGCCAATATCTAAGAGACCATATAGGATGCCCTCAAAGGATTTGGTGGAGATTAAGAAGCAGATTAAGGAGTTACTAGATAAAGGTTATATTCGCCCAAGTTCTTCGCCTTGGGGATCGCCAGTACTTCTAGTGGAGAAGAAGGATGGATCGTTAAGGATGGTTGTTGATTATTGAGGAATGAATGAAGTAACCATCAAGAACAAGTACCCACTACCGATGATCAATGATCTGTTTGATCGATTGCAAGGAGCTAAGGTATTTTCCAAGATCGATCTGCGATCAGGATACCATCAGTTGAAGATTCGAGAACAGGATATACCTAAGACGGCTTTTACCACCAGGTATGGGCTATACGAGTATACCGTTATGTCATTTGGTCTGACTAATGCACCTGCATATTTTATGAACATGATGAACAAAGTGTTTATGGAGTTTTTGGATAAGTTCTTCGTAGTGTTCGTTGATGATATCCTGGTTTACTCGAAGAACGAAGAGGAGCATAAGGAGCATTTGCGTTTGGTACTTGGTAAACTCATAGAACATCAGTTATATGCCAAGTTTAGCAAATGTGAGTTTTGGTTGAAGGAAGTTGGATTTCTCGGACACGTTATATCTGGAGAAGGTATAACAGTAGATCCCACCAAGGTTGACACTGTGACAAATTGGGAAGCGCAACAACAGTTGGAGAGATCTGGAGTTTTCTTGGACTTGCAGGATACTACCGGAGATTTATTGAAAATTTCTCGAAGATTGCAAAGCCTATGATGGAGTTGCTGAAGAAGGATACCAAGTTCATATGGACTGAGGAATGTGAGGCCAGTTTCTAGGAGTTGAAGACACGTTTGGTTACATCACCTATGTTGATTTTGCCAGATCAAACCAAGGATTATGAGGTGTATTGCGATGCTTCACGTCGAGGACTTGGAGCAGTGCTTATGCAAGAAGGAAGAGTTGTTTCATATGCCTCACGACAGCTTAAGCCTCATCAGTTGAATTATTCTACGCATGATTTGGAGTTAGCAGCCGTAGTGCATGCATTCAAAACCTGGAGACACTTTCTCATTGGAAATCATTGTGAGGTGTACACGGATCACAAGAGTTTGAAGTATATTTTCATGCAGAAGGAGTTGAATCTCAGAAAAAGGAGATGGTTGGAGCTCATCAAGGATTATGATATGAGATTGCATTATCACCCTAGAAAGGCTAACATAGTAGCCGATGCGCTGAGTCGTAAGAGCCATGTCAACACACTAATGACGGGAGATTTACCAAGAGAGTTAGCCAAGAATCTTCATGAGCTATGTTTGGAGATAGTTCTGAGAGGCTATGTAGCAACATTGGAGATTCAGTCTACTTTGATGTACAATATCAGAGAAGCTCAAAGGACTGACAAGGAGATCACTTCTATTAAAGAGAAAATGAGCAAGGGAAAAGCTAAAGGATTTCGTGAGGATGAGCACAATACCTTATGGTTTGAAGACCGTGTTTATGTGCCTAATGATTCAGAGATCAGGAAGTTAATTCTACAAGAGGCCCATGATTCACCATATTCGATTCACCCAGGAAATACCAAGATGTATTTGGATTTGAAGGATATTTTCTGGTGGACCGGAATGAAGAAGGATATTGCGGAGTATGTAGCAGTTTGTGATGTATGTCAGAGAGTGAAGGCGGAGCATGAGAAGCCAGCAGGATTGCTATAGCCATTGCTGATACCCGAATGGAAGTGGGATAAGTTAGGAATGGATTTTATCACAGGATTGCCCAGAACACGTTCATGCTATGAATCGATTTGGATTGTAGTCGATCGTTTGACAAAGGTAGCTCATTTCATTCTAGTGAAGACTACCTATACCAGTGCAAAGTTGGCAAAGATATACATGACCAGAATCGTATGTGTGCATGGAGTTCCAAGGAGCATTGTATCAGATAGAGGAATCCAGTTTACCTCAAAATTCTGGAATCAGTTGCATGAAACTTTGGGTACCAGGCTAGAGTTCAGTATAGCTTTCCATCCACAGATAGATGGACAAACCGAGAGAGTCAATCAGATTTTGGAGGATATGCTGAGAGCTTGTGTGCTAGATTACGGATCTAGTTGGGACGAGAATTTGCCATATGCAGAGTTCTCTTATAACAACAGTTATCAATCTAGTTTGAAGATGGCCCCTTTCGAAGCCTTGTACAGAAGGAGGTGCAGGACCCCATTGTCGTGGGATGAAGTTGGAGACCGCCAGTTGTTTGGACCGGATCTGATTAAGAAGTCTGAACAGAAAGTAAAATTGATTCGCGATAGGCTCAAGGTAGCCCAATCCAGGAAGAAGAGCTATGCAGATTCTAAACGCAAGGAGACAGTTTACGAAGTCGGAGACCGAGTTTATCTTCGAGTATCTCCACTTCGAGGAGTTAAGTGCTTTGGAGTTAAGGGAAAGTTAGCGCCATTTTGTAGGCCCATACAAAGTTTTGGATCGTATGGGAGAAGTAGCCTACAAGTTGGAGTTGCACAAAGGATTGTCAGGAGTTCACAACGTGTTCCACGTTTCCCAGTTGAAGAAGTGCCACGCAGAGATGGCTGATATACCGCTGAGAGATACAGTGCCGCTGGAAGCAATTTAGTTGGACAGTGATTTGACCTATGAAGAGAAACCAGTCAAGATTCTAGAATATGCCAGTCGAGTCACCCGCAGCAAGGTTCTAAAGTTTTGCAAAGTTCAGTGGAGCCACCACACGGAGGATGAAGCCACCTGGGAGCGAGAGGAAGAATTGCTGAAGGACCACCCACACCTATTTTCTAGCCAACCCGAATCTCGAGGGAGAGATTCATCTTAAGGGGGTAGGTTTGTAACATCCCGAAATTTCAGTTTGGAATGTTATACACTAGATCATCATTGCATATCATATTTTATTGCATTTTGGTTGATCCTAGAAAATTCTACGCAACTCAAGGACCCTCGGAGAGAGTCGGGGATTTTTGTTATTTTCATATTTGAGTTTTCTCAAATTCTGAAATAGAATCATTTGATTTCATTTATTTTATCTTCAATTATTTCTATTACAAAAATATGAGAGAGGGAATAAAATGAATTTCCCAAAATAAAGAAATATTGAGGATTTAGTAATAAAATCAAATAAGATTTTATTTTGGTTTTATTTGCTATTTTATTTGAATTTAAAAAAACTGCGTGTTTTTCAAAATTGCATTTGGGCCCCAAATAAATGTTCATCCTGTGCGGCTTGATTTTAGAAGCCGGGGAAAATTTATTTCGGGATTTTTGGAGTCCGCTTAGTATTCCTTTTTTCTGAGCGTAACTATTTAAAAAAACGCGAACCGACCTATCGGGCCGTGTCCGACCCGGACACTTGGCCCGGCCGGCCTTATAAGCCAGGGGAGGAGCCCAGCCGAGCCAAACCCTAGCGCGCCCAAAACCCTAGCGCCGCCGCCGCCCGCCAGAGCCGAAGCCGCCGCCGCCGACCTCGCCCGCTGAAGCCGCCGCTCGCCAGAGGTTGACCTCGCCGCCGCCGGTTTTTCTCAAAAAACCATTCAGTCTTCTGTCGGTTTTTTGTTCGTTCTTTTAGTTTCATTTTTTTAATAGATCGGTTTTTCCGGTTTATTTAATTAGCGAGCGTTCGCTCGTTTGTTCGTTTTAACGAACGCGTTCATCATTTCGATCCAGATAACGAACGTTTGTTCGTTAATCTGTTTGTCGTTTTTCTTTTTCTCGGATTAAATCCGCGATTTCTCTGATCGCGATTCCTGATCCGATTTTCGTTCTAGTATAACTTTTCGCTCGTTTATCGGAATCAGGCGATTCAAGCGCCTGGAGTTTCGTCTCGAAACCCTCTTTCCGTTTAACCAACTCAAAGAAGTTTTTGCCACTGCAAAAATTGCCCTAGATCCAGAATAGTAAATGAAGCTTGTTTCTTTTGTCGTTTGTCTTTCGTTGCTTCGTTCGAGTTGATTCTTTTGGCCAACCGAAGTTCTTAAGTTGAACTTTCTGGTTAGATCTCTTATTCGAGTTTTACCTGTGCATTAGTTGAGTACTTATTGTCTGCTTGTTTGTTTGCGATAGAGTACCCGGAGTGTGTCGCTTGCTACTTCGAATCGCTATGTTTTGCGGATCATCAGCAAGGCAAGTAACACTTTGATCATACCTCCTACTACCCAGTTTTTATTGCATTAGATCAATGCTCACACATTGCATGATTAGGATCTAATTAAATTGTGGGTTTGGGAAGTAGATGAGGTAGTACCTATCACCTGTTCTATTATCAAACCTTTGGGAGTTACTTCTACGTTAGCTTATTATGCCATGCTATGCTAGTAGACGTGGATTGGGTGAGTGAAATCCATGACAGATGTGAGATTCTTAAATTAATGGTTTATCTAAGGTGGCAACTTAAATACACATCCGGGTGGATTGAGGCACCTGGGTATTCCAGCGATTTCCTGTTTTTTATTTTGGACCGCCACCCAGGCTCAAAGGGATCATGAGATTATTCATGCTAGAAACTTCCGTGTGCAGCCACAAGCTACTATGGGCTCTAGCATAGTTGACTAAGTCGTGCGAACTCTTACAGTGGTAGACTAGCAGATGTAGGGGAAAGTAGGTGTAACGGTCTACCCGATCGTAAGGTGCTAGCGCTTCTGAAAGACTATGTCTCGGTCATCCGTTTCTCAAACACCATGTAGTGCGAGAATCCCAACGGAGGAGATCGAGTCATATGGGGAAAAGTGCGCAACCTCTGCAGAGTGTATAAACTAATCATGGTTAGCCGTGTCCCCGGTTATGGACATCTTGAGTATCTAGTACCTGGATTATCATATGAATCTCATCATGTTCTTCAATTAATTTTGTTGGGTTGTTTAATGATGATGCTTAATTGGGATTGAGAATGCTGTCAACCATTCTCAATGTTTAACAACTACCATGATAGTTAAATAAAATTTATTCCTTTGCAGTAGGGAAAAATTGGCTTTACGCAAAACTGTAACCATAGAGCTTTCCACCAGCCAAATATGCATACAGTATAGCTTGTATCTTTCATTGCTCTCTATGTGTTACATTGCCAGCATATTCCATGCGCTGACCTGTTTCAGGCTGCAACATTCATGTTGCAAACTTTTCAGACGACGATTAAGGTGCCTTTAGGTCGTGGTTCTATACTCAGTGATGCCATTGGAGTTGATGGACTCACTTATGTTCCAAGCCTTCCGTTGTTATCGTGATTAGATGGCCTTAAGCCATATTTATTGTAATAAGTTCTCTTTTGAGACACTCGATGTAATATGTGTGTGATTGCTACTCTATTATAAATCCTTCAAGTACTGTGTGGTGTCAGCATTACTGATCCAGGGATGACACCTGAGCACAGAGATTGGACCATTTGAGGTCTGGTCGCTACAGATCACTTCACCATCACTGTCACCACGCCATCATCCTGGTGAAACTCTCCCTCGACACTTTGATGGATCAAGAGTTCGAGGGATGTCATCGAGCTGAACATGTGCAGAACTCGGAGGTGCTGTACGTTTGGTGCTTGATCGGTCAGAACGAGAAGAAGTTCGACTAGATCAACTGCATTGTCAAACACTTCCGCTTTCGATCTACGAGGGTACGTGGACACAGTCTCCCCTTCTCGTTGCTATGCATCTCCTAGATAGATCTTGCGTGAGCATAGGAAATTTTTGAAATTGCATACTACGTTCCCCAACAGTGGCATTTGAGCCAGGTTTATGCGTAGATGATATGCACGAGTAGTAGACAAAGAGTTGTGCCAATGTCTTATTTTGATCCGGCGGTATTGTTGGATGAAGTGGCCCGGCCAACCTTACATGACCACATTCATGAGACCGGTTCCATCGACAGCAACTAGTTATGCATAAAGGTGACTGGCGGGTGTCTGTTTTTCCAACTTTAGTTTAATCGGATTTGACTGCGGCCGGTCCTTGTTGAAGGTTAAAACAGCAAACTTGATAAATCACCATTGTGGTTTTGATGCATAGGTAAGAATAGTTCTTACTAGAAGCTCGTAGAAGGCACGTAAAACTTGCAACAACAAAGTAGAGGATGTATAACTTGTTTTTGCAGGGCATTTTGTGATGTGATATGGTCAAGACATGATGTGATATACGTTATTGTATGAGATGATAATGTTTTTGTAGAAGTTATCGGCAACTGGCAGGAGCCTTATGGTTGTTGATTTATTGTATGAAATGCAAATGCCATGTAATTGCTTTACTTTATCACTATGCGTTTGCGATAGTTGTAGAAGCAATAGATGGCGAGACAGCCACAATGCTACGATGGAGATCAAGGTGTCAAGCCGGTGACGATGGAGATCATAACGGTGCTTTGGAGATGGAGATCAAAGGCACAAGATGATGATGGCCATATCATGTCACATATTTTGATTGTATGTGATGTTTATCTTTTTGCATCTTATTTTGCTTAGTACGGCGGTAGCATTATAAGATGACCCCTCAGTAAAATTTCAAGGTATAAGTGTTCTCCCTGAGTATGCACCGTTGTGACAGTTAGTCATGCCAAGACACCACGTGATGATCGGGTGTGATAAGCTCTATGTTCACATACAATGGGTGCAAGAAAGTTTTGCACATGCGGAATACTCGGGTTAAACTTGACGAGCCTAGCATGTACAGACATGGCCTCGGAACACTGGAGACTGAAAGGTCGAACGTGAATCATATAGTAGATATGATCAACATAGAGATGTTCACCATTGGAAACTACTCCATCTCATGTGATGATCAGACATGGTTTAGTTGATATGGATCACGTGATCATTTAGATGACTCGAGGGATGTCTATCTAAGTGGGAGTTCTTAAGTAATATGATTAATTGAACTTAATTTATCATGAACTTAGTCCTGATAGTATTTGCATATCTATGTTATAGATCAATAGCTCGCGTATAGCTCCCCTGTTTTATTTTGATATGTTCCTATAGAAAACTAAGTTGAAAGATGATATGCTCCCGTGATCTGATGATTATCCTTGTTGCTGCACAGAAGAATCATGCCCTTGATGCGTTGCTAGGTGACAGAACTTTTGCAGGAGAAAATGTAGTCGTTATGAACGTTTGACAAGCTTGGTATGATGACTACTTGATAGTTTAGTGCACCATGCTTCACGACTTAGAACCGGGACTTCAAAAATGTTTTGAATGCCACGAAGCATATGAGATGTTCCAAGAGTTGAAATTGATATTTGAGACTCATGCCCATGTCAAGAGGTTTGAGACCTCTGACGAGTACTTTGCCTACAAGATGGAGGAGAATGGCTCAGCCGGTGAGCATGTACTCAGAATGTCTGGGTAGTACAATGGCTTGAATCAAGTGGGAGTTAATCTTCCAGATAAGATAGTGATTGACAGAGTTCTCTAGTCACTATCACCAAGCTACTAGAACTTCGTGATGAACTATAATATACAAGGGATGACGAAAACGATTCCTGAGCTCTTTGCGATACTGAAATCAGCGAAGGTAGAAATCAAGAAAAAGCATCAAGTGTTGATGGTTGACAAGACCACTAGTTTCAAGAAAAAGGGCTAAGGAAAAGAAAGGGAACTTCTAGAAGAATGACAAGCAAGTTGCCACTCCCGTGAAGAAACCCAAAGCTAGACCTAAGCCTGAAACTGTGTGCTTCTACTACAAAGGGAATGGTCACTGGAAGTGGAACTACCCCAGATACTTGGCGGATAAGAAGGATGGGAAAGTGAACAAAGGTATATTTGATATACATGTTATTGATGTGTACTTTACTAGTGTTCATAGTAACCCTAGGGTATTTGATAGCGTTTCAGTTGCTAAGATTAGTAAATCAAAACAGGAGTTGCAAAATGAACAAAGACTAGTTAAAGTGCAAGGTGACGATGTGTGTTGGAAGTGATTCCAAGGTTGATAAGATCACCATCGCACACTCCTTCTACCTTCGGGATTATTGTTGAACCTAAATAAATGTTATTTGGTGTTTGCATTGAGCATGAATATGATTGGATCATATTTATTGCAAATATAGTTATTCATTTAAGTCAGAGAGTAATTGTTGTTCTGTTTACATGAATAAAACCTTCTATGGTCATACACCCAGTGTAAATGGTTTATTGAATCTCGATCGTATTGATACACATATTCATAATATTGATGCCAAAAGATGCAAAGCTGATAATGATAGTGCAACATATTTGTGGCACTGCCGGTTAGATCATATTGGTGTACAGCGCATGAAGAAACTCCATGTGGATGGACTTTTGGAATCACTTGATTATGAATCATTTGATGCTTGCAAACCATGCCTCATGGGCAGGATGACTAAAACTCTGTTCTCGGGAACAATGGAGCGAGCCACAGACTTACTGGAAATAATACATACTGATGTATGTGGTCCGATGAGTGTTGAGGCTCGTGGCGGGTATCGTTATTTTCTGACCTTCACAGATGATTTGAGCAGATATGGGTATACCTACTTAATAAAACACAACTCTGAAACATTTGAAAAGTTCAAAGAATTTCAGAGTGAAGTGGAGAATCATGGTAACAAGAAAATAAAGTTTCTACGATATGATCACGAAGGCGAATATCTGAGTTATGAGTTAGGCCTTGATTTAAAACAATGAGGAATAGTTTCACAACTCACGCCACCTGGACCACCATAGTGCAATGGTCTGTCCGAACGTTGTGACCGTACTTTATTAGATATGGTGCGATCTATGATGTCTCTTACCAATTTACCACTATCGTTTTGGGGTTATGCATTAGAGACAACTGCATTCACATTAAATAGGGCACCGTCTAAATCCATTGAGGTGACACCGTATGAACTATGGTTTGGCAAGAAACCAAAGATGTTTTTTCTTAAACTGTGGGGTTGCGATACTTATGTGAAAATGTTTCAAACTGATAAGCTCGAACCCAAATCAGAGAAGTGCATCTTCATAGGATACCTAAAAGAAACTATTGGGTACACCTTCTATCAGAGATCCGAAGGAAAGATTTTTGTTGCTAAGAATGGATCCTTTCTAGAGAAGGAGTTTCTCTTGAAAGAGGTGAGTGGGAGGAAAGTAGAACTTGATAAGGTAATTGTACCTTCTCTCGAATTGGAAAGTAGCTCATCACAAAAATCAGTTCCAGTGATGTCTACACCAACTAGAGAGGAAGCTAGTGATAATGATGATGAAACTTCAGATCAAGTTACTACCGAACCTCGTAGGTCAACTAGAGCATGTTCCCCACTAGAGTGGTACGGTAATCCTATTCTGGAAGTCATGTTACTAGACCATGATGAACCTACAAACTATGAGGAAGCGATGATGAGCCCAGATTCCAATAAATGGCTTGAGGCCATGAAATCTGAGATAGGATCCATGTACGAGAACAAAATGTGGACTTTTGTGGACTTGCCCGATGATCGGCAACCATTGAGAATAAATGGATCTTTAAGAGGAAGATGGACGCTGATGATAGTGTTACTATCTACAAAGCTCGACTTTTCACAAAAATGTTTTCAACAAGTTCAAGGTGTTGACTACGATGAGATCGGGCTTGACGACGGCCGTGACAACACCGAGGGCGATGGTCGCCGCGCAGGGTGCTTCCCCGAAGACAGCGACGGCGACTACGAGCTCGGCCTTGACGACGGCCGTGACGACTCAGAGGGCGAGCTTGCCCTTATCGACGGCCGCGGTTCGTCTAGCGATGGCAGCTCCTTCTCCAGCGAGAGCACCAGAAGCGGTGGCTACGACCAGCCACCACGCTACCGGGCTCGCTTCGAGGATGGTGGCGGGTCATCGTGCCACCATGCTTCGGTGAAGCATGAGGAAGGCTCAGGCTAAGCTGAGTCCGGGAGGCCCTTGGAACCAGGCCTCACGAGCTGCTGCGGTCGCTCGGGCCGCTTTTGTTTAACCTTTCCTTTCTTCCTGCATTTGAAAAAGAAAGAAGAGGGCCCTGCAGGGGCGTGTAATGAACCATGGCATTTATGCTGCTATGCTACGTTTGTTGTTCCGGTGTTATGCTGCGGTGTTTGTGCTTCAAATGGGTAGGGTAGGATAACCTTAGCTTGATATACCTGTAGTATTCTTCCCTCTCGTGATGTCGCGTTCTCCATCATCTCGTGAGGTCCCCTTACTGTTGGCTCAGGGGTTGCTAGCCTCAGGAGGCATCATGAAGCTGTAGAATCATTAGAAAATTTTGTCGGGTGTCCTGTTCTGCCTTGCGTGAGTCCTCAGGCGCGAGCTAGTCACGGCTTAGTGCATCGCGTCGCGGTACCCGGGGGGCACGGACTTAAGGAGATGTGCCAACCACAAGCTAGGTCGAGAGCGTATCTCAAGGATAGAAAAATCTAAGGCCCTGGGGGACAGGGCTGTGGCGAAGTATGTTCGTGACGCGGGATAGGCCCGACGTGCACGTACATACCTGCCCAGGCCTACGCGCGAGACGCGCGAGGAAGAGCAGCGGGCAACTGCCATCCATCCAGGGCCGTGACCGGCGGTCAAGAGAAAAGGCGAGAGGGAAATCCAACTTGGCAATCCGAAATGCGAGAACTCAAAATTCCACTAAGAAATATCACAAACCAACTACAGAAAGCAAGCAATTGAACAGTCGCGTCCAACACCTAGTCTAGTCTTCTCACCAGCACGAAGCTAAGTGCTGCCACTAGGACGTGGGAGGGAGCCCCCAAGGCCTGAGAGCGGCTCTCCGGAGACTCCGGGGCGTGTACAGTGATACGTCTCCATCGTATCTACTTTTCCAAACATGTTTGCCCTTGTTTTGGACTCTAACTTGCATGATTTGAATGGAAGTAACCCAGTTGATGCTATTTTTAGCACAATTGCCATGGTGTTATTTTTGTGCAGAAATAGAAGTTCTCGGAATGACCTGAAAAACAACGGAGAATATTTTTTTAATATAGAAAAAATACTAGCGAAAGAATCAAGGCCAGGGGGCCCACACCCTGTCCACGAGGGTGGGTGCGCGCCTACCCCCTAGCCGCGCGCCCTGCCTCGTGGGCCCCCTGACGCTCCACTGACCTCAACTCCAACTCCATATATTCATGTTCAGGGAGAAAAAACAGGGAGAAGGATTCATCATGTTTTACGATACAGAGCCGCCGCCAAGCCCTAATCTCTCTTGGGAGGGCTGATCTGGAGTCCGTTCGAGGCTCCGAAGAGGGGAATCCGTCGCCATCGTCATCATCAACCTTCCTCCATCACCAATTTCATGATGCTCACCACCGTACGTGAGTAATTCCATCGTAGGCTTGCTGGACAGTGATGGGTTGGATGAGATTTATCATGTAATCGAGTTAGTTTTAGTAGGGTTTGATCCCTATTATCCACTATGTTCTGAGATTGATGTTGCTATGACTTTGCTATGCTAAATGCTTGTCACTAGGGCCCAAGTGCCATGATTTCAGATCTGAACCTATTATGTTTTCATGAATATATGTGAGTTCTTGAACTTATCTTGCAAGTCTATAGTCACCTATTATGTGTTATGACCCGTTAACCCCGAAGTGACAATAATCGGGATACTTACCGGTGATGACCGTAGTTTGAGGAGTTCCTGTATTCACTAAGTGTTAATGCTTTGTTCCGGTACTCTACTAAAAAGGAGGCCTTAATATCCCTTAGTTTCCAATAGGACCCCGGTGCCACGGGAGGGTAGGACAAAAGATGTCATGCAAGTTCTTTTCCGTAAGCACGTATGACTATATTCGGAATACATGCCTACATTACATTGATGAACTGGAGCTAGTTCCGTATCACCCTATGTTATAACTATTGCATGAGGAATCACATCCGACATAATTATCCATCTCTGATCCATTGCCTACGAGATTTTCACATATTGATCTTCGCTTATTTACTTTTCTGTTGCTACTGTTACAATCACTATAAAACCAAAACTATTACTTTTGCTACCATTCCACTACTATCATATTACTTTGCTACTAAATATTTTGCTGCAGATATTAAGTTTTCTAGGTGTGGTTGAATTGACAACTCAGCTACTAATACTTGAGAATATTCTTTGTCTCCCCTTGTGTCGAATCAATAATTTGGGTTGAATACTCTACCCTCGAAAACTATTCTGATCCCTTATACTTGTGGGTTATCAAGACTATTTTCTAGCGCTGTTGCCGGGGAGCATAGCTATATTCTTTAAGTCACTTGGGATTTATATCTGATGATAACTATGAAGAACTTGAAAGATAAAAGAACCAAGATTTTTTCCTCAACTACGAGGGAAGGTAAGGAACTGTCATCTAGCTCTGCACTTGATTCACCTTCTGTTTTTAGTAAACTTGCGACACCTACTCCTGTTATTCATTCTGATATGTCGCATGTTATTGATGATGCCACTTCTGCTTTGCATGATACTTATGATGAAACTACTTCTATGCTTGATAATACTGTGCCACTAGGTGAATTTCTTGATGAACAACTTGCTAGGGTTAGAGAGAATGAAATTATTGAAACTGGTAATATTGATGAAAGTGATGATGAAGATTCTCCCCCTAGATATGAATTGCCTGTTGTGCCTGAGGGTTATGTTATGGATGAAGAAACTGCTAGAGACTTTTTAGCTTGCAATGATAGATATGATCTTAAGAAACTATTAGCTAAGATGAAAGAAGAATCTTTTAATGCTTGAATGAAATATGACCCTGCTTTTGCTACTTTACCTATCTGTATTTCTGATAAGGATTATGATTTCTCTGTCAACCCTGAGTTAATTACTTTGGTTGAATCTAATCCTTTTTATGGCTATAAATCTGAAACTGTTGTGGCATATCTTACTAAATTAAATGATATAGCCACCCTGTTCACTAATGATGAGAAAACTCGCTATTACATTATCCTTAAGTTGTTTCCGTTCTCATTAAAGGGTGATGCTAAAACATGCATGGTTTAATTCTCTTGATCCTGGTTGTGTGCATAGTCCCTAGGATATTATTTATTACTTCTCTGCTAAATATTTCCCTGCTCATAAGAAAGAAGCTGCCTTACGGGAAATATATAATTTTGTGCAAATTGAAGAAGAGAGTATCCCACAAGCTTGGGGGAGGCTCCTCCAATTACTTAATGCTTTGCCTGATCATCCTCTCAAGAAAAATGAAATACTTGATATCTTTTATAATGGACTAACTGATGCTTCCAAAGACCACTTAGATAGTTGTTCTAGTTGTGTTTTCAGGGAAAGAACAATTGATAAAGCTAAGAGTAATGAAAATGATTGGACACTTCCTGGACCAACTCCTAAGCCAACTCCGAAGAAAATGGGTATTCTATTTATCAGTCCCGAAGATATGCAAGAGGCAAAGAAATCTATGAAAGAAAAAGGTATTAAAGCTGAAGATGTTAAGAATTTACCACCTATTGAAGAAATACATGGTCTTGATAACCCGACACAGGTAGTAAAGGTAAATTCTCTCTATAGATTTCATGAAGGTGATATCCCTCGTTATAAGTCTGCTAGCCAATGCTTAGATGAGTTTGATAATTTTATTGTTAAACAAGAAAACTTCAATGCTTATGTTCGTTGACAATTGAAACGCAATGCTAATATAGTTGAACACTTGAGTGATTATATGTCTAGAGTTAAAGGTGAACTTAAACTTATAGCAAACATGCTTCTATGGTTACCACTCAAGTAGAACAAGTACTTAAGGCTCAGAATGATTTGCTCAATGAATTAAATAATAAGAAAAATGATAATGTTGTTAGAGTTATGACTAGAGCGGGTAAAATGACTCAGGAACCTTTGTATCCTGAGGGCCACCGTAAGAGAATTGAGCAAGATTCTCAGAGAACTAATGTCGATGCACCTAGTTCTTCTAAGAAGAAGAAAAAGAAAAATAATAGGACTTTGCATGCTTCTAGTGAACATGTGGTTAACACACCTGAGAATCCCAATGATATTTCTATTTCTGATGCTGAAACACAATCTGGTAATGAACATGAACCTAGTGATAATGTTAATAATGATGTTCATGTTGATGCTCAACCTAGAAATGACAATGATGTAGAGATTGAACCTGCTGTTGATCTTGATAACCCACAATCAAAGAATCAACATTATGATAAGAGAGACTTTGTTGCTAGGAAGAATGGTAAAGAAAGAGAACCATGGGTTCAGAAGCCCATGCCTTTTCCTCCTAAACCATCCAATAAAAAGGATGATGAGGATTTTGAGCGCTTTGTTGAAATGATTAGACCTATCTTTTTGCGTATGTGTTTGACTAATATGCTTAAAATGAACCCCTATGCTAAGTACCTGAAGGATATTGTTACTAATAAAAGAAAGATACCGGAAGCTGAAATTTCCACCATGCTTGCTAATTACACTTTTAAGGGTGGAATACCAAAGAAACTTGGAGATCCAGGAGTACCAACTATACCATGCTCCATTAAAAGAAACTATGTTAAAACTGCTTTATGTGATCTTGGAGCCGGTGTTTGTCTTATGCCTCTCTCTTTATATCGTAGACTTGATTTGAATAAGTTGACACCTACTGAAATATCTTTGCAAATGGCTGATAAATCAACTGCTATACCTGTCAGTATTTGTGAGGATTTGCCTATTGTGGTTGCAAATGTTACTATTTTAACGGACTTGGTTATTCTTGATATTCCCGAGGATGATAGTATGTATATTATTCTCGGAAGACCCTTTTTCAATACTGCAGGGGCTGTTATTGGTTGCAACAAAGGCAATGTCACTTTTCATGTTAATGGTAATGAGCATACGGTACACTTTCCGAGGAAACAACCTCAAGTCCACAGTATTAATTCTATTGAAAATTTTCAACAATTACTATTGGAGGTTTTGAATTTCCTCTTCCTACTCTCAAGAAGTAATATGATATTCTTATTGTTGGGGACGTGCATATCCCCGTTGAGGTAACCTAGTGTTATTCAAAATTTCTCCGATTTCATGTTATTCGAAATGAGTTTGTTAACAAGACTTGCTCAAACTTGTTAGTAGATTCCTTTTGATGAGCATGAGATGGATGAAGTTAGAAAACACAACTCTCTGTACCCTCTTTTTACTTTCTGTTATTTAGTTTAAATAAAGCAAAAATAGCATTTTCTGTCAGTTTTCTGAATTATCCTTGCAATAGAAAATACCCTAAAAATAAAAGTTCTCCAAATGCCCTGAAAATTTAATATGATTTTTTCTGGAATATTTAAGAATTATTGGCACTGAGAACACACCGAGGGGCCTCACCATGTGCCCACGAGGGTGGAGGGTGCGCCCCTACCTCGTGACCCCATGTGGGTCCCCTCCACTTATTCTTGAACCCACACACTTCGTCTTCCTCCAGAAAAAATCACCTAGCAGCTCAAACCCGAGTTCTAGCTCATCTTGCTACCATTTTCGATCTCCTTGCACAAAGCTCCATTCACAAAACTACTTTGGGGGATTGTTCTTTGGTATGTGACTCCTCCAATGGTCCAATTAGTTTTGTTCTAGTGCTTTATTTATTGCAAATTTTTGCTGCTTAGGTGACCCTGTTCTTGAGCTAGCATATCAAATTTATGTGGTCAAAAGTAGTTTTAATGCATGATATAGCCTCTAGACACTTGTAGAGTAGTTGCTATCAGTTTTGTTGAGTTTGGTTCACTTTTATTTTAAGTTACTAAAAATTTCAGAAAAAGATGAAGAGCTTTTTGAGGGGCTCATCGAGCCGAAGCTCGAAGGATAAGAAAAGTGAAGAAAATAAGAAGCCCAATTATAATCTCCCTCATACTATGGAGGTTCGGCCGTGTGAATGACCTTGTGATGAGTTCTTAAGAGAAGCCGGGATTTATGAAGATTTTTATTATTTGGCTGAGAATGCAGGCCTCACCGACTTCCACCACGACCAGCGTGAACAGTATCTCTTACTCACCAATATTTTTGTGCAAAATTTTCATTTCCATGCTAGGAGATCGCCACCTTCAGTGGAATTTTATTTATATGACAAGAAATCTGTTAATCCATGACGGATTCCTGATGACGTTCTCAAAAGCCGTCATGAAAATTGTCACAATTGAACAAGATGCGAATAGCCTCCAAAACAATAGTACCTTTATGACATACATCAACAGACCGTCATGGAAACTGTCATGGATCGACCAACTGGACCTACCCTTCTCTTTTTATGTACGCCACCCGGTCCGTCACGAACGGCTTGTGCTGATGGGTCAATCTTGCATGGAGCCGAAGCTGTTTTCTAATTGGTTGGTACGACGCTCCCACGGATCACACATAAGGACCGTCCATCCCTCCTGGATCCGACGGTAGGCATACTCCTCCCCTCTCTCTCTCCTCTCTCTCTCTCTCTTTCCCTTCTTTCTTCCTCCACCACGAGCCACCGGCTACTCCCTCCCAGTGATCCCCCTGATTTTGGATCGTGGCGCCGTAGACTTCTGCTCCCGACGCGCCCCTCACCAGATACGCGCGGACATGGTCATCCCCCCCCCCCGTCCATCTAGGTGCTCGTGGAGCTCTCCGTCGGGGGCTCCTTCTCCCCGGATCTGGTCGCAGCCCCCAACCTCAACCAGCGATGCCGGCCACCACCACCCCTTTGTCGTTGTCGTCCCTCGTCGGCCACGACGATCTCCTCCCTCCGGCATCATGGATGTAGGTCCCTTCTAACCCATAGATGGCTCCCATATACCTCATCCACACCTGCACGCCCGATCTAGGATCTCCGGTGCTCTTCTTCTCCTCAAGGGGCGTGGCGGCCGCCCTTTCCCTGTGGGTCGAGCAGGAATACATCATCCACTCTTCTTGACCGCGTCAACGACCGCCACTACCATGGTACGCACGGTGATGCGCCGCCGACCACCCCGAACATGGTGCACACTGAGATGCGGCGAGGCCCTATTCGGAGGACTGCCAAGGGCGCGGCTACAACGAGTGAGCGCCTTGGCAGCGTCGGCCCTCCCGCTGCCGTACTCCCCCCAACTGACTTGCATCTGCGTCGGGTAAAGCGGCAAAGGGGAGAAAAGGACCGACTCCTCTACCGCAGGTCACCGGAGCTCATCCTCTGTAGGTTGTGGGAGGCGTGGTTGGCGCCATTAGTTCACTGCCTGTCACAACGACTTCTCTCTACAGGGGTAAGAAATAGTTGAATGATTCGTCACAGTTTCCATTTTGTTTGATCTAAACCTTGTTGCTGCAATGGCGTGACATGAATACACTAATTAGCTGATAGTTAATAAATTCTATAGCTTTATGGTATTTATCTGGGAGTAATTCCTGTTACATGTGACTAAGGACTTCTGCCTATGTTGGCCTTTTGTTGTTATTATATGCAGGGTCCGAGACGAGCACATGATTTGGGTTTGGACAATTTAAAGTTTTAGGACATGAGTTAATATAGATTTCCAGTACCCATTCTTGTCATGTGATGTTGTAGTTCGCCTAGTTAGTAACTTAGCATTACCCCCTGATAACAGTTGGCCTTGCGGTCGTAACTCTTATTCGTATCAGAAGTATTTTACATGTTCATTAAGTTCCTGATCATAGGTGATCCACTTGATCATAATTTTGTTTCCATTTTAATTTAAACTGGGAAGTCCATCAGTTTTCTGGTTTGCTTGGAAGAAAATAACAATTACTTGAAATCAGCTATGAGATAGACTAAATCATTTAAGCTTGGTTGATAGATAAAATTTGGTTCATGTGCTGGTACAAGTACATTTTTTTTGTTCAGTGAAGAGTGTGTTTGTGCTATCGGTGGCGACCTCCTCTGCCGCGCGGTGACGGTGGCCGACCTCCTCTGCGACCCTTGCATCATCTACAAACCACCTCAGTGAGCAGTTGTATCTCTGCCTCCCTCCTCTGCTCTGAGCCCGTGGCTGTGGCATACACTGTTTTGTGGCCTTTGAGCTGAACCTGATCCATGGTTAGTTAGGGTATTGGTGCTGTTTGGGCTCGATTAGCTCGATTCGATTATGTTTAGGCTTGAGCAAAGTAGTTATCTTGTTGAAATGAGAGGGATAAGGTAGGTGCTACCACTATTGGAAATCTGTAGGCAACCAGAGAATATGTGTTGCATTTGTATGTCCTCATGTTTAAAATTTGTGTCTCGAAGTTATTAATAGATCTACTATTCCAATAATTTTTTATTTCCTAAATATCATGGTAAATCTAGAAGTTGCATTGCATATATGTGTATTACGCCATACTAGTAAACTTCTAAAAGCAAGTGGAGCTGAACCTTTATAATGCACTCTGCATTCTGCAGATTACGCCATACTTATTTGCATGTCATGCTATATGAACAGGCACCGCGGTTGTGATTATTATGCTGGGAACAATGTTCCTCATGGTCCCAGTAAGGCTGCTAGTATGGAAGAGGCACTAGATCCTTGTTGTCACATTCCTTGAGCTCTCGTTGATGGAGGATAAAATGGAAACAAGTGATCATCTAGTGGAGACAAATAGTAAGTTACAACCTCTTTGCTCTTCCTGTTCGTAAAAAGAAGGAATCCTTACTCTAGTGTCCCATTTACTTGTAGTTTTAGAAATTTTGATACACAATATATATGATCCTTCCATGTTTTTCAAGTGTTTTGCAATATTGTTTTTCTCTATATTGCACCCAGAACTGAATGTTCGATTGGGTCAGCCAAGTAACATTGTGAGTAGGCCTTCTTGCCTGTTTACTTTTCGACTGGATCAAGTGTTTATGTAAACAGGATAGCTCGAACTCTTGTTTCAAGAGTGAGTAGTACGCTGAAACTGCATTCTAGTAAATAGGGGTTTCTTCTCAAATCTGAGAAATTTAAAACCAATCCTCATTCCTTACTGGCGGTGTATATATAGTAATGGTATATGAAGATGAACTTGGCAAAAACTCAACTTTTACCTTCAAAATATATGTACAGAATTTCCAGATCTAATCTGAAATTTCAATTAGGAAATGCTGAACATTATCTTGACCTTTAAAACCATTAACCTACTGTATGGACAAACACGGACCATACTACTATTCTTTCTTTAGAAATGTTGAGCATTATTTTTTTGGTGGGTTTTCTCCCTAGGCATTTGTTTTTCTATCCTTGTCACCTCATGCCTCCGGGTGATTATGTATTCCAGAAATAAGTTTAATCCGAATCTAAGAAGAAAATTACGTAGTTACATTGTGGCAGTCCTACAGTAAGAATGCAAAGGTTTAAACCTGTTTATTTGTGTACTACGCACATGTATTAGTGAGTCAATTTATTGTTGTTTTATACTAGATCCTTTGTTATTCTCATTTGTAGGCACAATAACATTTAAGGATTTTTGAAAGCATGTAACTTGTTTTTTAAGTTTCTTCTTCTACTGTATATTCATATCTACAAATGTCTAATGTTGTTGTGAATATGGTAGGTATGTTGCTATCCATCACAATCCGCCATGACATATAGTTGCCATTAGGAGGGTCGATGACAAGAACAAGAGTGACAACCTTAGTAGTTTATATGTTTTGTTGATGTAATTGAATTGTACCGGTTCCTAATCCTTGCTATGTGATATATTTTGTAGATATATGTTGTATAAATTGTTGATTATTATCTATGGATGGATATTATAAACTGCTAGGTTGTAGATATGTATGGATGGTTGCATATTGAGTGATTTCGTCAATATATGTTGTATATACCTATGGATTTTTGCATATTGAGTGATTTGGTCCAAAAAATGTATTATGGTTTATGGAACATATTATGCTACAAGTGTATTCGATCAAAATTGGGCTGAAGGAAGTTGATGGGACCAAATTTAAATTGATCCTAAATCCATGACGGTTTTTGTGACAAACAAATAGTGTCCACGTAGGCAGCCACGTCATTCCAATTAATCAATTGAAAATCCTACATGGCATTGGTCCATGACGGTCTATTCCGTCATAGCCTAGTATGGGCTTGGGCGGGCCTGAGGCTGTTCCATGACGGCCAAGATCCGTCATGGAAGCTACAATGTCAAATTATGACACGATATACATGATGGATCTCAAGTCCGTCAAGGATGGACATGCATGACAGTTTTTGGTTGATCTGTGACGGCCGAGGACCGTCACGTATTAACAGATTTCTTGTAGTGATGATGAGCATAAGGAGATGTCACTTTGTGATTTTTGCCGGGTTTGTAGGATACCCTTTGAGGGTAGAATAGAGGAACCACATTGTAATGATGTGGAAGGATTCATTGATATGATTGCTGTAGGGGAAACGAGGAAGGTTTCCGATGCAAGAATTACTAGCATACATTTTCCTATCCTACGTTACTTCGCAATATTTGCTAGTAGATGCTTAATTGGTCGCGGGAACAGTGGAAATCTTAGTGCCCCTGATATTGTTATTTTGCACCATGCTTTGTTTCCTGATACCACTTTTAGTTTAGGCACTATTGTTGCTAAACGGTTAAATCTGAACCGTACAAAGGGCCCCGTCTTTGGAGGCATATTTGCCTCGCGCCTTGCTGCACACTTTAGCATACCTATTAGGCATTATGAGAAAGAGGAAAAGTTTCTGCCTCATATTTTTCTAGATTATAAGAGTATGGTAGCACATGATTTTATTGTTAAGAATAAGAAGAAGATGCTTAACTATAGACTGATATTTGATAAAAATTACTTTGAGACTATTACCTTGCCTGCTCCCTCTTTGTTCAACATATTTTCAGGCACGTACCTTGTTTCGCCGGAGGCCGTTCATGCATAACGGAGCCTGACATCAGCTCCAGAGCCTGAGCCGGAGCCACCACTTGATCCTCACCGTCAGTCTGTTTATCAGTGGGATCCGGAGGAGATCGCTAACCAGTGGCACCCTGAGGATCCTCCTCAGTACACCGGAGAGGGCAGCTTTGATCTGTGGGCATAGACCAACTTAGGCCAAAAAACTAAGCTTGGGGGAGTACGTACTTCTCACCGACATTACATTCATGTTCACACACTCATGCCAGTTGTCGGTGCTCATACATTTTCATTGTACTATCCATGCTAGTTTATTTTCTTTTCCAACATTCTTCTTGTGTGTTTGAAAAACCTTAATAAACACCAAAATATTAGTTGTAGCTTTTAGCTACTTTACTTTCTATGATTGTAGTAGTAGTAATTAAAAAGAAAACCCAAAAAGATTTCTCTTTCTTCTTTTGCTTGTTGGGAGCTTTCCCGTGCGAATAGTTTTATTTCTTGTTCTTTGGGGGTCGAGAGGAGAAGACCATGATGAAAATGTTGAGTGGCTCTCATATGCATTATTGTTGATCTAACAAAGCGCCCATATTACCTTGTATTCTCCCTTGTATTGAATGCTTGCAGATTCCATCTTAGTCCAATGCACGTGCATTATTATTATTATCCACACCGTTTGGTCGTGCAAGTGAAAGGCAATAATGACGATATAAGATGGACTGGTTGAGATGAGAAAAGCTGGTATGAACTCGACCTCTCTTGTTTTTGTAAATATGATTAGTTCATCATTCCTGATTCAACCTATTAGGAATGAAACATGTTTGCAATGACAATTAGAGATTATAGTTGCTCATGCCATGCTTAAGTAGCTAGGAGTTTATAATGGTTTACCTTGCGTGCCAACATGCTATTAAAATGGTTGTGATGTGGTATGATAGGGTGGTATCCTCCTTTGAATGATTTGAGTGGCTTGACTTGGCACATGTTCACGCATGTAGTTGAAACAAAATCAACATAGCCTCCACGATATTTATGTTCATGGTGAATTATATCCTACTCATGCTTGCATTTAGTGTTGATTAATTTTAATGCATGTTCATGACTGTTGTCGCTCTCTAGCTGGTCGCTTCCCAGTCTCTTTCTAGCCTTCACTTGTACTAAGCGGGAATAATGCTTGTGCATCCAATCCCATAAACCCCAAAGTTATTCCATATGAGTCCACCATACCTTCCTATATGCAGTATCTACCTGCCATTCCAAGTAAATTTGTATGTGCCATACTCTAAACCTTCAAATGAAATTCTGTTTTGTATGCTCGAATAGCTCGTGTATCAACTAGGGTTGTCTGTATCTTCCATGCTAGGCGGGTTATTCTCAAGAGGAGTGGACTCCGCTCCTCACTCACAAGAAAATGGCTGGTCACCGAGATGCCCAGTCCCATGCTCAAATCAAATCAAAATAATTGCAAACAAAACTCCCCAAGGATTGTTGTTAGTTGGAGGCACCCGTTGTTTCGGGCAAGCCATGGATTGATGCTTGTTGGTGGTGGGGGAGTATAAACTTTACCATTCTGCTTGGGAACCGCCTATAATGTGTGTAGCATGGAAGATATCGAGATCTCTCGGTTGTTATGTTGACAACGAAAGTATACCGCTCAAAATATTATTCATCTCTATTTCGAAACCGAGCTCTGGCACCTCTACAAATCCCTGGTTCCCTCTGCGAAGGGCCTATCTATTTACTTTTATGTTGAGTCATCATCCTCTTATTAAAAAGCACCAGTTGGAGAGCACCGCTGTCATTTGTATGCATTACTATTAGTTTATATTGAGTATAACTGTGACTGGATCTCTTTTAACATGAATTACAATTTCCAGTCAGCCCTTGATCTTCAAGGGTGCTCTGCATTTATGTTTTGCATTCTCAGAAAGGGCTAGCGAGATACCACCTTGTTATATCATATTATGATTTTTTGAGAAAGTGTTGTCATCCGAGATTTATTATTATTGCTCTATAGTTGATTATGCCATTGATATGAGTAAACATGAGACCTAAATGTTATTGTGAATATGGTTAGTTCATAATCTTTGCTGAAAACTTGAATGTTGGCTTTACATATTTACAACAACAAGAGCAAATAGAGTTTGTAAAAGTTTTTCTTTATCACTTTCAGTTTATCAACTGAATTGCTTGAGGACAAGCAAAGGTTTAAGCTTGGGGGAGTTGATACGTCTCCATTGTATCTACTTTTCCAAACACTTTTGCCCTGTTTTGGACTCTAACTTGCATGATTTGAATGGAACTAACCTGGACTGACGCTGTTTTCAGCAGAATTGCCATGGTGTTATTTTTGTGCAGAAATAAAAGTTCTCGGAATGACCTAAAAATCAACGGAAAATATTTTTGGAATATATAAAAAATATTGGCAAAAGAATCAAGGCCAGGGGGCCCACACCCTGTCCACGAGGGTGGGGGCGCGCCTACCACCCTGGGCGCGCCCCCAGCCTCGTGGGCCCCCTGACGCTCCACCGAGCTCAACTCCAACTCCATATATTCACGTTCGGGGAGAAAAAAAAAGGAGAAGGATTCATCACGTTTTCCGATATGGAGACGCCGCCAAGCCCTAATCTCTCTCAGGAGGGCTAATCTGGAGTTCGTTCGGGGCTCCGGAGAGGGGAATCGATCGCCATCGTCATCATCAGCCTTCTTCTATCACCAATTTCATGATGCTCACCACCGTGCGTGAGTAATTCCATCATAGGCTTGCTAGACGGTGATGGGTTGGATGAGATTTATCATGTAATCGAGTTAGTTTTGTTAGGGTTTGATCCCTAGTATCCATTATGTTCTGAGATTGATGTTGGTATGACTTTGCTATGCTTAATGCTTATCACTAGGGTCCGAGTGCCATGATTTCGGATCTAAACCTATTATGTTTTCATGAATATATGTGAGTTCTTGATCCTATCTTGCAAGTCTATAGTCACCTATTATGTGTTATGATCCGTTAACCCCAAAGTGACAATAATCGGGATACTTACCGGTGATGACCGTAGTTTGAGGAGTTCATGTATTCACTAAATGTTAATGCTTTGGTCCGATACTCTATTAAAAGGAGGCCTTAATATCCCTTAGTTTCCAATAGGACCCCGCTGCCACGGGAGGATAGGACAAAAGATGTCATGCAACTTCTTTTCCATAAGCACGTATGACTATTTTTGGAATACATTCCTACATTACATTGATGAACTGGAGCTAGTTCTGTGTCACCCTATGTTATAACTATTGCATGAGGAATCACATCCGACATAATTATCCATCATTGATCCATTGCCTACGAGCTTTTCACATATTGATCTTCGCTTATTTACTTTTCCGTTGCTACTGTTACAATCACTATAAAACCAAAACTATTACTTTTGTTACCGTTACCACTACTATCATATTACTTTGATACTAAATACTTTGCTGCGGATATTAAGTTTTCCAGGTGTGGTTGAATTGACAACTCAGCTGCTAATACTTGAGAATATTCTTTGGCTCCCCTTGTGTCGAATCAATAAATTTGGGTTGAATACTCTACCCTCGAAAACTGTTGCGATCCCCTATACATGTGGGTTATCATACAGCCCCACTCATTATTACGTGAGAGTGTCATGAGCGGAGACCTTCACAGGCACTGGGCCTTGCTTCATGGGTAGAACTTCCAGAGGTGCTGGATGTTCTAGGCATTCTAGATGGGGGTCCTGTCCTGTGTCTCCAGGCGCGTGGCGCCATGCTTGGAGACGCGGGTGACCCTAAACGGGCCCTCCCACATGGATGAAAGCTTATGCAGCCCTTCCCTGGAGAGCACCCGCAGTAGGACGAGATCACCCACCTTGAGCTGGGGGAGGCTTGACAGTGACATTCCTCCCCCAGCACAAGGTCCATCCCCTGCGTGGCGTCCTGGAATGCCTCTTCAAACGCCAAGACCCACGTGGAGCGATGCTTGACCTCATGTCGAAGAACCGCT
Organism: Triticum urartu; assembly: GCF_056163025.1. NCBI lineage: Eukaryota > Viridiplantae > Streptophyta > Magnoliopsida > Poales > Poaceae > Triticum > Triticum urartu. The sequence goes on along the minus strand of NC_141874.1, from coordinate 625,301,086 downwards.
TTAGCTCTGTAGATGAGGAAGAATGGAGTTTCGCCGGTCGGCTTGGTCGTGGTGGTGCGGACTAACCATAGCACAGACTGGAGCTCATCGAGCCAGCCCCTGCCGCAGGCCTCGAGCTTCTTCTTGAAGGTTCTTGTCTTGAGGCCTCTCAGGACCTCCGTGTTGGCGCGCTCAGCTTGGACGTTGCTCCTCGGGTGTGCTACAGATGCGTAGCATATCTGCGTTCCAAGGTTAGCACAATATGTTTTTAAGAGAATGCTAGTGAACTGTGAGCCGTTGTCGGTGATGATACGATTAGGGACCCCGAAGTGGCTCATGAGGCCCTTGATGAACTAGACTGCCGAACCTGCCGGGATGGTGCGGATGACTTCGACCTATGCCCATTTGGTGAACTTGTCGATGGCGACATAGAGGTAGCGGTAGCCCCCGGGCGCTCAAGGGAACGGACCCAAGATGACCAGCCCCCAGACCGAAAACGGCCATGAGAGCGGGATGGTCTGGAGGCCCTGAGCAGGCCGGTGGACTTGCTTGGCATGGAACTGGCAGGCTTCACAGGATCTCACCAGCTCGACAGCGTCGCTGAGTGCCATGGGCCAGTAGAACCTGCTGCGGAACGCCTTGCCCACCAAGGTGCGTGATGACGAGTGATGTTCGCAGTCTCCGCCGTGTATGTTAGCTAACAGCTTGCACCCTTGCTCCCTGGAGATACACCACAAGGAAACATCGATTGGTCGTTTTCGGTATAGCTCACCGTCCCGAATGCAGTAGGTTGTGGACTACCGAGCCACGCGCTCGGCATATTTGTCGGTGTCAAAACCGGTAGATCTCAGGTAGGGGGTCCCGAACTGTGCGTCTAAGGATCGATGGTAATAGGAGACAGGGGGCATGATGTTTACCCAGGTTCGGGCCCTCTTGATGGAGGTAATACCCTAATTCCTGCTTGATTGACTTTGATGAGTATAGGGGTTACAAGAGTTGATCTACCTCGAGACCGTATGTTGTGGTCTAAACCCTACAAGTATGATGAGTAATGTCATAATAATCTAGCAACTAGCCTGGCCTTGGCTTATATAATGTACAAGAGGCCTAGGATAACAAGAGTCCTAGTCGAATACGCCGGTGGAGAGGAGTCCTTGTCTTGTTCACCAAGTCTTGTGAAATCTTCCTCGTATATGTCTTTGGTTGTCCGAACTGGCCCATCAGTAAACGACCATGGGGGTCCTCGGCCCAATCCAACTGATCAGGAGACGATGTGGTGAGTACCCCCTAGTCCAGGACACCGTCAGTAGCCCCCTCAACCGGTCTTCAAGTTGGGGACGCTCCTCGATTCTCCCGAACTATTCTTCATCTTCGGTCGTCGGTCTTGAAAACTGGTTCAATAAATCTTCCCATCTTCGATCTTGAGGATCGCCAAAGTAAATCCGAATAGTTTACACGTCGGGTATGCGAGGAGCCCCTTTAAGTTCTCGGCCTTTATCAATGCCTTGCTATTTTTATGCCACACCTCGGGTTTGAAGTTTTTCCCGGGCGGCAGCGTCCTCTTGCATCCGAGCTCCAACACCGGACTGCATTCGAAGTATGTTTTGCAGCCGAGCACCAACGCTGGACCGCTTCCGAGCTCCAACGCCGGAATGTGTCCGAGCCCCAACGTCGGACTGTATCCGAGCTCCAACGCCGGACTATATCCGAGGTGTCATAAATCACCTTGGTTCAAAAAAGTTGAAGGAGTTTAGCCAAGCTTAATGCCGGAAATGCCCTCTATGGAGCCAGCCACTAGCGACCGAGCTTTATGCCGGACTGCTTCCAAAGTGGTGCACCACCCCAACTGTGGGCCGATTTTCTGTCAATATTTTTGATGGTGCAATTTATTATCTGCCGAGATATATAGCCAGTAGCCCTGAAGGATGACATAAGACCGCTGATCCCAGTAGCCCCTAAGACTCAGGTTGATTCACAAAATCAGCCTGAGGATCAACTCCTAGCTCGGAGGAATACTTCGGGACACAAAAAGCGGCGTGCAAATTCTTCGAGACTCAGGTTGGGTGCGGCCGACCAACCTAAGGATCATAATCTCCTAGAAAGCTATATTGCACTTTAAATTTTCTGCATTGGATTGTCAATGCAGTAGCCCCCGAGACACTGGTCGGGTGGCAACACCAGATCAGGGGGTCGATACGCCCCTTTCAATATTAGTGAATGATAAGCCCGAAGCCCAGTAGCCCTCAAGCCTTAATGCCGAATTAAGGATCGATATCCAGAGTAAAACCACAAATTATGTGTAATGATTCTACATATCCAAGTACTTTACATCATTAATGCTCGGATCCGGATTATATAAAACTTTGTTGACCGACCATCGACTTCAACCTCCTCGTCCAGAAGCCGGGGAGTGTTTGTCCTACTTAGAAAGCCGTTATAAGGGCAAAGATTTATGGAAAACAAGGCAATCTAGCCATACGGTTTTATGAACAAAGGTACGGGGAGAGGTATTTTATATTACTTAATGTAAGAAACAACTTCCAAGGAAAATAGTCCCGCTATCGGTACCTTTCTTTGGGTCGTCATGCTTATCATGATCATGAAACCTCACCTCCGATCAATGTGGGAGGAAAATATTGAGGATTTAGTTCGGGGAAAGTTCCCGAAATATATGGTATTAATGAACCAAAAATTTTACTTCTGTCATTGCTGACCAATGTGATCCTTTTAAGATCGCTAGCTTTCGGCTTCACCCAATCTGAGGTACTAACTCGGATGACCGGGTAGAAACAATCACAGAGGTGCTCCCTTTACCGCCTAGCCGAACAATCGGGAACGTAGGGGTAAGCACAGGAGCCAGGCAACCCAGCTTGGCAAAAATCTTAAGTCAAATTGATGCATATTTATGGCTTTATAACGATGATTACGGAAGGTAGCCCTCGTATATAAAATACGAACGCCGATGATATATTTATTTTGACTCCGTTGCGACCGTTTATCACTTGAAAGTGACCCATCGTCGACTTCTACCCCTGTGCAGATACTACGCAGGGTGTTTTCGCAATAACAAGACAACCCTTAGCCGACATCTCGGTGCTCGAAGGCGGTTGTGTTAGCGGAAACGAGGCAATCAGATATGCGGGCTTTATAACTTTCACTTAGTCATAGGAGCTTTAAACTGGGGAAGCTAGCTACGAGCCCCCGGTTAGTGTTCGGCGAAAGCTGAGGTTAAGCCGTAAACACTTCAGCCAATGTTATGAACGGCTCGTCATTTAACACAGTCATCAGATCGCTGACCAGATTACGCTTATTGTGACCGTCAGTTTTCGGCTTTCTCCACCGAGGTGCTTAACCATGTGAGCTGGAAGCACAATCGCAGTGGTTCTCCCTTTGCACACCTAGCCGAGCAAAGCGGAACGTAGGAGGCAAGCGCAGGAGCCGGGCAACCCAACTATTGATCGAAGACACAATTCGAAACCGATGCATATTTAGCAATATCCAAGAATGTTTTTGCCGAATCTCTAAAGGTGTCCGGCGTTGACTTCTGCTGAAAACACACAAATAGTTTAAAAGTTCCATAAGCTTGTAAAACCAACAAACATCAGTAAAAACTTGACGTCTGAACAAGATCAAGTGTTCGGTGTCAATCCGAAAATTGGAAAAAAGAAAAAATTGTGCTTCTGTCGTGCTTTAACATGACACACCCGATCTCAACACTTCTAGCAGGCCAGCCTACGGCTTCGAACTCCTTATCCCAAAGGCGGAGTACTTCTTCGAGGCCAGTTTAGCGAACTAAACTTGAGCGGATTTTTAGAGAGAAGACAGGCTATTCGGCAACGACCAAGAAGAAAACATATTTACTATAAAACAGCTCATATAAATTTTAAGAGACCCCAAGTGACTTGGGTAAAAGAATTTTATGTATAATGATTGTATGTACCGATGTACTTATATCATATCTGTGTTCACCCGAACTTTAAACGCATCTTAACCGATTGTCGGCTTCTCCCTCTTCAGTCAAGGACCGAAAAGTGTCATGTACTCCACCTGTCAAAAGCATCGACGGTGTTTCCGATAACTAGGCAATCAGGCAATAAGGCTGTAACAGACAAAGCGTGCTCAGGGAACTTATGCTATATTACTAACGAAGTGTAAGAAGCATCTTAGAAGAAAATAGTACCTCCACCGATACCTTTCGTCGGTTGCTCATTGTTACTATGAGACTTGTGCAATAGATTTTTTGTACTCATGAGTTCCATTGTGTGGCGACTATTATTGAAAACAATAAGAGCGCTAGCTTTCGGCTTCACCCAGTCTGAGGTACTAACTCGGATGAACCGGTAGTAACAATCCCAGAGGTGCTCCATTTACCGCCTAGCCGAACAATCGGGAACGTAGGGGTAAGCACAGGAGCCAGGCAACCCAGCTTGCGAAACACTTAAGTCAACATGGTGCATATTGTGGCGTAATACATGAACAAGGAACGAAGCCGTACAAGTATAATCATATGCAAGAGGAAAGGCTTCATAAAGGAAGCCCCTAAATAAACGGGGTATTTGAATTTGTGTGTCACAAGCAAAGGTTTGACAAGGAATTTTGCCACAAACAACTTTTTGCCAAAAAGTATAATGCTTGGTCGAACCGAACAAAATTTAAAACTAAAAGTTTTTGAGCATGAAAGCGACTTAGATGGTCAATGTGCTCTATGTTGATGACAAATGCCAAGATTGTGGCGGGACGAGATCCCAGCCCCCAAGCCGGTCCCGAAATGTCCGAGTAAAGAGCTCGGCTTGATGAAGTGGTGACGCAACATAGTCGATGGGCGAGGTGAAAACCCCAGTCCGACCACGGCGACGGAGCAGGCCGGCAGTGTGACGCCGAAGCCCCCAACGTGTGTTAATGAAGTGAAGATGAAGCCCCCGGTCAAGCCGAGGTGATGTGGTAGGTCGGCAAGGTGACGACAGAACCCCCACATCAGCACATTGGTGCGCCAAGTTAATAGCGCTGCCCGGTCGCATTTACATGTGCACAAAAGATAGTGCAATCTGGAGATAATAATAATGATAATAATAATAATAATAAATCTCTGCATAATTAATAATTTATGCAAAATGAATAATAAAAAAAATATGACCCGTGTGCCGAACACTCGATGAGGTAGAGCTCTCTCAGTGATGCCGAAGTCCCCGAGGCAACCGAACATGTCGGTATGGCGATTAGGCCAACAAGGTGATCACGCGAGCCGATTTATGCCGATTGGGACAACGACGTCGGCTTGCCAAAGTGACTGCGTGACGGAGTCGAAGTCAATCACCTACACACATAAAATAGTGCGGTCCAAAAAGGATAATTTTTTTCGCAAAAATAATTTATTGAAAGAGATGTGGCCTGGCGCCGAAGTCAATGCCGATGCAGGGCATCGGCGTGACGCGGTGAAGGCATGGCAAAGCGTGACTTTACAGGCCGGTCTAAGTTCCGGATGCGGCATTTACCGAACTGTATACGGAAACTGACCGAACCACCACGCGATCGTTGTTAATGCGGCCACCATTTGATAGACCTGTGTACACATGATGAAACAAAGCAGAGTAATAATTCCTTGGGAAAAATAAACCCAAGCAAGAAAAAATACTAAGATTAATAGCACCTGGTTTATCTGTTGTAGCAATCTGAAGAAAGGTTACTCCCAAAATTGGGACTCGATCCGCACACCCATTGCCTGATGGGCGATAAAGAGACGGCATGGCGATGTTGGCAAAGGTGGGCTCGCCGACGAAAAGCCCCCGGTCCAGCTAACGTGACGAAGCTGGTCGGCTGGTGACGCCGAAGTCACCGAAGTATGTTGATGAAGAAATAGCAAAGTCCCCGGTCTAGCCGAGATGACGGAGCAGGTCAGTAAGGAGACGTTGCATCTGCCATGTCAGCCGAGGTGTTGAAGCAGTTCGGCGTGATGGACATCGGATTGAAAAAGCAACAGAGCGGCCATGCCGACGTTGGTCATAACTTGTGATGCGGTCAATGCCGGATTGATGAAGTGACCGAGCGGCGATGTCGGCGCGCCTGACCCATGCAATCCGTGGGGCGATGGTGTTGGTGATGATTTATCCTTCACGATGCCGAACTATTGTTCGGCTTGCCGAGCTGATGATCCGATAAGGTTAGGCTCGGCTCGATGAAGCAACGATTTGTCTAGCGCGGGTCGGCAGACGTGGAGCAATGTTACCGGACTGGTGTGACACCAGCATGATGGTGAAGAGTGCCTCAAAGAAGGCTTAAAATTTGATGTGCACATGTTAAAAACAACGCACAATACCATAGAAGAAAATTCCTTTAAAAAGGTTGTCCAATATCACGTTCATAAAGAAACATGAATTCTGGTCGGATCTGTATTCGCGCAGAAAACAGATCTGAAAAGTGATGCACTAATCAGAAGGTTCCTGGAGTTTGGACGATTGGATCAAGCTGAAATTTCGAGGACTGGTAGATATAGGAATTCCGCAGCCGATCAACGGTTGGATCTTCCAAAGGACGTCCGAGCTAGGTGCTGGAGACCACGCCCTAAACTCATCCAGATTCCCGTCCAAATTTGACACGGCTCCGGTATATCATAGATTGCTGGAGATTCCTACATCGGAACTCGACGAAATTTTGCATGGTTGTTGTAGACTCAATTCCGCACAATTCCACCAAAGGAATCGTGAAAGCGGAGCTCGAGGAGGTGGTGGCAGTGGATATATGTTTGCTGTTCGAAAAAACAGCATGGTCGCCCGAGGGCAATGTTGACGTTGAGCCCCGAGCTCCATGGATGATTCCTCCATGATCTTGATGGAGATAGGAGTTGATGTTGATGAAGGCCCCTAGTCTGAACATGACAATCGGAGATGGAGCGCGGTCCTCGGTCAAGCCAAGGTGACCAGTCGAGCCGGCGATGAAGATGCCGGCGTCGCAGCTGATCTGCGGGCGAGCCATTGATCCTTTGCCGATCACACATCAGAACTCTCAATGAAAGCACCTTTGTCAGTGTCAAAACCGGCAGATCTCGAGTAGGGGGTCCCGAACTGTGCGTCTAAGGATCGATGGTAACAGGAGACAAGGGACACGATGTTTACCCAGGTTCGGGCCCTCTTGATGGAGGTAATACCCTACTTCCTGCTTGATTGACTTTGATGAGTATACGTGTTACAAGAGTTGATCTACATCGAGATCGTATGTTGTGGTCTAAACCCTACAGGTATGATGGGTAATGTCATAATAATCTACCAACTACCCTGGCCTCGGCTTATATAATGTACCAGAGGCCTAGGATAACAAGAGTCCTAGTCGAATACGCCGATGGAGAGGAGTCCTTGTCTTGATCACCAAGCCATGTAAAATCTTCCTCATATATGTCTTCGGCTGTCCGAACTGGCCCATTAGTAAACGGCCATGGGGGTGCTCGGCCCAATCCAACCGATCAGGAGACGATGTGGTGAGTACTGATACATCTCCAACGTATCTACTTTTCCAAACACTTTTGCCCTTGTTTTGGACTCTAATTGCATGATTTGAATGGAACTAAACCGGACTGACACTGTTTTTAGCAGAATTACCATGGTGTTATTTATGTGTAGGAGCAAACGTTCTCGGAATGACCTGAAACATCACGGAGCAACTTTTCAGAAAATATGAAAAATACCTGCAAAATAGGAAGGCTAGGGGGCCCACCACCTGCCCACGAGGGTGGTGGCGCGCGTGCCCTCGTAGGGCGCGCCCCCTACCTCGTGGGCCCCCTGTTGCCTCTCCAACTCCAACTCCATATATTGAGTTTCGGGGAGAAAAATATCAGAGCAAAGAAATCATCGCCTTTTATGATACGGAGCCGCCGCCAAGCCCTAAAACCTCTCGGGAGGGCTGATCTGGAGTCCGTTCGGGGCTCCGGAGAGGGGAATCTGTCGCCATCGTCATCATCAACCATCCTCCATCACCAATTTCATGATGCTCACCGCCATGCGTGAGTAATTCCATCATAGGCATGCTGGACGGTGATGGGTTGGATGGGATCTATCTTGTAATAGAGTTATTTTTGTTAGGGTTTGATCCCTAGTATCCACTATGTTCTGAGATTGATGTTGCAATGACTTTTCTATGCTTAATTCTTGTCACTAGGGTCCGAGTGGCATGATTTCAGATGTGAACCTATTATGTTTTCATCAATATATGAGTGTTCTTGATCCTATCTTGCAATTGTATAGTCACCTATTATGTGTTATGATCCATTAACCCCGAAGTGACAACAATCGGGATACTTACCGGTGATGACCGTAGTTTGAGGAGTTCATGTATTCACTATGTGTTAATGCTTTGTTCCGGTTCTCTATTAAAAGGAGGCCTTAATATCCCTTAGTTTCCGTAAGGACCCCGCTGCCACGGGAGGGTAGGACAAAAGATGTCATGCAAGTTCTTTTCCATAAGCACGTATGACTATATTCGAAATGCATGCCTACATTATATCAATGAACTGGAGCTAGTTCTATGTCACCCTAGGTTATGACTGTTACATGATGAACCGCATCCGGCATAATTCTCCATCACCGACCCATTGCCTATGAGCTTTCCATATATTGTTCTTCGCTTATTTACTTTCCCGTTGCTATTGCTATCATCACTATAAAATACCAAAAACATTGCTTTTACTACCGTTACCTTTTGTTACCGTTATCACTACTATCATATTACTTTGCTACTAAATACTTTGCTGCAGATATTAAGTTTCCAGGTGTGGTTGAATTGACAACTCAGCTGCTAATACTTGAGAGTATTCTTTGGCTCCCCTTGTGTCGAATCAATAAATTTGGGTTGAATACTTTACCCTCGAAAACGGTTGCAATCCCCTATACTTGCGGGTTATCAAGACTATTTTCTAGCGCCATTGCCGGGGAGCATAGCTCTGTTCTTTGAGTCACTTGGGATATATATCTGCTTATCATTATGAAGAACTTGGGAGATACAAAAGCCAAGATCTATCCCTCAACTACGAGGGGAGGTAAGGAACTGCCATCTAGTTCTACACTTGATTCACCTTCTGTTTTGAGTAAGCTTGTGACACCTACACCTGCTTCTGCTATTCGTTCTGATATGTCGCATGTTATTGATGATGCCACTTCTGCTATGCATGATACTTATGTTGAAACTACCTCTATGCTTGATACTACTATGCCACTTAGTGATTTTCTTGATGAACAACTTGCTAGGGCTAGAGAAATTGAAAATTTTGAATCTGATGATACTGATGAAAGTGATGATGAAGAATCACTTGTTATTCCTAAGGGTCATGTTTTTGATCAAGAAGCTTCTTTAGCTATTTTAGCTTGCAAAAATAGAAATGAACTCAAAAGATTATTAGCTAAATGGAGTAAGCAATCTCTAAATGCTAGAATGAAACCTGACCCTGCTTTTGCTACTTCTCCTATCTTTGTTACTGATAAGGATTATGAATTCTCTGTTGATCCTGATATAATTACTTTGGTTGAATCTGATCCTTTTCATGGTTATGAATCTGAAACTATTGTGGCACATCTTACTAAATTGAATGATATAGCCACCCTGTTCACTAAAGATGAGAGAACTCGTTACTTTTACATCCTTAAAATATTTCCGTTCTCATTAAAGGATGATGCTAAGATATGGTTTAATTCTCTTGATCCTGGTTGTGTGTGTAGTCCACAGGATATGATTTATTACTTCTCTGCTAAATATTTCCCTGCTCATAAGAAACAAGCTGCTTTAAGGGATATATATAATTTTGTGCAAATTGAAGAAAAGAGTCTCCCACAAGCTTGGGGGAGGCTTCTCCAATTACTTAATGCTTTGCATGATCATCCTCTTAAGAAAAATGAAATACTTGATATCTTTTATAATGGACTAACCGATGCCTCCATAGATTACCTGGATAGTTGTGCTGGTTCTGTATTCAGGGAAAGAACACCGGATGAAGCTGAAATTCTATTGAATAATATGTTGACAAATGAAAATAATTGGACACTTCCGGAGTCAATTCCTAAGCCTATTCGTAAACCAACTCCGAAGAAGAGGGGTATTCTATTTCTCAGTCCTGAAGATATGCAAGAGGCAAAGAAATCTATGAAAGAAAAAGGTATTAAAGCTGAAGATGTTAAGAATTTACCTCCTATTGAAGAAATACATGGTCTTAATTTACCGCCTGTTGAAGAAACATATGATCTTAATCCTTTACCTATTGAAGAAATTCATGGTCTTGATAACCCGACACAGGTAGTAAAGGTAAATTCTCTCTATAGATATGATAAAGCTGAAGTCCCATTTACTAAATTTGCTAGCCCATGCTTAGATGAGTTTGATAAATTTATGGCTAAGTAAGAAGAATTTAATGCTTATTTTGGTAGACAATTGAAATACATTCAAATATGCTTGACCACTTGGGTGATTATATGGCTAATGTCAAAGGTGAATTTAAACTTATTAGTAAACATGCTTCTATGGTTACCACTCAAGTAGAACAAGTACTTAAAGCCCAAAATGATTTGCTCAATGAATTGAATAGTAAAGATAATGATAATGCTGTTAGAGTTATGACTAGAGGTGGTAAGATGACTTAGGAACCTTTGTATCCTGAAGGCCACTCTAAGAGAATTGAGCAAGATTCTCAGAGAAATAATATAGATGCACCTAGTCCTTCAAAAAGGAAGAAAAAGAAAAATGATAGGACTTTGCATGCTTCTAGTGAACCTGTTACTGAAACATCTGAGAATCCAAATGATATTTCTATTTCTGATGCTGAAACTCAATCTGGTAATGAACCTGAAACTAGTAATAATGTTAATGATAATATTCATGATGATGCTCAACCTAGTAATGATAATGATATAGAAATTGAACCTGTTGTTGATCTTGATAATCCACAATCAAAGAATCAACGGTATGATAACAAAGACTTTGTTGCTAGGAAACATGGTAAGGAAAGATAGCCTTGGGTTCAGAAACCCATGCATTTTCCTCCCAAACCATCCAAGAAAAAGGATGATGAGGATTTTGAGCACTTTGCTGAAATGATTAGACCTATCTTTTTGCCTATGCAATTAACTGATATGCTCAAAATGAATCCTTATGCTAAGTATATGAAAGAAATTGTTACAAATAAAAGAAAGATACCGGAAGCTGAAATTTCAACCATGCTTGCTAATTATACTTTTAAGGGTGGAATACCAAAGAAACTAGGAGACCCCGGTGTACCCACTATACCATGCTCCATTAAAAGAAACTATGTTAAAACTGCTTTATGTGATCTTGAAGTCGGTGTTAGTGTTATGCCTCTCTCTTTATATCGTAGACTAGATTTGAATAAGTTGACACCTACTGAAATATCTTTGCAAATGGCTGATAAATCAACTGCTATACCTGTCGGTATTTGTGAGGATGTGCCTGTTGTAGTTGCAAACGTTACTATTTTAACAGACTTTGTTATTCTTGATATTCCTGAGGACGATAGTATGTCTATTATTCTTGGAAGACCCTTTTTGAATACTGCAGGGGCTATCATGGATTGCACTAAAGGCAATGTCACTATTCATGTTAATGGTAATGAGCATACGGTACACTTTCCGAGGAAACAACCTCAAGTCCATAATATCAACTCTATTGGAAAAATTCCATCGATTATATTTGGAGGTTTTGAATTTCCTCTTCCTACTGTCAAGAAGAAATATGATATTCTTATTATTGGGGATGTGCATATCCCCGTTGAGGTAACATAGTGTTATTCGAAATTTCTCCGGTTCCATGTTATTTGAAATGAGTTCGTTAACAAGACTTGATCAACCTTGTTACTGGATTCCTTTTGATGATCATGAGACGGATGAAACTAGAAGGCAGAACCTTCTGTACCCCACTTTTACTTTCTGTTATTTATGTTAAATAAAATAAAAATAAATATTTTTCTGTCTGTTATCTGATTATCCTTGCAATATAAAAATACCTCGAAAATAAAAGTTCTCCAAATGCCCTAAAATTTAAATATGATTTTTTCTAGAATATTTGAGAATATTTGGCACTGAGAACATAGTAGGGGGGCCAACCCCCACAGTGGCCCTCCTCCACTTATCCTTTTACCCATACACTCCTTCTTCCTCCCCCAAACACGAATATCCAGCTCAAACCCGAGTCCAAGCTCGTTTTGCTGCCATTTTCGATCTCCTTGCTCAAAGCACCTCTCACAAAACTGCTTGGGGAGATTGTTCCTTGGTATGTGACTCCTCCATTGGTCCAATTAGTTTTTGTTCTAGTGCTTTATGCCTTGCAAATTTTTGCTGCTTAGGTGACCCTGTTCTTGAGCTTTCATGTCAAATTTATATGGTTCCAAGTAGTTTTGATGCATGATATAGGCTCTAGGCACTTGTAGGAGTAGTTGCTATCAATATTATTGAGTTTGGTTTACTTTTATTTTGAAGTTACTAAAAAATTTCAGAATTTTTCAGAGGAAGAAATATGCTTAGGAAAATGTTCCAAGGTGGTTCTTCAAGGAAGCAAGGACCCAGGCTTGCAATGCGTGATGCTGATGACGAGCCACCAAGAGACGCTCCAGTGCGTCCTTGTGAATGGCCTTCTGAGAACTTTATGGATCGAGCAGGAATTAAGGAACAATTCAACGCATATTTGCGTAACGCTGATCTTGTGAGCTTCGAGGAAGAGAAGTGCAGCCAGTGTCACAACCTCACTAGTACCTTTGTGAGGAGGTTTGAATTTTCAACTTCACGTAATTCTCCAACTATCCTGTTTGATCTTTATGATAAATCTTACACTATGGACTTAGAGGATTTTACCACTGCTCGCAAACTTCCACAATGGGGTAGTATAAGGGATCCTCGCAAAATATGAATTTAGAGATTTTCTTGCTAGCATAACTGTGGGAGAATCTAGAGATATTACACAAGCTACCATAGGGAGCATTCACTTTCCTGCTATACATTATTTTGCTCTCTTCATAGGTAGATGCATAAATGGTAAATATGAAGCATGCCACATGTGTGTCCCTGACCTCAGTATTCTTAGGAGTGCTGTGTTAGGAGACAAATCTTATAATTTGGGAGCCATTGTTGCACGTAGGTTGCATCTTAATAGATTCAATGGAGATTTCTTTGGTCGAATTTATGCAACCCGCATAGCTAATTTTCTTGGTGTAGCCATACGCGAAGATGATGTTGAATTACCTCCTGCTTATCTAGATTTTAATGCTATGGTTCACCACCAGTTTGTCGAGCGAAACGAATCACCTCTCCAATATCGACTAATCTTTGACAAACGTCGTGCTGTCCGTATTACTCTCCCTGCTCCTGCCTTCTTTGATTATCAGGCAAGAGGAAGATATACTATTACCAGAGAGGAGGCAGATGAGTACGAGAGGAGAGAGGAGGCCGCTCATCGCCACGCTGCAGCTGAGCAGGCGATAGCCGCTGCATCGCAGTACGACCCCAGCTACTCTTATGGATATCCGCCAGGCCAGCCGTGGCCATAGACCAACTTAGGCCAAAAGCCTAATCTTGGGGGAGTACGTATTTCCCACCGACATTACATTTATGTTCACACACTCATTGCTAGATATCGGTGCTCATACTTTTTCATTGTATCATCCATGCTAGTTTATTTCCCTGTTTATGCTTTCTTCTTGTGTATTTAATAAACCTTAAGAAAACACCAAAAAAGTTAGTTGTAGCTTTTAGTTAGTTTAATTTCCATGCTTGTAGTAGTAATTAAAAATAAAACCCAAAAATATTTCCCGTTCTTCTTTTACTTGTTGGGAGCTTTCCCGTGTAAATAGTTTTATTTCTTTTCTTTGGGGGTCGATAGGAGAAGACCATGATTAAATTGTTGAAGTGGCTCTTATATGCATTATTGTTTATCTGACAAAAGAGCCCATATTGCCTCGTATTCTCCTGTTTATTGAATGCTTGCAGATTCCAGATTAGTCCAATGCACGTGCACTATTATCATTATTCACATCGTTCGGTCGTGCAAGTGAAAGGGAATTATGATGATATATGATGGACTGACTGAGATGATAAAAGCTGGTACGAACTCGACCTCTTTTGTTTTTGTAAATATGATTAGTTCATCGTTCCTGATTCAGCCTATTATGAATAAACATGCTTGCAATGACAATTAGAGATCATAGTTTCTTGTGACATGCTTGATTAGCTATGAGTTATAATGGTTTACCTTGCAGGCCAACATGCTATTAAAATGGTTATGATGTGGTATGATAGGGTGGTATCCTCCTCTGAATGATTTAAGTGACTTGACTTGGCGCATGTTCACGCCTGTAGTTGAAACAAAATCAACATAGCCTTCACGATATTTATGTTCATGGTGGATTACATCCTATTCATGCTTGCATTCGGTGTTGATTAATTTTAATGCATGTTCATGACTCTTGTCGCTCTCTAGCTGGTCGCTTCCCAATCTTTTGCTAGCCTTCACCTGTACTAAGAGGGAATACTGCTTGTGCATCCCCTTAAACCCCAAAGTTATTCCACATGAGTCCACTATACCTACCTATATACGGTATCTACCTGCCGTTCCAAGTAAATTTGTATGTGCCAAACTCTAAACCTTCAAATATATATCCTGTTTTGTATGCTCGAATAGCTCATATATCAACTAGGGTTGTCCGTATCTTCCATGTTAGGCGGGTTATTCTCAAGAGAGTGGACTCCGCTCGTCACTCACGAGATAAATGGCTGGTCACTGGGATGCCCAGTCCCATGCTTTATGCAAACTAAATCAAAATAATTGCAAACAAAACTCCCCCTGGGACTCTTGTTAGTTGGAGGCACTCATTGTTTCGAGCAAGCCATGGATTGATGCTTGTTGCTGGAAGGGGGAGTATAAACTTCACCATTCTGTTTGGGAACCGGCTATAATGTGTGTAGCATGGAAGATATCGCCATCTCTTGGTTGTTATGTTGACAATGAAAGTATACCGCTCAAAATATTATCCACCTCTGTTTCAAAACCGAGCTCTGGCACCTCTACAAATCCCTGGTTCCCTCTGCGAAGGGCCTATCTATTTACTTTTATGCTGAGTCATCATCCTCTTATTAAAAAGCACCAGTTAGAGAGCACCGCTCTCATTTGCATTCATTACTGTTAGTTTACATTGAGTATGACTTGACTGGATCTCTTTTACCATGAATTACAATGTCTAGTCAGTCCTTGGTCTTTAAAGGTGCTCTGCATTTATGTTTTGCGGTCTCAGAAAGGGCTAGCGAGATACCACCTTGTTATATCATATTATGATTGTTTTGAGAAAGTGTTGTCATCCGAGATTTCGCTAGCTGATTATGCTATTGATATGAGTAAACTTGAGACCTATGCGTTATTGCGAATGTGGTTAGTTATAATCTTTGTTGAAAACTTGAATGCTGGCTTTACATATTTACAACAACAAGAGAAAACAGAGTTTGTAAAAGTTTTTCTTTATCACTTTCAGTTTGTCAACTGAATTGCTTGAGGACAAGCAAAGGTTTAATTTTGGGGGAGTTGATACGTCTCCAACGTATCTACTTTTCCAAACACTTTTGCCCTTGTTTTGGACTCTAACTTGCATGATTTGAATGGAACTAACACGGACTGACGCTGTTTTCAGCAGAATTACCATGGTGTTATTTATGTGCAGGAGCAAACGTTCTCGGAATGACCTAAAACTTCACGGAGCAACTTTTCAGAAAATATGAAAAATACCTGCAAAAGATGAAGGCCAGGGGGCCCACCACCCGCCCATGAGGATGGGGGCGCGCCCCCCTACCTCGTGGGCCCCCTGTTGCCTCTCCGACTCCAACTCCAACTCCATATATTGAGTTTCGGGGTGAAAAAATGAAAGAGAACAAATCATCACGTTTTACGATACGGAGCCGCCGCCAAGCACTAAAACCTCTCGGGAGGGCTGATCTGGAGTCCGTTCGGGGCTCCAGAGAGGGGAATCCGTCGCCATCGTCATCATCAACCTTCCTCCATCACCAATTTCATGATGCTCACTGCCGTGCGTGATTAATTCCATCATAGGTTTGCTGGACGGTGATGGGTTGGATGGTATCTATCATGTAATTGAGTTAGTTTTGTTAGGGTTTGATCCCTAGTATCCACTATGTTCTGAGATTGATGTTGCTATGACTTTGCTATGCTTAATGCTTGTCACTAGGGCCCGAGTGCCATGATTTCAGATCTGAACCTATTATGTTTTCATCAATATATGAGTGTTCTTGATCCTATCTTGCAAGTCTATAGTCACCTATTATGTGTTATGATCCGTTAACCCCGAAGTGACAATAATCGGGATACTTACCGGTGATGACCGTAGTTTGAGGAGTTCATGTATTCACTATGTGTTAATGCTTTGTCATGGTTCTCTTTAAAAGGAGGCCTTAATATCCCTTAGTTTCCGTAAGGACCCCGCTGCCACGGGAGGGTAGGACAAAAGATGCCATGCAAGTTCTTTTCCATAAGAACGTATGACTATATTCGGAATACATGCCTACATTATATCAATGAGCTGGAGCTAGTTATGTGTCACCCTAGGTTATGACTGTTACATGATGAACCGCATCCGGCATAATTCTCCATCATCGATCCATTGCCTATGAGCTTTCTATATATTGTTCTTCGCTTATTTACTTTCCCGTTGCTATTGCTATCATCACTACAAAATACCAAAAACATTGCTTTTACTACCGTTACCTTTTGTTACCATTATCACTACTATCATATTACTTTGCTACTAAATACTTTGCTGCAGATATTAAGTTTCCAGGTGTGGTTGAATTGACAACTCAGCTGCTAATACATGAGAGTATTCTTTGGCTCCCCTTGTGTCGAATCAATAAATTTGGGTTGAATACTTTACCCTCGAAAACTGTTGCGATCCCCTATACTTGCGGGTTATCAAGTACCCCCTAGTCCAGGACACCGTCAGTCTTCTTCCTTCTCCGGCAGGGTTCCCGGAAGTAGGTACGCCTTGAATTCTTCGGTCCAGCACCCCTCCTGAGGCTCGAGCGCTAGGAGCAGGTGTGCTCCCGAAGCCGGGCCATAGGCGGGGGCTCCCGAGGTTGGTGCTGGTGGGAGCTCCTCCTGAGTAAATGCTGGCCTCGCGACCAGGGGAGGGGGCACCGACGGTTTGAAGAGCCGCTCCTCAAAGACACGGGGCTCCTAAGGTAGGCGCTTGGATGCTCTCTTGGTGATGTTGTCGACTTCCTTGTTCGCGCATCGGGGCACGTGCTGCAGCTCCAGTCCCAAGAATTGTTTCTTCATCTTGCGTACCTCCGCCAGGTATGCCTCCATGTGTTCATCATTCGGCTCATACACTTTGTTGGACAAGTTGACGAGAAGTTGGGAGTCTCCCTTGATGGTGAGGCGCTTCACACCCAAAGTGGCTACGTCCTTGAGGCCGGTGATCAAGTCTTCGTACTCTGCGATGTTGTTGGAGACCTTTTCGCGGTGCTGGAAGCAGAGCTGCACGGCGTAGTAGAGCTTGTCCTGAGTAGGCTCCAACCCCTGCACCCTGTCGTGCGAAGGCGCCGTCGAAGTACATGACCTAGCCATCTGGTGCTTCGCTCCCCGGTGAGAGCGATCGGCCCTCGCCATCTTCCTGTCCTAGGGCGTCAGTCCATTCCGCCATGAAGTCGGCGAGCGTAGCTCCCTTGATGACCTTGGTGGTGCTGAATTCCAGCTGAAATGCGTGCAGTTCGATATTCCACTCGGCGACCCTTCCTCCAGCATTGGGGCTCCGGAGCACCCTCTCTACTGGGTAGGCCGAAATGACCTTGATGGGATGGCCTGGGAAATAGTGGTGCAGCTTGCGCGAGGCAACGAGAAGCGCGAGCAAGAGCTTCTGCGACATGGGGTAGCGTGCCCGTGCATCCTGTAGTACGATGCTGACGAAGTACACTGGGTGCTTGACGAGGGTGGGGCTGTCGGTGTAGTCCGAGACCTCTTGGGGCTGAGGCGCCTCCTGAGGCTGGCGGACCTTAGGAGCTTGGTCGCCCGTTGGCACAACTGTGGCCTTAGGAGCGCCGCCTTGAGGCTGCGTCGTCTTGACCGAGCATGTGGAGTCGCGTGGCAGGCCCTTGGGCTGGACTTCTTCCTTGACGGCCACTAGTGCCGCACTGGCTGGGTGAGGCATGGCGGCCAAGTAAAGCACCAGGGGCTCGAGTGAACGCGGCACCGCCATCACCGGCAGGCTGGTGAGGTATCTCTTGAGATCTTGAAATGTGGCGTCAACCTCCGGGGTTCACTCGAACGGTCCCTTCTTATTCATCAGCTTAAAGAACGGGAGGGTGCGGTCCCCCAGCTTTGATATGAAGCACCCTGCGAGCGAGGTCACACAGCCCGCTAGCTTTTGCATTTCCTTACGGGTCTGTGGGGGACTCATCCTTTCTATCACCTTGACCTTCTCCGGGTTTGCCTCGATCCCCCTGTGTGACACCAGAAAGCCCAACAGCTTGCCGGAGGGGACACCAAACATGCACTTCTCCAGGTTGAGCCGCAAGTCCACCTTGCGCAGGCTGGCGAACATCTCTTCCAGGTCCTCGATGAGGGTCCACGCCTCTCGAGACTTCACCACTATGTCATCGATGTAGGCCTCAGTGTTCCTCCCGAGCTGTTTGCCCAGAGCGATGTGCATCAGCTGCTGGAAGGTTGCTCTGGCATTACGCAGCCCAAAGGGCATGCAGGTGTAGCAGCACACCCCGCACGGGGTCAGGAAAGCCGTCTTCTCGACATCTTGTACCGCCATCTTGATTTGGTGATACCCTGAGAATGCGCCAAGAAGCACAGCAGGTCGCACTCAGTGGTGGAGTCGACGATCTGGTCGATGTGTGGTAGCGCAAAGGGGTCTTGAGCGCACGCCTTGTTGAGGTTGGTGAAGTCGACGCACATGCTGTGGCACCCCGGCTCAGAGAAACCGGAATGCCCCGTATTCCAGCCCAGAGATCGAGGAGAGGTCTTCTAGAATACGGCACTGCTTAGCATAGAACAAACCCACTCTTTATTGCAAGCTATATTAGGTACAAAGGGATTACATCGGCACGACAACACTACGCCTGCCACGGTTGCTCTATGCAAGCAGCACAACAACTCGACGCAGCGGAATGACTACTGGCAGCGGAACAACGACGATGGTGATGAACTCCACTCCGCAGGGACTCTGACTGGAACGCTTATCCTAGCGCACAAACAAGGGATCCATGGAAAACAAGCAATCATATCCGGCATGACCTGCAAACTGGCATGACACGCCAGGTCAGTACATTCAATGTACTTGCAAGCTCACAGCCACCAAAGCAATCAAGACAAACAATAGCATGGCAATTACAGGTTAACAAGGTTTAACATGGTACTATTAGATCAATCATAGCATGAACAAGATGATACAGCTAGTACAATACGAACAATGGCATGACCATATGAACATGACGAGACTAGCATGCAACATGATGAACTATCATGCACCAACTTACTCTATTTAGGTTACATCGTAACCACCACATGGATCACTTACCATCACGGACATCACACGATCATCTCAGGATCCAATGAAGCTTGGTATTAACAATACCGTAGTAATCATACATGACCACAAGGAGCTTGACCTTTACCCTTGACTCTCGCATAACACCACAAATATCAACAACTCGGTATCCACAATACCACAGTGATCCTCTCGTGATCACAACAAAGATCAACCAACTTCTTTCATCATTGAACCGGGGTTTCTATTAAGCAAATTATTATTATTATTATTATTATTATTATTATTACGGCTATCGATAGATTAAACACACACTCTGCAGAGGTTACCACATTGTACCCACACCATGGAACCCTGGCCTCGCACTCCCATTCGGGTGGACCAAAGCGTTCCGGCAACACCGTCCTACTGCCATGACACTCTCCCGGCCACTCCGACCAATTCCCCTTTGGGATAAGTCCTGGGTGGCCCCGTGCCTACCAAAGGCACTAACGGCCACCGTCGTGACAAAACGGTCCCACACGGGGACAAGGATTCTTACAAAAACAACGGGCACACAAGGCTTATGTCGTCCTACCTAGCCAAGGTAGCGCCCGCGCATAACCTTCCCTCGCGGGAGGCACCGGTGAGAGGCATGACAATAGACCCAGCTAGGACCCTCTCATAGGGTAAGCGTGGTTGCACTGGTCAGATCGATATGGTGGCACCATGACTCAGCCAACAGTTGTTCAAGTTCAATTTAATCCGGTTAAACTTGAATGCAATGTGCTGAGCCATGACAAAAATAACAGGATGCAACTACAATGCATGAACATGATATCAACATAAGCATGGGGTGCAACATAACCATTAACCATATCAACAATAAATCATATCCAACTAAGCATGGCATAATGGCGATCATGAACATCACAAATATAACACTACTCATAGCATAACATGACCACTAGCATCAACAATAACATCATGCAATAACATACCGATAAAACTACCATGCAAGTATTTAATCAACTGGATGCAAAGGAACTTGCATAACGGCGGTACTCGGAATAGACGATAGTCATGCACCGAAGACCATCAATAACATGTACTACTACCAAACATTGCCAATATTAAAGTAATACTAGTGTGAAGAACATAATAACAGAGTGCAAGAAAACATAGCATGACGGTAAACACCAATCCATAAGCATAACCGGAATACCGTCAGCTGTAGCAAAACCAACAAACAGTTATTAAAGATTCAAGTTGAAAACCAAATGCTTCTGCATGGATATCATGCAAATGGTTGTTGTGGCTTGCCTGGGGATGGAGAAGACTCTGGGAAGAAGTGTGGTGAAGCCGCAAAAAGATTCGTCGGAAAGGGTTCTCTCGGAGGGGGCTGATTAGGGGCAAGGGCAAAATGGTCATTTTCAGAATGTTGAAACATCATGAAAATGGTACCAAAAGTTTGGGCTCGAAGAGACGAAGAAGTGAGCGTTGGATTCACCTCAATCGGAGTTACGGTTGCGGAGATATGAGGTGTTGAACATCAGGGACCAATCTGTGAATAAAACTTCAACAAACAAGTCCCTGGAGACAAAAACTGAAAGCGCCTTCTGCTGAGTACTTTTCTGAAAAGGAAAACGTATTATGAGCTGAAGTTAAGGAAATACGCTTTCTGGAAGGGAAAGCGCATATTGGTTTATCAAAAGGAAGAACACGCTTTTGAGAAACGGAAACGTATTCCTGCGAATACGCTTCCACTTACGTGACTAGGCAGAGGCGGGGCCACGACTTGTCTCACTGACGTGCGGGTCCCACGGGGTAGGGCCCGTCACTTATCCACGCTGACCGTACGGGTCAACGCACGCAGAGGCGGTCCAGGCCGAAGTGGCTTCCACGTGGGTCCCGCGGGCGTTGACTCTCTCCTCTTCGTCCCTTCTTCCATCTCCCGACATGCGCCCGCAGAGCAGAGGAGGAGCACGGCGCCTGCGCTCGTCCAGCCGGCTCCGGCCACCGTTCGCAGTGCCCGGACCACCCACACGCAGAGGGGACCGAGGCGAACCTGTCCCTGTAGGGCACGGACACTGAGGAGGACCGGAGTGACGAGGGCCTGGACTCCGGCGGAGATGGCTTCGGTTGGGGGTTGGGCATCGCGGCGAGGGGCTACCAGAGGAGGAGGGAAACGGCGGGGAGGCTCTAGGGGTGCCGTGGAGGGCTCTGGTGGTGGCCAGGAGGAGAGGGAGGGCTCGGCTCGGGCTAATTTAGCCGAGGCCGTGCGGCGGCCATGGCGAGCAATGGCCATGTGGAGAGCCGCTCGAGCTCAGAGGAGGGCCTGGGGGAAACTAGGGGAGTGCCTTGAGTGCGATGGTGAGCTCGGGTGGCCACGAGGTTGGCTATTTATAGGCGGGAAGAGACGGTTCGAGCTCGGGTGCCGCCGCGGACGCGTGTCCGGCGCCGCGGACGCGTGTGCACGCGCATGAGCTCGAAGGTAGGCGATGAAGGAGGGAACGGGCGAGAGTCTCACGGGGCGGAGGCGGCCAAGAGGCATGTGGAGGAAGCGGACAGAGGAGGAAGGCGATGGTCGGCTACAGCGCACCCGTGGACACGCTCTGTTCGTGACGGAGACGGCTCACCGGGGAAGGGGACGGAGGGGGCAAGGGCTCCAGAGGGACGTCGACATCACGGGGAAGGCTTTGGACATAGCTAGGCGACGGCGGGACAAGCGCGCAGCGAGGGAGAAGAAGACAGAGGCGCTAGAGCGCGAGAAACGCCATGCCAAAATGGTGGTCACCACTGTGACCGGCAAGGAGGGGACGCAAGAGGCAGGGAAACATTGTCTAGTGATGAGTCCCTTCATCATATAAGCTTAGGGAGTCGATGGATCTAGAGAAGGAGACAACGAGAGGAGTGTGGCATAGTTGAAACTTTGCTGTATCAGACTTGTCCAAGCACTGCTGATCCACATGAACTTGATTGGGTAAAATGGAGTTGTCTAGGTGTTTAGGATAGGAAGGACTACGATCCTGTGAATTTTGGATGGAAGTGGACCAATATTTAATGCACTTGCTTAACAACTGCTAAATTTGGTCCAGAAACTTGATCAGGAAGGTGCACTCACATGGAGTGTCAAGTCGAGTTGAAACTTGGCAAGGCAGGGTTATTTGTCCATATGAAGATGCTCAAAAAGTTTCATACCAAATGGACATGCCAAAATAGTACTTGCTTCACAAACATCTCCTCTGGACAAACTAGAAATAATTTTGGTGATCAAATGGCCTAAGAAAATGATCCCAAATTTGGTGGAGATATGTTATATGGGTAGAAGCATGATCTAGTAATTTATCAGAATTAATGAAGCATTAAAATTAGACTTGCTTCATAACCTAAAAATATTGCCAGAAAAAAAGATTTGGTCCTATGCTCACATAGATGATTGGATAGGGCTGAAACTTGGAGGAGGGAAATGATATGAGCACATGCAGGAGTGTGCAAAATTTCAACTCATTTGGATCACCCTAGCTAGCAGTTCCTTCACAAAGGCTTCCCTCAGACAGGAACTTTGAAAAATCATTGAGGAAGCTTGGCTAGGCAAATAAAGTTGAATTTTGGCACAGGCCAATTATCTGGACATGAAAAGGTGTCCAAGAAGTTTGAGATCAATTGGGCAAAGGAAAATAGCACTTGCTTCACAATGTGCCATTTAGGGCAGAATAGGAAATGAATTATTTGAGCATGATGATAAACATGGCAAATGAAATAATTTGCCATATTGTAGGAAGATATGACCCAAACAATTTATGGGAATTATTTGGGAATTTTAGGAGTGATGGAAATATAGGTTGCTTCACAACCTAGGGCAATTAGGGTTATTCCTTTAATAGAAAAGGAATATCTCCAATAAATAGAATATCGGGATTTGGGCTAGGATAAAAATGGGAAGGTCTAGGGAAGGATTTGAGGTTGACAAGCCACTCTGGAAGCAAAGAAGAGGTCATCTTCCTCATTTTCCAAACCACAAAGCCACGGAGAAAGAAAACTCAAGCAAAAATTTCAGAAAAAGAAATGAAAAAGAAAGGGCCAAAAATCAGGTTGTGACACATGCGCTCATTCCCCCTTTCTTGGGCATGACGACCGGGTTTGCCAGCCACTTCGGGTACCGCACCTCGCGGATGACACCAGCTTCCTGCAGTTTGCGAGTCTCCTGGACGATGAAGGACTGCTTCTCTACAGACTGCCACCGCGCCTTCTGCTTTACTGGGCGTACATTGGAGCACACATTCAGGTGATGCTCGATCACTCCCCTTGGGACTCCAGCCAGGTCCTTGGGCTCCCATGCCAACACCTCCTTGTTCTCGCGCAAGAAATCGACCAGTGCCTTTTCTTGGTCCGGAGCTAGGCTGGCACCTATGGTGAAGGTCGCTCCTGATGCCCCATCTTGGTCGACCGTCAGCTGCTTTATCTCGGGCTGGTCTTGAGAGAAGAACTGCTTCTTTTTTGCTGGCACGGCCCCCGAAGCCCCTGGGGTCCCTTCCTCCACCGACCGCGCGACAGCTGCGGTCCTGAAGGCGAACTTGAGAGCCGCCAACGCATCCTTGGTGTCCCCGGGCACCGTTAGGACGTCGCCGCTTCTCGGCATCTTCATGAGGTTGTAGGCGGGGTGGGTTGCCGCCATGAACTTGGCTAAGGCCAGGTACCCAAGGATGGCGTTGTAAGGGAGGCCGATACGGGCGACGTCGAAGTCGATGAGCTCGGTGAGGTAGTTGTCGAGGGTGCCGAAAGTGACTGGGAGGCAGATCTGTCCTAGAGGGCCGGTGCAGCCGTCGACGACCCCGGAGAACGGCTTGTTGGGGTGGAGCCGGCCATGTGATACGTGAAGCAAGCCAAAAATTTCCACGGAGAGCATGTTGAGCCCAACCTCGCCGTCGATGAGAGTCTTGGTTACCGCCACGTTACAAATGGTGGGGGTGGAGAGCATAGGGAGCGTGCCTACACCCGCGGTGGTCACAAGATGGTCTCTTGAGTCGAAGGTGAGGTCGGCCTCAGGTGCCGCCAATCCCGATGGAGCTCCCTGTCGCACGCATGCGGCACTGCTACCTCTTGAGCATGCGTTGGTTTTTCCTTGAAGAGGAAATGGTCATGCAGCAAAGTAGTGTAAGTATGTCCCTTAGTTTTTGAGAACCAAGGTATCAATCCAGTAGGAGATAACACGCAAGTCACCTAGTACTTGCACGAACAATCAAGAACCTCACAACCAACGTGATAAAGGGGTTATCAATCCCTTCACGGTCACTTGCGAAAGTGAGATCTGATAAAGATAGTAAGGTAAATGTTTTTGGTATTTTTGTTGTATAGATTGGAAAGTAAAGATTGCAAAATAGTAAACGAGATGCGATGTAAATAAAAAGAGATGCAATATAATAAGAAATAGACCCCGTGGCCATAGGTTTCACTAGTGGCTTATCTCATGATAGCATGTATTACGGTGGGTGAACAGATTACTGCCGAGCAATTGATAGAAGAGTGCATAGTTATGAGAATATCTAGGCAATGATTATGAATATAGGCATCACGTCCGTGTTAAGTAGACCGAAATGATTCTGCATCTACTACTATTACTCCACACATCTAGAGTATTAAGTTAATAAGAACAGAGCAATGCATTAAGCAAGATGACATGATGTAGATGGATAAACTCAAGCAATATGATATAAACCCCATCTTTTTATCCTCGATGGCAACAATACAATACGTGCCTTGCTGCCCCTACTGTCACTTGGAAAGGACACCGCAAGATTGAACCCAAAGCTAAGCACTTCTACCATTGCAAGAAAGATCAATCTAGTAGGCCAAACTAAACCGATAATTCAAAGAGACTTGCAAAGATATCAAATCATGCATATAAGAATTCAGAGAAGAACCAAATATTATTCCTAGATAAACTTGATCATAAATCCACAATTCATCGGATCTCGTCAAACACACCGCCAAAAGTATTACATCAGATAGATCTCCAAGAACATCGAGGAGAACTTTGTATTGAGAACCAAAGAGAGAGAAGAAGTCATCTAGCTAATAAATATGGACCCGAAGGTTTGTGGTAAACTACTCACACATGATCGAAGAGGCTATGGTCTTGATGTAGAAGCCCTCCATGATCGAATCCCCCTCTAGCAGATCGCCAGAAAAGGCCCCAGATGGAATCTCACGACTACAGAAGATTGCGGCGGTGGAAAAGTGGTTTCGTGGCTCCCCCTGATGTTTTTAGGGTATAAGAGTATATATAGGCGAAAGAAGTACGTCGGTGGAGCTCCATGGGGCCCACGAGGGTGGGGGCGCGCCTACCCCCCGGCGCGCCCTCCTGTCTCATGGACGCCTCACGGAGTTCCAGACTTCCACTCCAAGCCTCCTGGTTTGCATTTGTTCCAAGAATGATCCTCACGAAGGTTTCGTTCCATTTGGATTCCGTTTGATATTCCTTTTCTACGAAACACCGAAATAGGCAAAACAAACAGAAACTGGCACTGGCCTCCGGTTAATAGGTTAGTCCCAAAAATAATAGAAAAGAGCATATTAAAGCCCATTAAACATCCAAAACAGATAATATAATAGCATGGAACAATCAAAAATTATAGATACGTTGGAGACATATCAAGCATCCCCAAGCTTAATTCCTGCTCATCCTCGAGTAGGTAAATGATAAAAACAGAATTTTTGATGTGGAATGCTACCTAACATAATTTCAATGCAATTCTCTTTATTGTGGCATGAATGTTCAGATCTGAAAGATTCAAGACAAAAGGTTTACATTGACATAAAAATAATAATATTTTAAGCATACTAACCAAGCAATTATGTCTTCTCAAAATAACATAGCCAAAGAAAGCTCATCCCTACAAAATCATATAGTTTGGCTATGCTTCATTTTCGTCACACAAAATGCTCCAATCATGCACAACCCCGATGACAAGCCAAGCAATTGTTTCATACTTTAGTATTCTCAAACTTTTTCAATTTTCGCGCAATATATGAGCGTGAGCCATGGACATAACACTATAGGTGGAATAGAATGGTGGTTGTGGCGAAGACAAAAAGGAGGAAGATAGTCTCACATCAACTAGGCGTATCAATGGGCTATGGAGATGCCCATCAATAGATATCAATGTGAGTGAGTAGGGATTGCCATGCAACGGATGCACTAGAGCGATAATTGTATGAAATCTCAACAAAAGAAACTAAGTGGGTGTGCACCCAACTTGCTTGCTCACGAAGACCTAGGGCAATTTGAGGAAGCCCATCATTGGAATATACACGCCAAGTTCTATAATGAAAAATTCCCACTAGTATATGAAAGTGACAACATAAGAGACTCTCTATCATGAAGATCATGGTGCTACTTTGAAGCACAAGTGTGGAAAAACGATAGTAACATTGCCCCTTCTCTCTTTTTCTCTCATTTTTTTGTTTGTGCCTTCTCCTTTTTTTATGGCCTCTTTTTTTCGTCCGGAGTCTCATCCCGACTTGTGGGGGAATCATAGCCTCCATCACCCTTTCCTCACATGGGACAATGCTCTAATAATGAATATGATCACACTTTTATTTACTTAAACCTCAAGAATTGCAACTCGATACTTAGAACAAAATATGACTCTATGTGAATGCCTCCGGCGGTGTACTAGGATGTGCAATGAATCAAGAGTGACATGTATGAATAATTATGAATGGTGGCCATGCCAGAAATACGATGTCAACTACATGATCATGCAAAGCAATATGACTATGATGAAGCGTGTCATAATAAACGGAACGGTGGAAAGTTGCATGGCAATATATCTCGTAATGGCTATGGAAATGCCATAATAGGTAGGTATGGTGGCTGTTTTGTGGAAGGTAAATGATGGGTTTATGGTACCGGTGAAAGTTGCGTGGCACAAGAGAGGCTAGCAAATGGTAGAAGCCCTCCATGATCGATTCCCCCTCCGGCAGGATGCTGGAAAAGGCCCCAAGATGGGATCTCACGGGTATAGTAGGTAGCGGCGGTGGAAAAGTGGTTTCGTGGCTTCCCTGGATGTTTTTGGGGTATAAGAGTATATATAGGTGAAAGAATTAGGTCAGGGGATCTACAAGGGGCCCACAAGGTTGGGGGCGCGCCCTCCACCCTTGTGACCACCTCGAGGCTCCTCTGACTTGCACTCTAAGTCTCCTGGGTGTCTTCTGGTCCAGGAAAAATCATGGCGAAAGTTTTATTCCGTTTGGTATTCCTTTTTTGCAAAACTCTAAAACAAGGAAAAAAACAGAAACTGCCACTAGGCTCTAGGTTAATAGGTTAGTCCCAAAAATCATATAAAATAGAATATTAATGCATATAAAACATTCAAAACAGATAATATAATAGCATGGAACAATCAAAAATTATACGTATCAAGGATCCCAAAGCTTAATTCCTGCTCGGCCTCGAGTAGGTAAATGATAAAAACATAATTTTTGATGTGTAATACTACCTAAAATATTTATCCATGTAATTCTCTTTATTGTGCCATGAATGTTCAGATCCGTAAGATTCTAAACAAAATTTTAATATTGACATGAAAACAATAATACTTCAAGCATACTAACAAAATAATTATGTCTTCTCAAAATAACATGGCCAAAGAAAGCTTATCCCTACAAGATCATATAGTCTGGCTATGCTCCATCTTCATCACACAAAATATTTAAATCATGCACAACCCCGATGAGAATCCAAGCAATTGTTTCATATTTTGATGTTCTCAAACTTTCTAACTTTCACGCAGTACATGAGCGTGAGCAATGGATATAGCACTATAGGTGGAATAGACGGTGGTTGTGGAGAAGACAAAAAGAAGGTGATAGTCTCACATCAACTAGGCGTATCAACGGGCTATGGAGATGCCCATTAATAGATATCAATGTGAGTGAGTACAGATTGCCATGCAACAGATGCACTAGAGCTATAAGTTTATGAAGGCTCAAAAAGAAACTAAGTGGGTGTGCATCCAACTCGCTTGCTCACGAATACCTAGGGCAATTTGAGGAAGCCCATCATTGGAATATACAAGCCAAGTTCTATAATGAAAAATTCCCACTAGTATATGAAAGTGAAATCATAGGAGGCTCTCTATCATGAAGATCATGGTGCTACTTTGAAGCACAAGTGCGGTAAAAAGGATAGTAACATTGTCCCTTCTCTCTTTTTCTCTTTTTTTATTTGGGCCTTCTCTCATTTTTTTGGCCTCTTTTATTTTATTTTATTTTTATTTTTCGTCCGGAGTCTCATCCCGACTTGCGGGGGAATCATAGTCTCCATCATCCTTTCCTCACATCGGACAATGCTCTAATAATGAAGATCATCACACTTCTATTTACTTAGAACTCAACAATTACGATACTTAGAACAAAATATGACTCTATGTGAATGCCTCCGGCGGCCTATCGGGATGTGCAATGAATCAAGAGTGACATGTATAAAAACATGATGAATGGTGGCTTCGCCACAAATACGATGTCAACTACATGATCCTAAAGCAATATGACAATGATGGAGCGTGTCATAATAAACGGAACGGTGGAAAGTTACATGGAAATATATCTCGGAATGGCTATGAAAATGCCATAATAGGTAGGTATGGTGGCTATTTTGAGGAAAGATATGTGGTGGGTTTATGGTACCAGCGAAAGTTGCGCTGTACTAGAGAGGCTAGCGATGGCGGAAAGGTGAGAGTGCGTATAATCCATATGGACTCAACATTAGACATAAAGAACTCACATACTTATTGCAAAAATCTATTAGTCATCGAAACAAAATACTACGTGCATGATCCTAGGGGGATAGATTGGTAGGAAAAGACCATCTCTCGTCCCCGACCACCACTCATAAGGAAGACAATAAATAAATAAATCATGCTACGACTTCATCACATAACGGTTCACCATACGTGCATGCTACGGGACTCACAAACTTTAACACAAGTATTTCTCAAATTCACAACTACTTAGTAGCATGACTCTAATATCATCATCTTCATATCTCAAAACAATCATAAGGAATCAAACTTCTCATAGTATTCAATGCACTTTATATGAAAGTTTTTATTATATCCCTCTTGGATGCCTATCATATTAAGACTAATTTTATAACCAAAGCAAATTTCCATGCTTTTTAGAGACTCTCAAAATAATATAAGTGAAGTATGAGAGTTCATCAATTTCTATAAAGTAAAACCACCGCTGTGCTCTAAAAAGATATAAGTGAAGCACTAGAGCAAAATTGCCTAGCTCAAAAGATATAAGTGAAGCACATAGAGCATTCTAATAAATCACGATTCATGCATTTCTCTCCCAAAAGGTGTGTACATCAAGGATGATTGTGGCAAACTAAAAAGCAAAGACTCAAATCATACAAGACGCTCCAAGGAAAACGCATATCATGTGGTGAATAAAAATATAGCCTCAAGTAAAGTTACTGATAGACGAAGACGAAAGAGGGGATGCCTTCCCGGGGAAGCTCCAAGCTTAGGATTTTTGACATCCTTGAATATTATCTTGGGGTGCCTTGGGAATCCCCAAGCTTAGGCTCTTGCCACTCCTTATTCCATAGTCCATCAAATCCTTACCCTAAACTTGAAAACTTCACAACACAAAACTCCAACAGAAAATCTCGTAAGCTCCGTTAGTATAAGAAAATAAATCACCACTTTTGGTACTGTTGTGAATTCATTATTTATTTATATTGGTGTAATATCTACTATATTCCAACTTTTCCATGGTTCATACCCCCGATACTAGCCATAGATTCATCAAAATAAGCAAACAACACGCGAAAAACACATTATGTCAAAAACAGAACAGTCCGTAGCAATCTGGAGATTTCGAATACTTCTGTAACTCCAAAAATCCTGAGAAAGTAGGAACTCGTAGATAATTAGTTTATATTATGCAAAAAGAATCAGTATTTTATCACGCTCCTGCTAAAATAAGAATTGTTTTTGTGAGCGCAAAAGTTTCTGTTTTTCAGCAAGATCAAATTAACTATCACCGTAAGTTATCCCATAGGTCTTACTTGGCACAAACACTAATTAAAACAAAAAACCAAATCTTACCATAGTCTATATGATTTATTCAGAGTAAAACATGACCTAAAAAGGAAGAACTAAAATATAATTGGGCTGCCTCCCAACAAGCGCTATTGTTTAAGGCCCCTAGCTAGGCATAAAAACACGAATATATCTAAGTATAATCGTAATAATGATAAGGCAAGTCTCGAAAACTCATATCGTACTCTCTTCATTCATCACCAAGTTTTCTTTGAGGCAAGGAAAAGTAATCAAAAGGGATAAATTTAATGGGATAGGAATCCCCAAGATCGATCTTGGGAGGAATTGGTTCCTCCTTCGGCCCTTCATATTGTATGACCAACTCATCATTGTAAGCATTCTTTTGGCAAGAATTCATGAGCTTGTGTCCAAGAGAGAAACCCAATCGATTGTTTTGAATAGCAAGATCATCATTAAGCTCAGAAATCTTATTTACTAAAACATTGGTAGGAACCCTCTTTCTTAAATTTTCGTTACAAGCAACATGATCCATAGAACGTAAACGCATTATATCCTCCTGATTAAAGAGAATTCCCTCTATGGGAGCGCGACCACCATCTACTTTATAATGAGAGAAAATTTCACTAGCTTCTTTCATAATAAATCTAAACTCATGAGCTAGGAATATAGTGGCAACATGCTTAACAAAAGAATGCTCAGTATTAGAAAATTCTAGAAAAATCCTTTGTATGGATGGATGCATGTGAACAAATTGTCTTTCAAGTTCAACAACAAGCAAAGATATAGCATCCGCAAGGCTACTAGTTTTATGGAGGATAGATCCACCCATAGTGGGGAGTGCACCGGCACAAGTAAATAAATCTTGAATAACCCCCTTTCCAATAATATTTTCACTACCTATGCGGAATTTCTTTGTGTGCAAGATAGTAGTTTCTTCATGCGGATCAGAATTAACAGAATCATCAAAGTTTCCCCCATCGTTACTACTATCCTTTTCGACAATAACCTCCACAGTTTCAGACATGGTGGCAACAAACAAGCAAACGGAAAAGACGAACAAAAGAGGGGCGAAGAAAAGGCGAATATTTTCGAAAATCATTTTAGAAGTGGGGGAGAGGAAAACGAGAGGCGAATGGTGAATAATGTAATGCGAGGAATGAGAGTTTACGATGGGTACTTGGTATGTCTTGGCTTGGTGTACATCTCCCTGGCAACGGCACCAGAAATCCTTCTTGCTACCTCTTGAGCTTGTGTTGGTTTCTCCCTTGAAGAGGAAAGGGTGATGCAGGAAAGGAGCGTAAGTATTTCCCTTAGTTTTGAGAAACAATGTATCAATCCAGTAGCAGACTACACAACAAGCCACCGAATACCTGCACAAATAAACACCAACTTGCAACCAATGAAACAAAGGGGTTGTCAATCCCTTCACGGTTATTCACAAAGTGAGATCTGATAGAGATGGATAAACGGTAAAGTAATATTTTTGGTTTGCTAAATGGAAAGTAAAAGATTGCAAAGTAAGGGAACAACGACAAAAATTGGCAAGTTGATGGGAACTAATATGATGTAAAATAGACACTGGAGCCATGGGTTTCACTAGAGTCTTCTCTCAAAATAGAAATTATTACGGTGGGTGAACAAATTACGCCGAGAAATGGATAGAAAAGCGCAAAGTTATGACGATATCTAAGCCAATGATCATGAATATAGGCATCATGTCCGTGTCAAGTAGATCGAAACGATTTTGCATCTACTACTATTACTCCACACATCGATCGAGTCCTGCCTGCATCTAGAGTATTAAGTTCATAAGAACAGAGTAACGCATTAAGCAAGATGGCATGATGTAGCGTGATTAACTCAAGCAATATGAAGAAAACCCCATCTTGTCATCCTCGATGGCAACAATACAATATGTGCCTTGCTGCCCCTACTGTCACTGGGAAAGGACACCGCAAGATTGAACCCAAAGCTAAGCACTTCTCCCATTGCAAGAACAACCAATGTAGTTGGCCGAACCAAATAGATAGTTCGAAGAGACTTGCAAAGATATCAAATCATGCATATAAGAATTCAGAGGAGATTCAAATAGTATTCATAGATAAGTTGATCATAAATCTACAATTCATCGGATCTCGACAAACACACCACAAAAGAGTATTATAGCGAATAGATCTCCAAGAACATCGAGGAGAACTTTGTATTGAGAATCAAAGAGAGAGAGAAGAAGCTAATAACCCACAAGTATAGGGGATAGTTTGTAGCCTTCTTCGATATATACGAGTGTCAAACCCAACGAGGAGCTAAAGGCAGAATAAATATTCCCTCAAGTTCTATCGACCACCGATACAACTCTACGCACACTTGACATTTGCTTTATCGGAAACAAGTATGAAACTATTTTGTAGGTGTGACGCTAGAACTACTTTGCAAGAATAAAACTAGAAGTACTTTGCAAGATAATAAAAGTTAGGTGTTTAGTAAACGGGTTTGTGTCAACAAGAAAGTTATTTGTCCCTAGGCAATCGATAACAAGTACCGGTAATCATTCTTGCAATTTTATATGAGGGAGAGGCATGAGCTAACATACTTTCTCTACTTGGATCATATGCACTTATGATTGTAACTCTAGCAAGCATCCGCAACTACTAAAGATCATTAAGGTCGTGAAACCCAACCATAGCATTAAGTATCAAGTCCTCTTTATCCCATACGCCATAGCACACCTACTCGGGTTTAAGCTTCTGTCACTCTTGCAACCCACCATAAGCGAACCATGAACATATTGCAACACCCTACAGCGGGCCCCCCCTCACGTTTTCGCGAGAACGGAGGGCACCGTAGGACAACACTATAAATAAAATATACAATCATACCAACCAAGATCACGATTAAACTACATGACAAAATGAATCTACTCAAATATTATAGGATAACCATAGATCATTGGGAAATAATATATGGAGTTGAGCACCATGTTTAAGTAGAGATTACAGCATGGAGAAGAGGTGTTACACCACTGAATAGAGGGGGAGAAAGTTGGTGTTGACAGTACCAAGATTGTTGATGTAGATCGTTGTCCCGATCGTTGCCCCGGTGGCACTCCGGGGCCACCAAAAGCCAGGGGGAGAGCCCCCTACCTCTTCTTCTTCCTTGGCCCCCCCTAGATGGGAGGGGAGTTCCCCCTCTGGTCCATGGTCTCCATGGCGGCAGAGGGATGGGAGCCCCTCCGAGATTGGATCTCCCTCTCTGTACTCTTCTATTTCACATTCCCTAGATCTGGCCGAAAACAGTTTCTCATATTCCCGAAGATCCGTAACTCCGATTGCGCTGAGATTTTAACACAATTTTTTCTGGATATAATCTCCCTTGCGCCCGAAGTAGAGCCCTAGCCGATGTACGAGGTGAGCACAACCCACCATGCCATGCCTGGCTCCGGGACCGCGCCCTGGTGGGTTGTGCCCACCTCGGGCCTCTGTTTGCGGTGATTCCAACTCCCAAAAATCATATATATTCCAAAATAATTCTCTGTGAAATTTTATTGCATTTGGACTTCTTTTGATATGGATACTCCATGATACAAAAAACATGCAGAAAACAGGAACTGGCACTGGGCACTGGATCAATAGGTTAGTCCAATAAATCATATAAAAAGTTGCCAAAAGTATGTAAAAGTTGTATAATATTGGCATGAAACAATCAAAAATTATAGATACAATGGAGATGTAAAAGTTGTATAATATTGCCAAAAGTATGTAAATGATAAAAAATATTATTTTTGGTGTGGAATGCTACGTAACATAAACTTGATCATATGTCTAGCCATGGCATGAATATTGAGACATATGTGATTCAAAGCAATAGTCTATAATTTGACATAAAGATATCAATACTCAGGCATCCCAACAAACAATCATGTCTATCAAAATACCAACGCTAAAGAAAGCTATCCCTACAAAATCATATAGTCTTGTAATGATCTGTCTTCTTAACACAAAGTATTTATCATGCACAACCCCGATGACAAGCTGAGCAATTGGTTCATACTTTTTAACACGCTTCATCTTTTTCAACCCTCACGCAATACATGAGCGCAAGCCATGGATATAGCACTACGGGTGGAATAGAGTATGATGATAGGGGTAAATATAGAGAAGACAAAAAGTAAGAAAGTCTCACATCGATGCGGCTAACCAACGAGCTATGGATATGCCCATCAATTGATATCAATGTGACGGGTAGGGATTGCCATGCAACGAATGCACTAAGAGCTGTAAGTGTATGAAAGCTCAATATGAAAACTAAGTGGGTGTGCACCTAATCCTATAATGAAAAATTCCCACTAGTATATGAAAATGACAACATAGGAGACTCTCCATATGAAAAACATGGTGCTACTTTGAAGCACAAGTATGGTAAAGGATGCTAACAATGCCCCTTATCTCTTTGTTTGTTTA
The DNA here is from genome assembly GCF_056163025.1 of Triticum urartu. Lineage (NCBI taxonomy): Eukaryota > Viridiplantae > Streptophyta > Magnoliopsida > Poales > Poaceae > Triticum > Triticum urartu. The sequence continues at coordinate 625,266,062 of NC_141874.1, read as the reverse complement.
TTTTTTTCGTTTTCTTTTTTCTTTCTTTTTTTCCTTTTCCTTTTTCTCTCTCTCATTGTCTGGAGTCTCATCCCGACTTATGGGGGAATCATAGTCTCCATCATCCTTTCCTCACTGGGGCACTGCTCTAAAAATGAATAATGATGATCATCACATTTCTATTTATTTATAACTCAAAAGTAATAAAGTTACAACTCAATACCTATGACAAAGTATGACTGTATATGAATGCCTCTGGCTATGAACCAAGATGTTCAATGATCTAGCATAACATGTATGAAATATGATGAATGGTGGCTGCGCCACAACTACTATGTTAGTTATATGATCATGCATAGCAATATGACAATGAATGATCAAGTCATCAAACGAAAGCGGTGGAAGTTGCATGGCAATATATCTCAGAATGGCCATGGAAAAGCCATAATAGGTAGGTATGGTGGCTGTTTTGAAGAAGATATAATAAGGCTTATGTGTGATAGAGCGTATCATATCACGGGGTTTGGTTGCACCTACGAAGTTTGCACCACGTATCGATGTGAGAAAGGACAATGCACGGTACCATAGAGGCTGGCAAATTGCAGAAAGGTAAGAGTGTGTATAATCCATGGACTCAGATTAGTCATAAAGAACTCATTTACTTATTGCAAAAGTTTATTAGCCCTCGAAGAAAAGTACTACTACGCATTCCCCTAGGGGATAGATTGGTAGGAAAAGAGCATCGCTCGTCCTCGACTGGCACTCATAAGGAAGACAGTCAATAATAAATCATGCTCCAACTTCATAGCATAACGAGAGATATACGTGCATGCTTCGGGAATCACAAACCTTAACACCAATATTCTTACTAAACACAACCATTTACTAGTACCTCCCACATATTCCATATCTATATCACAAAACTATTGCAAGGAATCAAACATATCATATTCAGTGATCTATAAGTTTTATGTAGGATTTTATGACTAACCATGCAATTGACCAATTCCTTTTGGCTCTCTAAATAGATCTAAGTGAAGCATGACTGTTTAATTATTTCTACAAAAGACCATGATCTAATAAATATAAGTGAAGTAAAAGATCATTCTTCAAACAATGGTTTTCTATGTGAAGAGAAACAAGCAACCAAACTTCAAATGATATAAGTGAAGCACATGAAGCATTCTATAAAGCCACACTCAAAATATATATGTGAAGTGCAATGAGCATTCTATAAATCAACCATGGACTATCTCATACCAGAATGGTGCATAAAATAAAAGTGAAAACTAAATGCAAAAGATGCTCCAAGATTTGCACATATCACGCGAACTAAACGAAACCGAAAACATACCGATACTTGTTGAAGAAAGATGGGATGCCTTCCGGGGCATCCCTAAGCTTAGACGCTTGAGTCCCCTTGAATATTTACTTGGGGTGCCTTGGGCATCCCAAAGCTTGAGATCTTGCCTCTCCTCCTTTCCTCATATCGAGACCTCCTCGATCTTTGATCACTTCATCCACACAAAACTCAACAGAAAGTTCGGTAAGATCCGTTAGTATAATAAAGCAAATCACAACTCTAAGTACTATTGCAAACCAATTCATATTTTATTTTCTCATTGTAGCTACTGTAATATAGCTTTTTCATGGCTTATACCACCGATAAAAATCGATAGTTTCATTAAAACAAGCAAAATAATGCATCAAAAACAGAATCTGTCTTAAACAGGATAGTCTGTAGTAATCTGAAAGTTCACCATACTTATGTTACTCCCAAAATTCTGAAACAATTAGGAAAAATGAAAATTTTGTATATAAATACTATGCAAAAAATTTCAGAAGCTTTCGACGTTCCAGTAAAAAATGTAAAATCACGCACTACAGCCAAAGTTTCTGTTTCTACACCGCACATACCAACAAGCAATCTAAACATCCTAAAGGAAAATCTTGGCACATTATTTTTATAATACAATGGATTTGTACAAGGGGATAATTATTTTTGTTTAAAAGTTTCTGCAATTCAAGATTCACAAGGTTTCCATGGGCATGAACAAAGTTCAAGGCATGCTCCCGCTTCCACGATGTTCGTCTATCTCACTTTCACTTTTCTTTTTATGAAGTTTTAAGTTCCCCACTATTTTTTTAAACTTCACAAAAGCACTCAACAGAAATAAATGACTCTCTAAAACTTCCGGATTGTCTCCCTGGCAGCGCTTTCTTTAAAGCCATTAAACTAGGCATAAAGTGCTCAAGTAATGGATCCACTCGGATCCCAAGGTGTATCAAAGCCAATTTTAATTAACAATGATTTGGCATTTAGTAGTGAGCACAATGCAACATATATCAAGCAATGACGAAGTCTAACTCTCTTCCTATGCATCGGCATGTCATACAAGAACAATTCATGCACATCAAGTAAAGGCCAATACATAGCATAAAAATTTTCTTGCAATTTTGTCGTGTTGGAAACATAGAGAGGCTGAGATGTAGTTCCTCTCTCATAATAATTACAAGTAGGAGCAGAAAACACATGCATATTATACTCATCAAAATTATCATGTGTAGTGGTAGAACACAACCCATCAATGTAATCCTTAATAAGTACAAACTTCTCCGATATAGTGTAGTTGGGAGAATTCGAAAAGATAGTAGGACAATCATGTGTTGGTGCAATAGAAACAATTTCATTCTTAACATAAGGAACTATAGCAAGTTCATCTCCATAAGCATAATTTCAATTGGCATCATGGCCACAAGCATAGCAAGCATCATCAAAATGGGATATTTCAAATGAATCAATGGGATCATAGCAATTATGATAGCATTCATCCTTCGGTAAGAACGAAGGGGCATTAACTAATGTATGAGTTAAAGAGTTACTCTCATTAGAAGGTGGGCCTGGGTAGCTAATCCGCACTTCCTCCATTTGTTCTTCGCTCTCCTCATTATCTTTTTCATCCAATGAGCTCGCAGTTTCATCAATTTCTTCGTCCATAGACTCCTGCAAAATATTTATCTCAATAAATACATCAATATTGTAATTGTATTTATAATTATCATAGCAATATTTAAGGATAGCAAGATTTTCAGGTCTATAAACTGAATCATCAAAATCTTCAAACTTTTTAAACAAAGAATCAATTTCATAAGCACCCTTAAAAGCAACAAATTCTTCAATTCGTTCCACATCGTAGTAATCATATATACCATTAGCATAAGAAGCTAAGACTTCATTATCATTAAATTTGCATGAAAAGGGAAGGTGTGGAGCATTCATCCTAGAGCAACAAGTATAATCATATCTAGAGCATAGATTCAAAGCATACCACTTCAATATATGAATTTGATCCCATAACAATTTTCCATTATGAGTCAAGTGATAATCCCTAAAGTATGCATGTTGATCCAACGTTACTCCCATTATATAGTTGAATGGGGTTTTCTCAGGATTATCAAAGTAGTGCATAATATCTTTCACATAAAAAGCATCGAGGGTTTTAGGAGGTTCCCCATCTCCTTGAGTAGTAGGTACAACTAATTTTTTGGGTGTTTTGTGTTCCATATCCGTAACTAAAGATAGAGAACAACTTAGAACAAGAAATAAAAACTACTTAGTGATAAAGCAAACAAGCACATACCAGAATATTCACCCCACGCTATAACTCCCCGGCAACGGCGCCAGAAAAAGGTCTTGATAACCCACAAGTATAGGGGATCATTTGTAGCCTTCTTTGATAAATAAGAGTGTCGAACCCAACGAGGAGCTAAAGGCAGAACAAATATTCCCTCAAGTTATATCGACCACTGATACAACTCTACGCACACTTGACGTTTGCTTTATCGGAAACAAGTATGAAACTATTTTGTAGGTGTGATGTTAGAACTACTTTGCAAGAATAAAACTAGAAGTACTTTGCAAGATAATAAAAGTTAGGTGTTTAGTAAAAGGGTTTGTGTCAACAAGAAAGTTATTTGTCCCTAGGCAATCGATAACAAGTACCCGTAATCATTCTTGCAATTTTATATAAGGGAGAGGCATGAGCTAACATACTTTCTCTACTTGGATCATATGCACTTATGATTGGAACTCTAGCAAGCATCCGCAACTGTTAAAGATCATTAAGGTCGTGAAACCCAACCATAGCATTAAGTATAAAATCCTCTTTATCCCATACGCCATAGCCCACCTACTCGGGTTTAAGCTTTTGTCACTCTCACAACCGACCATAAGTGAACCATGAACATATTGCAACACCCTACAGCAGGGGCCCCTCACGTTTGCGCGAGAATGGAGGGCACCATAGGACAGCACCATAAATAAAATATACAATCATACCAACCAAGATCACGATTAACCCACAGGACAAAACAAATCTACTCAAACATCATACGATAACCATAGATCATTGGGAAATAATATATGGAGTTGAGCACCATGTTTAAGTAGAGATTACAGCAGGGAGAAGAGGTGTTACACCGCTGCATAGAGTGGGATAAAGTTGGTGTTGACGGTAGCAAGATTGTTGATGTAGATCGCTGTCCCGATCGTTGCCCCGGCTGCACTCCGGTGCCATCGGATGCTAGGGGGAGAGAGCCCCCTACCACTTCTTCTTCCTTGGACTCCTCCTAGATGGGAGGAGAGTTCCCCCTCTGGTCCATGGTCTCCATGGCAGCGGAAGGGCGGGAGCCCCTCCGAGATTGGATTTCCCTCTCTGTTCTCTTTTGTTTCGCGTTCCCTAGATTTGGCCGAAAACCGTTTCTTATATTCCCGGAGATCCGTAGCTCCGATTACGCTGAGAATTTAACACAATTTTTTTCCGGATATAAGCTCCCTTGTGCCCGAAGTAGAGCCCCTACCGACGTACGAGGTGAGCACAACCCACCACAACACGCCTGGCTCCAAGACCGCGCCCTGGTGGGTTGTGCCCAAATCGGTCCCCCGTTTGCGGTGATTCCAACTCCCCCAAATCACATATATTCCAAAATAATTCTCCGTGAAATTTTATTGCATTTGGACTTCGTTTGATATGGATACTCTGCGATACAAAAAACATGCAGAAGGCAGGAACTGGCACTGGGCACTGGATCAATAGGTTAGTCTAATAAATCATATAAAAAGGTGCCAAAAGTATGTAAAAGTTGTATAATATTGGCATGAAACAATTAAAAAATATAGATACGACGGAGATGTATCAGAAGCCGTCTAGCAACTAGCTATGGACCCGTAGGTCTGAAGTAAACTATTCACACTTCATCGGAGAGGCAATGGAGTTGATGTAGAAGCCCTCTGTGATCGATTCCCCCTCCGGCAAGATCCAAAAAGGGCTCCAAGATGGGATCTCACGGGTACAGAAGGTTGTGGCGATGCAGAAGTCGTTTCATGGCTCCCTTGGATGTTTTGGAGTACAAGAGTATATATAGGCGAAATAATTAGGCCAGTGGGGCTACGAGGGGCCCACAAGGTCGGGGGCGCCCCCACCCCCTGGGCACGCCCTCCACCATTGTGGCTATCTCGAGGCACCTCTGACTTGCACTCCAAGTCTCCTGGGTGTCTTCTGGTCCAAGAAAAATCATGGTGAAAGTTTTATCCGGTTGGACTCCGTTTGGTATTCCTTTTCTGTGAAACTCTAAAACAAGGAAAAAACAGAAATTGGCACTAGGCTCTAGGTTAATAGGTTAGTCCCAAAAATCATATAAAATCGCATATTAATGCATATAAAACATCCAAAACAGATAATATAATAGCATGGAACAATCAAAAATTATAGATATGTTGTAGACGTATCAATCACCAATTGGGATTGTTAGAGATGTTGAAGTCTTGCGTGGGAAAAAAATAAAATACCCTGCTGATTTTCTTGTTCTTTCCTCCCCACAAGATGATTTTTGTCCCATTATATTTGGTAGACCTTTCTTGAATACTATTAATGCTCAGACAGACTGCGAGAAAGATATTGTTACTGTTGGTCTAGGGGATATGTCTCATGATTTTAATTTCTCTAAATTTTGTAGACAACCCCATGATAAAGAATTGCCAAGTAAGGATGAAATTATTGGTCCTGCTTCTATTGTCGTGCCTCCTACTAATCCTTTTGAGCAACATTTGCTAGACCATGAAAATGATATGTTTATGAATGAAAGGAAGGAATTAGATGAAATATTCTTTAATCAATGGGCCTATTTTGAAACACAATTTGCATGTTGAAATCCTAGGGGATCCTCCTCCACCCAAGGGTGATCCCGTGTTTGAGCTTAAACAATTACCTGATACTTTGAAATATGCTTATCTCTATGAAAAGAAGATATAACCTGCTGAGGGAGTCCTGGATTGGGGGGTCTCCGGACAGCTGGACTATATCCTTTGGCCGGATTGTTGGACCATGAAGATACAAGATTTAAGACTTCATCTCGTGTCCGGATGTGACTTTACTTGGCGTGGAAGGCAAGCTAGGCAATACGGTATGCGTATCTCCTCCTTTGTAACCGACCTTGTGTAACCCTAGCCACCTCCGGTGTCTATATAAACCGGAGGGTTTTAGTCCGTAGGAGGACAGACAATCATACCATAGGCGCTTCTAGGGTTTAGCCTCTTTGATCTTGTGGTAGATCTACTCTTGTAATACTCATATCATCAAGAACAATCAAGCATGACGTAGGGTTTTACCTCTACCAAGAGGGCCCGAACCTGGCTAAAACATCGTGTCCCCTGCCTCCTGTTACCATCCGCCTTAAACACACAGTTCGGGACCCCCTACCCGAGATCCGCCAGTTTTGACACCGACATTGGTGCTTTCATCGAGAGTTCCACTATGTCGTCACCGTAAGGCTCGATGGATCCTTCAATCATCACTAGCGATGCGGTCCAAGGTGAGGTTTTCCTCCCCGGACAGATCTTCGTATTCGGCGGCTTTGCACTGCTGGCCAATTCGCTTGGCCATCTAGAGCAGATTGAGAGCTATGCCCCTGGCCATCAAGTCAGATTTGGAAACTTGAACTACACGGCCGATATCCACGGAGACTTGATCTTCGACGATTCGATCCCATGTCGGACGTGCTGCGCAGTCGCGACGAGCATGGCGTAACTCTGCCGTCGGACAGTGTTCGGGAGATCGCGTCCGCAGCTACTCCGTCCTTTAATCGAGCAACTCGCGCCATCCGAGAGCGGAGGGATGGACCCCGCCATGGATGCCGCACTCTCAGTGGCGATGGAGCCGGATACTGACTTCACCCCTTACGAGAGCCGTGTCGCCGAACAACTGGATTCATCTCCGGCCATGGACTCCGAGCCGCTCATATCCGTGCCCGTCGAATCCGACTAGGCGCCGATCATGGAGTTCACCTCCGCGGACATCTTTCAGCACTCACCCTTCGGGGATGTGCTAAATACATTAAGGTCTCTCTCCCTGTCAGGAGAACCTTGGCCGAACTATGTCCGGCTAGAATGGGATGCGGACGACGAAGAAATTCGCTGCCCACCCACCACCCACTTGGTAGCCACTGTCGACGACTTAACCGACATGCTCGACTTCGGCTCCGAAGACTTCGACGGTATGGACGACGAAGCCGGAGACGAACAGGATCCACCGCCCTCGGGGCACTGGACCGCCACCTCTTCATATGATATATAAATGGTGGACACCCCCAAAGAAGCCAATGGCGGCGAGAAAGCGGAGGATGACCCCTCCAAAAAGCAACCCAAGCACCGACGTCAGTGGTGCCGCTCTAAGTCCCGCCACTGCAAGAACAGTGATACCGACACAGGAGATAATAACACTCCGGATAGCACCGAAGACAACAACGATCCCCTCCAGCACAGTGCAGAGCTAGAGGACGGACAAGCTAGCCCCCCAGAGCGGGCAGCAGATGGAGAACCGGAGGAGGACAATTACATGCCTCTCTTCGAAGACGAGGCGAGCCTCGGTGATGACGAGTTTATCGTGCCTGAGGACCCCGTCGAGCAAGAGCACTTCAAGTGCCGGCTTATGGCCACGGCAAGTAGCCTAAAGAAGAAACAACAACAGCTTCAAGCTGATCAAGACTTGCTAGCAGACAGATGGACCGAAGTACTTGCGGCCCAGGAGCATGAATTCGAGCGCCCGTCCAAAAGTTACCCCAAACGCAGGTTGCTACCCCACCTCGAGGAGGAAGCATTGAAGCCTCATTCACCAGTGTACGACGCGGCTGACTGGCCACTACGGGGCCGAGCCAGAGAGGCGTTTCAGCCTAAAGTTCAGTCTGCACCCCGTCGCCACTCAGTCAAAGATACTAAGGCCTAGGGCAACACAAAGGACCTATGAGACATCTTGGACAGTAAGGCAAAAAATCACAAGGTCAATATACGGGACACGAACACGTGCGCCCACACGGGACGATGATCGTCGCGTCGGATACACCAAGAGTAAATCCGGCTGGGCCGAATACAGCAGACAAGACTCATACGAACTATGTCGGGATATAGCCCGGCACAGAGGCACCGCACACCCCCTATGCTTCACTGATGAAGTTATGAATCATGAATTCCCGGAGGGTTTCAAACCCGTATACATTGAATCATACGACGGCACAACATATCACGCTGTATGGATTAAGGACTTCCTCCTTCACATCCACATGGCTCATGGTGACGATCTACATGCCATCAAGTACCTCCCACTAAAACTCAAAGGACCAGCTCGGCATTGGCTGAATAGCTTGCCAGCAGATTCCGTCGGCAGTTGGGAGGATTTGGAAGACGCATTTCTTGACAACTTCCAGGGCACTTATGTGCGGCCACCGGATGCTGATGACTTGAGCCACATAACCCAGCAGCCAGGGGAATCCGCCAGACAATTCTGGACACAGTTCCTGACTAAGAAAAATCAAATTGTAGACTATCCGGATGCAGAAGCCCTAGCGGCATTCAAGCATAACATCCGCGACGAGTGGCTCGCCCGCCACCTCGGCCAAGAGAAGCCGAAATCTATGGCAGCCCTCACAACACTCATGACCCACTTTTGCGCGGGCGAGGACAGCTGGCTGGCTCGCAGCAACAACACATCAAGGAATCCAGATACCTCGGATACCAAAGACGTCAACAGTAGGTAGCGTCGTAATAGACCAAAGCGCCGCAATAACGGCGGTAACACCGAAGATACGATAGTCAATGTCGGATTCAAAGGCTCCAGATCCGGTGAGCGGAAAAAGACATTCAAAAGAAATACTCCGGCTCCGTCCAGTCTGGATCGCATACTGGATCGCTCATGTCAAATCCACGGCACCCCTGACAAGCCAGCCAATCACACCAACAGAGAATGCTGGATGTTCAAGCAGGCCGACAAGTTAAATGCTGAAAACAAGGACAAGGGGCTGCATAGCGATGACGAGGAGGAGCCCTGGCCGCCGAACCCAGTGGGACAGAAGTGGTTTCCCCCACAAGTGAAGACAGTGAACATGATATACGCAACCCACATTCCCAAGAGGGAGCGGAATCGTGCACTAAGGGACGTCTATGCGATGGAGCCCGTTGCCCCGAAGTTCAACCCATGGTCTGCTTGCCCGATCACCTTCGATCGTAGGGACCACCCCACTAGCATCTGTCATGGCGGATCCGCCGCACTGGTCCTCGACCCCATCATTGACGGATTTCACCTCACTCGAGTCCTTATGGACGGCGGCAGCAGCCTGAACCTGCTTTATCAGGATACAATGCAAAAAATGGGTATCGATCCCTCAAGGATCAAACCCAGCAAAACCACCTTTAAAGGCGTCATCCCAGGTGTAGAGGCCCATTGCACAGGCTCAATCACACTTGAAGTGGTCTTCGGATTACCGGATAACTTCCGAAGTGAAGAGTTAATCTTCGACATCATCCCGTTTCACAGTGGCTATCATGCACTGCTCAGACGGACAGCATTTGCAAAATTCAATGCAGTGCCGCATTACGCATACCTCAAGCTCAAGATGCCAGGACCTCGCGGGGTCATAACAGTAAATGGAAACACAGAACGCTCGCTCCGTACGGAAGAGCACACTGCGGCCCTTGCAGCAGAGGCACAAAGCAGCCTGTTCAGACAAACCACTCATTCGGCGTTACAGCCCCCAGACACCTTCAAGCGCGTCCGGAATAATCTGCAGCAGGATTGCCTGGCGCGATCTACGCTCGCCTAGAAATTCGGCCCCCGTCCCAGTCCCAGTGCAGCAACGAAATTCGTGCCGCGCATACATAACTATGCATTGAAAATACCATGGACATAGGTGGGGGCACAATCAGGACACACCTTGCATTGTGGCTTAACCACACCAGGGGTTGTATACCTTTGACATTCCCTCTCTCTTTCAGGGCCTAATTCTTCGGAAGGCCTTTCCGGCAGTTCGACGGCCGGACACATTCCGGAAGCAACAACCAAGGTGGCAAGAAGCTAAGATGAACACGGGAACCGCCAGGTGGTCTCTAGTAATACTTGATATACCCGCTTTTCATTATTATTGCATAGCTTGCCTTGGATAGGACATTTTGAATTATCCTACTTTATGCTTATTGCACTACTTGTACCAGTGCGCTTCGACGTATTATTCAAATAAAAATGCATATTATTAATCTGTTATTGCATTATTTAAGTTTTTCTCTTTTTCTTATATGTCCATTTACGACATTCCGCACCTGCACGCTCGGGTACGGTCAGTACGCCAGGGGCTCTCGTTCACCCCGTAATACGGCGCAAGAAGTCCGAACACTTTCGACAATGCGGCACCCCGAAGTTATAGCATTATATGCATCAGCTCCGAATCATGTCTTGGGTCAAATGTTGGGTTGCCCGGCTCCCATGCTTTGGTACCTTACGTTCCACTATATTGGCTAAGGTAGCGGTGGGAGAACTACTGCGATTGTGTCCCGGTTCTTCCGGATGAGCACCTCAGTAGAGAAAGCCAAAAACTGACTGCCATGATAAGCCAAGAGACTGGTCGCTGTTCGAGAGGTCTCAAGTCCTTAAAGACTTTTTCCGCTTCGGGCGAGGAGTCGTCCTTGTCCGGCTTAGGCGTGTATAGCGCCCCAAATTCAGCCCTCCGAATACCAGGGGCTTCGCCAAAAATTTAAAATCATATACTTCTATGGCTAAGTGAGAGTGATAAAGCATTATAGTCCGATTGCCTGGTTCGTTGCGCTGAGCACCTCCCTTGAAGGACCCAAAATTGGGGTAAAGAGTGTTCAGATTTACCCCTAACACCCCAGTACTAGCTACATGGGGGCAGAAGCAGACGACTGGCCAACTCTCAGATTTTATAAACGGCCGCACAGAAGGTAATATTTTAAATTAAGAAAGCGTCGCATGGCGCAAAAGAACTCGTTTCATATTACAGGATCACATGGGCATGTTCATTCAAAACTTACATCCTTGGCACACTCATCCACCACTAAGCGGGAACCCTTCAGGACGCTCTCATAGTAATTCTCGGGGCAGCGATGCTCCTTGCCCTCCGGCGGCCCCTCCTTCACAAGCTTCACGGCGTCCAGCTTCGCCCAGTGCACCTTCGCCCGGGTAAAAGCTCTGTGTGCACCTTCGATGTAGACGGATCGCTTGATGACTTCAATCCGTGGGCAGGCTTCCACCAGCCGCCTCACCAGACCGAAGTAGCTGTCGGACAAGGGCTCGCCAGGCCACATCCGGACTATAAGGCCCTTCATGTCCTGTTCGGCTACCTTGTGAAGTTCGACCAACTGCTTCAACTGGTCGCTTAAGGACACGGGGTGTTCGGTCCCAGTATACTGAGACCAGAACAACTTCTCCGTTGAGCTCCCCTCCTCAGCCCGGTAAAACTCTGTGGCATCCAGCACACTGCGGGGAAGATCTGGAAACGCTCCTAGAGAGCTCTGAACTCATGTAAGAAAAAGTAAAGTCTCCTTCACATGCTTGCTTTGCATATTGAATGCCTTACCCGCTGTTATCTTCTTTGCCGCATCAATCTCCTGGAGGGCCTTGTGGGCTTCGGCCTTGGCGCTCCGGACGCTTTCAAGCGCTTGCGCGAGCTCGGACTCCCGCGTCTTGGAGTCAAGCTCCAAGGACTCGTGCTTCTTGGCGTGAGCCTCGAGCTCTTGCTGCACCTCGCCCACTCGGGCTTCTTGTTTCTCCCGTTCAATACATTCTTTGGCCGCTTTGTCTTCGACCACGGACAATGCCTTCCTCAGGGTCTCCACCTCGTTCGTGGCCCCTGACAAATTCATGATGATCCTATTACTTTACACAAGACTTATTTTTAACTATATAAACTGGGGTACATCTTACCTTTTTTCTCTTCGAGCTGCCCCTTGGTAAGGCTGAGCTCGTCCTCAAACCGCTTCAGGGCCTGCTTCAGTGTAGAGACCTCCGCAGTACGTGTGGCAGTGGCCAGCAGGGAATCCTGCACATACACATAGACATACTCTAATTAGACTCTTGAGTTATCATTTGATACTCTATTCGGCTTTTCTTCGCGAACGCCGAACAGAGCATCAGGGGCTACTATCTATGCGGTAATATTTTTATATTTTGAATGCTTACCTCAAAGCTTGTTAGGAGGCTGGCGCAAGCTTCGGTCAGCCCGTTCTTGGCAGACTGAACCTTCTTAACCACCACACTCATAATAGTGCGGTGTTCTTCATCGATGGAAGCGCTGTGAAGCGCTTCCATCAAGTTGTCCGGTGCCTCTGGTTGGACAGAGGACACCGGCACGGATGGTTGGCCCTCCTTTATGGGGGACCGCTTGCCGGAGTCCAGAGCCATTGAAGGTTCCGACACGGTGTCCGGCTGGGGCCCGAACTCGGAGCCCGCAGGAGCCTCACTCGGTACCCAGGGTCCAGGAGGTCGCCGTGAGGCGCCCCCAGGACCGCCTCCCCTTGGGACGGTGCCTCCTGAGACACCACCTCGGCGTTGTCTGTAGGGCGAGGGGTGGAAGCCGTCGGAGGAGAACTGTTGTTCATATCCGACGAGCCCAAAGAGCTGCTCGATGAGGGTACGTCGAGACGATCTCGGGCCGGACTGCATAATCAGGTTCGGCATGAGCAAAGGCAGTACAATAAAACGTAACATGAAGTACTATGGTGTCGAGACACTTATGACTTTGCTAGGGGCTTGTCCCTGGGTAGCCACTCGTCGCCGCTGTCGGCGGCCGTCGTGGCACAGTCCGGAGGGAGTATCTTTCCCTTCTTGGACCCTTTGGCCTCCCCGGATGGGTTGGCCTTCCTTTTCTTGTCTCCCCCGGCGGGGGGGGGGGGGGGAGAACTTTTCTCCTCCTCCTCGTTTCCGTGGGAGGAGGGCGCGTCGGACTCATCAGACGATGAGTCCGATAGAACCATCTTGCGCCGGAGACCCTTTCGGGTCCCTGTGGCCTTCTTCTTGGCTGTCTTTTCCGGCACCTTGTAAGGTGCCGGAGTCAGCATCTTCGTTAGAAGAGCGTTTGCAGGATCTTCGGGCAAGGGGCTGGGCAATCAAGCTGCTTCGCTGTCTTTATCCAGTCCTGTTAATGACATGAAAACTTAGATCCAGCACATAACTAAACCAGGGCGCACGAATACCCTGAGAGATATAAAAGCCTACCAAATGGGCGCGACGCTTTGCGCTGAGTCCGTGGTCCTTGGTGAGGGAGGGAGGCATCTCGGCGCCCTTGAATAACACCCTCCAGACGTCCTCGTGCGTCGTGTCGTAGAGATCTCGCAGCGTCTGGTGCTGTGCTGAGTCGAACTCCCACAAAACAAATGCCCGTTGTTGGCATGGAAGGATCCGGCGGAGGAGCATGACCTGGACCACGTTAACGAGCTTGATTTTCTTGCTCGTCACGTTCTGGATGCAGGTCTGGAGTCCGGTCAGCTCTACCGGAGAACCCCAGGACATGCCCTTCTTTTTCCAGGAGGTGAGCCGCGTGGGGATTCTGGATCGAAATTTGGGGGCCGCCACCCAGTTGGAGTCGCGCGGCTCGGTGATGTAGAACCACCCCGATTGCCACCCCTTTACGGTATCCACGTAAGTACCCTTGAGCCAGGTGACATTGGGCATCTTGCCCACCATGGCGCCTTTGCATTCTGCTTGCTAGCCTCCCAGCACCTTCGGTTTGACATTGAAGGTTTTCAGCCATAGGCCGAAGTGGGGCCTGATGCGGAGGAAGGCCTCGCACACGACGATAAATGCCGAGATGTTGAGGATAAAGTTGGGGGCCAGATCATGAAATCCAGCCCGTAGTAGAACATGAGCCCGCGGACAAATGGGTGGAGAGGAAATCCCAGTCCGCAGACGAAATGGGAAAGAAAAACTACCCTCTCATGGGGTTCGGGCGTTGGGACGATCTGCCCCGCATTCGGCGGCCGGTGCGCGATATTCGCAGGTAGGTATCCGGCCTCCTGTAACTTTTTGATGTTTTCCTTCGTGATGGAGGAAGCCATCCACTTGCCTCCTGCTCCAGACATGCTTGGAGTGGTTTGAGAAGAAGGACGCGAGCTTGGGTGCTAGAGCTCGAGTGTGCGGGAATGGAAAAGCGAGAAGGAAGAAGGCGTGGGTGAAAAAAGTAGATATGTGTCCCTTTTATAAGGGCAGAGGAGGCGATGAGTCTCCCCACTTGCCTGGCAAAACCGCTTATTCCCCAGGTGTCGTAATTGATGGCGCGATTGGGTTACCCACGTCCGTATTGATGAGAATCCCGTGATAAGGGGAACACGATCTCTGCTTTGACAAGACGTATCGAGAAAACCGCCTCGCGATATGTGCGTAGCTGGTTGAGAAAAGCGGTTTGAATAATAACCGGGCCATGAAGTGATGTCATACTATCAAAACATGTCAGCAGATTGGATTTATGGAAGTATCGTTCTCTCTACGGTGGTATGTGGAACTTATTTTACAGGGTCGGACACTGTCTTTGCATTCAAACTCTTCCATGGTGTATTCGGAGGAGGAACCCGCCTTGCAATGCCGAAGACAACACTGCGTGCCGGACTCATCGTCATTGAAGCCTGGTTCAGGGGCTATTGAGGGAGTCCTAGATTAGGGGGTCTCCGGACAGCTGGACTATATCCTTTGGCCGGACTGTTGGACCATGAAGATACAACATTGAAGACTTCATCTTGTGTCCAGATGGGACTTTACTTGGTGCGGAAGGCAAGCTAGGCAATACGAATATGCGTATCTCCTCCTTTGTAACCGACCTTGTGTAACCCTAGCCCCCTCCGGTGTCTATATAAACCGGAGGGTTTTAGTCTGTAGGAAGACAGACAATCATACCATAGGCTAGCTTCTAGGGTTTAGCCTATCTGATCTCGTGGTAGATCTACTCTTGTAATTGTCGGATTTCGGGTTCTGGCAGACCCTTGAGGTTCGAACACTGGGGTGCGCGCGGAGATTTTGCCTTCTACCTACCTGCACCCCTCCGCCTTGCTAAGATCTAAGCTATGGAAAGAACAGCACAAGAAACACATGATTTATACTGGTTCGGGCCACCGTTGTGGTGTAATACCCTACTCTAGTGTGTGGTGTGGTGGATTGCCTCTTGGGCTGATGATGATGAATAATACAAGGAAGAACAACCTCGCAAGGGTCTGTTCTTGGCTGGGGGGGGGGGGACGAACTGCTAGGAGGAGTTCAGTCACCCTTCTCTCTCTCTGATTTCGATTCGATCCTTGATCCTCGATGCTCGATCTTGAACCCGAACCCCCCTCCTCCCTGTGGGTGGCTGGTCCTATTTATAGGCAATGGCCCTGGGCCTCTTCCCAAATATTGAGCGGGAAGGGCGCCAACAATTGGCCAGTTTGAAGGGGAACATCTGATACACTTATCCTGACTAAATTTGGTCCTCCCTGCACAAAGCTCTGGTGGTGACGTCGTCTTGGGCTCCACGAATACCTCCGTCTTGCAGTCCTTCTGGTCTTGGTCTTGTTGCATCAAAATGGCAACCTTAGCCTGATGCCTCGGTACCCCGCGGCTGCGCTTGCCCCCTTTGCACCAAAGGGGAAAGGAGGACACAGCGCGGGCTGGCGCCCGCCTGGCGCCCTTGGTCGTCATGGCTTGCGTCACGGGCACCTCGTGAGGTACCCCGCCTTGATCTCTTCGCCTCCTCGCAAGCCAGCCTGGTGAGGCCGTGCCTGAGGAAGCTCTGTGTTGTCCGCCCCGCGAGGCTTGGCCCCTCGCAAGGGTCTTGGGTCTGTGTTGATGAAGATGGGCCGTGCTGGGCCCCCTTTTGAGCCACGCCGCAGGCCGCAAGCAGGCAAGTCTGGGGACCCCCATTCCCAGAACGCCGACAGTAGCCCCCGGGCCCAAGGTGCGCCCGGACTTGGCCGTGCAGGGAGGCGGAAGGGCAAGAGCGAAGTGCCGCGGGCCCTAACAGCCTGCGGTCTTGGGCGCCGCGTTGCGGTTGATTGGACGTGGGCGTCACCACTTCCCCATGGCACCTCGGCAACTGCACGGATTGGACAAGTCCCTGCATGCAAAGCGGGTCATGATTACCTGCGATCGTGGAGGTCGGCGGTTGGCCTTCGCTGGCCATAAGTACGGAATGGCGCGCGCCCTTCCAGTCCATCCCTTCTTGCTTCTCCTTCTTCCCGGTCCTTGCCCCGTCTTGCTGCGATGGCTCTGATCCGCCGGTTCTTGACGGTAGAGAAGGGAAAGGATCCCCGAGAGGAACCAGACCCGCTCCCGCCGAAGAAACGGCTCGTCCTCCGCGGCCCGGACGAGGGGGCCCATCAGGTGGTGTCGAGGCCCTGGTGCGAGCGGCCACCGCCGGGGTTCCCGCTTCCCTTGTACGCCCACAACGAGGGCCCTGAAGGAGCTGATGCTGATCGCCACGGGCGGCGCCGCCGTCGGGGCCGACGGGTCACGAAGGTGTGGGTCGTCCCCCCTGGGGTCCACACCGAGGGCTCCTCCCAAGAGTTCGTGTTCCACGCCGCCATGCCTCCTCAGTCTTGGATTCGCCTTCCTCCCTTCTTCACCTCCATCATCCCGCAGGGAGAACTCTTGGAGCTTTGGCTGCAGCATGCCGGTTGCAGCACTCGCGTGACCGAGGCAGAGGTCGCGGTCGTTGCCCCGGGCGAGGTCTTCATGACTCGAGGCTGGAGCAAAGTCGCTCGGGTTTGCAGGACAAGAGGCACCTTCGCGATCCACTTGGAGTACGACGGTGCTTCAGTGATGTTCTTCAAGGTCTTCGATGCAAACGGGCGCCGGCTGGAGTGCTGCCCTGGGAGAGGTGGCCGGGACCCTGCTGCGGCGAGGACTGGGCCCGCCGACCGCTCCCTTGGCGGCTCCTTAGGCGGCGGAGGCGGCGGAGGTTCCAGCGACTCCAGCGAGCTCTTTGCGACTCCGGAGACGAGCGATGACAGCTACGAGCCCCCGAGCCGGCGCCGCTCCTGGAGCAGGGCGGGCTCGTCAGGCCGTCACCGCCTCTGATCTGGATGGGGTTGGCGCCGGTGCTTGATGGCCCACTGTTGATGATGGTGTCTTTTGCAGGGCGCGCGTAGTTAGCGTCCTTTTAGGATCTATTCCCTGCGAGGAATCAAAGACGCGTCCCGTGGGGGCTTGTAAGGTGCCTATGATCCTGTTTTGTTAATATAACCCTTGTCGTAGAATTGTGTGAGTTGCTCATTCCGTCTTAGCTCAGTTCTCCCTTTCGAACCTCACGAGGGCTTGGTGCTCTGCGCCGACAGGTCCCAGTCCCAAGGCGGCTTCAGCTGTCGCTGGTATGCCGGGTCGCGATGCCGTGGTCAAGGCCAGGAGGTGAGCGACCCGGAGTCCGGTAAGAGCCCCTGAGTCGCGATGCTCAGGAGGTCCCCTTTGGCGCTCAAGCAGCCATCGTTCGGTGAGAAAGGAGAGCGGCGTCGCTAACACAGGATTGCATTAGGTGCGGGCATGGTGCCACGGTAGCTGGTGCTTCCGGGTGGTGACTTATCTCGAGAATCAGGGGTCGCTCTCTGGTGTGTCACCAGGTCCGTGCATCGGCAGGCGTGAGGTTGCTCGGCGAGGTCCTCGCGAGTCCCTCCCCTCTCGCCTTTTCTCCCCTTTCTGCTCTACGTCCTCGGGTCCCGGCCCTCGAGCGAGTCTCAGCCGTTGCTGGTATGCTAGGTCGCGATGCCGTGGACAAGGCCAGAGGGTGAGGGCTGGAGAGCCAGTAGGAGCACTGAGTCGCGATGCTCAGGCACCCCCCTTTAACGTGCAAGTGGTTCGCGCGAATGAGAGTGAAGGAGAGACCGCAAGGGCCTCGCCTGATGCGGCTCCTTTAGGAGATCCTGTAAACCCATCATAGAAAGAACGAGGGGTTGCCATAACAATTGACAGTCAGCCGTTGGTTGCTTCCGAGGGGCGATGAGGCACTGAAGGCTTGACGAGGTGGCGCCATGCGGGGCTGCCGCGGCGAGAGCTCAGCCATTCAGGTTTGTCGGCGTTGCAGGGACGGACCCATGCGCAAGCGTCGTGCCGTTTGGGAGCAGTTCCATCCGTTGGCGTCAGTTGAGCGGGCAACTAGGTCAAACACATTAGCCGCGAAGGAGTGGATTCATTCAAATAGGTGCTGGGAAGGTGGACATCACTGGGTCAGGCCCGAGCGACTTGGGGATGATGCAGCCCGAGGGGCGCCCCCAACAAGGTAAGCTAACAACATGAAATAAAAGGGATACATGCCGCAGGGACAGACCCACGCGGCCTGGGAATATTGCAGCCCTGGGGGGGCGCTCCCAGCTGGAAATGAAATTGAAAGATGTCACCTGATGATGTTGAGGACGAAGGACTGTTGGTGTAGCAGACTAGGTGGGCTGCGGAAGCTGATCCTCACGATCCCCCAGGCCTAGGGGCCTCGGGAGGCTCCGGAGGCGCTGGTGGCTCCTCGCGGACCATCTCCATCTCCGCCAGGGCTGCGGAACGCCTGGCCTCTCGTGCCTCCATGATGCCCCTCATGAGGCGCTGGTACGTGGCAGCCGCGTTCGGCAAGCCGTAAGGCATGCGAACGTAGCTGTGGGGTGGACCTCCGCAGCGCCCCACTCGCGAGGGCCAAAGGCGCTCCAGAGAGGTGACTCGATTGAGCCCTGATATGTCGATGTAGACGCGCAGCCCACCATCTTTGCCTGGATGGGGAGCCACTGCTGGTAGGCGGGGGCCGCCTTTCATGACTCTTGACTCCTGTAGCTCCTAAATGTCCTTGCTGACGAACTCCTGAGGGTCTGGCTCTCGTTGCCTTACTCCTTCTTGAGGGAAACGTGCTTTGAAACACGCCTCCATGTGGTGCCCAAGTGCCTCCCTCGTGACCCTAGCCAGGTCGGTGGCCCTCCAGGGGAGAGCCCCCAAGCCCTGCCTGAGGAGGGCGCCGGGCGCGCTTTCCTATGGGATGGAAGGAGGTTCCCCCTGGGCAGGCACGGGCCCGGAGGGGCCTGCCTCCTGAGGGGCCGGGCCGGACGATGTCTTCTTCTTCTTGGGGGCGGTCTCGGGAAGCCTCCTCCTTCCACGATCCGGGTCTTCCAGTGATGTGGCCTGAAAGGCTCGTTCCAGGGAACACGCCGCGTCCTTCTCTTCACAGGGCACCGTCATGACTCCGCCACTTCCTGGCATCTTGAGGACGTTGTAGCCGTGGTGAGTTACGGCCATGAACTTGTCCAGCGCTAGGTACCCAAGGATGGCATTGTAGAATGTGAGCGACGTCAAAGTCGATGAGCTCGGTGCGGTAGTTGTCGCGTGCCCTGAAGGTCACAGGGAAGCGGACCTGCCCAATCAGGACCGTGGAGCCGTCGGTGACTCCGGAGAAAGGCTTGGTTGACTGAAGCTGGCTGTAGGGCACTTGGAGATTGTTGGATGTTTCCACGGGCAGGACGTTGAGCCCTGCCCCGCCATCGATGAGGGTCCTGGTGACCACCACGTTGCTGATGATTGGGGAACAAAGCATCGGGAGGACTCCGGCTGTAGCCGCACACTTGAGCTGATCTGCTGAGCTGAACGTGATGGCGCATGCCGACCACCTGAGAGGGCACATGGCTTCGAGCTTGGGGAGGACTGCATTCACTTCGCGGGCGAACTGCTTGAGGATGCGTTGAGAGGCTAGGGCTTGAGCCCCGCCCAGGATGCAGGCGATCGCGCGCGGCTCCTGGAAGCCCCCAGCCCCCTCGTCCTGGTGGCGGTCCTCGTTTCTCCTTGGCTGTGGCGGCAGCGGAGGGAGGCCTGCGTTGCCTTGCAGGTGATCCTCGCAAGGCTGATCCCTCCAGTCTCCCTCTTGAGGCGGATCTTGCCAGCGATCCTCGCGAGGTTGATCGCGCCACCCTTGGCGCGGGCCACGGTCTTCCCAGCGTCCTGCGTTCCTTCCTCCTCCTCGACCGTAGCCCCGTTCACCGCGGTCGGGGCGACGGCCGATCCTTCCTTCTCGCACGGCTCGGAGCTCTTGACATACGTTGGTGTTGTGGGTGTGGAGGTCGTGGTACACACAGTATCGACTGCCCTTGGAAGGTTCGGGCTGATGTCTGCCCCGCTTGGTGTCTGGTTCTGCCGCGAGCACGGCAGCCCCCTTGCGCTTCACATCCTTGGACTTGGGTTTCTTCTCTTCTGGGTCTGCGGCAGGCAGCTCGAGGAGGGAGAGACGCCCTTCCTCAGCCCTGGCGCACTTGGTTGCCAAGTTGCACAGCTCCAAGGAAGTGCACAGGTCTTCATGCATCGCCAGCTCCTCCTTCATCTTGACATCGCGCACGCCGTCGGAGAAGGCTGAGATGATGGCCACCTCAGTCACCTTGGGAATCTTGAGGCGTGCGTTGTTGAAGCGCTGGATGTACTTCTGCAGGGTCTCCCCAGGTTGTTGCTTGATGCGGCACATGTCGCTCACGGCGGGTGCGCATCTTGTCCCAAGAGGAGATCGTGCCTGGAGCCAGGTTCAGGAGCCAGGTGCGGGCCCCGTCGTTGAGCGCCATGGGAAACCAGTTCGCCATGACCTTCTCGTCTCCATTGGCAGCTTCGATGCCTAGCTCATAGAGCTGGAGGAACTCCGCAGGGTCGGCCGTGCCGTCGTAACGAGGAGGCAGGTCTGGCTTGAACTTGCCGGGCCACGCGACGCTGCGTAGCCTGGTGGTGAAGGCACGACAGCCTGCTGTGGCCACGGGAGGCCTTGGGTGACGGAGAGCTTGGTCTTGCATGTCCCCACGTGCTGCAGCTGGGAGCAGCGCGGGGTCTTGGCGTGCGGGAGCAGGAGCATGGTCGCGACGTGCTGGAGCAGGGAGCGCCCGGGCAGCTTCTTGCGGGCGAGGGACTTCTTGGCACCTCTGCTCCTGCCGCACTGGCACCTGACGGAGCAGGTTCCGCCCAGGGGCCACGCGCCTTGGAGCCATGGCGCCTTCTTGAGGAGGAGGCGGCTGGGGCGCCGCCGGAGCCTCGTCGCCCGCGCGGGACGGGGTGCGGGTCAGCGGAACGGTAGGCGCAGGAGAGCCCCCTGCGGCGCGGACGAGCTCGGCGACGCGGTCGAGCCATTCTTCGTAGACGTCGTCGACGGGACGGTAGCACAGGAGCTCGTTTGCCGCGATGAGCGCAGCTCGAGCCTCCATGGGTGCGCGGAGCGCGCGGGATGAAGAACCAGCTGGGGTGAGCGAGGGAGTAGCGGTGCGGCCGTCTTGCCGCACTGACGGATGCTGAGACGACGCTTGCTGCTTGTCCCCCGCCAGGCCGATGGCGGCGTTGACGGCAGGTGACGGGGAACGGCGAGGACGCCCGCCGACAGGAGTCGTCTGGGCGACGCGGGAAGTGAGAGCGGCCCGACGGTCGGCGCGGGCCCGACGAGCGTCAGACATGGGCGCGATGGTCGGAGGAGAACGGGGTGGTGGAAGACGAATTCCGGCGCACCCCTACCTGGTGCGCCAAATGTCGGATTTCGGGTTCCAGCAGACCCTTGAGGTTCGAACACTGGGGTGCACGCGGAGATTTCGCCTTCTACCGACCTGCACCCCTCCGCCTTGCTAAGATCTATGCTATGGAAAGAACAACACAAGAAACACAAGATTTATACTGGTTCGGACCACCGTTGTGGTGTAATACCCTACTCCAGTGTGTGGTGTGGTGGATTGCCTCTTGGGCTGATGATGATGAACAATACAAGGAAGAACAGCCTCGCGAGGGTCTGTTCTTGGCTGGGGGGGGGGGGCGAACTGCTAGGAGGAGTTCAGTCACCCTTCTCTCTCTCTCTGATTTCGATCCGATCCTTGATCCTCGATGCTCGATCTCGAACCCGAACCCCCCTCCTCCCTGTGGGTGGCTGGTCCTATTTATAGGCAATGGCCCTGGGCCTCTTCCCAAATATTGAGCGGGAAGGGCGCCAACAATTGGCCATTTTGAAGGGGAACATCTGGTACACTTATCCTGACTAAAGTTGGTCCTCGCCTGCACAAAGCTCTAGTGGTGATGCCGTCTTGGGCTCCACGATGACCTCCATCTTGTAGTCCTCCTGGTCTTGGTCTTGTTGCACCGAAATGGCAACCTTTGCCTGATGCCTCGGTACCCCGCGGCTGCGCTTGCCCCCTTTGCACCAAAGGGGAAAGGAGGACACTGCGCGGGCTGGCGCCCGCCTGGCGCCCTTGGTCGTCATGGCTTGCGTCACGGGCACCTCGTGCGGTACCCCACCTTGATCTCTCCGCCTCCTCGCGAGCCAGCCTGGTGAGGCCGTGCCTGAGGAAGCTCCGTGTCGTCCGCCCTACGAGGCTTGGCCCCTCGCGACTGTCTTGGATCTGTGTTGATGAAGATGGGCCGTGCTGGGCCCCCTTTTGAGCCACGCCGCAGGCCGCAGGCAGGCAAGTTTGGGGACCCCCGTTCCCAGAACGCCGACAGTAATACTCATATCATCAAGAACAATCAAGCAGGACGTAGGGTTTTACCTCTATCAAGAGGGTCCGAACCTGGGTAAAACATCGTGTACCCTGCCTCCTGTTACCATCCGCCTTAGATGCACAGTTCGGGACCCCCTACCCGAGATCCGCCGGTTTTGACACCGACACCTATTATTATTAGTGCTAACCTTTCAGAGCATGAAGACAAGAAATTATTGAAAACTCTGAAGAAGCACCGTGCAGCTATTGGATATAGTCTTGATGATCTTAAGGGCATTAGTCCCACTGTATGCCAGCACAAATTAATTTGGAGCCTGATGTTAAACCAGTTGTTGATCACCAAGGACGGTTAAATCCCAAGATGAAGGAAGTGGTAAGAAATGAAATACTAAAGATTCTGGAGGAAGGTATAATTTATCCTATTGCTGATAGTAGATGGGAAAGTCCCGTTCATTGTGTCCCTAAGAAGGGAGGTATTACTGTTGTTCCTAATGATAAGAATGAACTTATTCCATAGAGAATTGTTACAGGTTATAGAATGGTAATTGATTTTCCCAAATTAAACAAAGCTACTAGAAAAGATCACTGCCCTCTACCTTTTATTGATCAAATGCTAGAAAGACTATTCAAACATACACATTTTTGTTTTCTAGATGGTTATTCTGTTTTTTCTCAAATACCTGTGTCAAAAGAGGATTAAGAAAAAGACCACTTTTACTTGCCCTTTCGGTACTTTTGCTTATGGACGTATGCCTTTTGGTTTATGCAATGCATCTGCTACCTTTCAAAGATGTATGACTGTTATATTCTCTGACTTCTGTGAAAAGATTGTTGAGGTTTTCACGGATGATTTCTTTGGTTACGGAACTTATTTTGATGATTGCTTAAGCAACCTTGATCGAGTATTGTAGAGATGTGAAGAAACTAATCTTGTCTTGAATTGGGAGAAGTTTCATTTTTTGGTTAATGAAGGTGTGGGTGGGTGGTCCTTTCGGAGGTCTTCTTCTCGTTCCCAGGTGACTTCCTCCTCGGTATGGTGACTCCACTGAACTTTGCAAAACTTGATGACCTTGCCGCGGGTAACTCGGTTGGCGAACTCGAGAATCTTGACGGGTTTCTCCTCATAAGTCAGGTCACTCTCCAACTGAATTGCTTCCAGGGGCACTGTATCTCTCAGAGGAATATTGGCCATCTTTGCATGGCACTTCTTCAACTGGGAAACATGAGACACATAATGAACTCCTGACAATCCTTCGGGTAATTCCAACTTGTAGGCAACTTCACCCATACGTTCCATAACTCTTTCTGGTCCCACTACTCGTGGCGCTAACTTTCCTTTCACTCCAAACCGTTTAACTCCTCGAAATGGCGACACACGAAGATAGGCTATGTCTCCGACTTCATAGATTACCTCCTTGCGTTTAGTATTAGCATAACTCTTCAGCCTGGACTACTATCTTGAGCTTCTGCTTAGACTATCTTATTAAATCTGGTCCGAACAATTGTCGGTCTCCAACTTCATCGCACATCAATGGTGTCCTGCACCTCCTTCCATACAAAGATTCAAAAGGGGCCATCTTAAAACTAGCTTGGTAGCTATTGTTATATGAGAACTCTGCGTAAGGCAAATTATCATCCCAACTAGATCCATAGTCTAGCACACAAGCTCTCAACATATCCTCCAGAATCTAATTAACTCTCTCGGTCTGACCATCTGTCTGTGGATGAATGGCTATACTAAACTCTAGCCTGGTACCCAAAGTTTGGTGTAACTGATTCCAAAACTTCGAAGTAAACTGTGTTCCTCTATCTGATACGATGGTCCTGGGAACTACATGTAGACATACGATCCTGGTCATATATATCTTGGCCAACTTAGCGCTCGTATAAGTGGTTTTCACGGGGATAAAGTAAGCCACCTTGGTCAAGTGATCAACTACAACCCAGATGGAGTCATATCCTGAATGAGTCCTGGGAATCCGGTCATGAAATCCATGCCAAGCTTATCCCACTTCCATTCGGGTATCGGCAAAGGCTGAAGTAGTCCTGCTGGTTTCTGCTGCTCTGCCTTAACTCTGTGACATACGTCACATATTGCTACATACTCGGCGATATCCTTCTTCATAATTGTCCACCATAAATGTTCCTTCAAATCCAGATACATCTTGGTGTTGTCTAGGTGAATCGAGTAAGGCGAATCACGAGCCTCCTGAAGTATGGACTTCCTGATCTTTGGGTCATTGGGCACATAGATGCGATCGTCAAACAATAAAGTTCCGTGTTCATCCTCACAAAAACCTTTGGCCTTTCCTTTACTCATCGTTTATTTTATCTCTGCAATTTCCTTGTCAATCTTCCGGGCTTCACTGATCTTTCCCAACAAAGTGGACTGAATTTCCAACGCTGCAACAAAACCTCTCGGAACTATCTCCTAGAAAAGTTCTTGGAGAGTGTTGGGGATATAACTACTAGGTATGACCCGGCTAGGAGGGGCCGGGTCAATCAATGGCGGGTTACTTAAAAGAAGCCCGACGAGTATACAAGGCGACGGTTCATGATAAAGCTTGTAATAGGCCCAAGCCCAGTGGCAGCTTAAGGCCCGTAATTGTAAACCGCCATGTATGAATAAGACTTTTAAAGTAAGGCATGCAAAAGAAGTCACCGAGCCGGACACATTGTATGAGCCGGCCGGGACTCCGTAGGCCGCAGGGCGTCAACCCGTGTATATAAGGGGACGACCCGGCGGCGGCTTAGGGCAGGAAACAACAGATCGAGAGCCAAGCTAGCATATTCGCTCCTTGGTCATCGAAACCTAGCAATACCACATCAACTAGACTAGGCTTTACCTTCACCGTAAGGGGCCGAACCATTATAAACCTCTCGTGTCCTTTGTCCCGATTAACCCCTTTAAGCTTCCTAGTTTCGATGGCTCCACGACTAAGTCCTCTCACTAGGACATCTGCCGTGACAATTCCATGACAGAGAGTGTCGTCTAACTCCTGAGGTAATCCTCCGGTTATGAGAGTATTGACATAACTCTTGTGGCTCAAAGCATCTGCCACAACATTGGCCTTTCCTGGGTGGTAATGCAGTTTCATGTCATAATCCTTTATGAGTTCCAACCATCTCCTCTGCCTGAGGTTCAACTCTTTATGCGTGAAGATATACTTCAAACTTTTATGATCTGTGTAAAGATCACAATGATTTCCGATAAGAAAATGCCTCCAAGTCTTGAGCGCATGCACTGCGGCTGCTAACTCCAAATCATGTGTGGCATAATTTAACTCATGAGGTCGAAGTTGACGTGAGGCAGACTCTTCCTTCTTGCATAAGAACGCCTCCAAGTCCCTGTCGAGAAGCGTCACAATATACTTGGAAATCCTTGCGTATATTCGGAAGAATTCGCACTGGGGCAGTAGCCAAACGTTTCTTCAACTCCTGAAAACTGGCCTCACAATCCTCAGTCCATTTTAACTTGGTGTCCTTCTTCAATAACTCCATCATGGGCTTGGCAATCTTAGAAAAATTCTCAATAAACCTCCGATAATATCCTACAAGTCGAAGGAAACTGCGTATCTGTCCCACTGAGGTGGGTGCCATCCATTTGGTGACGGATAGAACCTTGGAGGGGTCTACTGCTATTCCTTCTCCTGATATAACATGTCCGTGAAATCCAACTTCCTTCAACCAAAACTCACATTTGCTGAACTTGGCATACAGCTGATGTTCCCTGAGCTTCTCGAGAACCAAGCGCAAATGTTCCTTGTGTTCTTAATCATTCTTCAAGTACACCAATATATCATCAATGAACACCACAACAAACTTATCCAAGAACTCCATGAACACCTTATTCATCATACTCATTGAGGGAGTACTGGATTAGGGGGTCTCCGGATAGCCGGACTATCTCCATTGGCCGGACTGTTAGACTATGAAGATACAAGATTGAAGACTTCGTCTCGTGTCCGGATAGGACTCTACTTGGCGTGGAAGGCAAGCTAGGCAATACGGATATGGATATCTCCTCCTTTGTAACCGACCTTGTGTAACCCTAACCCTCTCCGGTGTCTATATAAACCAAAGGGTTTTAGTCCGTAGGACAACAACCACAACATACAATCATACCATAGGCTAGCTTCTAGGGTTTAGCCTCTCTGATCTCGTGGTAGATCTACTCTTGTACTACCCATATCATCAATATTAATCCAGCAGGACGTAGGGTTTTACCTCCATCAAGAGGGCCTGAACCTGGGTAAAACATTGTGTCCCCTGCCTCCTGTTACCATCTGGCCTAGACGCACAGTTCAGGACCCCCTACCCGAGATCCACCGGTTTTGACACCGACACTGATAAAGTAGGCAGGGCGTTAGTCAATCCAAAAGACATGACCGTGTACTCATATAGCCCATACCTCGTGGTAAACATTGTCTTAGGTATATCCTGTTCTCGGATCTTCAGTTGGTGATATCCTGATCGAAGATCTATCTTGGAGAAAACTTTAGCTCCCTGCAGCTGGTCAAACAAATCATTGATCATCGGTAGAGGATATTTGTTGTTGATCGTCACCTCATTCAATGCTCGATAATCAACAACCATTCTCAAGGATCCATCCTTCTTCTCAACTAGAAGCACTGGGCTCCTCATGGTGATGAACTTGGTCTAATATAACCATTCTCCAACAACTCCTTAATCTGCTTCTTAATTTCCTCCAGACCATTTGCGGGCATCCGCTATGGTCTCTTGGATATTGGTCTGGTGCCTGGCAATAACTCAATCAAAAACTCTATGTCTCGATCTGGTGGCATGCCTAGTAGTTCCTCCGGGAATACATCGGGATAATCCTTCACAACTGGCACTTCCTCCTGAACAACTCCCGAGAGTGAAGTTACTTGAGTCCTCCTTGGCGCATTCCTAGGCACATACTTGATTCGTTTTCCCTCTGGGTGGTGAGAAGAATTGACTTACTAGCACAATCGATGTTTCCCCCATACTTAGATAGCCAATCCATGCCTAGTATTACATCCAATCCTTGTGATTCTACAGTAATGAGACCCGTGGGAAAAACATGCCTACCTATGGTCAATGGTAATTGAAAACACTCTCGGCTAGCCAAATACTCCACTCCTGGCGAGCTTACTAACATAGGTGTCTTAAGGGCTTCGGTTGGCAACTTAAACTTGTCCACAAATCCCATTGATATGTATGAATGCGATGCACCAGTGTCAAAAAGAACATGGGCTATAAATGAATTAATAAAAAAACTTACCAATAACTGCGTCAGGCTGCTCGTCAACTTCCTCCACGTTGACATGATTCACCTATCCCCTGGAGAAAGGGTTGGGCTTCTTTCCATAACTTCCATTGCCATTTCAATTCTTTGCCTCAGGGAAGTCATTGGCGTAGTGTCCAGTCTTACCGCACTTGAAATAGGTAACATGACTCAGATCCTTCTTGGCGGGGGTTGCTGGGTTGGAACTACTCTGACTGTTGTTTCCTCCACTCCCATTACCATTCTTAGCGCCACTATGGTTGTGTGGATTTCCTCCATTGTGAGAATGGCCTCCATGGTTATGTCCTTCATGGGTATGAATGTGTCCTCCCGGGTACAGGGAATAGCGGGGCTTCTGCTGAGCTCCAGAGTTGTACTTCCCCTGTCCATACTTCCGCTTGCGGTTCTCTATCTGCTGTTGCTTGCCTTAAATCATAAGGGCACTGTCTACCAGCTCCTAGTAGGTGGTAAAAGTTGCTACCATCAACTGCATACTCAGTCATCATTCAGCCTTCAAGAAACTTCTCCTGCTTCATGGCATCTATGGCCACATCATCTGGGGCATAGTGTGCTAACTTGCTGAACTCATCCACGTACTGTGCCATAGTACGATTCCCCTGGCATAAGTTGCGGAACTCACGCTTCTTCAAACTCATGGTTCGAGCTGAGACATGTGCAGTGCGGAAGGCCTGCTGAAACTGATCCCATGTAACATTGGCCACAGGTGTCGGATTTCGGGTTCCGTCAGACCCTTGAGGTTCGAACACTGGGGTGCATGCGGAGATTTCGCCTTCTTCCTACCTGCACCCCTCCGCCTCGCTAAGATCTAAGCTATGGAACGAACAGCACAAGAGACACGGGGTTTATACTGGTTCGGGCCACCGTTGTGGTGTAATACCCTACTCCAGTGTGTGGTGTGGTGGATTGCCTCTTGGGCTGATGATGATGAGCAATACAAGGAAGAACAGCCTCGCGAGGGTCTGTTCTTGGTTGGGGGGATGAACTGCTAGGGGGAGTTCAGTCACCCTTCTCTCCCTCTCTCTTCTCGATTGCGATCCTGGCTAGTTTCTGGGTTGGCCGATTATGGATCCTCCTACCCTGTGGGTGGCTAGTCCTATTTATAGGCAAGGCCCTGGGCCTCTCCCCCAAATATTGAGCGGGAAGGGCGCCAACAATTGGCCATTTTGAAGGGGAACATCTGGTACACTTATCCTGACTAAAGTTGGTCCTCGCCTCCCAAAGACTCTGGTGGTGACGCTGGCTTGGGCTCCACAATGACTTCCTCCCTGCCGTTGGACTGGTCTTGGTCTCGTTGCACCGAAACGGGTGCCTTTGCTTGATGCTCTCTCCTGCGCTTGCTCCCTTTGCACCAAAGAGGAAAGGAGGACACTGCGCGGGCTGGCGCCCGCCTGGCGCCCGCCTGGCGCCCTTGGTCGTCATGGCTTGCGTCACGGGCACCTCGTGAGGTACCCCGCCTTGATATCTCCGCCTCCTCGCGAGCCAGCCTGATGAGGCCGTGCCTGAGGAAGCTCCATGTCGTTCGCCCCGCGAGGCTTGGCCCCTCGCGAGGGTCTTGGGTCTGTGTTGATGAAGATGGGCCATGCTGGGCCCCCCTTTGAGCCACGCCGTAGGCCGCAGGCAGGCAAGTCTGGGGACCCCCGTTCCCAGAACGCCGACAGTAGCCCCTGGGCCCAAGGCGCGCCCGGACTTGGCCGTGCAGGGAGGCAAAAGGGCAAGAGCGAAGCGCCGCGGGCCCTAACAGCCTGCGGCCTTGGGCGCCGTGTGGTGGTCGATTGGACATGGGCGTCTCCACTTCCCCATGGCGCCTCGGCAACTGCACGGATTTGACAAGTCCCTGCATGCAAAGCGGGTCATGATTACTTGCGATCGTGGAGGTCGGCGGTTGGCCTTCGCCGGCCATAAGTACGGAACGACGCGCGCCCTTCCAGTCCATCCCCTCTTGCTTCTCCTTCTTCCCGGTCCTTGCTCCGTCTTGCTGCGATGGCTCTGATCCGCCGGTTCTCGACGGCAGAGAAGGGCAAGGCTCCCCGAGAGGAACCAGACCTTCTCCCGCCGAAGAAACGGCTCGCCCTCCGCGGCCGGGACGAGGGGGCCCATCAGGTGGTGTCGAGGCCCTGGTGCGAGCGGCCACCGCCGGGGTTCCCGCTTCCCTTGTATGCCCACATCGAGGGCCCTGAAGGAGTCGATGCCGATCGCCACGGGCGGCGCCGCCGTCGGTGCCGACGGGTCACGAAGGTGTGGGTCGTCCCCCCTGGGGTCCACACTGAGGGCTCCTCCCGAGAGTTCGTGATCCACGCCACCATGCCTCCTCAGTCTTGGATTCGCCTTCCTCCCTTCTTCGCCTCCATCATCCGGCAGGGAGAACTCCTGGAGCTTTGGCTGCAGCACGCTGGCTGCAGCACCCTCGCGACCGAGGTAGAGGTCGTGGTCGTTGCCCCGGGGGAGGTCTTCATGACTCGAGGCTGGAGCGAAATCGCCCGGGTTTGCAGGACAAGAGGCGCCCTCGTGATCCACTTGGAGTACGACGGTGCGTCGGTGATGTTCTTCAAGGTCTTCGATGCGAACGGGCGCCGGCTGGAGTGCTGCCCTGAGAGAGGTGGTCGGGGCCGTGCTACAGCGAGGACTGGGACCGCCGACCACTCCCTTGGCGGCTCCTCAGGCGGCAGAGGCGTCGGAGGTTCCAGCGACTCCGGCGAGCTCTTCGCGACTCCGGAGACGAGCGACGACAACTACGAGCCCCTGAGCCGGCGCCGCTCCTGGAGCAGGGCGGGCTCGTCAGGCCGCTGTCGACTCTGATCTGGATGGGGCTGGCGCCGGTGCTTGACGACCCACTGTTGATGATGGTGTCTTTTGCAGGAGCGCGTGTAGTTAGCGTCCTTTTAGGATCTGTTCCCTACGAGGAATCAAAGACGCGTCCCGTGGGGGCTTGTAAGGTGCCTGTGATCCTGTTTTGTTAATATAACCCTTGTCGTAGAATTGTGCGAGTTGCTCATTCCGCCTTAGCTCAGTTCTTCCTTTCGAACCTCATGAGGGCTTGGTGCTCTTCGCCGACAGGTCCCAGTCCCAAGGCGGCTTCAGCCGTCGCTGGTATGCCAGGTCGTGATGCCGTGGTCAAGGCCAGGAGGTGAGCGACCCGGGGTCCGGTAAGAGCCCCTGAGTCACGATGCTCAGGAGGTCCCCTTTGGCGCTCAAGTAGCCGTCGTTCGGTGAGAAAGGAGAGCGGCGTCGCTAACACGGAATTGCATTAGGTGCGGGGATGGTGCCACAGTAGCTGGTGCTTCCGGGTGGTGAATTATCTCAAGAGTCAGGGGCCGCTCTCTGGTGTGTCGCCGGGTCCGTGCATCGGCAGGCGTGAGGTTGCTCGGCGAGGTCCTCGCGTGTCCCTCCCCTCTCGCCTTTGCTCCCCTTTCTGCTCTACGTCCTTGGGTCCCGGCCCTCGAGCGAGTCTCAGCCGTCGCTGGTATGCTAGGTCGCGATGCCGTGGACAAGGCCAGAGGGTGAGGGCTGGAGAGCCAGTAGGAGCCCTGAGTAGCGATGCTCAGGCACCCCCCTTTAACGTGCAAGCGGTTCGCGCGGTTGAGAGTGAAGGAGACACCGCAAGGGCCTCGCCTGACGCAGCTCCTTTAGGAGATCCTGTAGACCCATCATAGAAAGAACGAGGGGTTGCCATAACAATTGAAAGTCAGCCATTGGTTGCTTCCGAGGGGCGATGAGGCACTGAAGGCTTGACGAGGTGGCGCCATGCGGGGCTGCCGCGGCCAGAGCTCAGCCATTCAGGTTTGTCGGCGTTGCAGGGATGGACCCATGCGCAAGCATCGTGCCATTTGGGAGCAGCTCCATCAGTTGGCGTCTGTTGAGCGGGCAACTAGGTCAAACACATTAGCCGCGAAGGAGTGGATCCATTCAAATAGATGCTGGGAAGGCGGACATCCCTGGGTTAGGCCCGAGCGACTTGGGGATGATGCAGCCCGTGGGGCGCCCCCAACAAAGTAAGCTAACAACATGAAATAAAAGGGATACATGCCGAGGGACGGACCCACGCGGCCTGGGAATAATGCAGCCCTGGGGGGGCGCTCCCACCTGGAAATGAAACTTGAAAGATGTCACCTGATGATGTTGAGGACGAAGGAGTGTTGGTGTAGCTGACTCGGCGGGCTGCGGCAGCCGATCCTCACGAGCCCCCAGGCCCAGGGGCCTGGGGAGGCTCCGGAGGCGCTGGTGGCCCCTCGCGGACCATCTCCATCTCCGCCAGGGCTGCGAAACGCCTGGCCTCTTGAGCCTCCATGATGCCCCTCATGAGGCGCTGGTACGTGGCAGCCGCGTTTGGCAAGCCGTAAGGCATGCAAACGTAGCTGTGGGGTGGACCTTCGCAGCGCCCCACTCGCGAGGTCCAGAGGCGCTCCAGAGAGGTGACTCGATTCAGCCCTGGTATGTTGATGCAGACGCGCAGCCCACCATCCTCGCCTGGATGGGGAGCCACAGCGGGTAGGCGGTGGCCGCCTTTCATGACTCTTGACTCCTTTAGCTCCTGAATAGCCTTGCTGACGAACTCCTGAGGGTCTGGCCCTCTTGCCTTACTCCTTCTTGAGGGAAACGTGCTTCGAAACACGCCTCCATGTGGTGCCCAAGCGCCTCCCTCGTGACCTTAGCCAGGTCGGTGGCCCTCCAGGGGAGAGCCCCCGAGCCCTGCCTGAGGAGGGCGCCGGGCGCGCTTTCCTATGTGATGGAAGGAGGTTCCCCCTGTGCAGGCGTAGGCCCTGAGGGGCCTGCCTCCTGAGGGGCCGGGCTGGACGATGTCTTCTTCTTCTTGGGGGCGGTCTCGTGAAGCCTCCTCCTTCCACGATCCGGGTCTTCCAGTGATGTGGCCTGAAAGGCTCGTTCCAGGGAACACGCCGCGTCCTTCTCTTCACAGGGCACCATGATGACTCCGCCACTTCCTGGCATCTTGAGGACGTTGTAGCCGTGGTCAGTTACGGCCATGAACTTGGCCAGCGCTGGGTACCCAAGGATGGCGTTGTACGGCAGGCGAATGTGAGCGACGTCGAAGTCGATGAGCTCGGTGCGGTAGTTGTCGCATGGCCCGAAGGTGACAGGGAGGCGGACCTGCCCAATCGGGACCGTGGAGCCGTCGGTGACTCCGGAGAAAGGCTTGGTTGGCTGAAGCTGGTTGTAGGGCACTTGGAGATTGTTGAATGTTTCCACGGACAGGACGTTGAGCCCTGCCCCGCCATCGATGAGGGTCCTGGTGACCACCACGTTGCTGATGATTGGGGAACAAAGCATCGGGAGGACTTCAGCTGTGGCCGCACACTTGAGCTGATCTGCTGAGCTGAACGTGATGGCGCATGCCGACCACCTGAGAGGGCGCGTGGCTTCCAGCTTGGGGAGGACTGCATTCACTTCGCGGGCGAACTGTTGAAGATGCATTGAGAGGCTGGGGCTTGAGCCCCGCCCAGGATGCAGGCGATCGCGTGCGGCTCCTGGAAGCCCCTAGCCCCCTCGTCCTGATGGCGGTCCTCGTTTCTCCTTGGCTGCGGTGGCAGCGGAGGGAGGCCTGTGTTGCCTTGTGGGTGATCCTCGCGAGGCTGATCCCTCCAGTCTCCCTCGCGAGGCGGGTCTTGCCAGCGATCCTCGCGAGGTCGATCGCGCCACCCCTGGCGCGGGCAGCGGTCTTCCCAGCGACCTGCGTTCCTTACTCCTCCTCGACCGTAGCCCCAGTCATCGCGGTCGGGGCGACGACCGACCCTTCCTTCTCGCACGGCTCGGAGCTCTTGACACTCGTTGGTGTTGTGGGTGTGGAGGTCGTGGTACACACAGTACCATCTGCCCTTGGGAGGTTCGGGCTGATCTCTTCCCCGATTGGTGTCTGGTTCTGCCGCGAGCACGGCAGCCCCCTTGCGCTTCACATCCTTGGCCTTGGGCTTCTTCTCTTCTTGGTCTGCGGCAGGCAGCTCGAGGAGGGAGAGGCGCCCTTCCTCAGCCCTGGCGCACTTGGTTGCCAAGTTGAACAAATCCAAGGAAGTGCACAGGACTTCATGCATCGCCGGCTCCTCCTTCATCTTGACATCGCGCACGCCGTCGGAGAAGGCTGAGATGATGGCCTCTCGGTCACCTTGGGAATCTTGAGGTGTGCGTTGTTGAAGCGATGGATGTACTTCTGCAGGGTCTCTCCGGGTTGTTGCTTGATGCGGTGCATGTCGCTCACGGCGGGTGGCCAGTCGCGAGTACCTTGGAAGTTGGCGATGAAGCGGGTGCGCATATCATCCCAGGAGGAGATCGTGCCTGGAGCCCGGTTCAGGAGCCAGGTGCGGGCCCCGTCCTTGAGCGCCAAGGGAAACCAGTTCGCCATGACCTTCTCGTCTCCGTTGGCAGCTTCGATGCCCAGCTCATAGAGCTGGAGGAACTCCGTAGGGTCGACCGTGCCGTCGTAACAAGGAGGCAGATCTGGCCTGAACTTGCCGGGCCACGCGACGCTACGTAGCTCGGTGGTGAAGGCACGAAAGCCAGCTGTGGCCACGGGAGGCCTTGGGTGACAGAGAGCTTGGTCTTGCATGTCCCCATGCGCTGCAGCTGGGAGCAGCGCGGGGTCTTGACGTGCGGGAGCAGGAGCGTGGTCACGATGTGCTGGAGCAGGGAGCGCCCGGGCAGCTTCTTGCGGGTGAGGGACTTCTTGGCTGCTCTGCTCTTGCCGCGCTGGCACCTGACAGAGTGGGTTCCGCCCAGGGGCCACGCGCCTTAGAGCCATGGCGCCTTCTTGAGGAGGAGGCGGCCGGGGCGCCGCCGGAGCTTCGTCGCCCGCGAGGGGCGGGGTGCGGTGCAGCGGAACGGACGGCGCAGGAGAGCCCCCTGCGGCGCGGACGAGCTCGGCGATGTGGTCGAGCCATTCTTTGTAGACGTCGTCGACGGGACGGTAGCGCAGGAGCTCGTTTGCCGCGATGAGCGCAGCTCGAGCCTCCATGGGTGCGCGGAGCGCGCGGGGTGAAGAACCAGCTGGGGTGAGTGAGGGATTTGACGGCAGGTGACGGGGAACGGCGAGGATGCCCGCCGACAGGAGCCGTCTGGTCGACGCGGGAGGTGAGAGTGGCCCGGCGCTCGGCGCAGGCCCGACGAGCGTCAGACATGGACGCGATGGTCGAAGGAGAACGGGGTGGTGGAAGACGAATTCCGGCGCACCCCTACCTGGCACGCCAAATGTCGGATTTCGGGTTCCGACAGACCCTTAAGGTTCGAACACTGGGGTGCACGCGGAGATTTCGCCTTCTACCTACCTGCACCCCTCCGCCTCGCTAGGATCTAAGCTATGGAAAGAACAGCACAAGAGACACAGGGTTTATACTGGTTCGGGCCACCGTTGTGGTGTAATACCCTACTCCAGTGTGTGGTGTGGTGGATTGCCTCTAGGGCTGATGATGATGAGCAATACAAGGAAGAACAGCCTCGCGAGGGTCTGTTCTTGGTTGGGGGGATGAACTGCTAGGGGGAGTTCAGTCACCCTTCTCTCCCTCTCTCTTCTCGATTGCGATCCTGGCTAGTTTCTGGGTTGGCCGATTATGGATCCTCCTACCCTGTGGGTGGCTAGTCCTATTTATAGGCAAGGCCCTGGGCCTCTCCCCCAAATATTGAGCGGGAAGGGCGCCAACAATTGGCCATTTTGAAGGGGAACATCTGGTACACTTATCCTGGCTAAAGTTGGTCCTCGCCTCCCAAAGACTCTGGTGGTGACGCTGGCTTGGGCTCCACATTGACTTCCTCCCTGCCGTTGGACTGGTCTTGGTCTCGTTGCACCGAAACGGGTGCCTTTGCTTGATGCTCTCTCCTGCACTTGCTCCCTTTGCACCAAAGAGGAAAGGAGGACACTGCACGGGCTGGCGCCCGCCTGGCGCCCTTGGTCGTCATGGCTTGCGTCACGGGCACCTCGTGAGGTACCCCGCCTTGATCTCTCTGCCTCCTCGTGAGCCAGCCTGATGAGGCTGTGCCTGAGGAAGCTCCGTGTCGTCCGCCCCGCGAGGCTTGGCCCCTCGCGAGGGTCTTGGGTCTGTGTTGATGAAGATGGGCCATGCTGGGGCCCCCCTTTGAGCCACGCCGCAGGCAGGCAAGTCTGGGGACCCCCGTTCCCAGAACGCCAACAACGGGGAAGGTGGTGGTGTAGTTCTCGCACCATGAGGCTGCGGGTCCAT
Organism: Triticum urartu; assembly: GCF_056163025.1. Lineage (NCBI taxonomy): Eukaryota > Viridiplantae > Streptophyta > Magnoliopsida > Poales > Poaceae > Triticum > Triticum urartu. The sequence goes on along the minus strand of NC_141874.1, from coordinate 625,229,851 downwards.
CAAGCTGATGTGCGGAAAAGTGCACCTTCTCCGCATCCATGCATCCAGGAGTTGTAAGCTCTCTTCCGATCTTGTGGAGCCAATCATTGACAACAATCGGCTTGGTGCTCCTAGAGAACACTGGCGGATTCAACCTTAGGAAACGGGCTAGGTTGTCAACTGGGGGTGGTGGCGGTGTGTTGTTGTTGTTGTTGTTGTTGTTGTTGTTGCTGCTGCTGCTGCCTTGGTTCTGGACGAGCAACTGCATCAAGGCATTCTGCTATTGGATCAACTGGGTGAGTTCCGGCGGGAAAGCGAATCCGGGGTCACGTCTCGGAGGCATCTGATTGGTTAGAGAGGTGAGAATAGAATAGAATAGGGTCCAATGAGAGATTTCACTACCCATATGCACATGAGACAAACATATCCAATTCACACCACTCAATTTCAAACAAGATTCATACAATTGATCTAAGCTACTATTACAAAACCTCGTGAATGATTTCTAACTACATGGAAGGATTCTAATATTAATATGGTGGTCGACTAGAAATTTTGATCGGTGGAAGACTCCATAATATCAGCTCCACCTTCGTCTTCAAAATCATCACTCTCTTCATCATCATCACTGTCGGTGTCTGTGTCATCAAGCATGATGTAGTCTTCAGAACGAATGTCCCCTTAAGGTTCTAGTTTCACACAGATATTCCTATCTTCTTCCTCAGGTCTTCATTCTGCTCCAGTAGCACAAAAATTTCCTCTTAGTATCCATCACGAGTTGCCTTGAGTTCCTATTCTAGCTCCATATTCCTGCTCATCACCTTCTTGGTATCTATCATGTTAGCGCACATCTGATTCTCATATCGACGAATGTGCTGGTTCATCTCCTGTATGTAGGATGCAATAGATCCATCCTTCCTGGTGCGAATCATCTCCCATTGCTCATCTTGGTGTCCACATATCTGGTAGATGGTGTCTTTAAGATCCTTGTTGTACACCTCGCCTATGCTTCCAATGGTGATGTGGGCGGCCATGCTCTTTCCTAAGCTCCAGGTTGGTGCATCAAAGGAAAACTCAATGGGCTCGGTAATTGGTGCAGAAGTCCTTCTAGGAACACGAACTTGAATCGTCCGACGCTCCTCTTCTGGTAAAGTTGCAGTGAAGGTTCCGGCGAAGCTTCGTATGCCGATGTTCATGTACTTAGTGACTTCCTTCAAGTGTTTTCCGAAAGGGGTGTCGTCATCCGGCTAAGTGACACTACTAGGAAAAGGGCTATAGATGATATGGCCACTAATGGTGCACGAGACATGTGGTGCACCATTAGTATATACTAATGACGCACCATGTGTAGGTGCGCCATTAGTGTCCAAATACTAATGGCGCACCACATCCACGGTGCGCCATTAGTAACAAAAAAAATTCATTTTTTTTCAAAACTAGTAATGGCGCACTAGTGGATAGTGCACCATTACTAGTTAAACTAGTAATGGCGCACCACATCCACGGTGCGCCACTAGTAATTTTTTTTCAATTTTTGTTTTCAATTTTTTTTTCAATTTTTTTTCAAAACTAGTAATGGCGCAGCAGTGGACAGTGCGACATTACTAGTTAAAACTAGTAATGTCGCACTGTCAGCTGGTGCGCCATTACTAAGTTTTTTTCAAAAAAAAATTCAAAATTTGTTTTTTTTTCAAAACTAGTAATGGTGCACCGTGGGTGTGGTGCGCCATTACTAGTTTAACTAGTAATGGCGCACCACTCCCATGGTGCGCCATTACTAACTTGGCCCAAAACTTCCACCGAATGCACCCCACCCGTGGGCCGCCTTTTCAGTTTAAAAATAAATAAAAGAAATTGATGGAAATGTCAAAAAAATAAAAGAAAATAAGTTTCCCATTTGATATGTGGTCTAGTTGTTGGGAAAATTTACAAATATGAATTTCGACTTTATTTGCAAAATCTCTCTGGAATTTGTAAAATGGGCATAACTTTTGCATACGAACTCGGATTAAAAAGTTTTCTATATGAAAAATCTAACAGAAAAAATCCCCAAAAACCTAACAGAAAAAAAGTTACGGGGCTTTTAAGATCCGGAGCCAAAAAATTCAAAAAATGTCATACTTACTACTGGAGCACCGTATGCTAGGTGCGCCACTAGTAAAAGAAAAAAAATTGGTTTCGAAAAAAAATTTGAATTATATTTCAGAATATGATACGTAATATGACTGGGAAGTTTGAAATATTTTTTCAAAATTTCATCATACTCATGAACTAAGTCCTAGAAATCAGCAAGGTTTAATAGGATTGATATGATAGATATATCAATAAGTGCGTGTGAAGTGTGGTGGTGCTGGGGTTGGATAGAACTACGAAGTTAAGCGTGCTCGGGCTGGAGTAGTGTGAGGATGGATGACCTTCCGGGAAGTTTGACCACAGAGTGCGATTTGACCTGAGATTAAGCATATTGACCTGAGATTAAGCCATAGTGACCCGAGATTAAGAAAAAAATAAAAAAATTGAAAAACATTTAAATTTTTTTTTGAAAAAATTGCTACTAATGGCGCACTCCTGCATGGTGCGCCATTAGTATACCAGATACTAATGGCGCACCGTGGGCTATACTGATGGCGCACCTGTGGTGCGCCATTAGTATACCAGATACTAATGGCGCACCGGTGGTGCGCTGTTAGTAAAAAATCTAATGGCGTGGTGCTAGTGGCCAACCTATAGTGCACCATTAGTAGCGAAAACAGGTGCGCCACTAGCAGCCCTTTTTCTAGTAGTGTGAACTTGTTCCTGGGGTCTGACATGATCTATAGAGTAGAAAAAGAGAAGAATTAGAAAAGTGTAGAGAAGAGTATCCTGTGGCTTTTCCTAGTGGTCGCGTCCTACAGTCAGCGTGTGCTCTGATACCATCTTATAGCAACCCGATCCCAATGGATCGAAGTCTCTGTGCTTAAGTTCATCCCTGGACCGATATGCTGACACACACAGTACTCGAGGATTTATAACAGAGTTCAATCACACACTTATTACACACTACTGCAGGATGCTGCTAACGCGACACTACGATCAGACCCCTTCGATGAAACTGTGTGCGATGTAATAATCGCAAACGGTGGTGCAAAAGAACCGTCAAAAAGGTGCAAAACGTTTGCGATGGCGGAGCCATCAAACACGGTTCATATTTTAGTTGAGTGTGCGATGTGGGGCATACGGTTCAGTCCAATGAACTGTTTGCAATGAGGCAGAACAAAAGAAACGGGCAGCCTGATGAAGGCGTGTGCGATATACAGCAAACGGTTCACTCGGATGAACTGTTTGTGATTAGGCAACACAAAAGAAACGGTCAGCCAGATCAAGGTGTGTGTGATTGAGGGCATACGCTTCAGAAGGATTAAATTTTTGCGATTAGGCAACAGAACAAAAACGCGTCAGCCAGATCAAACTGTCTGCGATTGATGGCATACACTTCACATGGATGAACTGTTTGTGATTAGCCACAACAAACTGAAACAGTTAGATATATCAACGTGTGTGCGCTAGACGGGCACACACATTCTAATTAAAAGAAGCGTGCACGGAGGTAATAACAAGCGCGCACGGTTGTTGGAACAAGACGTGTGCTGACATTGCCTATTGCGGTGCACCCTATGGTGCAAACGCCATGTACGCGACCGAGAAGGCATACGTTCCCACGTTACGCCTTCCGGGAATAGTGCCGCACTTATAACTGTCAGTAAATTTTGAGCATGCGTCCCGTCACATTCCAAATTGCAAACCTGTTCACACCGATCAAAACCTAAACGGTTTCCCACTTAGGAGCGTATTACTACTCGGTTATAAATACTCATACTCCAAGATGACTGCACATTCCTCCTCAACTCCTCTTCCACAAAAACAAAGGAATTCATCATCGTTCCCTTTGTGTCTCCCATGGCCAGCATGACTTCTGGGTCGAGAGATTGCCACCAGGGAGATGCGAGCATGGAAGTGGAAGCACGAGAGATGTCCCGCCTCGCCATGAACTTAGCCGACATGTCCCGCTGTGCGGCTGTAGAAGCACAGAGGGCCTGCCGCGCCGCCGAAGCAGCACGCAGGTCCCGCCGCACCGTCGATGCGGAAGACTGGTCCGGCCGCGCCGGAAGAGATGTTTCGCCGCGCCGCGAACGCAGCAGAAATGTCCACCCGCACCGCGGCAGCCTAGGAAAATGTCTCGTGGGCAGGCGAGGACTCTTACAGGCGCATACATGCGATCGTCAATAGCCAGATGGATCAGATCTTCGGCTGGGCGAGGTTGTAGGACGATATTGAAAGCCTCTTTTGCTGGCGTCATCCGGCAACTAAATGAGAGCAATGCAAAGCTCCGGGCCGAGCGTGACCTGCTGAGGGCTAAGATCATCGGAAGTGCGGAGCAGCAGGAGGAGACCACTGCCTTGTTGAAGAGGACCGGCGTCATCGTCGAGAAACTTATGGACGAGAATGCCATGCTGGGCATCGAGCGCAGAAAGCTGGTGGAGGAATCGATGGATGCTCTCAAGCAGCATCTTGAGGACAAGAAAGAGCTCATCGCCGCTCGTCGCGGAGACTACTTCCCGCGACCTGCAGCAATGTAGAGATTAGCGAGCCAGATCGTTGTCTCCTTCTTCTTTTGACCTTGTGTATTTCGGGCGCTGCCGCATTTGGATTCTTTTAATTATGTTCCTAAATATGTGAAGCAATTATTATCCACTGTCATCATTCTTATTCATCATGCTTGCTATAAGTCGAAGTCGATGCTATATAGGTCCGTCAGATCCTACATCAACATTCGTGCAAAATTTTCTTTTTAGATTTTCATTTTTCTCTGTTAAATCTTAGTCTAGTGAGACATATGGACATGCCATAGAACAGGGGCTCGGGCGCCATTAATGGAGATGTTGGGAGGGAGGTGTGCGACGGGTAGCGGCCAAAGGGCTCTCCTCCCGATGAGCACGCGCAAGGGTCTGATCGCACGCCTCCCATACTCAAATAGCTACCCCGCACGGCACCTCCTAGCCAATAAAAAAAGAGGACGCGTGGCGGCAGGTAATTGGTAAGTAGAACGCCCATAGTTTCAATAATACTTGTGTTTCTGATTGGTAACGTGACAGCACTTCTTCCAAAATGACTTTGTTGATTGTTAATGTGTGCGCCTTCGCAAATCGGACAGAAAAAATACCACAGCATGTGGTGCCATGTCATGACACCATGCCAAGTTTCATTATTTTCAGGCGTATTTTCGATTTACAAGAATTGAAAAACCAAGTTTCTCAATCTTTCCGGCCGAGCCACGACACCCAGGTGTTTGAATTTCATTCACATTGTTTGCATGGGAACTAGAAATTCACCCTAGGACACACATGTGATTTTTCAGCCAACTTTGGTGCACTGGAGCCTGTGCTTGTAGTTCAAATTTGAATTATGCACATTAAATGTGCAGAAAGTCACTTAATGTATAAAAAAGTCCAAACGAACCCGGAATCATTCCAAAATTTAGCACGATACTTCTATTTGGTCTAATCTGCCTATGTAAAAAAATTAAGGCGGGAGAAGGCAGTGTACGTATCTTGTTTTGCACACGGAGGTGACACATTACCTCTCGGAACCACAAGCCTTCTTGAGGGAAGCTCCAGTTTGCAAGAAGCTTACACAAAAGCTTGTTCCAATTCGGCCAAAAAAATTACCGCAGCATGTTGGTCGAAGGAAATATGCGCTAGAGGCAATAATAAAGATGTTATTTATATTTCCTTATATGACAAATGTTTATTATTCATGCTAGAATTGTATTAACCAGAAACTTAGTACATGTGTGAATACATAGACAAACAGAGTGTCACTAGTATGCATCTACTTGACTAGCTCGTTAATCAAAGATGGTTAAGTTTCCTAACAGTAGAAATGAGTTGTCATTTGATTAACGGGATCACATCATTAGAGAATGATGTGATTAACTTGACCCATCCGTTAGCTTAGTACGATGATCGTTTAGTTTGTTGCTATTGCTTTCTTCATAACTTATACATGTTCCTATGACTATGAGATTATGCAACTCCCGAATACCGTAGGAACACTTAGTGTGCTATCAAACGTCACAACGTAACTGGGTGACTATAAAGATGCTCTACAGGTGTCTCCGATGGTTTTTGTTGAGTTGGCATAGATCGAGATTAGGATTTGTCACTCCGTGTATCTGAGAGGTAGTATCTCTGGGCCCTCTCCATAATGCACATCACTATAAGCCTTGCAAGCAATGTGACTAATGAGTTAGTTACAGGATGTTGCATTACGGAATGAGTAAAGAGACTTTCCTATAATGAGATTGAACTAGGTATTGAGATACCGACGATCGAATCTCGGGCAAGTAACATACCGATGACAAAGGGAACAACGTATACTGTTATGCGGTTTGACCGATGAAGATCTTCGTAGAATATGTAGGAGCCAATATGAGCATCTAGGTTCCACAATTGGTTATTGACCGGAGATGAGTCTCATTCATGTCTACATAGTTCTCAAACCGTAGGGTCAGCACGCTTAATGTCGATGACGATAGGTATTATGAGTTTATGTGTTTTAATGTACCAAAGGTAGTTCGGAGTCTCGGGTGTTATCATGGACATGACGAGGAGTCTCTAAATGGTCGAGACATAAAGATCGATATATTGGAAGGCTATGTTTGGACATTAGAATGGTTCCAGATGAGCTCAGGCATTTACCGGAGTACCGGGGGGTTACCGGAACCCCCCGGGGAGTTAATGGGCCATAATGGGCCTTAGTGGGAGAGAGGAGGAGGCGGCCAAGGTGGGGGCGCCCCCCAAGACCAATCCAAATTGGGAGGGCCCCCCCTTTCCTTCTCTCCCTCTCCCTCTTCCTTCTTCTCCTACTCCAACTAGGGAAGGGGGGAAACCTACTCCTACTGGGAGTAGGACTCCCCCCTTGGGCGCGCCATGAGAGGGCAGGCCCTCCCCTCCCCCACTCCTTTATATACGGGGGAGGGGGCACCCCATAGATAGACAAGTTGATTGTTTAGCCGTGTGCGGTGCCCCCCTCCATAGAATTCCACCTCGGTCATATCGTTGTAGTTCTTAGGCGAAGCCTTGTGTCGGTAACTTCATTATCACCGTCATCATGCCATCGTGCTGACGAAACTCACCCTCCGCCTCAGCTGGATCAAGAGTACGAGGGACGTCACTGAGCTTAACGTGTGTAGATCGCGGAGGTGCCGTGCGTTCGATACTTGATCGGTTGGATCACAAAGACTTTCGACTACATCAACCGCGGTTCATAACGCTTCCGCTTTCAGTCTACGAGGGTACGTAGACATACTCTCCCCCTCTCATTGCAATGCATCTCCTAGATAGATCTTGCGTGATCGTAGGAAATCTTTTGAAATACTGCATTCCCCAACAGTGCCATCCGTGCCAGGTCTATGCGTAGATGTTATATGCACGAGTAGAACACAAAGGAGTTGTGGGAGTGGGTACATACATATTGCTTGTCGTCACTAGTTTATTCTTGATTCGGCGGTATTGTTGGATGAAGCGGCTCAGACCGACATTACGCGTACACTTACGCGAGACTGGTTCTATCGACATGCTTCGCACATAGGTGGCTAGTGGGTTTCTGTTTCTCCAACTTTAGTTGAATTGGATTCAATAAACAGGGTTCTTTCTAAAGATCAAAAAGCAATCACTATACCGCATTGCGGTTTTTGATGTGTAGGTAAGAACGGTTCTTGATAGAAGCCCGTATCAGCCACGTAAAACTTGCAACAACAAAGTAGAGGATGTCTAACTTATTTTTGCAGGGCATGTTGTGATGTGATATGGTCAATACATGATTATATAAATTGTTGTATGAGATGATCATGTTTTGTAACACTGTTATCATCAACTGGCAGGAGCCATATGGTTGTCGCTTTATTTATGAAATGCAATCGCCATCTAATGGTTTTACTTTATCACTAAGCGTTAGCGATAGTCGTAGAAGCAATAGTTGGCGAGACAACAACGATGCTTCGATGGAGATCAAGGTGTCAAGACGGTGATACGTCTCCAACGTATCTATAATTTTTGATTGCTCCATGCTATATTATCTACTATTTTGGGCAATATTGGGCTTTATTATCCACTTTTATATTACTTTTGGGACTAACCTATTAACCGGAGGCCCAGCCCAGATTTGCTATTTTATGCCTATTTCAGTGTTTTGAAGAAAAGGAATATCAGACAGAGTCGAAACGGAACGAAATCAACTAGAGAAGTTATTTTTGGAAGGAAACACACCTGATGGACTTGGACCCCACATCAGAAGATACGGGAGCTGCCCACGAGGGTGGGGGGCGCGCCCACCCCCCTAGGGTGCGCCCCCTTGTCTCGTGGGGCCCCCGTGGCTTCCCTGACGTACCTCCTGCACCCATATATACCCACGTGACCTAAAACCTCCAGAACGCAACATAGATCGGGAGTTCCGCTGCGAGAAGCCTCCGTAGCCACCGAAAACCAATCTAGACCCGTTCCAGCACCCTGCCGGAGGGGGCAATCCTTCTCCGGTGGCCATCTTCATCATCCCGATGCTCGCCATGACGAGGAGGGAGTAGTTCTCCCTCGGGGCTGAGGGTATGTACCAGTAGCTATGTGTTTGATCTCTCTCTCTCTCTCTCTCGTGTTCTTGAGATGATACGATCTTGATGTATCACGAGCTTTGCTATTATAGTTGGATCCTATGTCCCCCCCCTCTTCTCTCTTGTAATGAATTGAGTTTCCCCTTTTGAACTAATCTTATCGGATTGAGTCTTTAAAGATTTGAGAACACTTGATGTATGTATTGCCATGGATATCTGTGGTGACAATGGGATATCACGTGATTCACTTGATGTATGTTTTGGTGATCAACTTGCAGGTTCCGCCCATGAACCTATGCATAGGGGTTGGCACACGTTTTCATCGTGATTCTCCGATAGAACTTTGGGGCACTCTTGAGGTCCTTTGTGTTGGTTGAATAGATGAATCTGAGATTGTGTGATGCATATCGTATAATCATACCCAAGGATACTTGAGGTGACATTGGATTATCTAGGTGACATTAGGGTTTTGGTTGATTTGTGTCTTAAGGTGTTATTCTAGTACGAACTCTAGGGCTGTTTGTGACATCTATAGGAATAGCCCAATGGATTGATTGGAAAGAATAACTTTGAGGTGGTTTCGTACCCTACCATAATCTCTTCGTTCGTTCTCCGCTATTAGTGACTTTGGAGTGACTCTTTGTTGCATGTTGAGGGATAGTTATGTGATCCAATTATGTTAGTATTGTTGAGGGAACTTACACTAGCGAAATTATGAACCCTAGGCCTTGTTTCCTAGCATTGCAATACCGTTTACGCTCACTTTTATCATTAGTTACCTTGCTGCTTTTATATTTTCAGATTACAAAAACTATTATCTATCTTCCATATACCACTTGTATCACCATCTCTTCGCCGAACTAGTGCACCTATACAATTTACCATTGTATTGGCTGTGTTGGGGACACAAGAGGCTCTTTGTTATTTGGTTGCAGGGTTGCTTGAGAGAGACCATTTTTATCCTACGCCTCCTACGGATTGATAAACCTTAGGTCATCCACTTAAGGGAAATTTGTTACTGTCCTACAAACCTCTGCACTTGGAGGCCCAACAACATCTACAAGAAGAAGGTTGTGTAGTAGACATCAAGCTCTTTTCTGGCGCCGTTGCCGGGGAGGTGAGTGCTTGAAGGTATATCTTTAGATCTTGCAATCGAGTCTTTTAGTTTCTTGTTTTATCACTAGTTTAGTTTATAAAAGAAAACTATAAAAAATGGAATTGAGTTTGTCTCATACGCTTCACCTTTTTAATATCTTTCGTGGGTATGATGGAAAGGAAAATTGTGCCAAAGTGTTAGAAGAAGAATGCATTAAAATGTTTGGCACTAAATCTTTGAATGATGAGCATGATTGCAATGTTGTTAGTACGAATTCTTTGAATATCCATGATGCTAATGATGATTGAACTAGTTATGATGAAAATGTCTCCTATAAACATGTCAATTTTTGTGGAGTGCATTGGGTTTGTAAGTACACACCAAATAGGTAAGATAGATATTGCAAGAAGCATAAGTACTTAGAAACCAAATTGTTGCAAGAAGAGCTAGATGAATGTGCTGAAAATTTAAATTATCTTGGCCGTACTTGTGGACCTTGCAATGAAAGTGGTCATTTAGCTATCCGATGCAAATTGTTTCATGATCTAATCGTGTCCAAAAATTGTGATGACTTGATTTCCCTTGCACATTATAATGAACTTAGTTTGCTTATGGGTTATGAAGAAATGAAACGTTCAACTAATGATCTTCCAGAATTTGCCCGTTACAAACTTCTTGTCTTTGATCTAGAAGAAATTTATATGTATTGTGCGGTGAATTGCATTGAAAATCCTTATATTGACAATTACATAAAGAAATGAAAACAAATAGAGGATGAAGAGAATACTAATGAAAGGGAAGAGACTTCCCAATATCCTCCTACTATTTCTTATGATGAATCAGGTAACGAGGAGGAGCCTTTTATTCAACCAATCTCATTAACAAGGAGCTCCAAAAAGAGGATTGAACTCACACATGATGTGAAGAAGAAGAAAAGAAAAAGGAAGAGAGGTAAAAAAGGTATCTCTCCCAAATAAAGTTGCACCTATTATTGTTGTGCCTCATGAAAATGAAGATGATACACTTGATGATGATCTCGTTATGCCTATTGCTTTTGTGATGATTATGATTGGGAAGATAATGATACTTCTTATGATCTTGAAAATCTTTTTGGCACTTGCTTGGAAGAATATAATAATTGCTATACTATTGGTGCTATCCATACTATTAATGATGAGAGTGATTATGCTTATGATATGAAAAGGCCCAAGCTTGGGGATGCTATGTTTGATGAAGATGATGTTTTTGAGAATATATTTGCTGCCATTAATGTTTGTCCCAAGCTTGGGGATGCTACGCTTAATAAAGATTATATTTTTAGTCTCCCAAGTTTTCATATGCAAATTCATAATGATAATAACATACCTCCTACTTATGATAATTATTGTGATGATACATATGCTATAAAAAGTAGTGAGGATTATATTTATATAACTTTTCATGATTATAGTTACCCCTTTTCTGAACATTACTCTTTTAATGTGGAAACAATTTATAGTATCCAAGTCTCTTATGATACTCCCACTATCCCGAATGAGAAGAATTTTGCTTATGTGGAGAGTAGTAAATTTTCTATGCTTGTAGATCATGAAAAGAATTATTTAGGTGCTGGTTATATTGTTGAATTCATTCATGATGCTACTGAAAATTATTATGAGGGAGGAATATATGCTTGTAGGAATTGCAATAATATCAAATTTCCTCTCTATGTGCTTAAAATCTTGAAGTTATGCTTGTTTTGCCTTCCTATGCTAGTTGATTATTGTTCCCATAAGTTGTTTGCTCACCAAATCCCTATGCATAGGAAGTGGGTTAGACTTAAATGTGCTAGTAATATTCTTCATGATGCTCTTTTTATGTTTCAATTCTTATCCTTTATGTGAGCATCATTGAAATCATCATGCCTAGCTTGGGGCGTTAAACGATAGCACTTGTTGGGAGGCAACCCAACTTTATTTTTGTTCCTTGTATTTTGTTCCTGTTTAGTAATAAATAATTCATCTAGCCTCTGTTTATATGTGGTTTTATGCTTTTAATTAGTGTTTGTGCCAAGTAGATCCTTTGGGAAGACTTTGGGAAAGTCTTGTTGATCATGCTGTAAAAAACAGAAACTTTAGCACTCACGAGAATTGCTGCCATTTTTATTTGGAGAGTGCTATTTATTTAATTATTTTTGAAGATGATTAATAGATAAATTCCTCAGGTCCGTCAATTTATTTGAGAATTTTATGAGTTCCAGAAGTATACGTTTGATCCAGATTACTACAGACTGTTATGTTTTTGACAGATTCTGTTTTTCATGTGTTGTTTACTTATTTTGATGAATCTATGGCTAGTAAAATAGTTTATAAACCATAGAGAAGTTGGAATACAGTAGATTTAACACCAATATAAATAAAGAATGAGTTCATTACAGTACCTTGAAGTGGTGATTTATTTTCTTATACTAACGGAGCTTACGAGTTTTCTGTTAAGTTTTGTGTTGTGAAGTTTTCAAGTTTTGGGTAAGGATTCGATGGACTATGGAATAAGGAGTGGAAAGAGCCTAATCTTGGGGATGCCCAAGGCACCCCAAGGTAATATTCAAGTATAGCCAAGAGCCTAAGCTTGGGGATGCCCCGGAAGGCATCCCCTCTTTCGTCTTCGTTCATCGGTAACTTTACTTGGAGCTATATTTTTATTCACCACATGATATGTGTTTTTCTTGGAGCGTCATGTAATTTTATTTTGCTTTGCTTGCTGTTTGAATAAAATACCAAGATCCGAAATTATTAAATGTTAGAGAGTCTTCACATAGTTGCATAATTATTCAACTACTCATTGATCTTCACTTATATCTTTTGGAGTAGTTTGTCATTTGCTCTAGTGCTTCACTTATACCTTTTAGAGCATGGTGGTAGTTTTATTTTGAAGAAATAGATGAACTCTCATGCTTCACTTATATTATTTTGAGAGTCTTCAATAGCATGGTAATTTGTCTAAAATACTAATACGCTAGGTATTCAAGAATAATAAAATTCTTTTATGAGTGTGTTGAATACTAGGAGAAGTTAGATACTTGATAATAGTTTTGAGATATGGAGATGGTAATATTAGAGTCATGCTAGTTGAGTGGTTATGAATTTGAGAAATACTTGTGTTGAAGTTTGTGATTCCCGTAGCATGCACGTATGGTGAACCGTTATATGATGAAGTCGGAGCATGATTTATTTATTGATTGCCTTCCTTATGAGTGGCGGTCGGGGACGAGCGATGGTCTTTTCCTACCAATCTACCCCCCTAGAAGCATGTGCGTAGTACTTTGTTTCGATAACTAATAGATTTTTGCAATAAGTATATGAGTTCTTTATGACTAATGTTGAGTCCATGGATTATACGCACTCTCACCCTTCCACCATTGCTAGCCTCTCTAGTACCACGCAAATTTCGCCGGTACCATAAACCCACCATATACCTTCCTCAAAACAGCCACCATACCTACCTATTATGGCATTTCCATAGCCATTCAGAGATATATTGCCATGCAACTTTCCACCGTTCCGTTATTATGACACGCTCCATCATTGTCATATTGCTTAGCATGATCATGTAGTTGACATAGTATTTGTGGCAAAGCCACCGTTCATAATTTTTTCATACTTGTCACTCTTGATTCATTGCACATCCCGGTACAGTCCGGTGCCTTATTTCTAGCTGATCATGACCAATATAGATGGTCATAAACTTGTAAATTGTGGTGGATTGGTATGACTTGGTGCCACCTCATCAGTTTTGCCTATGTGTCATGTCCATGTGTCAATTTTTGCCCTAGGTTGTGAAGCAACCTATATTTCTGTCATTCCCAAAATTCCCAAAAAAATCTCATAAATTCTTTGAGTCATATCTTCATCAAATATGTAAAAATCCTTCCTTGCCTAGTTCAAAACTAATTCAACAATATTCATTTTCCTATTCTGTTCACAACAGCACTTTATGAAGGAAGTGCTATTTATATATTCTTGATTTCCCTTGGAATTTTTGGGCACTCTTTCCTATCCAAATAATTACCGCATGACAAAATTCAGCTCCATTTGGCTAGCAAATCTTCCTCGGCAAATTTCCAAAGTTTTTGTCCACCTAGAAGCATTGTGAAGGAAGTACCTTTTTTATATATCGAAATGACATGAAATTTATATAGTTCCTTCATATGCCCAAATTATCACCATCCTCCAAATTGCAGCTCAGTCAAATCATCTATGTGAGCCCAGGTTCAATTTATATTTTATGGCTAAATTGGCATGTTGCAAAGCAAGTGTTATCTAGACCCCTCCTATTACCCTCAAACTTTTTGGGCACTCTTCCATACCCAAATCATTGCCACATGATAATATTCAGCTCAATTTTCCTAGTAAATCTTTCTCAGGAAATTTCCAAAGTTTCTACCTTGAGAGAAGCTTTGTGAAGTAAGTACTAGCTAGGCTTACCCAAATGATCTGAAAATTTACCAGCGCATGACCATACCTATGTAACTTACCTACACCAATTTTGCGCTCATTTCCTTCATCCAATCTCTCTCACTAGTTTTCCCAAGTTTCTGTCCATAGAAGAGCATTGTGAAGGAAGTACAACTTTGGCATGTCCAAATGGTATCAATTTTCTACAATGCTTTCCTATGCCGAAATAACCATCCTCCACCAAATTTCAGCTCAATCCATTCATTATTTTGAGCCCAGCTTCAACATTCATATTTTTGTCCAGCGTGGTACTTTGCAAAGCAAGTACCACCTAGGATCCTCCTTTTGAGCTAAAAATTTGTGAAGACATTCTCCTTAGTATATTATCATCCTCAGCCAAAACTCACGCCCATTGGCCATGTGCATTTCCCGTACCGCTAATCAATCACTTGGCTGCTAATTCATCTTTGAGCATAGGTCAGTCTCCTTGTGAGATTCTTCTGTTGTAATTTTCTTCCTAGCACCTACCTGGGGAGTGCCCAACCCACTAGACATGCCTAGGCCTCCTAGAACGCATGTCAACGCCAAGGTCACGCGGTATCCACGCGGCGGGCATGCGAGTTTACGCGCTTTGGAGTTGGGGCCCTGGCCACATCCAAACCTCGACGTATCACCGCCAAACCATGTATTTACGATTAAATAGATACTTATGTAACTAGAAATGATTGTTGGAAAAAAATAAAGAGCAAATGATAAGGTAGATGCAGTTCAAAATTGACCTGCTTCCTACTGAATCAGCAGAAATTTGTCTTTTTCACAAGTGGTGGATCAAAACTTCTGACACCAGCCTAATATTTTATAAAAATGATTTGGTCCAATTTTGCAACAAATATATGGTAGCTCCTTCACAAAAAACTCATTTTGGGCATTCAAAAATGGAAAATAAATTTTCCATGCAAAGAAAATGAAAACTCCCTTAGTCAACATTGTTTGGAATTCCAAGATGCACCCTTGTGCACAATATGAGATCATTTGAACAAACTATGCCATGAATGTGGCCATAAGATTGATCATTTGGCTTGAAAGCCATGAATCTTCACGCATGACCTGCTTCCTCCTGAATCGGCGAGAATTTGTCTTTTTCACCAGAGGTGGATCAAGGCTTTTGACACCCAACTATTTGGTCAATTGTGCACTAAATATGACCTAGTATTTTAGAAAATTGATTTGGTCCAATTTTGCAACAAATATATGGTAGGTCCTTCACACAAAAAACTTAATTCGGGCACTCGGAAAATGGAAAATGAATTTTCCGTGCAAAGAAAATGAAAACTCCCTTAGGCAACATTGTTTGGAATTCCAAGATGCACCCTTTTGCACAATATGAGATCATTTGAACAAACTATGCGATGAATGTGGCCATAAGTTTGATCATTTGGCTTGAAAGCCCTGAATCTTCACGCATGATAGCTCATTTCTGAGAACACTTTTTTAAAATAATTTCCGTATTACAAGTTTGTTATTTTTCCTGGAAACTTGGTCACATATAATGACACAATGCAAAGGTTTCCCAATTTTTTTGATTTTTTTGAATTTTTTATGCCCGTTTCGAAATGCGATGAAAACGGCGGGTTTGACCGTTCCTAGCTAGTGGTTGAATCTTGGAAAACTTTTGATGTTTCTCCGATTAAATAGATACGTATGTATATAGAAATGATTTTTTGAAAAAAATAAAGAGCAAACTATGAGGCAGCTCCAGTTCAAATTTGACCCGCTTCCTACTGAATCGGCGGGAATTTGTCTTTTTCACCAGAGGTGGATCAATGCTTTTGACACCCAACCATTTGGTCAATTGTGAATCAAATATGGCCTAGCATTTTAGAAAAATGATTTGGTCCAATTTTGCAACAAATATATGGTAGGTCCTTCACAAAAAGAACTCAATTCGGGCACTCGGAAAATGGAAAATGAATTTTCCGTGCAAAGAAAATAAAAGTCCCTTAGGCAACATTGTTTGGAATTCCAATATGCACCCTTGTGCACAATATGAGATCATTTGAACAAACTATGCCATGAATGTGGCCATAAGATTGATCATTTGGCTTGAAAACCATGAATCTTCACGCATGATAGCTCATTTCTGAGAACACTTTTTAAAATAATTGATGTATTACAAGTTTGTTATTTTTCATGGAAACTTGGTCACATATAATGACACAATGCGAAGGTTTCCCAATTTTTTGATTTTTTTTGAATTTTTTATGCCCGTTTCGAAATGTGATGAAAACGGCAGGTTTGACCGTTCCTAGCTAGTGGTTGAATCTTGGAAAACTTTTGATGTTTCTGTGATTAAATAGATACTTATGTATCTAGAAATGATTTTTTGAAAAAATAAACAGCAAACTATGTGGCAACTGCAGTTCAAATTTGACCCGCTTCCTCCTGAATCGGCTGGGAATTTGTCTTTTTCACCAGAGGTGGATCAAGGCATTTGACACCCAACCATTTGGTAAATTGTGAATCAAATATGGCCTAGTATTTTAGAAAAATGATTTGGTCCAATTTTGCAACGAATATATGGTTGGTCCTTCACAAAAAGAACTCAATTCGGGCACTCGGAAAATGGAAAATGGATTTTCCGTGCAAAGAAAATAAGAAGTCCCTTAGGCAACATTGTTTGGAATTCCAATATGCACCCTTGTGCACAATATGAGATCATTTTAACAAACTATGCCATGAATGTGGCCATAAGATTGATCATTGGGCTTGAAAGCCATGAATCTTCACGCATGATAGCTCATTTCTGAGAACACTTTTTAAAATAATTGCCGAATTACAAGTTTGTTATTTTTCCTGGAAACTTGGTCACATATAATGACACAATGCGAAGGTTTTCCAATTTTTTGAATTTTTTATGCCCGTTTCGAATTTCAATCAAAACGGTGGGCTTGACCGTTCCTAGCTGGTGGTTGAATCTTGGAAAAATAATAAACTTGACCTACTTCTCTGATTAAATAGATACTTATGTACCAAGAAATGATTTTTTGAAAAAATAAAGAGTGAACTATGAGGCATCTGCAGTTCAAATTTGACCTGCTTCCTGCTGAATCGGCGGGAATTTGTCTTTTTCACCAGAGGTGGATCAAGGCTTTTGACATGCAACTATTTGGTCAATTGTGCACTAAATGTGACCTGGTATTTTAGAAAATTGATTTGGTCCAATTTTGCAACAAATATATGGTAGGTCCTTCACACAAAAAACTCAATTCTGCAATTATGAATTAAATATGGCTTAGCATTTTAGACACCCAACTATTTTGGTCCAATTTTGACACCCAACTATTTGGTCAATTATCAATTAAATATGGCTTAGTATTTTAGAAAATTGATTTTGTCCAATTTTGCAACAAATATATGGTAGGTCCTTCACAAAAAAACTCATCTTGGGCACTCAAAAAAGGGAAAATGTTTTTTTGCAAAAAACTCATTTCCAACGACACCTTTTAAAGATATTTATCTTATTCCATGTTGTTATCTTTTCTGAAAACTTGTTCACATTTTGGTGACACAATGAGAAGGTTTTCCATTTTTTTAGAATTTCTCAGATCATAAAGTAGCTTAAATGATTTTAACACATTATTTTAAGTCAACTACGACCAATTTAGATGGTCGTAACATCGTACTTCATTCTGATTGGTTCGTGGACATATCACGCGGATCATGCATCCAACACCGTCGGATGCTCGGGGATCCAACGGCTGTCCTCGACCCATCTACACCAACCCCAAAACCCTAGCTATGTCCTCCGGGTCAATTTCCATCCACCCCCCACCTCCTTTCTTTCCCTCGCTCCCCGATCCCCTCCCTTCCTCACTCGTGCAAACCCTAGCTCCTCTCAATCCCGTCCCCTTCCTGCCCGCCAGCTCCCTTCTCCATCGTCGCCTACCCCACCGCCGCCTACCCCCACCGTCGACGAACCTCATTGCTGACCCACGCCCAGACCCTTGCTGGATGCAGCAAGGATTCACTAGCGAACTCCTATGCTCCAACCCCACCGGCGAGCGGCGACCTCCTACTCTCCCCCAACCTCAGCTCCAGCTGCCCCTAGATCGACTCGAGCTGCTCTTCTCGTGACCAGATCTTGCAGTAATCCCTCCCTCCTAACTCGTGCCTGAAACCCCAGCGCGGCCAACCTCCGTCTCTGGCCATGACCTCGCCAACTCCACTCTGACCACGATGCGGCGGGCGGATCCAGCCCGTGTGGGTGCGATGGCGGCCGGCTCCACAATGGCGAGAACATGCAGCGGTCCCCGCCGGCCAAATCAGGTTCGTCTCCTACTGCAGTTGAGACATTCTACCATCGATTTGCTTCGCACATCCGTGACCTCTAATCCCTTCCCGTTGATTTTCTCGGGCGGCCGCCTCTCCCACCATCGACGGTGCATGCTGCCCCATGATACATAGCCCGAGGTGTCTCCTCATCATCTGCCCGTCGCCCAGTCTGCAGCAGAGGATGCCCATCGCCCGCCACCAGTCTGCAGCAGAGGATCCCCACTCTGTTGGCACAACACGAACACCCAAAATAGGTAAACAATTCGTAGCATGTCCAGCATCATCTTTGTGTTCGATCTGTTCCTTACCAGGTCTTGTTTGAACGAGTCCTTCATTCGTATGATCTGTTGGTTACACAATTGTGAGATGGAGTGAAATTGTGCTACTTGTTGGCTTCTGTCTCCAGTTTTGATGGAATGCAGTAGTAGATTTGGTAGGTTAAGTGTTTGCCTCAGATTCCACTTATCCGTAATCGCTAAGAACGGAACAAATAGTTATTCATGTGACCTGCTAATTCCGCGGAACCTGTATACAGCCTTGATAATTCATGTGACTTGCCATCTCCTACGTTCTCTTAGAAATGTGATGCACTCATTTTGTTGACCTGCTTGAGGGGTTTCTTTTCATAGCCTGAGCCACTTGCCGACAAAGTTTTGTAGTGTAATTGCTTAGGACTGCATAGTCTGGGATTCTCTTAGTGAAATTACTCTTGCAATTTTGTGCAATTGAAGTTTTGCAGTGCAGTGACTTAAGGTTGCATAGTTTTGAAAGGATATGCTGCATTTTCTAGGCCAGCTCTTGCACTTTTGTGCAAGTTCCATCTTTCTAACTGCCGTTACTTCCCTATGAAGCTCGTATATTCTATAATCAATCTCTTTCCAATTTGCAAATAGCATATGTTAACTCCGTCCGCTGTATTACTTTTCAAGTCACTGATATTCTTTCAGTGGCATTTAGTCTGCTGTTCTATGGTTCAGAAGCTCAGATGGTATTGTGCAGACAATCTCTCTCCAGTTACTTTGCGCACGTAGTAGGGATTAAGTTCAAGAACTGCTTCTGTAGCATCATTGCTTTTCCCCGCGAGAGTGGAGTCCGCCATGTTGTCTTGACCTTGGTTTTTATACTGATTTTTAGTACAGAATTTTTTTGGCAAATCTGCTCGTTCACAATTTTTCCCTGATTATTCTTACAGTATGGAATTACGGATTTCATAATTACTATACTTACATAACCATTATTTATTCAGTATATTCTCTGAAACTGTAAGTTCTGAAGTGTATCATTTTTTTGTGTAGTTAGGGAGCTGAATGGGGCGAGGCTGGAGGCATCCGTGAGGGCGTACGATGGCACCGGCCAGAGCAAGGTGTCCAACAAATGGCGCAGCCCCTACATGCTCATGTGCGGGATGCTTCTGGTGGTCTCACTCTTCGAGCACTTCTGGAGGCCGCCCAAGTGGTTCGCCGTGGTGGGGGCGGCCCCCGGCCTGCCGCCGATCATGCTCAGGAGCGTCGCCGTGCTTCGGTGGTGCACCATGGACGTCAACATACTCATGCTCATCGTAGGTACGGCCAATACTTGCCACCTTCTGAACTATTCTGAGGGCCTCTTTGTTTCGTAGGATTTTAAAAACGTAGGGATAGGAAAAGTATAGGGTTGGAGTGGCATGCTCACTTGAATCCAATAGAATTAGGAATGAGTGTTTGATGGCATGGGAAAAACAGAGGAATTGTAAAAGGAGGTTGGACTGGATGTTAGATTTCCTATAAAATGTAGTACAAAAGATTCCATAGGAAAATATCCCATGAGATTCAATCCTATGAATCAAAGGACCAACATAGGAAAAAATCCTAAGGATTTTAATCCTCCAGAATTCCTATAAAATTCCTTTGAATCAAAGGAGCCCTGATGTTGATGTTCATTGTGGGATGTACTGAAGTTTCCACACGCACGCATGCAACATGTGTTTCATGTGACTTAGGCTTTGCCTTTTTTCTGACTAGATTCATAGTGTGCGATCAATATATCAATATTGTGCAGCCATGGTGTTTATCCTTAAATCCATGAATCTTTTGGGCCACCCCACTAGCCTGGCTACTTGCAGAGGAAGCCAAGAATAATAAATCTCATCCATTTTCTAAAAACAAATAAACAAAAAATGTCGTGCTAGGTTCAGAGCATAAGGTGCCCTGCTTGGCTCGTGCTGAAATCTAGTTAGGCAGAGGAATCCTTGCTAATTCTGGCAAGTTTTTTGCTTTCACATCCAAGTTAAAGAAAACTGGTATTGATCTTACAAGTGGCTCAAAACAGAAGACTGCCTGATTCCATTTTAAGGTTGTCACTAACCTGGTAGTTTTATTTGGTGATGCAATTTGTAAGTTAAAATGATGCCCAGGGTTCAGGCCATGTGTGATTTCTCTTGACATAGGTGCTCCTCCCTTGCTATGTCTCTATGTTCTTGGTAGGCTTTACAAATAGGAACATGTTGTATCTCGTATATCTTTTTTGTGTGCGAAGGATGTATCTTGTATGTCTTAGGCCTAGGATATGTTCACTACAAATTTATAAATGATCATCAACTAGAAGAATGAGGATAGACAAGCAGCCTCAAGTTGATGTTGCAACAACTTGAAACATATGTCTAAATTATTGAGAATATGTTCTTTGATTCAGTGCTGATGCACAAAAACCTTCTCTGCAATATATTAGCTGGTCATATTGTACTTTTGTAGCTATACCTTCTCTATGAGCCTGTGACTGCTCAAACAGTATATTTGGCAATTCAATTTCACATTGCATGTGGATCATAAACTTATACAGTATAAGCTTAGTTATTTGAATATGTAAAATATGTTGACAAAGTGTTAAGTTGGATTACCGCCTCATGTTGATGGCCTTGTTTCTAAACATTTAATAATGTTTCTTTTTGGTGATCTAATGTCGTTCAGGTTGGTGCTGCTATGATGGAAGATCAGAAGAGGCATGGAGATGCGCACCACAACTTTAGTTGATGTTGCACCATGTTTTGGTGCTTGTGTATCTGTTTTTGCTTGTAAGCACACTTGTATGTGCTTGTGTATCTGTTTTTACTTGTTTTAGTTGATGTTGGACGTGCAGACTTGTATGTGCTATTGTGTATCTTTGGATGAATGATTTCTGAATTTAATCATTTAATTGAGAGAATTATTAAGTGTTTCTTGTTCAAATGTGTAAACTGAAAATCAGTGAATAAAAGACCAAATTTTCTATTGGACCAAATAATATATGGGCTCTAAAAAGGCTACAGCCCAAATAATAGTGGACCGGAACATTGTGCATTTCTGTAAAACCTGGACAAAAAGGCGTAATGAAATGGTTTACAAAAGGGCCATGGCCCAGAAAATTAAAAGTCCGAATTGTAGGGCATGGCCCATGAAGCCGACCAGAATTAACAAGGAAAAAAAACTAAATGGGCTGAATTGTTGGGCTCGGCCCATATAGACACCTAATCGGACCGGGATGAATCTTATTAATGACCTTTTCAATTGATCACAATTTTGCCACGTCAGATTGTCACGTCGGATCCAACGTGGCGTGGGTAGAGAGCTAGCGACCAAAATAAAAGGTCATAGAATCAACGATCTTTTGTTTTGGTCGTGGAATTCCATGACCTTCTCACAGAGAAGATCGTTAATTTCAGTTTACGACCGCCAGCTTTTGACCTTCTGTTTTTGGTCACAAATGAAAAACAGTGACCTTTAAGTGGCCAATAGTCAAGGTCACAAGTTGACATATTTCTTGTAGTGTTAATAGAGGTGTTATGATCAACACTACTAGTTGGAATAGCTTCTACCCACTTTGTAATGTAATCAACAACAACTAAAATATGTGTATATCCATTGGAGGCAGGAAAAGGTCCCATATAATCAAAGCCCCAGACATCAAATGGTTCAATAACAAGTGAATAATTCATAGGCATTTCTTGACGTCTACTAATATTACCAATTCTTTGACATTCATCACAAGATACAACAAACAATACCTTATGTGTAGTTCTATCTCCAGCGTGGTGTCCTCCATAAGCTTCAGAGTGACACTTGCGTAGGATCTATTCCTGTTCATGCTCAGGTACACAACGTCTAATAACACCTTCTACTTCTTATTTATAAAGATGTGGGTCATCCCAAAAGTAATGTCTCAAATCATAGAACAACCTTTTCTTTTGCTGGTATGTGAAACTAGGTGGTATAAATTTAGCAACAATATAATTAGCATAATCAGCATACCATGGAGCAGTACAAGAAGCATTTATGACATTTAATTGTTCATCAGGAAAGCTATCATCAATAGGTAGTGGGTCATCAAGAACATTCTCTAGCCTAGACAAATTCTCTGCAACGGGGTTCTCAGCTCCCTTTCTATCAATAATAAGCAAATCAAATTCTTGTAGCAAGAGAACCCATCTAATAAGTCTAGGTTTAGCATCTTTCTTTTCCATGAGATATTTAATAGCAGCGTGATCTGTGTGAATAGTAACTTTAGAATCAACAATATAAGGCCTGAACTTATCACAAGCAAATACAACTGCTAAGATTTCTTTTTCAGTAGTAGCAATTTCTCTGAGCATTGTCTAGAGTTTTACTAGCATATTGAATAATATTTAATTTCTTATCAACTCTTTTCCCTAGAACAGCACCTACAGCATAATCACAAGCATCACACATAATTTCAAAGGGTAAATTCCAATCAGGTGGCTGAACAACAGGTGCAGAGATCAATGCTTTCTTAAGTATTTCAAATGCTTCTACGCAATCATCATCAAAACAAATGGTATATCTTTTTGTAATAAATTAGTCAGAGGCCGAGAAATTTTTGAGAAGTCCTTAATGAACCTCCTATAAAAACTGGCGTGACCAAGCAAACTTCTTATACCTTTGATGTCCTTGGGACATGGCATCTTTTCAATAGCATCAACCTTAGCTTTATCAACTTCAATGCCTCTTTCAGAAACTTTATGCGCCAAGACAATACCATCATTAACCATAAATTGGTATTTCTCCCAATTCAAGACAAGGTTAGTTTCTTCACATCTCTGCAAAACTCGATCAAGGTTGCTTAAGAAATCATCAAAAGAGGATCCATAGACGGAGAAATCATCCATGAAAACCTCACAAATCTTTTCACAAAAGTCAGAGAATATAGCCATCATGCATCTTTGGAAGGTAGCAGGTGCATTACATAAACCAAAAGGCATACGTCTATAAGCAAAAGTACCGAACGGGCATGTAAAAGTGGTCTTAGATTGATCATCAGCTGACACAGGTATTTGAGAGAAACTAGAATTACCATCTAGAAAGCAAAAATGTGTATGTTTGGATAATCTTTCTAGAATTTGATCAATAAAAGGTAAGGGGTAATGATCTTTTTAGAGGCCTTATTTAATTTGCGGAAATCAATTACCATCCTATAACCTATAATAATTCTTTGCAGAATCAATTCATCTTTATCATTAGGAACGACAGTAATACCTCCCTTTTTAGGGACACAATGGACAGGACTTACCCACTGACTATAAGCAACGGGATAAATTATACCTGCCTTAAGGAGCTTTAGTATTTCCTTTCTTACCACTTCTTTCATCTTAGGATTCAGCCATCGTTGGTGATCACAAACTGGTTTGGCATCTTTCTCCAAATTTATTTTGTGCTGACATAGTGTGGGACTAATGCCCTTAAGATCATCGAGATTATATCCAATAGCAGCACGGTGCTTCTTAAGAGTTTTCAATAATCTCTCTTCTTCATGCTCTGAAAGGTTAGCATTAATAATAATAGGATATATCTTTTTGTCATCAAGATAAGAATATTTAAGAGTATCAGGTAATGGTTTGAGCTCAAACATGGGATCACCCTAGGGTGGAGGAGGATCCCCTAGGATTTCAACGGGAAAATTGTGTTTCAGGATGGGTTCCTGTTTAAAGAATACTTCATCTATTTCCCTTCTTTCATTCATAAACATATCATTTTCATGATCTAGCAAATACTGTTCTAAAGGATCACTAGGAGGCACGGCAATAGAAGCAAGACCAATAATTTCATCTTTACTAGGCAATTCCTCGTCACGGTGTTGTCTACGAAATTTAGAGAAATTAAAATCATGAGACATATCACCTAAACCTATAGTAACAACATCTTTTTCGCGATCTATCTTAGCATTAACTGTGTTCAAGAAGGGTCTACCAAATATTATGGGACAAAAGCTATCTTGTGGGGAACCAAGAACAAGAAAATCAGCAGGATATTTAGTTTTCCCACACAAGACTTCAACATCTCTAACAATCCCAATTGGTGAAATAGTATCTCTATTGGCAAGTTTAATTTTAACATCAATATCTTCTATCTCAGCAGGTGCAATATCATGCATAATTTCTTTGTATAAGTCATGAGGTATAACACTGGCACTGGCGCCCATATTGCATAAGCCATGATAACAATGATCTCCTATTTTAACAGAAATAACAGGCATGCCTACCACGGGTCTATGTTTATATTTAGCACAAGGTTTAGCAATTCTAGCAGTCTCACCACAGATATGAATAACATGCCCATCAATATTATCAGACAAGAGATCTTTAACAATAGCAATATTAGGTTCAACTTTAATTTGCTCAGGAGGTGTATAGGTTCTAATATTGCTTTTACGAACCACAGTTGAAGCTTTAGCATGATCTTTTATCCTAACAGGAAAAGGTGGTTTCTCAACATAAGTAGTAGGAACAATAGGATCATTATAAGTGACAGTCTTTTCTTCAACTTTAATAGGTGCAGCTAGTTTTACTTCTATGGGAGGATGATATTTAAACCACTTCTCCCTAGGGAGATCAACATGAGTAGCAAAAGATTCACAGAAAGAAGCTACTATTTCAGAGTCAAGTCCATATTTAGTGCTAAATTTACGGAAAACATCGGTATCCATAAAAGATTTAACACAATCAAACTTACATGTCATACCTAACTCCTTACCTTCGTCGAGAACCCAATCCTCAGAGTTGCGTTTAATTCTTTCCAATAAATCCCATTTGAATTCAATAGTCTTCATCATAAAAGAGCCAGCACAAGAAGTGTCGAGCATGGTGCGGTTGTTATCAGAAAGCCGAACATATAAATTTTGAATAATTATTTCTCTTGGAAGCTCATGATTGGGGCATGAATATAACATTTATTTAAGCCTCCCCAAGCTTGAGCGATGCTTTCTCCTTTGCGAGGCCAAAAATTATATATATAATTGCGATCACGATGAACAAGATGCATAGGATAAAACTTCTGATGAAATTCCAATTTCAATCGTTTGTAGTTCCATGATCCCATATCATCACATAGCCTATATATACCATGTCAATGCATCTCCCTTCAAAGATAAAAGGAAGACCTTCTTCTTAATAACATCATCGGGCACACCTGCAAGCTTAAATAATCCACAAACTTCATCCACATATATTAGGTGCTCATCAGGATGCATTGTTCCGTCTCCTGCAAAAGGATTAGCTAGCAGTTTTTCTATCATACCCGAAGGAATCTCAAAGTAGACATTTTCATTTTCAGTAGGTTTAGTAGGTTCAGGAGCAACTCTTTGCTCTTCTGGTCGGGGTGAAGATACCCCGAACAAGCCCCTTAGAGGATTACTTTCCATAGTAACAAGTGATAGTAAATTTCAGCACACTATATAAATTTTTCCTTACCAAATTCCACCTACCAAAGGCGCTTCACTCCCCGGCGACGGAGCCAGAAAAGAGTCTTGATGACCCACAAGTATAGGGGATCTATCGTAGTCCTTTCGATAAGTAAGAGTGTCGAACCCAACGAGGAGCAGAAGGAAATGATAAGTGGTTTTCAGCAAGGTATTCTCTGCAAGCACTGAAATTATAGGTAACACATAGTTTTGTGATAAGATAATTTGTAAAGAGAAACAAGTAACAAAAGTAAATAAAGTGCAGCAAGGTGGCCCAATCCTTTTGGTAGCAAAGGACAAGCCTGGACAAACTCTTATATAAAGAAAAGCGCTCCTGAGGACACATGGGAATTATCGTCAAGCTAGGTTTCATCACGATCATATGATTCGCGTTCGGTACTTTGATAATTTGATATGCGGGTGGACCGGTGCTTGGGTACTGCCCTTACTTGGACAAGTATCCCACTTATGATTAACCTTATTGCAAGCATCCGCAACTACAACAAAAGTATTAAGGTAAACCTAACCATAGCATGAAACATGTGGATCCAAATCAGCCCCTTACGAAGCAACACATAAACTAGGGTTTAAGCTTCTGTCACTCTAGCAACCCATCATCTACTTATTACTTCCCAATGCCTTCCTCTAGGCCCAAATAATGGTGAAGTGTCATGTTGTCTACGTTCACATAATACCACTAGAGGAGAGACAACATACATCTCATCAAAATATCGAACGAATACCAAATTCACATGACTACTAATAGCAAGACTTCTCCCATGTCCTCAGGAACAAACGTAACTACTCACAAAGCATATTCATGTTCATAACCAGAGGGGTATTAATATGCATATAGGATCTGAACATATGATCTTCCACCAAATAAACCAACTAGCATCAACTACAAGGAGTAATCAACATACTAGCAACCCACAGGTACCAATCCCAGACTTGGAGACAAGAATTCGATACAAGAGATGAACTAGGGTTTGAGAGGAGATGGTGCTGGTGAAGATGTTGATGGAGATTGACCCCCTCCCGATGAGAGGATCGTTGGTGATGACGATGGCGATGATTTCCCCCCCGGAGGGAAGTTTCCCCGGCAGAACAGCTCCGCCGGAGCCGTAGATTGATTCCGCCAAGGTTCCGCCTCGTGGCGGTGGAGTCTCGTCCGGAAAGCTGGCTTATGATTTTTTCCTCATCGAAAGACTCCATATAGCAGAAGATGGACATCAGAGGGCCACCAGGGGGCCCACGAGGTAGGGGGCGCGCCCAGGGGGGTAGGGCGCGCCCCCCACCCTCGTGGGCAGGGTGTGGCCCCCCTCTGGAACTTCTTGCGCTCAGTATTTTTTATATATTCTGAAAATGACTTCCGTGAAGTTTGAGGACTTTTGGAGCTGCGCGGAATAGGTCTCTAATATTTGCTCCTTTTCCAGCCCAGAATCCCAGCTGCCGGCATTCTCCCTCTTTATGTAAACCTTGTAAAATAAGAGAGAGTAGGCATAAGTATTGTGACATAATGTGTAATAACAGCCCATAATGCAATAAATATCGATATAAAAGCATGATGCAAAATGGACGTATCACCTCCAAACTCGGGAGGGCTCCCTTTTCTCCCTTCCACTCTCAGGGGGGAGTCGCCTTCCTCCTCGTTGTCGTCTTTGGCGGCTGAGGGGTCTGTCTCGTCGTCAGACGAGAAGACCAAGGTGCTCCTTCGGCGAACCCCATGCTTGGTCCCCTTGACTGTGGTTTGGATCTTCTTCTCCGGCACGTCGTAAGGCACCGGAAATAGCATCTTGGTAAGGAGTGGGGTTTCTTCATCTTCGGGCAGCGGAGCCGGACTATTAATCCGTCCTGCTAGATTGACCTAGGCCTGAAAAAGAAATTGACAAGAAGGCTTAGTATCCTCCCTCGAAATGTATCCTTAAAGACTACACCTTGATGGCTTACCGAATTGGCCTGACACTTAAAGTTGAGCCCGCGATCTTTGGTCAAGGGTGGCGACGTCTCGCTTCCCTTGAAGAGCACCTTCCAGATATCTTCGTGCCGAAGAGCCTTAGGAGCGTCTGGTGCTCGGCCGGATTGAACTCCCACAAATACAGGTCTGGCGCTGACATGGAAGGATCCGGCGTACAAGCATGACCTAGATCACATCAACTAGCTTGATCTTCTGGGTTATCATATTCTGGAGGCATGTTTGGAACCCCGTGATCTCTTCCGAAGATCCCCAGGTCAGGCCCTTCTCTTGACAGGAGGTAAGCCGCATCGGGACTCTGGATCAAAACTTGGGAGCCGCCACCCAGTTGGCGTCGTGCGGCTCGGTGATATAGAACCACCCCGATTGCCATCCCTTTACCGTCTCTACGAAGGAGCCTTCGAGCCAGGTGGTATTGGGCATCCTGCCCACCATGGCACCTCCGCACTCGGCCTGTTGGCCGCGCACCACCTTTGGCTTTACATTAAAAGTCTTCAGCCATAGGCCGAAGTGAGGTGGGATGCGGAGAAAGGCTTCGCACACAACTATGAATGTGGAGATATTGAGGATAAAGTTGGGGGCCAGATCGTGGAAGTCCAACCCATAGTAAAACATCAATCCACGGAAAAATGGATGAAGAGGGAATCCCAACCCACGGACGAAGTGTGTGAGAAACACAACCCTCTCGTGGGGATCGGGGGTAGGGACAATCTGCCCCTTTTCCGGGAGTCGGTGAGCAATCTCCTTGGCTAGATAGCCGGCCTCCCGGAGCTCCATGATGTTCTTCTCCTTAATGGAGGAGGCCATCCACTTGCCTCCAGCCCCGGATCCGGACATGATTGGAATGTCTTCTAGAACGAGGAAAAGCCGAAAGCTTGGGCGCTAGAGCTCAAGGACGGAGGGACTAGAGATGAAGAAGGATGTGGGTAAAGGAAGAATGTCCTTATCCCCTTATAAAGACCGTGAATATCGAGCACCTCCCCACTCACCTTGAACTCGCCTATTCCCGAGAGCTGTGCAAAACGGCACGGTTGGGTTACCCACACACGTATTGATGAGAATCCCGTAATAAGGGGGCACGATCTTTGCTTAGACAAGACGTGCCAATGACAACCGCGTCTCGCAACGTGGAGCGGTAGACAAAAAACAGTTTGAAATTACGATCGGAAAAATGCGATGTCATGTTGTAAAAGCTGTTAGTGGATTAGACTCGTGTAAGAATATATATTCTCTCTGCGGTTATATATGGTGTGTGTGACAGGTCCCAATACAATCATCGCATCCAGACACTATTCTGGAGTTCGGAAGGAGGGAACCCGCCTTGCAATGCCGAAGACAAATCTACGCGCCGGACTCCTCGTCATTGAAGCCAGGTTCAGGGGCTACTGAGGGAATCCTGGACTAAGGGGTCCTCAGGCGTCTGGCCTATTATCCTTTGGGACGGACTGATGGGCTGTGAAGACATGAAGGCCGAAGACTGCATCGTGTCTAGATTGGACTCTACTTAGCGTGGAAGGCAAGCTTAGCGACCGAAGATTCCTTCTTATGTAACCGACTCCATGTAAACCCTAGATCCCCCCGGTGTCTATATAAACCGAAGGGGGTAGTCTGGAAAGGACATCACATATACTCATTACCATACCCACATAGGCTAGACTTCTAGGGTTTAGCCATTACAATCTCGTGGTAGATCCACTCTTGTAACACTCATATTCATCAATATCAATCAAGCAGGATGTAGGGTTTTACCTCCATAGAGAGGGCCCAAACCTGGGTAAACATTGTGTCCCCCGTCTCCTGTTACCATCGATCCGAGACGCACAGTTCGGGACTCCCTACCCGAGATCCGCCGGTTTTGACACCAACAGTGTGATCAAAGCATATAGTTTTATACAGACTTGCGATGAAGCCTGTATTTACAAGAAAGTGAGTGGGAGCACTGCAGCCTTTCTGATAAGTATATGTCAATGACATATTGTTGATCGAAAATGATGTAGAATTTTATGGAAAGCATAAAGGAGTGTTTGAAAAGAGTTTTTCAAAGAAAGACCTCGGTAAAGCTGCTTACATATTGATCATCAATATCTATAGATATAGATCAAGATGCTTGATAAGTTTTTTTCAACGAGTACATACCTTGAGAACATTTTGAAGGAGTTCAGAATGGATCAGTCAAAGAAAGAGTTCTTGCCTGTGTTGCAAGGTGTGAAGTTGAGTAAAGACTCAAAACCCGACCACGGCAAAAAATAGAAAGAGAATGAAAGTCATTCCCTATGCCTCAGTCATAGGTTCTATAAAGTATGCTATGCTATGTACCAGACCTATCGTATACCTTAGCATGATTTTGGCAAGAGAGTACAATAGTGATCTAGGAGTAGATCACTAGACAACGGTCAAAATTATCCTTAGAGGACTAAGGAAATATTTCTCGGTTATGGAGGTGATAAAGGAGTTCGTCGTAAAGAGTTATGTTGATGCATGCTTTTTACACCGATCTAGATGACTCTAAGTCTCGTCCTAGATACATATTGAAAGTGGGAGTAATTAGCTAGAGTAGCTCCGTGCAGAGTATTGCAGACATAGAAATTTGCAAAATACATATGGATCTGAATGTTGCAGACCCGTAGACTAAACTTCTCTCACAAGCAAAACATGATCATTCTTTGGGTGTTAATCACATCACGATGTGAACTAGATTATTGACACTAGTAAACCTTTTGGGTATTAGTCACATGAAGATGTGAACTAATCACATAAAGATGTGAACTATTGGTGTGAAATCACATGACGATGTGAACTAGATTATTGACTCTAGTGCAAGTGGGAAACTGAAGGAAATATGCCCTAGAGGTAATAATAAAGTTGTTATTTATATTTCCTTATATCATGATAAATGTTTGTTATTCATGCTAGAATTATATTAACCGGAAACTTAGTACATGTGTGAATACATAGATAAACAGAGTGTCCCTAGTATGCCTCTACTTGACTAGCTCGTTAATCAAAGATGGTTAAATTTCCAAACCATAGACATGAATTGTCATTTGATTAACGGGATCACATCATTAGAGAATGATGTGATTGACTTGACCCATCCATTAGCTTAGCATGATGATCATTTAGTTTGTTGCTATTGCTTTCTTCATAACTTATACATGTTCCTATGACTATGAGATTATGCAACTCCCGAATACCGGAGGAACACTTAGTGTGCTATCAAACGTCACAACGTAACTGGGTGACTATAAAGATTATCTACAGGTGTCTCCGATGGTGTTTGTTGAGTTGGCATAGATCGAGATTAGGATTTGTCACTCTGTGTATCGGAGAGGTATCTCCGGGCCCTCTCGGTAATGCACATCACTATAAGCCTTGCAAGCAATGTGACTAATGAGTTACTTATGGGATGTTGCATTACGGAATGAGTAAAGAAACTTGACGATAATGATATTGAACTAGGTATTGAGATACCGACATGAAATCTCGGGCAAGTAATATACCGATGACAAAGGGAACAACGTATATTGTTATGCGGTTTGACCGATAAAGATCTTCGTATAATATGTAGGAGACAATATGAGCATCCAGGTTCCGCTATTGGTTATTGACCGGAGACGAGTCTCGGTCATGTCTACATAGTTCTCAAACCCATAGTGTCAAAACCGGAGGATCTCGGGTAGGGGGTCTCGAACTGTGCGTCTAGGATCGATGGTAACAGGAGACAGGGGACATGATGTTTACCCAGGTTCGGGCCCTCTCTACGGACGTAATACCCTACGTCGTGCTTGATTGATATTGATGAATATGAGTGCTACATGAGTTGATCTACCACGAGATCGAGATGGCTAAACCCTAGAAGCCTAGCCTATATGACTATGGTAATGAATATCCTTTCCGGACTAACCCCTCCAGTTTATATAGACACCGCTGGGATCTAGGGTTTACATAGAGTTGGTTACATGAGAAGAAATCTCCATAGTCGGTGACCAAGCTTGCCTTCCATGCCAAGGAGACTCCAATCCGGACACATGTATAGTCTTTGGTCTTCATATCTTTACAGCCCAACAATCCGGCCCATGGATAACGATCCGGACGCCCGAGGACCCCTTAGTCCAGGACTCCCTCAGTAGCCCCTGAACCTGGCTTCAATGACGAGGAATCCGGTGCGCTGATTGTCTTCGGGATTGCAAGGCGGGTTCCCCCTTCCGAACTCCTAGTTGATCTTCATATGTAATGATTGTATCCGGGCTTGTATGCACAACCATAGAGGATATAATATTTAATGGGTTCAACCCACCGACCACTTTTTAGTAATATGACACCACGCCTGCCCGGCCTTTGCTTGCGAACCATTTTAGCCAGCCCGTCGCCCCACGTCCCAGGACGTGGCCTTATTGGTGCATCTTATCCAAATGGAGATCGTGCCTCCCTTTTTAAGGAATTCCTGTCGACCCGCACGTGGGTAACCCAACCGTCCCTTGGGTACAACTCCTTGGAAACAAGCAAGTTTTTGAGGCTCGAGAGGAGACATTTGATATTTGCAGCTTTTAAATAGGGGTACAAACCCGTATTTTTCTTCCACGCTTGCATGTTCCTCAACCCTTGCTACCCCGAGTTCCAACACCTAGGTTTCGATCACCACCAGCCCCAATCATGTCCGTATTTAGCCGTCTAGGCCGGTGGGTAGCTTCTTCTATTACGGAGGAAGATATCGCAAAGCTTCGGGCGGCGAGGTACCTGACCGCTGTAATCCATCATCGGCTTCCTGCCGAGGGGCAGGTTATTCCCACCCCCAGATCCGGCCAGAGCGTCGTTTTCATGTCCCACTTCCTCCGCGGGTTGGGGTTTGCACTTAACCCCTTCATTCGAGGGCTCATGTTCTATTACGGGCTAGACTTCCACGATTTGGCCCCGAACTCTATTCTTCTTATCTCGACGATTATCGTGACATGCGAAGCCCTCCTCTGAACTCCTCTGCACTTCGGCTTGTGGCTCAAGACCTTTGATGTAAAGCCCCGAGTGGTAGAGTGGTAGAGGGGGAGCAGGCCGAGAACGGCGGTGCTACAGTGAGCAAGCTTGCTAGCACTGTTTGGCTGAAAGGATCCTTCGCCAAATCTTCCGATCTGTGGCAGCAGGGGTGGTTCTATATCACCGAGCCCCACAGCTCCAAGTGAGTGACCACGCCCACATTTCAACCCAGCCCTCAAACTCAACTTGCATCGTGGATTAATAAGGGGCTAGATTGGGGATCAACGAATGATGTGCGAACTCTGCAAAGTCGCATCCAAAGCCTCATTGAGAGGGACATCGACATAGCCAGCATCGTTCATATAATGCTAGTTCGCCGGACCCTGTCGTGCCAGCGACGGCCTCTCCTACTATGGGAGTTCAATCCAGAAGGGCCACGGACTCTTCAGAACTTCTTCGGCACAACGGACGAAGGAATGTGGAGATTAGTCTTCGGGAAACGAAGGCAATGGCCGGACACCACCGAAGATGTCGGCCTTGACTGCAACCATCTGGACACCCCAGTAAGTAATCGTTTACCGAATACTTCATAATCAGATACCTAGTGGCAAGATACCAACAGTATCATCCTTTCTCAGGGCTGGATTAAGAAGGTGGAATTGATTAGGTGTCCATCTCCCCTTCCCGAGGACTCAGCTACTCCTGTGTTGACAAGGATGCTGGCCTCGGTGCCATACCAGGAACCAGCAGGGGAGGGCGAAAAGATCCAAGATGACCTTGATTCCAGAGGTAAGTCGGACACTGAATCCGGAGAAATCGACCTTTCCTCGCCCGAAGATAGAGGCGGAAAAGGACCCAGTATCCCTTCTCCGAACAGGAGGAAAAGGGCCGCCTCCGAAGATGGGGAGGGGCGGTCTCCCAAGAAGGGCAAGATGCCACCGTCCACCGGCTTGGGTTTGGAAAGCGATGCCGTTGAGCAGCCCCAACAAGGGGCAAGCCCTCGGCCAAACCGTAAGAGAATCCGGAGTACTTTGATAGCGTTCCGCTCCCTTATTGTTACCGAAGATACACGTAACACATTTATGCATTTTTACAGGTTGGCATAGGATTTTTCGGGGCGATCCACTTCTTCGGGGACTCTCCTTCCAGAGATGATGGAGAGTGAGACGCCTCCTCTGGCCTCCTTGCCCAATAAGGCGGATGACTCTGAAGTGTCATCGCAGAGGGCCCCTTTATACCGGGGGGCAGAAGAGGCAGTGCCCAAAGGTGGATCTCCGACCATCCGGGATTCCGGGGCTGATGATAACCGAAGCCCCGACCTGTCTGGTTCACAGCCGCCCGCGATTTTGAAGACAGGTGAGCTGATTCCTTCAAAGGATGATTGTGCTTTTTGGGCGGCCTCGGGGAACCCGGAGACTCCGATATATTGTGGGACATGTTGCGGAAAGCATCTGTCTCGGGGGAACAGCGTACCTTGATGGGTACAGTGATTGAGAAGATTTCCTCCGTGAAGAGCGGATTAAATGAAGCCTTCATGAGCCTACTGAAGGGCTTCAAGGTTTGCAACCTAATGTTTTTAGCTATGTTTCATTTGCAAAGATGCGCCTGTGTATAGGTAGTTGCCCCTGATAGTTGGGTTGGCTTCCGCTGGGAAGCAAAACGGAGGATCAAAAAGGACCGTTTGAGGACTAACCTGATCAACTCTTAACACATGCTTCTTCTCCCTTGGCCACTTCCTGGACTATGGAAATTGCCGATTTGCAGCGCAAGCTTGATGTGGTACAGGGTGATCTTGCTTTAATCAATATGCATCTTGACGAGTCGCAAGGTATGTATTCGGGGCAATCCTCATACATTTTTGTGGTATAAGCATGATGCTGAAATTTTGGCTGAAGATGGTGCTGCCGCCGTTGAAGTTCTTCGAGCGGAGCTGGCCCGGGCCAAGGAGCAGGCCCGACGTAGCAATGCTGCTGCCGAAAAGGCATCGGCTGAATTAAAAGCCGAACGAGCTACACGGCGCCAAGATGAGGAGAAGATATCCACGATGACGCTCGAGCTGGAGAATGCTACCGGCCGCTATGAATTTCAAGAGAAGGAGAATGAAGCCTTAACGGCTGATCTGGAGAAGGCCTTACCAGAGGCGAGAGGAGCGCGGTCGGAATGCAAAGCCAGAGCGGCATGTGAGGAGGTTCGACAGGCGAGGGAGATTACGGCTGGAAAGCCCTTTCTGCTGCAAACTAAGTTTGGCGACCCAAACTATGCCCAGCTCAACCAAGTATGGAGTTCTCCGGACGAGTTCTTGGACTTGCCGAAGAGTTCTGCCGATGCGGCACAGTATTACCAAGCGCGAGATGGATATGCAATGGAGAAGATTTTTTGGTCACAGTTTGGCGCATCCAAGCGCCCTTTGTTTCTCAATGAACAGATGTCCCAATGGGCCTAACTTCATAGGATGTCTGACGCTTCCATGAAGGACATCATAGTCCGGTTGTGGCCAACCGAGCCTGTTCCAAATAGCTATTTCGGTTTAGTGCAAAGGCTTGTTGACGCGGTGTCGTGTATCGACGTTGTGAAGCGGTCAACGTGCATTGAGGGTGCATGGATGGCTTTTGCCCGAGTCAAGACGTTTTGGGGGGAGATGAAGGCCATCGATGTTGCGATGAAGGGTCCACCCAAAGGCAAGGGTGTCCGGAACCGGAGCATTATTTTGAAGACGTCCTAGAGGCCGCCCACTTTGTAGAGGGTCAGTGCTCAAAAGACATAATGTTCGAGTGAGGTGTATGAAAATTGTAACAAACAATTTTATAGTTAATCTAGTTATGTTTTGCTTGAAATCTTGAATTCCTCCTGTGCAGCCGTTTTGATATAATCTGAAAGTTTTCCAGTCGTCGGCTTCATCCCCCTCGTAGGAAGTACGGGGGTGTTCGAAAAAGCATTTAATCACTCTTTATCCAACGTCTTGGTCCATTAAGGAGGTGATAATGCGGCGAACTAGGCAATCGGACTATAAGGTGTTAACACCTTCACTTAGCCATAGGAGTTTTATGGTGGGGCTACGACATAGCCCCTGGTATGTATGCGGCGTATGGTGCCTTACATTTTTTATCTGAAAAAGATCCCGCGTGTGACACGGAGAATCGTGAAAGATTCTAATAAGTCGTCAAGTGGTTAACCAGCTCACGCCGCATAATGACAGTCAGTTTTCGGCTTTCTCTACCGAGGTGCTCGTCCGGTTTAGACCAGGGCACAATCGCAGTAGTTCTCCCTTTACTACCCTAGCCGATAGAGCGGAACATTGGGTAGCAAGCACAGGAGCCGGGCAACCCAACTATTGACCCAAGACAATGATTCAGAGCTGATGCATATAAGGCCAAACTTGCGATGCCGAAGTATGCTATGGACCTGTTCAGACTTTTACTGGCAACTCATTTGTTCCCACACCGAGCCCCTGGCATGTTAGGCCAAGGTATGTCTGTGAAATAACCGTAGGAGCATATTTGTCGGGAAAACCATATGGATGATTAGTTCGAATATTGTTTACTGGCAACTGAGCGATATGCCGATGATTATTTATGATATATGTATATAAAACCCATCCCCCCGGCGATTTGACATGCTCGGGGTTGGAGGTGGAGGAACAGGCATAGTACAGGCTCAAAAAATAGAGAGTGCGGTCTACAAAAATTTATTTTGGACCTCCTGTCGCACGTTTGCATCGCCAGTCCTCGGTGGGGGGAATCCTTGATGGACAGGGCCCCTTAGGTGGGTGTACGGATCCGGACTCCGATAGAGCCAGTTTCCGATTTTTATCCTGTTTGTCACCTATTTTTTAAAGGGTATCGAAAGAAGATATAAATAAATAATTATATGTAGAAAAAAGTTACTGGAGTGCTCGCGAGCTTGTCCGTATTGTGCTTCCGCCGATGCCCATGGTATCTTGAGTGCATAATGAAGTACGCACGGTACAAACTTTGTAGGTGTACGAAGTGGGTGGCGGACACCAGGTTGCTATTTCCGTTCTAGGGGTAGTTGATCCTCGTGTAGAGGCTGCTTCAGATACCCGGTTTTTCGTTGGTGAACCTTTCCGTCATCCCTGTCGCATGGCGGCTTCTTTCCCCTATGTTTGGCGTTGAGCTTGCCGGCCTGTTTAAAGACCCAGCAGTTTCTGTTGATATGATTACCTGGTTTATCGGGGTGGCCATGAATCTGGTAGGGTCGGTCCAATATCATATCCAGGTTGGATGGTTCATCTCGATTCGCCTTGGATGGCTTCTTCCGCTGACCGGCTTGGGGTTACTGAATCCGGCGTTGACCGCTGTGCCGCCTGATCTTTCATTGTTGTTGTGACTGTTGTTTTTGCTTTCTCGTGGCTTGCTGTTGGCGTCTCGGATTTCGGGGGTGCCCTGGTTGCTGGCGCTATTGCTTCTATGAGCGAGCCTGCTATCTTCTCCCGCGCAAAAGCGAGTCGTCAGAGCAATGAGAGCTGTCATGGATTTAGGTCCTTCTTGGCCGAGGTGGCGTGCAAGCCATTCGTCCCGGAAGCTGTGTCTGAAAGCCGTGAGGGCATCCGTGTCCGAATAGTCGACGATTTGTTTTTTTACTAAGAACCGGGTCCAGAGCTCCCTGGCTGATTCGTCGGGCTGTTGGACGATGTGACTTAGGTCATCGGCGTCCGGTGGCCGGACATGTGTTCCTCGGAAGCTATCAAGGAAGGCCTCTTCCAAGTCCTTCCAGCTACCTATGGAATTTTTCGGCAGGCTGTTTAACCAGTACCGAGCTGGTCCTTTTAGTTTTAGTGGGAGGTACTTAATGGCGTGGAGGTCTTCTCCACGGGCCATATTGATGTGGAGGATGAAATCTTTTATCCATACGGCAGGATCGGTTGTCCCGTCATATGATTCAATATTGATGGGTTTCAATCCTTCAGGGAATTCATGATCCATCACTTCATCAATGAAGCAAAGCGGGTGTGCGACACCTCTGTGTTGGGCCACACTACAGTGTAACGCCGAAGGAGTCCCATTGCGGTTTTCAGCCTGGTCGCGGCGAGGTGTGACACGTCCGAATAGGTGGCCATCGTCACATGTCGAAGCATGTTTTCATGATCCATAGATCAGTCTTGCGCTTCGTGCACTATTGTCCCAGTCCCTCTGCAGGTTGTCTAGGTAATTGTGTCCTATGTTGTTCTTGCCTTTATGGCAAGGTGGAGCGGTCTGGTGTTTGGCTTGAGTTGCCTCTTTATCCGGACAGAGTTGCCGGCGACCTGCCGCGTTGTGTGACGATGGTATGGGCTCCGACGCCCCGTCATCGGACTGGTAGAGCGATCTGTGCTTTGGGTAGCTTTTTGCTGGGCCACTAAGGTCGTATTCTTCGGCGACCAGGACTTCGGTCCATCTGTCATTGAGTAGGTCTTGGTCGGCTTGAAGCTGCAGCTGCTTCTTTTTCAGGCTCCTTGCCGTAGCTATCAGCCTGCGCTTGAAGCGCTCCTGTTCAAGGGGCTCTTCGGGGACGATGAAGTCTTCATCGTCGAGGCTTTCCTCATCTTCGGAGAGCGGATGGTAGGTGTCGTCCTTCGAACCGTCGCTGTGCAGGGCCTTTTCGTCGGGGCTAGCTTGCCCGTTTTTCTGTTCCTCCTACTCGAATGTTGCTCCCCCAGGGTCTTCATTGCTTTCGGCACCGTCCGGAGTACTATTTTCTCCAGTGCCATTGTTTTTGCGGTGTGACTTGGGGCAACGTTTGGGGCGCCGGAATTTAGACTGTGACTCGGGAGTTTTAGCTGGATTTCCCTTGTCTTTGCCGCGAGGCTTTTTAAGTGTATCGATCATGTACACGTCATGTGAAGGGGTGGCCTCTTGCGCCTGATGACTGACGGGTCTTGGCCTTACTCCTTAACTAAATCGTCGTTTTTACCGTCAATGTCTGCGGAGCCAGGAGTAGGCATGTCGGTTAAGTCCTCTACAGTGGCTATGAAGTGGGTGGCGGGTGGGAAACAAAATACTCCCTCGTCAGCCCCTAGTTCGAACCGGACATAGTTCGGCTGCGAGTCTCCCGTGAATGGCAGGTTCTTTAAAGAGTTTAGCACATCGCCCAAAGGTGAGTGCTGAAAAACATTTGCAGCACTGAATTCGTAGATCTATAATCGATCTAGCTCGGTGTCCATAGGCGCATATGGTCCAGAATTTATAGCCAGAGACGAATCCAGAGTTCCATTGACGCAGATACTGCGAGGTGCCGAGTCCGTGTGCGGCTCCAATGTAGCGGACTCCGTGGCTTCGAATGGCACGATCTACTCCGGTTTTAAGGCCGTTGCAGCAACAGGGACCACCTCCTGGATGTGATCCGATGACAGATTTAAGTCATGTTCCTCGGAGCGAGGGGGAGCGATCGCTGCGGTCTCAAATCCATTGAAGATAAAGTCTCCATGGATATCTGCGACGTAGTTCAAGCTTCCAAATCTGACCTGGTGGCCAGGGGCGGAGCTATCGATCTGCTCCAGATGGTCGAGCGAGTTGGCCCGCAGTACGAAGCCGCCGAACACGAAAATCTGTCGGGGAGGAAGGTTTCTCCATGGACAACGTCTCTATAGACGATTGAAGGGGCCATCGAACCTTTCATCGACGGCACAGCGGAACTCTCAATGAAAGCACCAATGTCGGTGTCAGAACCGGCGGATCTCGGGTAGGGGGTCCCAAACTGTGCGTCTAGGATCAATGGTAACAGGAGACAGGGGACACGATGTTTACCCAGGTTCGGGCCCTCTCTACGAAGGTAATACCCTACGTCCTGCTTGATTGATATTGATGAATATGAGTGTTACAAGAGTTGATCTACCACGAGATCGAGATGGCTAAACCCTAGAAGCCTAGCCTATATAACTATGGTAATGAATATCCTTTCCGGACTAACCCCTCCGGTTTATATAGACACCGGGGGATCTAGGGTTTACATAGAGTCGGTTACATGAGAAGAAATCTCCATAGTCGGTAACCAAGCTTGCCTTCCACGCCAAGGAGAGTCCAATCCGGACACAGGTATGGTCTTCGGTCTTCATATCTTCACAGCCCAACAGTCTGGCCCATGGATAACGGGCCGGATGCCCGGGGACCCCTTAGTCCAGGACTTCCTCAAGGGGCACCACATAGACAGACAAGTTGACTGTTTAGCCGTGTGCGGTGCCCCCTCCACAGAATTCCACCTCGGTCATATCGTTGTAGTGCTTAGGTGAAGCCCTGCGTCGTTAACTTCATCATCACCGTCATCACGCTGTCGTGCTGACAAAACTCTCACTCGGCCTCAGCTGGATCAAGAGTACGAGGGATGTTACCAAGCTGAACGTGTGCAGATTGCGGAGGTGTCGTGCGTTTGGTACTTGATCATTTGAATAGCGAAGACGTTCGACTACATCAACCGTGTCTCATAACGCTTCCGCTTTCGGTCTACGAGTGTACAAAGACATACACTCCCCCTCTTGTTGCTATGCATCCCCTAGATAGATCTTGCATGATCGTAGGAATTTTTTTGAAATACTCCGTTCCCCAACATTGGTGCCATGTCATGACACCATGCTAAGTTTCATGATTTGCAGGCTTGTTTTGGATTTACAGGAATTAAAAAAACCAAGTTTCTCAATCTTTCTGGTCGAGCCACGACGCCCTGATGTTTGAATTTCATTCCCATTTCTTGCATGGGACCTAGAAATTCACCCGAGGACACACATGTGAGTTTTCAACCAACTTTGGTGCACTGGAGCGTGTGCTTGTAGTTCAAATTTGAATTATGCACATTAAATGCGCAAAAACTCAATTAATGTATAAAAAAGGCCAAACGAACCCGGAATAATTCCAAAATTTAGCATGATACTTCTATTTGGTCTAATCTGCCTATGTTAAAAAATTAAGGCGGAAGAAGGCGGTGTACGTGTCTCGTTTCGCACACGGAGGTGACAGGTTCCCTCTCGGAACCACGAGCCTTCTTGAGGGAAGCTTTGGTTTGCAAGAAGCTTACACCAAAGCTTCTCCCAATTCGGCCAAAAAAAATTACCGTAGCATGTTGATGCCAAGTCATGACACCATGCCAAGTTTCATGATTTTCAGGCGTGTTTTGGATTTACAGGAATTAAAAAACCAAGTTTATCAATCTTTCCCGCCGAGCCACGATGCCCAGATGTTTGAATTTCATTCCCAATTCTTGAGTGGGACCTAGAAATTCACCCAAGGACACACAAGTGATTTTTCAACCAACTTTGGTGCACTGGAGCCTGTCCTTGTAGTTCAAATTTGAATTATGCACATTCAATGCACAGAAACTCAATTAATGTATAAAAAAGGCCAAAAGAACCCAGAATTATTCCAAAATTTAGCACGGTACTTATATTTGGTCTAATCTGCTAGTGTATAACATTAAGGCAGGAGAAGGCAGTGTACGTATCTTGTTTCACACACGGAGGTGACACATTCCCTCTCGGAACCACGAGCCTTCTTGAGGTAAGCTCCGGTTTGCAACAAGCTTACACCAAAGCTTGTCCTAATTCGGCCAAAAAATTTACTGCAGCATGTTGGTGCCATGTCATGACACCATGCCAAGTTTCATTATTTTCGGGTGTGTTTTGGATTTACAGGAATTAAAAAACCAAGTTTCTCAATCTTTCCGGCCGAGCCACGATGCCCAGATGTTTGAATTCCATTCCCATTTCTTGCATAGGACCTATAAATTCACCTGAAGACACACATGTGATTTTTCAACCAACTTTGGTGCACTGGAGCATGTGCTTCTAGTTCAAATTAAATGCGCTGAAACTCAATTATGTACAAAAAGGCCAAACGAACCTGGAATAATTCCAAAATTTAGCACGATACTTCTATTTGGTCTAATCTGCCTCTGTAAAAAAAATAAGGCGGGAGAAGGCAGTGTATGTATCTAGTTTCGCACACGGAGGTGACACGTTCCCTCTTGGAACCACGAGCCTTCTTGAGGGAAGCTCCGGTTTACAAGAAGCTTACACCAAAGCTTGTCCCAATTCGGCCAAAAAAATTACCACAGCATGTTGGTGCCATGCCATGAAACCATGCCAAGTTTCATGATTTTCTAGCGTGTTCTGGATTTACAGGAATTAAAAACCCAAGTTTCTCAATCTTCCCCGCCGAGCCACGACGCCCAGATGTTTGAATTTCATTCCCATTTCTTGCATGGGAGCTAGAAATTCAACCAAAGACACACATGTGATTTTTCAAGCAACGTTGGTGCATTGGAGCGTGTGCTTGTAGTTCAAATTTGAATTATGCACATTAAATGCGCAGAAACTCAATTAATGTATAAAAAGGCCAAACGAAACCAGAATAATTCCAAAATTTAGCACGATACTCCTATTTTGTATAACCGCATGTTTAAAAAAATTAAGGCGGAAGAAGGCGGTGTACGTATCTCGTTTCGCACACGGAGGTGACACGTTCCCTCTCGGAACCACGAGCCTTCTTGAGGGATGCTTTGGTTTGCAAGAAGCTCACACCAAAGCTTCTCCCAATTCGGCCAAAAAAATTACCGCAGGATGTTGATGCCATGTCATGACACCATGCCAAGTTTCATGATTTTCAGGCGTGTTTTGGATTTACAGGAATTAAAAAACCAAGTTTCTCAATCTTTCCCGCCGAGCCACGATGCCCAGATGTTTGAATTTCATTCCCAATTCTTGAGTGGGACCTAGAAATTCACCCAAGGACACACATGTGATTTTTCAACCAACTTTGGTGCACTGGAGCCTGTCCTTGGAGTTCAAATTTGAATTATGCACATTCAATGCATAGAAACTCAATTAATGTATAAAAAGTCCAAAAGAACCCAGAATAATTCGAAAATTTAGCATGATACTTCTATTTTGTCTAATCTGCCAGTGTAAAAAATTAAGGCAGGAGAAGGCAGTGTACGTATCTTGTTTCACACACGGAGGTGACACGTTCCCTCTCGGAACCACGAGCCCTCTTGAGGGAAGCTACGGTTTGCAACAAGCTTACACCAAAGCTTGTCCTAATTCGGCCAAAATAATTACCGCAGCATGTTGGTGCCATGTCATGACACCATGCCAAGTTTCATGATTTTCGGGCGTGTTTTGGATCTACAGGAATTAAAAAACCAAGTTTCTCAATCTTTCCGGTCGAGCCACGACGCCCAGATGTTTGAATTTCATTCCCATTTCTTGCATAGGACCTATAAATTCACCTGAAGACACACATGTGATTTTTCAACCAACTTTGGTGCACTGGAGCATGTGCTTGTTGTTCAAATTAAATGCGCCAAAACTCAATTAATGTTTAAAAAGGCCAAACGAACCTGGAATAATTCCAAAATTTAGCACGATACTTCTATTTGGTCTAATCTGCCTGTGTAAAAAAATTAAGGCGGGAGAAGGCAGTGTATGTATCTCGTTTCGCACACGGAGGTGACACGTTCCCTCTAGGAACCACGAGCCTTCTTGAGGGAAGCTCCGGTTTGCAAGAAGCTTACACCAAAGCTTGTCCCAATTGGGCCAAACAAATTACCACAACATGTTGGTGCCATGTCATGATACCATGCCAAGTTTCATGATTTTCTGGCATGTTCTGGATTTACAGGAATTAAAACACAAGTTTCTCAATCTTTCCCGCTGAGCCACGATGCCCAGATGTTTGAATTTCATTCCCAATTCTCTAGTGGGACCTAGAAATTCACCCAAGGACACACATGTGATTTTTCAACCAACTTTGGTGCATTGGAGCCTTTCCTTGTAGTTCAAATTTGAATTATGCACATTCAATGCATAGAAACTCAATTAATGTATAAGAAGTCCAAAAGAACCCGGAATAATTCCAAAATTTAGCACGATACTTCTATTTTGTCTAATCTGCCAGTGTAAAAAATTAAGGCGGGAGAAGGCAGTGTACGTATCTTGTTTCACACACGGAGGTGACACGTTCCCTCTCGGAACCACGAGCCTTCTGGAGGGAAGCTACGGTTTGCAACAAGCTTACACCAAAGCTTGTCCTAATTCGGCCAAAAAAATTACCGCAACATGTTGGTGCCATGTCATGACACCATGCCAAGTTTCATGATTTTCGGGCGTGTTTTGGATTTACAGGAATTAAAAAACCAAGTTTCTCAATCTTTCCGGCCGAGCCACGACGCACAGATGTTTGAATTTCATTCCCATTTCTTGCATAGGACCTATGAATTCACCTGAAGAACACATGTGATTTTTCAACCAACTTTGGTGCACTAGAGCATGTGCTTGTAGTTCAAATTAAATGCGCTGAAACTCAATTAATGTTTAAAAAGGCCAAACGAACTCGGAATAATTCCAAAATTTAGCACGATACTTCTATTTGGTCTAATCTGCCTGTGTAAAAAAATTAAGGTAGGAGAACGCAGTGTATGTATCTCGTTTCGCACACGGAGGTGACGCGTTCCCTCTTGGAACCAGGAGCCTTCTTGAGGGAAGCTCCGGTTTGCAAGAAGCTTACACCAAAGCTTGTCCCAATTCGGCCAAAAAAATTACCACAACATGTTGGTGCCATGTCATGACACCATGCAAAGTTTCATGATTTTCGGGCGTGTTTTGGATTTACAGGAATTAAAAAACCAAGTTTCTCAATCTTTCCGGCAGAGCCACGACGCACAGATGTTTGAATTTCATTCCAATTTCTTGCATAGGACCTATGAATTCACCTGAAGAACACATGTGATTTTTCAACCAACTTTGGTGCACTGGAGCATGTGCTTGTAGTTCAAATTAAATGCGC
Source organism: Triticum urartu (assembly GCF_056163025.1). Classification (NCBI taxonomy): domain Eukaryota; kingdom Viridiplantae; phylum Streptophyta; class Magnoliopsida; order Poales; family Poaceae; genus Triticum; species Triticum urartu. The sequence continues at coordinate 625,184,952 of NC_141874.1, read as the reverse complement.
CGAAACTCAATTAATGTTTAAAAAGGCCAAACGAACCCGGAATAATTCCAAAATTTAGCACGATACTTCTATTTGGTCTAATCTGCCTGTGTAAAAAAATTAAGGTGGGAGAAGGCAGTGTATGTATCTCGTTTCGCACACAGAGGTGACACGTTCCCTCTTGGAACCACGAGCCTTCTTGAGGGAAGCTCCGGTTTGCAAGAAGCTTACACCAAAGCTTGTCCCAATTCGGCCAAAAAAATTACCACAACATGTTGGTGCCATGTCATGAAACCATGCCAAGTTTCTTGATTTTCTGGCGTGTTCTAAATTTATAGGAATTAAAACCCAAGTTTCTCAATCTTTCCTGCCGAGCCACGACGCCCAGATGTTTGAATTTCATTCCCGTTTCTTGCATGGGAGCTAGAAATTCACCCACAGACACACATGTGATTTTTCAAGCAACGTTGGTGCACTGGAGCGTGTGCTTGTAGTTCAAATTTGAATTATGCACACTAAATGTGCAAAAACTCAATTAATATATAAAAAAGGCCAAACGAAACCAGAATAATTCCAAAATTTAGCATGATACTTCTAATTTGTCTAATCAGCCTGTTTAAAAAAATTAAGGCAGAAGAAGGCGGTGTACGTATCTCGTTTCGCACACGGAGGTGACACGTTCCCTCTCGGAACCACGAGCCTTCTTGAGGGATGCTTTGGTTTGCAAGAAGCTTACATCAAATCTTCTCCCAATTCGGCCAAAAAAATTACCGCAGCATGTTGATGCCATGTCATGACACCATGCCAAGTTTCATGATTTTCAGGCGTGTTTTGGATTTACAGGAATTAAAAAACCAAGTTTCTCAATCTTTCCCACCGAGCCATGATGCCCAGATGTTTGAATTTCATTCCCAATTCTTGACTGGGACCTAGAAATTCACCCAAGGACACACATGTGATTTTTCAACGAACTTTGGTGCACTGGAGCCTGTCCTTGTAGTTCAAATTTGAATTATGCACATTCAATGCATAGAAACTCAATTAATGTATAAAAAGGCCAAAAGAACCCGAAATAATTCCAAAATTTAGCATGATACTTCTAATTGGTCTAATCTGCCAGTGTAAAAAATTAAGGCGGGAGAAGGCAGTGTACGTATCTTGTTTCACACACAGAGGTGACACGTTCCCTCTCGGAACCACGAGCCTTCTTGAGGGAAGCTCCGGTTTGCAACAAGCTTACACCAAAGCTTGTCCTAAATCGGCCAAAAAAATTACCGCAGCATGTTGGTGCCTTGTCATGACACCATGCCAAGTTTCATGATTTTCGGGCGTGTTTTAGATTTACAGGAATTAAAAAACCAAGTTTCTCAATCTTTCCGGCCGAGCCACGATGCCCAGATGTTTGAATTTCATTCCCATTTCTTGCATCGGACCTATAAATTCACCCAAAGACACACATGTGATTTTTCAACCAACTTTGGTGCACTGGAGCATGTGCTTGTAGTTCAAATTTGAATTATGCACATTAAATGCGTAGAAACTCAATTAATTTTTAAAAAAGGCCAAACAAACCCGGAATAATTCCAAAATTTAGCACGATACTTCTATTTGGTCTAATCTGCCTGTGTAAAAGAATAAAGGCAGGAGAAGGCAGTGTAAGTATCTCGTTTCACACACGGAGATGACATGTTCCCTCTTGGAACCACGAGCCTTCTTGAGGGAAGCTCCGGTTTGCAAGAAGCTTACACCAAAGCTTGTCCCAATTCGGACAAAAAAATACCACAGCATGTTGGGGCCATGTCATGACACCATGCCAAGTTTCATGATTTTCAGGCGTGTTTTGGATTTACATGAATTAAAAAACCAAGTTTCTCAATCTTTCCGGCCGAGCCATGATGCCCGGATGTTTGAATTTCATTCCCATTTCTTACATGGGACCTAGAAATTCACCCAAGGACACACATGTGATTTTTCGACCAACTTTGGTGCACTGGAGCCTGTCCTTGTAGTTCAAATTTGAATTATGCACATTAAATGCGTGGAAACTCAACTAAAGTGATTTTTCAATATACTTTGGTGCCTTGGAGCATGTGCTTGTAGTTCAAACTTGAATTATGCGCATTAAATGCCCAAAAACTCAATTAATGCATAAAAATGCCAAACAAACCCGAAATAATTCCAAATTTAAACATGACACTCATGTACTAGTTGCATGTTCACTGTACATAAATGTTCTAGCAATTCAAACGCCATCCTTTCCCTCCGTAACACCATTTTTTCTTTCAAAACATAATGAAAAAATCAGTATACCACAAAGAGTTTACTAGAAAGAATCATATGTGATGCGATATATATGAAATATCTTGGTGCACCGTCTTGTCTGGCTAACGCAGGAAGCTTCGTCGTCTACAGACCACCGCCCCCGCTTGAACCACACTTGTGCGCCAGTTTCTCATGGCACCAAGCGTAAAAAATTGCCACCACGGAAATATCTATCTCCCCGCCCCCTCCGTCCTACCAAAAGCCACATTTCCACAATTCCTCCTTGCTTTCCAAGTTCAAACCTTCACTGCTTCTTACTGGTTTGGCCTGAGGCTTGTCCTCGTCATGGGACTACGCGATGACGTCATCCTCCAAGCCCGAGCCACCCGACAGAGGCATCTTGCCTCGCTTACGAGCCTTTTCCTCCCAGTTTGTGGCGGCGGCCCTTCTCTTTCCACGGGGGGGGGGAGACGTTGACTTCCCCTTCATTTTTGTCTTCGAACGATGGAATCTTGATTCCCCTGGACAAAATGTCTCATATACCTTCGGGATGGAGGCCATCTTTGGTCCTCCCACTCTCCGCCTTGCTCTCCTTCACAGGCATCTGGTATGGAGCTGAGGCCATCATCCTTGTTAATACGGATCCGCTGAGCCTTCGGGAAGGGGGGTCGAACACCTAATTAGTCCCGCTTTCTTTATCCGGCCTTGGAAGAAGAAAGTTTGCTCAGTACTGTATTACGGCATACTTAAATACAACGTGTTCGGAATTCAAGTGCTTACCGAGGTATCTGCACGGTTACAGTCGAGGCCGGCGTCCTTAGTGATGTCCGGCCAATGTTTTCGTTTCCCGAAAAACAACTTCCACATCCCTTTGTGCGTTATGCCGAAGAAGTGTTGGAGGGTTCATGGTCCTTCCAGATTAAACTCCCACATGCGGAGAGGCCTACGCTGGCATGGCAAAGCTCGGCGGACTAGCATTACTTGAATCACGTCGACAAGAGCGATGTCCTTCTCAAGCAGGGTTCGGATGCGGCTTTGTAGAGTCTGCACGTCATCAACTGATCCCTAGTCTAGCCCCTTATTGACCCATGATGCAAGCTGTAACGAAGGGCCGGAATGGAACGCGGGTATAGCTGCCCACTTGGTACTACAGGGTTCCGTGATGTAAAACCACTCTCGCTACCATTGGTTGGAAGTTTCGGTGAAAGAGCCTTTTGGCCAGAGAGTATTGGTAGGCTTGCTTACTACAGCACCGCCACACTCCGCCTGCTCCCCGTCGACTACCCTCGGCTTCACACTAAAGGTCTTGAGCCATAGGAAGAAATGTGGGGGGGGGGTCGGAGGAAGGCCTCGCACGTGATGATAAATGCCAAGACGTGGAGGAGAGAATCCGGAGCTAGATCGTGAAAGTCTAGTCCGTAATAAAACATTAGCCCCCGGACAAAGTGGTGGAGAGCGAACCCTATCCCTCGAAGGAAGTGAGAAATGAATACGACCCTCTCACCGGATCTGGGGGACAGAATAACCTGTCCTTGTGCAGGAAGCCTGTGGGGGATCTCCGCGGTCAGGTATATGGCCACCCGGAGCTTTGCGATATCCTCCTCTGTAATGGAGGAAGCCACCCATCGACCTTGAGGGCTGGGCCCGGACATGATGGGGAAGCTAGCTTGGAGCAATGAAGTCGAACCTTGTGTGCTAGAACTTGAGGTTGGAAAGGCTGAGGAGAGTTTGGCATAAAAAGACGGCCCCTGGTTCCTTTATAAAGGCACCGGGTATTGAATGCCTCCTCCTGAGCCTCAAGACTTGCCTATTCCTAGGGAATCTTTCCAACAGGATGGTTGGGTTACCCACGCTCGTATTGATGAGAATCCTGCAATAAGGGGACACGATCTCTGCTTCGACAGGACGTTCCAATAACAACCACGCCTCGAAACGTGGATGTCACATCCCTAGTTCTAGTATGCTCTGAGATAGCTAGTCATGTGTAGCATCATGTTTAAATTCTTATTAATTTGAAATGGGGATTGCCTAAACCCTAGCATTAAAGGAATTCACTAGGTTCAACCAAAATATTTCCAGTAAAACCAAATGGCTTTCAAAAATGTTCATCATTCTTGGAAAATGCTGGAAACAGTAACCAGAGGTGATGCACATTTTTCCATGACATATTTGGGCTCTGGATTAAATCATACTCTCTTTGCATTTGGGCATTTAAATGCTATTAAATATGTTAAATGCTCAAATAATCATAAAATAAAATGTTTACTGTAGGATATATTCCCAACAGTGATCATGAGTAGTTTCATGATTGGAAGTGTCTAAGTATTTTTAATAAAGCCCTAAAGACTACAGAATAATAGAAAACAGAAACAGATAAAAGAAGAGAGAGAAAGGAAACCTACCTGGGCTTACCTCCTGTGCAGGCCACCTGGCGGCCCAGCTGGTGGCCTAGGCCACTGGCCGAAGCGGTCGTCTTCAACCTCTGCCAGTAGGCAGAGGCGTGTCACCGCGCGCGCTCGCCGCTAGCCACCTCCTGCTTCCTCCCCGGGCCTTCTAGCGACGCCACGGAGACACCCCGTGGCCCCTCGCTCCTCTCCCTCACTCTCTGCTCTCCCCCTCGCCCTCTGCTCCCTCTCCCGAGCACACTCGAGCGGAGCTCGTCATCGCCGACGCAATTTACCGCGGCCACCGTCCATCCCGTGCCTCCCCGATGGGTCCAAAGGAACCGCCATCGCCTTCTGTGTCATCTACACCAACCCATTCGACCGCGGGAGCCCTGTAGCGTCTTCCCTGAGCTCATCCCCAACCTCCGGCCGCTGGCAACCTCACCGGCGATTCACCGCCGTCTCCGCCTCCCCGAGCCCGCTTAGTCCTCCCTTGAGATCGCTGTGAGCTCCGACACCTTTCCCCCTCCTCCCCGAGATCGTTTCTGTCCTCTAGCTATGCCAGCTGCCGTATCCGAGCGCCGCCGTCCGCCATGGACGTTGCTCTCGCAGCCACCGTGCGTCTCCACTCGAGTTTGAGCCTCCGGCGTGCTCCTGGAGCAACGGAGAGGCCAACGCAGGCGCTAGTTGGCCCCCTAGTGCATCACAGCCTCGTGCTCGCATGTTCCCGAACTCCGGCCACAGCCGCGAGCTCCATTCCGGTGGACTCCGGCCACCCCAGCTCCAGCCGCTGCCACGAGTGGATGCGGGCGATTCCCAGCTCCGCGTAGATGCCCTCAGTGCGCCCAGCCGCGGTCTGTAGCGCCGCCCCGACCAACTCCGGCGAGTTCCCGCCACTGCTATGGTCGCCGGCGTCACCTGTTGATGTGGCGCCATTAGCTTAGGCGCTAAACTCTTTTGGTTAGTGCCTGTGTTGATGACATGTGGGTCCCCGGGCCCAACTAGTTTAGTCTAACTCCCTGTTTAGGTTAGTGCTAATCGGTGTGGACCCCATGTGTCAGCTTTGACTTTGGTCAAGTCAACGTTGACCGGTCCCACCTGTCATAGACCCAAACTAGCCCAGCGTCACTGACCAATGGGTTCCGCGGGTCAGGTTTGACCTGGCCAACCAGTTGACCCGCTGACATCACCCTTGCGCAATGCGGACGCAGTAAAGTTTTTCTGGGATTTTAAATAAATCATAAATGATTTATTTATTTCAGAAAATAAATAAAACTTATAAAATCATAGAAAATAATCTATAACTCAGAATGAAATAAATTATATATGAAAAATTATTAGAAAAATACAAGGAATCTATTTATGGCGTTTGCATGCATGTTTGAACAACCTAGGGTTGCTATACGGGGCAATTTGCATAATTGACATTTAAATAAGCACATGTGGAGTTTGAATTTGAACCCTTGGTTCAAACCAACTTCATTTAATATGATTGCTAGTTGCATTAGCTCAATCAATAGCATATTGCCATGACATTATCATGCATCATAATTGTTGCATTGCATTGATTGTGTTCCTCTTTGTTTGCCGGTATTTGTCCCCTCTCGATAGACGTGGTTCCGATGATGAGTTCGATGACTCCGATGAAGAACTATACTATCTTCAGAAGTGCCAGGCAAGCAAAACCCCCTTGTTCATTCCGATACAATCCCACTCTCTCGCTCCTGCTCTCTTTTACTGCATTAGGACAACAACGATTCAACTGTTACATGCTGTGGTAGTTGAACCCCTTTCCTCTGCATGACCTGTCATTGCCACAGTAAATAGATGAAACCCACTAGCATGAGTAGGAGTTGTTTGAGCCCTAATGTGCCTACTCATTCATGCTTGTTTGTCATGTCTGCTATTGCATAGAGTTGTGTCGGGTCTGATTCATCGGGAATGAATTGGAATGGTGATGAACATGTCCTACTGTGTGTGAGCTAAGTGTGTGAACATGATTTGGTAAAGGTAGAGGTGAGAGGCCATGTAGGAATACATGGTTGGTTGTCTCATTGAAACCGTTCTTAGGAACTGAGTTCTGTGTCTGTGATCCATGAACAGCTACTACCACTCATTGGGATCCTTAATTGACCCTCTTGGCTTCTTAATCACCCTAGTCCTCTGTCCAGGAGTTGCAACTAGTTTCTGGTGTTTGTAGGATATGTGTTGGCGGCCGTGCGTAGCGCTGACCCCAGGGGTGGGCTATGTTGCGGTAGATACACCGTGGCCGGGCATGCCGGGCGCCTGTTTGGTGTCTCGGAACCCTCTACACATCGTTCGGGGCCGTATGTGGAAACCTCGGCCGGACTCCCTGCGGATGTAACCTGGATAGGCGATAAACCTGGACTAGAGACTTGAGTGTTTAGGTAGGCCATGGCCGACACCCTCGTTGGGCTTCCGCTTGAAGGTTGCCGAGTACATGTCGTGTAAACGACGGTAAGTGGTGGGAGCGTGTGTGAAGAAGTACACCCCTGTAGGGTTATCTTTATCTATTCGAATAGCCGGATTCCTCGGATATGGAAACTTGGACCCCTTGCATAGTTCATAGACAAGTGAAAGTGGATACTCTAAAACTCGCAAGATAAGCGTGAGTGCTATGGATGGCCTTCTCGTAGGGAGACGGGAGCGGATCCATAGTGGTGTATTGATATGGTGAATATGTGGACTCGTGTGCGCCACCTCAAAAGAGTTGCTTGCAGTCGTAGTTCAGGTTAGCCACTGAGTCAAAGCTGGCTTGCTGCAGTTAAAGTCCACCACCCCCCCTTGTTGATACCGATGCATATGTAGCTAGTTCTGATGTAAGTCTTGCTGAGTATCTTTGTACTCACGTTTGCTTAATATATGCTTTGCAGAGAGACTTCAGTCTCGCTAGTAGTTCTGCGTGGACTTCGACGTTTAGCTTGATACCTCAGCTACGATCTTGTGCCCTCGGCAGGATTTGGTAGATAGTCAGGCTTCTTAGCCTTTTCCATTTGTAGATGTCTGTACTCAGACATGTTAAGCTTCCGCATGTGCTTGAATTGTATGCTATGATTGTTGGGTCATGAGACCCATGTTTGTAATATCTCGCTCCTCGGAGCCTAATGAATAAATACTTGAGTTGTAGAGTTATGTTGTGATGCCATGTTGTATTTACACATATCGAGCATATTGTGTGTATGATTGAAATGCTTGGTATGTGTGGGATCCGACAATCTAGTTGTTTATCCTTGGCAGCCTCTCTTATGGGAAAATGTAGTCTAGTGCTTCCATGAGCCATAGTAGCCCGCTACAGCCCGGTTCACCGGAGTCCTGTTAGCCCAGCACTACTGCTCAGGACACTTGACTGGCCGGCATGTGTTTCACTTTGTTCTTGTGTCTGCCCCTTCGGGGAAATGTCACGCGGTGACATCCGGAGTCCTGCCTAGCCTGCTACAGCCCGGGTTCCTGGAGTCCTGTTAGCCCAGTGCTACAGCCTGGATTCACACGCTGCTGACTGACATGCTCGATGTGATTCATGTATGCCTATCCCCATAGGTTAGTGCCGCTTTGGGTTCACGACTAGCCATGTCAGCCCGGGTTCTCTGTCATATGGATGCTAGCGACACTATCATATACGTGAGCCAAAAGGCGCAAACGGCCCCGGGCCATGGTAAGGCGACACCCGTGGGAATACCGTGCGTGAGGCCGCAAAGTGATATGAGGTGTTACCGGCTAGATCGATGTGACTTGGAATCGGGGTCCTGACAGTGGAACAGCGGGATAAGAAACGATTAGAAATAAATAATCGGGCGGGGGTGATGTCACGTTATAAAAATTATCAGCAAATTGGACTCGTAAAATACTATACTCTACGGATGTGGTACTTGTGTTTCAGGTCTGGACACTGTCGTTTCATCCGAGACTATCCAGAAGTATTCGGAAAAGGGAACCCACCTTGCAATGCTGAAGACAATCTGCGCGCCAGACACCTCGTCATTGAAGCCTGGTTCAGGGGCTACTGAGGGAGTCGTGGACTAAGGGGTCCTTGGGCGTCCGGTCGGTTGGAGATGGGCCGGACTAATGGGCTGTGAAGAAACAAGACCGAAGACTCTCTCCCATGTCCGGATGGGACTCTCCATGGCGTGGAAGGCAAGCTTGGCGATCAAATAAGTAGATTCTTCTCTTTGTAACCGATCTTGTGTAACCCTAGATCCTCCTGGTGTCTACATAAACTGGAGGACATAGTCCGGATAGGAGACAATCATTACCATAGTCATACAGGCTAGGCTTTTAGGGTTTAGCCATCTCGATCTCATGGTAGATCAACTCTTGTAATACTCATATTCATCAAGATCAATCAAGCAGGAAGTAGGGTATTGCCTCCATAGAGAGGGCTCGAACCTGGGTAAATATCGTGTCCCCTGTCTTCTGTTACCATCGACCTTAGACGCATAGTTCGGGCCCCCCTACCTGAGATCCGCCGGTTTTGACACTGACACTTCTCTCATTATTTTATTTATTTGCAAATATTGGAAAATATTTTGAATAAATCACTTTAATCCAGTTTGCAAATTTTGAAAATTCAAAAAAATGGATTTTTGAGAAAAACCTCCAACTATCTCAATTGGTCCTTGAGTTGCTTAAAGTTTCTAGGATCAAAGATTCAAATAAAAAAATTCAAAAGTGCACAAATGATGAATGCATATGAATGATCTAAATAACATCCAAATTGAAAATTGGGATGTTACAAACCTACCCCCCTTAAGATGAATCTCGCCCTCGAGATTCAGGTTGGCTAGCAAAAAGGTGTGGGTGGTCCTTTTGGAGGTCTTGTTATCATTCCCAGCTGGCTTCCTCCTCGGTATGGTGACTCCACTGAACTTTGCAAAACTTGATGACCTTGCTGCGGGTAACTCGGTTGCCGAACTCAAGAATCTTGACAGGTTTCTCCTCATAAGTCAGGTCACTCTCCAACTGAATTGCTTCTAGGGGCACTATATCTCTCAAAGGAATATCGGCCATCTCTGCATGGCACTTCTTCAACTGGGAAACATTAAACACATCATGAACTCCTTACAATCCTTCGGGTAATTCCAACTTGTAGGCAACTTCACCCATACGTTCCATAACTTGTCTAGGTTAGAAAATGTTCTTGATGACCCACTACCTATTGATGATAGTTTTCTTGATGAGAAATTAGCTGTCATAAATGCGTCTTATAATACTCCATGGTATCCTGATTATGCTAATTACATTGTTGCTAAATTTATACCACCTAGTTTCACATACCAGCAAAATAAAAAGTTTTTCTATGATTTAAGACATTACTTTTGGGATGACTGACACCTTTATAAATAAGGAGTAGATGGTGTTATTAGATGTTGTGTACCTGACCATGAATAGGAACAGATCCTACGCAAGTGCCACTCAGAGTCTTACGGAGGACACCACGCTGGAGATAGAACTGCGCACAAGGTATTGCAATTTGGTTTTATTGGCCTACTCTCTTAAAGGATGCTCGTAAGTTTGTCTTGTCTTGTGATGAATGCCAGAGAATTGGTAATATTAGTAGACGTCAGGAAATGCTTATGAATTATTCGCTCGTTAATGAACCATTTAATGTTTGGGGCTTTGATTATATGGGACCTTTTCCTTCCTCTAATGGGTATACACATATTTTAGTTGCTGTTGTATGTTACTAAGTGGGTAGAAGCTATTCCAACTAGTAGTGTTGATCATGACACTTCTATTAAGATGCTTAAAGAAGTTATTTTTCTGAGGTTTGGAGTCCCTAGATATTTACTGGTTGATGGTGGTTCACATTTTATTCATGGTGCTTTTCATAAATTGCTTGCTAAGTATGATGTTAATCATAGAATTGCATCTCTATATCATCCTCCTAGATATTTAATGGCTGATGGTGGTTCACATTTTATTCATGGTGCTTTCCGTAAATTGCTTGATAAGTATGATGTTAATCATAGAATTGCATCTCCATATCATCCTCAGTCTAGTGGTCAAGTAGAATTGAGCAATAGATATATTAAATTGATTTTGCAAAAGACTGTTAATAGATCTAGAAAGAATTGGTCTAAGAAACTTGATGATGCATTATGGGCTTATAGGACTGCTTATAAGAACCCTATCGGTATGTCTCTGTATAAAATGGTTTATGGAAAGGCATGTCACTTACCTCTTGAACTAGAACATAAAGCTTATTAGGCTATTAAAGAGCTCAATTATGATTTCAAACTTGCCGGTGAGAAGAGGCTATTTGACATTAGCTCACTTGATTAATGGAGAACTCAAGCCTATGAGAATGCCAAGTTGTTTAAAGAAAAGTTAAAAGATGGCATGACAAAAGGATACAAAAGCGTGAGTTTAGTGTAGGTGATCATGTTTTGCTATACAACTCTCGTTCAAGATTTTTTGCAGGAAAACAACTCTCTAAGTGGGAAGGTCCTTACATTATCGAGGAGGTCTATCGTTCCGGTGCCATCAAGATCAACAACGCCGAAGGCACAAATCCGAAGGTGGTAAACGGTCAAAGAATCAAACATTATATCTCAGGTAGCCCCATAAATGTTGAGACCAATATTATTAATACCATAACACCGGAGGAGTACATAAGGGATACTTTCCAGAATGTTTCAAACTCCGAAAAGGAATAGGTATGTGGTACGGTAAGTAAACCGACTCTGAAACAGTTCTAATGGCAATCCTTCTCCTTTTTGGAATATTTAAAAAATTAGGAAAATTAAAAGTAGTCCAAAAGATGCACGAGTACACCACAAGGGTGGAGGGCACGCCCTCTATCTTGTGGCCACCTCGTGTTCCCTCCGGACTCTGTTTTCTTACACAATACTTCTTTTGGTCGGTAAAAATTCATTATATAATCTTCCAAAGGTTTTGACTGCTTTACCACGGCAAAATCCCCTTTTTCGTTTTGAGTTGTTTTTGTAGCGATTTAGAACAATATGACATCCCAAGATTCAGGCCCCAAGGTCTATGGGGATTCGGAACATTATGGTTGGACCACAGAGGAAGAAGAATACTATGATCCAAAGGGAATGGAGGAGACAAGCTCAGATGAAGATGAAGCCCCATTACCCCAACCTGGGGACATGCACGTGGAGTTCAAAAAGTCAAGTCACCCTAATAAGACAAAGAAATCTAAGATCGAGTTTATCCCTTTCCGTCTTTTGCAGAAAAACAAACAAGAATTATGCAAAAAAATATTAACACTGGAATAGGAGATTGATGATTTCGGGGAGGAAAATCTCATCCTCAAGTGTAATCTGAGAAAAAGGGATAAAATTTCACCGGCAACAACTCCCTCATCACCACCTCCGAAGAAAGAGACATAAATGCATGGGTATGGGCACTCCCCTTGGCAACTGCCAAGCTTGGGGGAGGTGCCCCGGTTTCGTCTCACCATCACACCTTTACCTTTATCATTTTTCTTAGTTCGATCATTTTGGTTGTATCTTGATCTAGTAGAATAAAGTTTTTAGTATGATCTTGCTTTGAGTTTTTTCCGATATCTATCTATGTACTCGAGCCCGTGAGTTATATATAATAAAGAGTAGTTTTGAGTTGAGGGCTTTGCTTTCTTGCTATGATCTTGAGGGAATTAAATAAAATAAAGAACAAAAAGAAATAAAAATATCATATGTTGATCTTATGGAGAGTAATGACTTCACACATAAAGAGTATGATGAATAAAAGTTATTGAGAGTTGACAAACATAGTTTTGGTCATTGTTGCAATTAATAGGAAGTAATAAAGAAAGAGAGGCTTCACATATAAAAATACTATCTTGGACATCTTTTGTAATTGTGAGAATTCATTAAATATGACATGCTAAGAAGTTGATGTTGGACAAGGAAGACAACATAATGAGTTATGTTTGCTTATCTCTGAATAGAAGTTATATTGTCATGGATCCTCCGACATGTTTAGCTCGCCTTTCCCTCTCATGCTAGCCAAATTATTTACACCAAGTAGAGATACTACTTGTGCTTCCAAACATCCCTTAAACCAGTTTTGCCATATGAGAGTCCACCATACCTACATATGAATTGAGTAAGATCCTTCAAGTAAGTTGTCATTGGTGCAAGCAATAAAAATTGCTCTTTAAATATGTATGATCTATTAATGTGAAGAAAATAAGCTTTATACGAACTTGTGATGTGGAAGAAATAAAAGCGACAGATTGCATAATAAAGTTCTTTATCACAAGCGGCAATATAAACTGACGTTCTTTTGCATTAAGATTTTGTGCATCCAACCATAAAAGTGCATGACAACCTCAGCTTCCCTCTGCGTGGGGCCTATCTTTTACTTTTACCTTCTACCCTTATACAAGAGTCATGGTGATCTTCACCTTTCCTTTTTACACTCTTTCTTTCGGCAAGCACTATGTGTTGGAGAGATCCAGATATATATACATACATATATATATATATCCACTCGGATGTAGGGTATCATAAACTATTATTGTTGATATTACCCTTGAGGTAAAAGATTGGGAGGCGAAACTATAAGCCCCTATATTTCTCTGTGTCTGACTGAAACTTTGTACCCATAAGTATCACGTGAGTGTTAGCAATTATGAAAGTAAATGATAGTTGAGTATGTGGACCTGCTAAAAAGCCCTTATATTGACTCTTTCTGATGTTATGGTAAATTGCAATTGCTTCAATGACTGATATCATAGTTTTTTAGTTTTCAATGAAGTTTCTGATGCATACTCTACCTTGTGAATGAATTGTTACTTTAGCATAAGAAAATATATGACACTATATGGTTTTTTCTAAAGATGATCATGATGCCCTCATGTCCCTATTTTATTTTATCAACACCTCTATTTGTAAACATGTGGACATATTTTTCGATTTCGTCTTTTGCTTGAGGACAAGCGAGGTCTAAGCTTGGGGGAGTTGATACGTCCATTTTGCATCATGCTTTTATATTGATATTTATTACATCATGGGTTGTTATTACACATTATATCACAATACTTATGCCTTTTCTCTCTTATTTTCCAAGGTTTAAATGAAGAGGGAGAATGTCGGCACCTCGAATTCTCGACTGGAAAAGGAGCAAATAATAGAGACCTATTCTGCACAACTCCAAAAGTCCTGAAACTTCACGGAGAGTGATACGTCTCCAACGTATCTATAATTTTTGATTGCTCCATGCTATATTATCTTCTGTTTTGGATGTTTATGGGCTTTATTATACACTTTTATATTATTTCTAGGACTAACCTATTAACCCAGAGCCCAGTGCCAGTTTCTGTTTTTTCCTTGTTTTAGAGTATCGCAGAAAAGGAAAATCAAACGGGGTCCAATTGACCTGAAACTTCACAGAACTTATTTTTGGAAGGAAATCAACCCGAGAGACTTGGAGTCCACGCCGAGAGAGCTTCGAGGAAGCCACGAGCACTACAAAAAAAAGACACATCCGTGACATTTTGGGCCGAACGAATTTTTTTTCTGTCATACATATGACACTTCTATGACGATAATTGTGACAAAACCCGGTATCATCATAGATGTAGCGGGCTCCTACTTCTATGACAAAAAATCATGACGGAAAATGGGCTTTTCGTCCTGGGCGGGCCGGAGACGCAGCTGCATGACATTCTTTGGACCGTCCATGACGGAAAAAACCGTGCTAGAAGCGAGGGCGAGGAAAATTTCAGGGAGTTCCCGGTTACGGTGGGAGGTCGGGGGCCGAGCGATGCGCGTTTCTCTCGTACACGTACGCGCGTGTGTGCGAAGCGTTGGCTCTAACTGAACCCGAGCGAGGCGTTGGCTTCTAACTGAACCTGAGCGATTACACTGCAGGCTACTCGTTACTGAACCCGAGCGATCGATCGATGGCTGTTAACTGAACCCGATTGAGCGATTCCTTCGCTACTGCTGCTAACTGAAGCCAATCGATGGGATGAACAGTGAGCATGGGGGGGGGGGGGTTGGATGAACAATGAGCGGTGGCGTTGCCTCTGGATGAACAGGACCCCGTGGTGTGGTGGAGGGCTGGATGAACAGCAGCCGGTGGAGGGGTGCCCGTGGAGGGGTGGATGAACAGGACCCCGTGGTGTGGAGGGCTGGATGAACAGTAGACGGTGGAGGGGTGCCCGTGGAGGGGTGGTTGAACAGGACCCCGTGGTGTGGAGGGCTGGATGAATAGTAGACGGTGGAGGGGTGGTTGAACAGTAGCCGGTGTAGTAGCGCACGGTGGAGGCTGGATGAACAGGAGCCCGTGGAGGCTGGAGGAGGTCGACGGTGGAGATGAACAGTATCCCGTGGAATCCCATTTTGCGGTACGCCACACCTCTCCCGATGAACAGGACCCCCGTTTCGACCGTAGCGCTCCAACACAAGTCTGTTTCCTCCGTTTTGTGGTACGCCACACCCCTCCCGATCAATAGGACCCACGTTTCGACCGTAGGAGGTCCATTTCCTCCGTTTTGCGGTACGCCAGACCCCTCCCGATGAACAGGATCCCGTTTCGAACGTGGCCGGTCGAACACAAGGCCGTTTCCTCCGTTTTGCGGTACGCCAGGCCTCGTTTCCATCGCCTGTTCCGTCCAAGCCCTCCCGATTAACATGACGCATTCCGTTGCCTCCCCATGAACACGACGCATTCCGTAGCCTCCCCATGAACACAACGACGATGCTGTTTCTCCGTTCCGACCCAGCCATGTACACGAGCCCTGGCCGTACGTATGCGCGAGTAGGTGTTCTAGACCCCGCCCATATGTACACATACGTGGTCGTATTTTCTTTCTTGCACCCTGGCCGCTGTACGTACGTGTAAATGCTACGTGCGCACCTCTACTACGACATGTGCGCGCCTCTACATCGACCAGTATGTACATACACGTTCGCGACCAGAATAACAACGCTACGTACGCTTCGACCAGGTGGGTCCCGACTGTCAGGCACTTCCTTGCCTGTGAAGATGTAGCTGGTGGGTCCTAGCAGTCAGGGGGCGAATCATTTTTTTTCCCGGACGCACTACCTTGCGTGCGAAGATGTAGCTTGTGGGTCCCAGCAGTCAGGGGGAAACGTTTTTTTCACGAAATACGGTGGCCCGTCCAGTGGGTCCCGCTGTCAGGTGGAGGAATAATTATTTTGCATGTAATAAGGAGGCCTTCCTTGCTGCGGCTGTGGACCCAGCTGTCAGCCTCTCCACGTACACTCCACGTCCAATGGAAGCCGTTCCTTGACCACGTTGACCACACCGCACCGAGAGCACCAAGGCGGTGGACGACGGCGAGGCCTAGGAAGGGGACGACGCGGAGCCGGTGAAGAGGCGGCAGTGGATGCCCACGCGTAGAGGAGTATGAGGGTTCACTGGTTCGCTGCGGTGTGAGGCTGCTATTGCCGCAGAATAACAGGGGGTGTGGGTGAGTAGAGGGATGGCCTGGCCAGCGGTGGGAGTAGTAGGGGGCGGTGAGGCCTCCGCCGCATCGCAGCCGGCCACGGGAGGCAGGAGCACGAGGCATGACCGGCGCTGGTTCGAGCGGCTGGAGCAAGAAGACCAGAGGTTGAAGAAGCACTACGGCCGTTGAATGGACATCGTACGGTCACTGGATCTAGAATCGTGCATATTGACTAAGTTGACAAAGCCCTCCGTCCTCGTCAACTTTGTAGGACCACAAGTCAGCCTCCCACCAAGGTGGGTCCCAGCTAGCAGGGGGTAATCATTTTTTTGAGCGTAATAAGGAGGCACTTCCTTGCGTGCGAAGATATAACTGGTGGGTCCGAGCTATCAGCGGCGGTAAGGTTTTTTTCGCGAAATACAGAGGCCCTTTCTGTGGGTCCCTGGTGTCAGGTGGAGGAATCATTATTTTGCGCGTAATAAGGAGGCATTTACTTGCGTGCAGCCGTGGACCCAGCTGTCGGCCTCTCCACGTACAGTCCACTTCAGATGCATGTCGGTCGTTGACCACGTTGACTAGGCCGCGCCGAGAGCACCATGGCGGTGGACGACGGCGAGGCCTAGGAAGGGAACGACACGGAGGCAGGGAAGACTCGGCAGTTGTTTCCCACGCGGAGGGGAGTACGATTGTATGAGGGTTTACTGGTTCGTCTGCCGTCGCCGGAGAATAACATCAGGTGTGGGTGAGTAGAGGGATGGCTAGGCCAGCGATGGGAGTACGGTGGGGCGGTGAGGCCTGCGCGGCAGTAGAGCCGGCCGCGGGGGGGAGGGAGCAGGAAGTCCCGCCGGCGCCTATTTGAGCGGCTGGAGCAGGAGGAGCAGAGATTGAAGAAGCACGAGGCCATTGGATGGCCATCCAACAGTCACTGCTTGTGCGTCAACATTTTTTTAGGAAAGCCTCAAATCTGTGGAAAACAACATACAACCCATCTGCCATTATTTCTAATAATTTACAGCCCATCTGCTAATTATTAAGGTTTTTTTGGAGCCCATATTCTTTTTGTTAGCATTACAGCCCATATTGTGGCCACGGTTAAAAAATTATACGAAATTTTGCATATTTCGGTGCGGTCCGAACTGTTTTTAATCCCGAAATTTCGACTCACATTCAAACTGATTTTAAAAATAAATGTATATCAATATAAAATCCAACAAATTCTCCATGAATAAAAATTAATGTAATTTCAAATCTCGAAATGAAGAAAAGATATTTGAACTAATTGCCGGTTTGATGTGTTTTAAAAATGTATAGCCCATTTCTCATTACTGATGGGCCATTTTGTCGGCCAGCCAAATGAAAGCTCTCCTTGTCTTGAAAGATTTGCAGCCCAACAGGCCTGACAAAGCGACTTACTTGGCAAATCACAAAAAAACTGGGTTGTGGCCATGGAACCAGCTGTCAGCCTCTCCACGTACAGTACTCTTCCGATGGAATGTCGTTGACCGCATTGACCATGCCGCGCCGAGAGCACCAAGGCGGTGGACGACGGCGAGGCCTAGGGAGGGGACAACGCGGAGCCGGGGAAGACGCGGCAGTGGATGCCCATGCGGAGAGAAGTACGAGGGTTCACTGGTTCGGCTGCGGTGTGAGGCTGCCGTCGCCGCAGGGCCTGGCTAGCGGTGGGAGTAGTAGGGGGCGATGAGGCCTCATCGGCAGCACAGTCGGCCACTGGAGGCAGGAGCAGGCGGTCTCCCCGGCGCTGGTTTGTGCGGCTAGTGCAAGAAGAGCGGCGATTGAAGAAGCAACATGACCGTTCGATTCAAATCCAACGGTTACTGCTGCTAGACTCGTTCGTTGACTAAGTTGACAAGTCGTGCGTACGCGTCAACTTAGTAGGCCCACAGGTCAGCCTCCCAACCGGTGCGCCCCAGATGTCGGTGGGAGGAATCATTTTTTCGCATAATAAGGAGGCAGTTGATTGCGTGCGGCCAGGCCAGCGGAGGGAGTAGGGTGGGCCGGGGAAGCCTGCGCGGCATCATAGCGGGCCAGAAGAGGAGGGAGCATGCAGTCCCGCCGGCGCTAGTTTAGGCGCCTGGAGCAGGAAGATCAGAGATTGAAGAAGCACGTCGGCCGTTGGATGGACATCCAACACTAACTGCTGCTAGAATCGTGTGTTCACTGGCAAAGCCTTGCGTAAACAAGTCAGCCTCGAAATCCGTGGCGTGTACAGCCCATTTTTTATTATTTTTATAATTTTTACTCATTTTCTAATTCATATGGAATTTATTGCAGCCCGTTTTCCATTTTTAGAATTGCTGGCCATTTTCCGGTCACTACCAGGGTCAAAAAATTAACTAAATATGTGGGAAATTTTGAAAATTCGCAAATTTTTGCTGGGGAACGAAATATTCTTAATCCAAAAATTAATAGCCATACTAAAACAAATTTAAAAATAAATTAGTACTATGTCATGTTAAATCCAATGAGATACGTATAAGATATAAGTGAAGAACAAAAACAAAAAAAAGAAACTTATATCCCATTTGCTATAATTTTTTTGAATTTTCAACCCCTTTTGATATTACTTTTAATAGACATTGACCATACTCTTAAGCTAGGCCAGAATGCATCCCTCGTCGTCTTGAAAGATTTGCAGCCCAGTAATTCGGAGAAAACAAATAGGCCTAGCTTGGGTATTCTTCAAAAAGAAATACTGGGCTACCTATTTTCCCAAAGAACTGGTGCATGAGCATTTAGCTTTATTTATTTACTTATTTATGTTTAGGGGACCATGAGCATGTACCTGGGCCGGATTCATGTGAGAGCCTCCCTTCCAGTTAATTATAGGCTTCTCTATTGGGCCTTCATCAGTGGGCTGCATGTTATCAACAAGTAGAAACTGTGTTCCGAGTTTCAAAAAAATGTGTTCCGTATGATAAATAGTATGTGCTATGTACGGTACAGGGCACTAAAGGATCGAACCATGCAACGACTTCCAAAACATTGTGTTTGTCGTTCTAACAACACATTTATTCAATCAATAGATGAAATATACTACTGATTGTACATTGAAAACAGCAGCAGCAGCAACCAGGGCTGGGGGTGCAACAGAAGCAGTAAGCAGGCCAGAAGAGTGAAGACACAGATCTCTAATCCAAACCAAACATCAGCCATCATTATAAAAGGGCTACCAAAAAAGAACAAGTGTATGCATCAAACTAAATAAAGATCCTACTACACCAAGTGTACGCATCTAACTAACTTGCTCAGTTAGACGTTACTATTTATTAAGCTATGGAGATTGGCTGACGGCTTGAACCAGATGGGTGCCTGACGGGGGAAACTCCAGCCAGCAGGTCGAAGTCTGATACTTGCGACCTTCTCTCCTACTTTGGGCTGCAGAACATGGCGGCACATATCAGGGTATGGTGCATGCAGAGACGCATGGTATGCTGTGTACACACAGTTGTGCCTGATGAACGAAACCACGCTGCCATCATGATCCTTGCTGTCGGTTATCTCTTGGTTAATCAGATAATTCTTTCCGACAAACAGAGAGCGTGTACCAAGGCTACTTACCAGCCTCCAGTCAAAAATTCCTGAAGGCCCAGAGAAGCTGGGATCCTGCTCAAAGACCTTGCAGTGACTGTGATGGTATTCCGCGAAACAACACGTCCGGTACATGTGAACGATCATCAATCTTTCGCCTTCGTCTGATCGAGCCAGGAACCACCTGCAACTGCCATGCCGCTTTTCTTTGAAAGGTTCCGGGATTAGGAAGGGTAGGGACACTAGGCGGCCTACAACATCATATCAAGTTGGAGTCAAATAAAAAAGGGCTCTTGGTTTAGTCAATCTTAAGAACAACATGTTATGAGCATGAATATTTTTTCAGCAAATGTTGACAGTAATATAAGAAAGCCATCATGATATCATAGGAAAGTAACATACTGCTGTAACAGCCGTTTGTAGCGATGACTGCAGTAGGCCAGCAATACGTGCAGCCATAGAAGGAATCGACGGCGTAAATGAAGCCCTTGTGTTCAATGGCATCAGAGAACCATGGAGGATGTATGATCCTGCGATGGACGTGCAGATTTATCCACTTACCGAAGTGACCTGTCAGATAGACGAGACCGCAGTTGAAGAACGCAATTAGCCCGAAGTCTTTATAATTCGCAGATCTTGTGGGCACTTGGCAGATTACAACCTTGAGCAAATCAAACTTGGTATCATGTTGGCTACTGTAAGATTCCGAGTATTCTGGGCCGCAGTGCCAAAGCAGTGCAGTGTTAATCGAAGGAAGGGGGATCAATCGCCGGGTGTAGACCTCCACGAGCATCCAGCTATCGCGACCGTCGACGAGCACCATCCAAGACGTGTTCATGCCGACCTAGTACATACTGTTAATGTAGTTGAGGCTGACGGGGATCGGATCGCAGTCAAGGGGGTTGATGCTCGCCACCCTACGATCGTTATGCTGCGTGACATGCCGTTTCTGAAGATCAGGCGGCATCAGCAAGCAAGGAGCTGGCTTAAAAAGCTCCGGCCTGAGGGCTTTGAGTAAACGGTACAGCCCCGACGAGCACGCGGCGAGTGGCATGGTACTGAGATTGTCCACACGCGAAACAATGAGCTTGATTACCTCTGTGGGGGGCGAATTCCAGCCACTCTTTCGGCGGACGCTCCTCGGTTCTGCCATTGTTAGTTCTTGGGTTTCGGACGAGGGGGAGAGGCGCCTTAGCGGGGATGGAAGATTGGATGAGATTATGTGCGGACAAAGATGGAGAAGCGAATATGTGCTGCGGGAAGTGGACAGGTGATGATGACTACAGCACGCCGCTTAACTTACGAGACACATACCAGCAGCGTAGGGTCATGTCGATGCCACACAACTTGCTTGAGTGATCACAGTACTGGTACTCCCTACAATGCTATGCCCTAACTTGCTTGAGTAGAGTAGTAGAGTACGACTCCGCTCTACTACTAGCACCGGAGGAGTAGTATATTCTAATCTAAAATAGTTACAAACTTCAATGCCCGAGTGTGGAACGACTACGAACTGTGCTCAAAGACCATGTCTACGTGGTGTTTGGACATGGGCGACAACCTCAACGCCAACGGTGCTGCTCCCGTTGCACCGTATGTGTTTATGTCCTTCCTGTTCGAAATCATGGTAAAATTCATGTTTCTACTCTGTATCCTACTACTATGCTAGTCCACATGATTAGTTGCGAACGACGACTTCTTCCCCGACCTCGGCAACCTCATCCTCGATGACATGGGCGACAACAACGCCGGCAACTAGTGAGATACAGGGTGTAGGAAGCGGTTTGGGAATTTGCATGCCTTTCCAACCAGTGAGATACTCCGTACAAAGTACGATAGAGAAATAACCACAGAGAAGGAAGCTAAAAGTAAACAATCAAACAAGCATTTTTGCATTTGTTTTGCATTGAATCATTTCACACGCTTGACTAGTGTTGTTTTTCTACTTTTACAAAAACCGCATCGTAATGTTAAAACGTGCATTTGCACATACATAAGTAATAGTAGTACTCCCTCCATCTAGGTGTATAAGTCTTCCCTCCTTCTTGGTCACGGTGCACAACCGAAGATGACTTATTGACCTGGACGGAGGGAGTAGCACAGTCTGCAAGCATATATCGACAGAGACATGTAGTGCGATAGTGGAAAAAAAATTAATTGTATATGAGACCAGGTCTCACGGTTAGCAGGTGAGACCCATCCTGATGGATGACACGTGGCTTTTAAGTGGGGGTGGGGGATGCTTTGTGATTTGTGAATGCCACGTGTCATCCATCAGGATGGGTCTCGCGTGATACCTGGTCTCATAGAATTCTTTTCCTGCGATAGTATATAGTAAAGTTTGTGCTATATGCACGTACTTGCAAAATGCGTACGAATACACAAGGTTTCCAAAATTTCCCTTTTACATACTTAATTAAGGATGCTAAAAATTCCTGGACGTTCGGGATTGATCATTTGCATCCCAAAACTAATGAGATCGCCTTACGAAACAAAAATTATACTCATCCTAAAAGCCACGGCGCTCGCAGGAGCGCTTGCGGTGCGCCACGAGTTCCCTGGTGCGCGGCCGTTTCCCAGCGCGCCGACACAACGCCTCTTCCTCAGCCTCGCAACTCGCGAGGAGCTGATTGGCGGCTTGCCGGCGGGCGAGCGCGATCTCACCGGTGTGGTGATCCGGCGCCAACAGGTACTCCTCCTCTCTGGAAGCGTGCACCCGGTCCACGTACCGCCAAGCGTAGATGAGCCACTTGGGCCCGACTGCACTCAGGGCGTCGGCACGGGCGTCCTCCGCCACCCTCACGACCCTCGCACGAGCCTTCTGCCAAAGAGCCAATTGCCCGACTCTCTCGGACGCGACATGGGCCTCCCTGGCAGCTTGTTCCGCGGTGCGCTTCTCTTCCTCGGCCTTCTTCTCCGCCTCTATTTTGGCGCGCTCTGCTGGAGGAAAAGCCTCCCACAAGGCGACATCCATTTCTTTCCAAAGCTCCTCAAGGCTGGGGGGCTCGGCGGCCGGCGCGGCGTTCTCCTCGTAGCGAGGAGCCGACGCGTCCTCCGGTGTGCATGCTGGCGAGATTGGGAACGCTGACGCGTCCACCTCGATGCGTCACAGCGAGGAGCGGAACACCGACGCGTCCTCCTCGACCAGTGGCGGCGAGGAATAGAACGGCGACGCGTCGCGTAGCGGAACACTGACGCGTCCTACTCGACTAGTGGCGGCGAGGAATGGAACGGCGTCGCATGACCGTCCGCGCGGTGCAGCGAGGGGCTCCTAGGGCTTGGAAGGGGCGATGCCATGGTGGTCGACGTGAGAGGAAGGGGGAGGAGATAGCGATGAACGTGAACGTGAGGGGGAGGAGATAGCGATGTCGTGGGAGGCCCAGTATTTATAGCAAGCAATGGCACACCTACGTAAGATATGGACTGAGCTGCACTGACTTAACTGCCGGTCCAGTTGCGTCACTAACATGTGGGCCAGACCCCTGTTGGGCCCATATGTCAGTGACCGAATGCACCTGCAGTTAAGTAACAGCTACGTGGGCATATTTGTTGGAGTAAATTACGGGGGAGCGAAGGGGTGGAAATATTGCTGGTCACAACGGATTGGACAAGCATGGGGGGAGGAGAGTCATGCATGCAGATTTTTTCACATGGGGTGGAGTGGTGGGACCGCCGAAGGGAGAAGGAGAGTTTGGCAGGCATATTGTTTCCACACATGGAGAGGAAAAAATTTGGAGATGAACGGGCTTCCTGCAGGTATGGGGAATGGTGCATAATAAGTCATCTTGCATGCCGGGCTAGGTATAGTCTCAAGTCATTAAAAACAAACATGCCCTACACATGTTCATATTTCAAGGTGCACTAAATTATTGCATGCGATGATTAAGGCTGGCCATAATGGTGGTATCTTAGCTAGTATCATGCACACGGGAATAGCAAACATGCTGATGTGGCAAAGATTTAAAGAAGAGAGGGGGGTTAGAGTAACTAGAGTTCATGCATGCATTGGTGAACACATTTTTTTGTGGAGAACGACAACACTAGTTGAGTACTTTTGTAGACTTCAAAAACTATTCCACAATGTGTCAACATTCACAATGTAAAATCAATATTTTTACACTCATTATAAAACGTAGTTCTTATACTCCCTCCTTCCATCTATATAGGGCCTAATGCGTTTTTCGAGGCTAACTTTGACCAAATGTTAGAGGAATAATATATGACATGCAACTTACACAAAGCACATCATCAAATTTGTATGTGAAAGGAGCTTTCAATGATATAATTTTCACATTATGCATGTCATGTAGTATTAATTTTATCAATAGTCAAAGGCGGTCTTGAAAAATGCATTAGTCCCTATATAGATGGAAGGAGGGAGTACTCATTATAATCAGTACTCCCTCCGTCTAGGTGAGCAAGTCATCTTAGATTGTGCACTGTGACCAAGGAGGAGGGGAAAACGAGAGATCTTAATGTTTATTTGCTAATTAATAGCATTGCGTGCAATGAACTAACCACTGCATGTCGTGTTTGGTAGTCTCAAATCATTAAAATCATGCACACCCACATCTCCTATTGGTTGATATGTCAAGAAACAAGAAATGAGGTAGAAGTTAATGCACCGCACCTAAGTGTTTTGGGAGTATTGTAAATATTGATATTTTTAGTATAAATTTGGTCGTGGGATTTCATTGATGCATGTCAAAGCGTTGATAGGTCTGCTATGTGTGACCTGAAGATGAAAGCGTTGAGCATCTCGAAGTTGATCAACAATCTTCAATTGTCAAAGATTAGTCGTTCGGCCAATAAGGTGGCACACTTAATCGCTAAGTATAGCTTTGACAATAGATTAGATGGTATTCTTGTAAATAACGTACCGCCCTGTGTGGTGAATATTGTATCAAATGAGTGTACTGGTGTGGCTGGTTAATTAATATAAGGTGGTGTTCAAAAAAAGTATAAATTTGGTCAAACACTTTGCAAACGGTTGACGGGAGTAAAAAGGACCAGAGGGAGTATCATGCATGCGGAGTGGGCAAAAAATTGCTTGTCCAAAAAAGGCAAAAAATTGCTCATTTATAGCCAGTCGAAGTCTCAAAGGGTGCGACCGCGCGAGGGAGGCGAAGATCGTGGGAGGCGCGACGTTTGAGGGAATTAAGTGAAGTTACATCCATGCGCCGGCATGGCATGCGAACAGGCAGAAGCTATACCATCAGGCCTACGATATGGGTCTAGTAGACATGACATCTAGTGGGTCCCGCATAGTTCTCGAGAACTCTTTGGGGGCTTGCAGCCGTTTATCCACCGGGCAAGCCAGGAACCCCACGCCGTTCGCACGCCCTACTCGTCCCCGTCTACTACCTTACAATAGTTCGCTCCCAGTCGTCCCATCCTTTCACATTAGTTCGCTCCCAGTTTTTTTGCGGGGTACAACAGTTCAACTTCTCCTAACCCTCCTCCAAAATCCATGGCCTCCCAAATCTCCATGGTCGTCGCTGAGTACCAGGTTAGAGCCATCACCAGCAATCAGTTCATCATCATCTACACGCGTGGATCCAAGACGGTGAAAGCATGGCTTGCTCGCTTCCTACGCATGTTCAACAGTTCAACGGATGAGTGGGTCACTCGGCTAGATGTTGAGTACACCACAGTCCTGGGATGAGAGAAGGATCTAAAGGACAAAGAGAGGAAGAAGCCCGTCGTGATCCAGGTTTGCGTACATAACGTTTGCTTGGTCTACCACATATGCCATGCCGACGTTGAGTGCCAGGATTTTAAGAACTTCCTCAAGGACAAAATAGTTAAATTCGTTACTGTAGGCTTTAAGAACGACAGTGACGTCCTGCGTCGGATAGGTCTCGTTGTAGGCCAGCCCTTCGATCTCCAGAAGGCAAGCCTGGTGTCCTCCTCTCAACCTTCAATGCTGACCCTGGCAGTAGCCATGATTGATCCTTCGTATGCTAAACTGAAGAAACCTCATCACGAGTTTCATCATGCATGGGAGTCGAAGACATTAGATGAAGAACACATCCTGTACGCAGCAATGGATGCCTACCTTTTTTTTAAATATCTACAAGGGTTGGATGAAGAAGCAGAGCCCAGTGTCCGGTTCAAGCAAAGAAGCGTCGGTGAAGAGGAAGAGGAAGAGGGACGAGGATGAAGTCGAGGACGTGGACTCGGACTCCAAGTAGGTGGCAGTGCCGTCGCTCATGCTGGTTCTACTGCAGTGTCAAGGGGACTAGTTGCTTATTAGTTTATTTTCAAGGGTGTGTTGTGCTGAGGCCCCAGCAGAACTATGTTTATGTTCTTTCTCGTTATTTGAACTCTTTAGTGCGTACAGTAGTACTAGTACTATCTCTTACTACTGTTCTTCTTGCAGTTGGTACTACTGCTCGTATCTTCGTGTTCCTACTGTACTTAATACGTTCGTACTAGTAGTATAATTTGGGTCAGTCGATTTGTGAAAGAAGTTCGACGGAGCGAAGGAAGAAGACGGCAGAAGAGGTGGAAGAAGCCCTTCTAGCCATCCATGTTGCATCAAACGGCTTACATGAGTCGACTGACCCAAATTGCTCCTTCAGATTGCAGGATCCACGTGGCATTCAAGGTCTCGAAGGTAGATTCTGCGTCCGCACCCAGTTTGCGGGCTCGACGCGCGCGCAACCCGCTTCCGTCGTGACAGCCATCATGTGCGCCTCCTTCGCACGGGCGAAGACGACAATGACACGCTAGTTCCTCCTCGCTGGCGTGCTGGAGCACGTGCTCGTCCTCCTCTTCATACGCTACGTGCATAGACGCGGCTCCACCAGCTGCTCGCGTGCTTGGCAGCGCGGCGGCATCGCGAGGAGGGACTGCAGACGATGTGAGCGGGCGAGCCCTCGGCTTCATGGCACAGGGATGGCGGCGACACGGCGGTGATGGGCGAGAAATTTTTGGCCGGAGCAGGCGGGCGCCGGCATGCGCAACGGCGGCGGCGGCATATTGATGAGTGCGCGTGTGGGAGCTTACTTTAGTTTTATATATAAGGTTGGTGAAACTTAAAGGAAAACCATACTAGTACACATAAACATTAGACTTAGGCAGCGCTTTTATTAGTTACTAGCTTATGTTCTTGCCCATTGTGACCAGCCTTAGTACCACGGCCACGATACGGAATCCTGTGCACGCGCGTGAACCGCGGCCGCACGGTCGATCGAACGGTGCGTCACCATGTCGCGCTCGAAGGACATCCACCGAACCTTTTTGTGTGTGTGAAAACAATCCTCGAATATTACTCAACTTTTTTCTTGTGAAAGTTCTTGATGCTACAATATTTCCATATATTTGAATTTAGCTCCAGTTCGTGTTTATTTGGATTTGGACGTTTTAGGTGCGCCCTAGTTTTTTTAATACTGATTTTGTGTGTGTGACTGAGAGAGAATGTGTGTATGTGTCCATATGTGTGTTGTGGCGGAAGGGCGATGTGGAGACGGTGTGCGTGTGATATAGACATAGAGAGGTGTGAATGTGCAAATGATCGTGCATGAGTGAGACATAGACAGATGTTGATATGTTGTGTATACATGAGAGAACGGTCTTCTAGTTTACTTGTGTGTGTGTGTGAGAGAGAGAGAGATGGAGAGAGAGAGACAAAGAGAGGAGTATCCGTAACACAACAACCATCTCTCTCGATTCGTCCGTCCCTCGCACGGTCGCATGCAACACATGCATCAACGCGCACATTTTGACACCCTCACCTGGCCCCTGCCCACCTCGAGGCCCGCACAATCTCTTTGTGAATACCCATTTATCTCCTTAGGTTTGTTTTCTCTCAATATCTGACACACACACACACAAACACACGCAGCACAACACACACACACACACTCCCCCGAGCACACAATTCATCCCCATCCAAGGTTATACGGCGACCACTCTCTCTTATGCTTCTTTGCACCCCAACATGCACAACACCTCAATCTTCAAAGAGGGCAACGAGCAGATCGAAGACGGCGACCACACCACGCTAGAGAATGTGGGGTCATTTGGAAGCAGGGTGATGTGACGACGGCTGACTGACTCCTCCCCCCACCCTCTCTCTCTCTTGCACAAAATTACCAATCCCTCTCTCCCCCACACAAAATTGTCAATCCCTCAATCCATGAGATCCTTCCCCTCTCGTCCATGTTTTTCCTGCTCTCTCATCAAACATGTTGTCTCTTCTCCTTCCACGTATACAGAATCCAGATGCACACGCATCTCATGTATATTACATGTATGCATCTTTCTCATAGACCTAACTTCTTCCTCTCTCTTTCTCTCTCTATCTCTCTCTCTTTGTCTCGTTAGGTTTGTCTCCTACTCTCTCGTCCACATACATACAATCTTTCCCACCCTATCTGCTCCATCTTCAAAAGCTCTCTCTGCACGTTTCATTCACACATTGGGATATGTCAAAATGTTGCTTCTATAATGGCTGATGTAGAGTTATGGTTGTTCTTGTTGCATCCTACAAAGTAATAACTATGAAATGCATTTAGATTCTCATTTGACTAGGATTATGTGAGTTTGAGCATCTTGTGAAGTACTATAGACCTTGTATACATCTTGGGATTTGACAATGATTGTAACTATTGAATTGTATAGACCATTACATTCGAAGTCAATAGCCTAATATATTTATTTCACAATTTCAACAAATGATTAGTTCACTACAAACTAAGAAAACAAATGTGTACTCCCTCCTTTTTTATTTAAGTCCGCGTATTAGCATTGGGCAAAGTCAAGTTTTGTAAACTCTCAGAAAGCTCATAACAAAAAATATTAACATATACAATAACAAATAAATACCATTAGATTCATTATTGAATGTACTTTCACATCATACATATTTGTTATGGTAAATGTTTATATTTTTCTATAAACTTGGTCAAACTTTAGGAAGTTTGACTTCGGTCAAACCTAATATGCAGAGTTTACTACTACTACTCGCTAGTTGCTTAGCCGAATCACTCAACACGCCACACGGGGAGTCCAGTGTCACAAAATTTTGAGGTCGGCGGGACACGCCACACGGGGAGTCCAGTGTCACAAAATTTTGAGGTCGGCGGGAAAATCTCCCGCGACCCTGATTCAAGCAGTGGGAAGTTACCATCATAGCCTTCGGAAGAGGCCTACGGATGACGCTTGGTAGGGGGCTGTTTTCGTAACTTCAGGTTCACCCTACCCAGCCAACCCCACCCCGTCACCCAGAGTAGTACACCTGAATACTCCCCAATTTCTATCCCCACCGCAAAATAGACTTCTCCACGGCACCGCAGCCTTCGTGCTCCTCCCCTTTACATCGGCGCACTCGTCCACCGCAGCGCATCTGCCTAATCGATGACCTCGTACACCGCACTAGAGCCGGTCCACCGTTGTCGTCGTACACAGAGCCTCTTCCCCGGCATCGTCTTCCATGGTCTCGTATCTGCTTCCCGGAAGCCGACGCTAAGCGCAAAAGTACCACCGCCATGGACAATGAACTGACTCTCGTTGCTGACCATGACTCACAGAGGCCGCCGCGACCATCGTTCTCCTCCTAGATTGGTAATGTGTGTATTGAATCACTTACCAATACATGTGCAGTTCCAATTTTGTTCATACATACCCTTCAAATTTCCTGGGTGCTATTGTTCCTGTAAAAGTAATTGGTTATAGCCTGCATTGTCCAACAGAATATCAGCTTGTAATTGTGCGTCGCTCCTGTATCGCGCTGTGCTTGGGTAGGTTTTTCATCTGCAACCAGTAGTGTGGCAAATGATGGAAAGGTTTTTAGAACTAGCAAAATTCCCATGCGTTGCACGCATCAAGATGCATTTGTATGAGTAGTTTATCTTGTTGGAGATGCTATAACATGGCAGACGAGTGCTTTAATGTTGCCCACAAGATGCGCGACTATTACTAGTAGTATATTTTTCTTGCCATGTTGAGATTTTAAAACCACGAGTGCGAACATGCAGAGGAGCAATGAAGATCAAACACGGGATATTCTGGACATCTTCAAGGAGCGTGGCAAGTTAAAGAGGAGATGCACCGAACCTGTAAAACGAGCTTTGGTAAGTTACACCCTTTCAATTACTTTCGTGTAGCCTCGTGTTCTTCGATGTGTGTATGTTGTAGTTTCTGTTTCTCTTAAGCGTGGTGTTCTTCGATGTGTAATAAGAAGAGTCTTAATCGTCCTAATGCTTTCATTTTTAGCTTGATGTAGGAAGTGGGTGTTCTCACCTTGTAGTATTTTTTTATTTATTTATTCCTTTTGAATTCACTTCTCCGAGTTCTGTTTATCTGGCTTCTACTAAATGGATCTAGGTTGCTTTGAGTATTGATCTAAAAAAGAAGTAACTTCATGTCAGGATGCAATTCCTGCGAGGAGGGAAGTATGGTCAACCTCGAGATCATGTTTCCAAAATGACGCTGGATTGCACACAAGGTGCCAGTTCCCAAATGATGATGGATTAGACACAAGGTGCAAATTCCCAGATGATGTTGGATTACACACAATCCAGGTGGAGTCGTCAGCTGTTCGTGTCCTCGTAGCATTAGTAAAGGCTGAAAGAAAGCGTGCAACAGCCCTTGAGAATGTAGTTGAGTTCCTGAAGAAGCGAAAAGAACAATCAGATGCTCTCTTCACCCAAGCCAAAGAAGAGATGGAAGAAGCCAGAAATAAGCTAGCAGAGGCAGAGCAGGCTAGGCGTCTCCTATCTAAAACTGTTGTCAGTACAAAATTTCCTTCATAATAGCTAGGTTCAAATGTTTATCCAGTCAGCATGCCTGTTGTGATGTCCGTGCATCTACTGATGTGGCACAAATTTTTTTTTTCGGGCCATGTAATAACAGCAATTACTTTCCAAACAATAACAGACGAAGCATTGGACATGGTATACTTCACGCGCAAGCCCGACATTCCAAGTTCAACTTCCACATCAAACTCATGTTCACGGATATCTGCACATTCATACATAATGTCCACAACCATGATTCACTTCAAAGCCAAAAAAATGTGAGGAGAGTTATAAATAAAGAAAATCCTCTACTAGTTCCTGCTACCAGTGCGAGCACAACAAGTCAAGACCATGCGTAAATTAATTATATTGTAGTCATTTTTTGTGTTCTAAATGCCTGCCGGCTCGCGGAAGGACGTGTTGCCGGCACACGCACGGATTCAATGAAGGCAGGCGGGTCAGTCTTAAGCTGGTTGCACGCGGCGAGGAGGCGTGCTCAGTCGGGCCTACAGCGAGTGCGGCCCTCTTGGCCGGCGCGCCGGTTCGATGCCTGCGCTATGAGAGGTCGCATCCGTGTCAGAGCAATCACTCCCTCCAGTCCTTTTTTGTTTGGGTATAACAAAATCTCATTTTCCATTCACATTTTAGTGGTAGGAGTTGCGCGTGTGTGTCTATGAGAGAGAGAGAGGAGACGGTAGTCGGGGTTGTCTGATCAGTAAACAAATGAATAATGTCAGTCTGGGATGGAGACGAAAAGGAGACCGCAACAAATGTTGTGTCTACACGAGAGATAGAGAGAGTAATTTTAGTGGTATGAGTCATATGTAGAGACATATAGGGTGTGTGAGAGAATCCCATAGAGAGAAAGACAAAGTGAAAGACGAGTGGAGACTGTGTGTTTGGCGGTGAAAAAGAAAGCTTAGGTACCGAGTGATACCAGAGAGCAGTAGAGACGTGAGAGATAATGAAAACCGTGTAATTTATAATGATAGGGAGAGTGTGAGACTTCTCAAGGGAGACGTCGAGAGACCATGTTTGCGAGGATAGGAGCAACATGAAGTGAGCGTGCGGGTGAGCTGGAGAAAAGAGAGTGATAGCTACCTGAAGGAGCATGCATGCGAGAGAGATGGGCGTGAAAGGAGTGAACAAAAAGGGATTCAAATATTTGAATTCGAGATGATCATACATGTAATCCATAGTCGAACCAAAATTGATCTATCAAACATGCATACTCATATGAATTCACGCACATCTATGTTATTTAATATGTAGATATTACTGATCCATACATTTTAGTAGAACATAATTTGGTTAAATTTTTCCGAATTCAACCTTAAGATTTCGAGATCGTTGTATTTGTAAATCATATTATACATATAAAGGAGAAGAATTCTTTGTTGTGCTTTTGAAAGTATATATATAAAAAAATGATGTATATACAATGTAATTCCAATTGAAAATGGATCCCGCCCGAAAAAAATAGAATACAAACGGGATTCGAATTGAGTTGGCACGGTAAACATGCACTCTGCAAAATTTGAACAAAGCGGGGAAAGTCGTAGTAATCGCCCGAAACCAAAATCTGCAAGATGGAAATCACTACTGCCTATCCCTGCCATGCAAAGCCTATATGTTGGATTTCTATAGGTTTCGATAGGTGTAGCTTTGTAATTTCACCCAAACGTGACGTAACCGCCTCTCACCCTGATTCATACATGATGGGCGCCAAAACACAGTGTGTCCTCGGCCGAAATTGACTCCCTCCCGAATTCATATTCATACACGGTGGGCGCCAAAAACAAACTCTCGTCGGCAAATATTCGGTGTATGCGAGATTACCGTCCTATCCCCAACCGACTAGTGTTGCTGTGATGTAGTAGAAATTTGAAACGGGGGCTAAGTTTGTAAATTTCCTCGCATTTGAGACAAGCGCGCCCTGAATACATGGTTCCCCCTTCCTCTCTACCTCCCTTTTCCCCATTCGTACTCCGTGGGCGCCAAAACACCCTCTCCACCCCACCCTCCTCCGTCCGCCGCTGTCCGCCACCCCATCCACCGCCGTACTCCTCCACCATGTCAGAGCTGATACCCCGACGTTGCCGTCCATTACAAGAGATCGACCTCTCTCATCCACGGCTTCGGACCGGGATCCTTGCATCCCATCCTCTCGCTTCATCCCCGCCATCGTCCACCTTGCCGGCGCTGCTCCTACGACCGTCTCGTCCACCCCGCCCCGCCACCACCGTCTACCCTCCTAGATCTTCTTCCACGCCGCCGACAGCCATCGCTACCGCAGCACCGTCAAATTCTCAGCAGATGCGTACATGGCGCCGCACCAGAGGCGGTACTCTTTCGTATCTGCTCAACTTATTTATTGAAGCAAGAAAATAGATCACCACTGCTTTACTCTGATTTCTTGTCTTGGTTGCGAAGTTGCCTTTGTCCGGTTTGCACCTTCAGATCCACCATGGCACGCTCAACACCATACTCGCAATGCTTATGGTTTTCCCATTTTATATTCCACACTAGTTAAATCACAGTAGACTAAATTTCAAAATTGGGTCAGTCGATTTTTCAGAGCTCGCCGGAGTTCGCCGGTGCGATCGAAGGGGCTCGGGTGGTTGTGGGGCCTCGCCGAATGAAGAAAACTCAATGCGGGTGGGGGTTGGGGTGGGTTGGGGGTGGGGGTGGCGGAGGAACAGAGGCGGTGGGGGCCGGTGGTCCGGCCGGCGGCCCGTGCGGTGTTCTGTATGGGAAGAATCAGAGACGAGGAAGAAGAAGGGTTAGGAGACGTAGGATCTTCATCCAAGCGCCTGAAATGGTCGAGAGACAGCTAGGAGTTGCATTCTTAATGCGCTCTGGTTCATCATGTGTGGGCACTGCGCAACCAACATTTTATTATCCAAAATCTGCTTGCTCTTCTTTACCATGTTCCTCTTCCGTTCTTCTTTAATATGTACTCTCTCCGTTCCTAAATACAAGCCTTTGTATAGATTCCACCATGGACTACATATGGAGCAAAATGAGTGAATCTACACTCCAAAATGTACCTGGATACATCTGTATGTGATCCATAGTGGAAATCTCTACCAAGACTTATATTTTGGAACAGAGGGAGTATGATAGTAGTACAGTATGTTCCTTGTACTGAAGATGAGCAGGGACATTTGCAGTGTAGAGGTCTATATGGTCGGTTGTGATGGACACTTTGAGCCTCTTTGATTCGTAGGATCTTGTAAACATAGGAATAGGATTTGTAGTGGCCTGCCCACTTGAATCCTATAAGAATAGCAAGGAAATGCGAGGAGCTGTGTCGCCTTTGAGAGTTACATTGATATTAACAGTACCGCACCTTCACTTGAAGAGAGCTGGTATCCGAAGCCTTTCTAGCCGTACCGGCAATACTAGCACATATATTCCAGCAAGTTCCACTTTGCTAATTTTACTCTGATGCTTAAGGTTTTCCCGTTATATCTACACTATGATCTGTGTAGCTACTTTGTGTCACACTAGCAGCAGTCCACTCTTGAAGCTAAACACTGCAATGACTTACAAAATTGGAACCAAGGCATTGAGTGCCATTCTGGATGCAATGAAACTCATACGCTCCCCACCTGTTGATTCTAGTTCAGAATATGATCCTAATGACTATTCTAACCTCGAGGAGTCAAAGGCAGATGGCATGTCCTGTTCACCCATCAAGGTGCCTGTTCTAATTTGGCAATGTTTTATTGATTGCGGGTATCTTGCATATGTTGTCTTGCATTTCTTCTACTTTATTGCACCACAATCTGCTTAGTTTACTCATCATATATGTCGAGATGCCATGCCCATCCATTATCAGTACATATTCCATCTGTCATCATACCATGTTTTTCCACTCAAATGCTATTCTTGTGCATCAGACATCAAAAAGGAAGAGGGTGATTGCCGAACCTGAAGGAGCACCAGCAAAGTCCTTGAAAAACGTGGTGGTGCCGGAGAAATCAGACAGCACCCCACTTATATTGGCTGTACAACCAGTGACACAAAACGTAGGACCGACTCTAGCAGACTGTACCCATACTTCACTGGCCACACCACTAGCCCCACTACACAGGACCTGCACTCCAGCAAAAGGTATACCGATTTAATTTGCCATAGCACCAGCTGTACCACAGAAAAATCCCACTCCAGCAAAAAGTACAACAAGTCCACCGGTCGAAAACCTATCCCAACTGCAGAGACGGCCAATTCCTGTAGATTGGAACCCCATTCCATTTATTCCCAGTTTAAAAGACAATGCTTTCAATGTTGTTAGGGACTACGTGCATATATTCCCATCATGGGAAGATTATTGTGAAGACAAACACCATTTTCACATCTTCCTGTCCAACTTATGTGTAAGTGCTATTATTCATGGCTATTATTTTCCTGTTTTCTGCTGATTGAACACATCAATGATTTACATTATATTGTTGTAACTAGGGGAGGGTCAATCTGGATAGTCATGATGAGCAAAGCTTGCTTGTGCTTTTCAAGGAAGCATTGCAGCAGTATCGGTGTTACCTGAGGAAATCACACTTTCATGGCAAGTCTATAAACGAATTTCTGGTGAAGTCTCCTGTGCTAAATTTAGAAGACATTGAATGGAAAAACCATGTTATGCACTGGTCTCATTCCCAGGATGAGGTATGTCTATGAAATCACATGACAATTTGAACTTCTACTTTTCCGCATGTGCCTTACGGATCTTTTTTGCAGGAAATCTGCTCGAAGAAGAATTCCGGTTTGACAAGAACGACATGATATCTCAAATATGCTGCCCGCTGCTTTGCTCTTGTTAGTACATGTTGTCCTGTATCACTGTACTTGCATACATACCTGGTTCATTATGTGACAGCAGTATGCATGATAGCTTGCTTATTAATTGTTTGCTCCAAATTATCTGATCTGTATGAATGGTCACATTAGTGTAGAATATATCCAATGCCAATGTTTCTTTAGCTCTGCATTGTTCTTGTAACTACATGTTGTCCTTTATCAGTGTACTTATAATGACAGGTAGTTGTTCATGTACCATCACTCTGCAGCTTATTTTCCTTTGCCCTCCATTTTCTACACATCAGATCTATATTTACTCTTACCATAAGGTTGGTACTGAAGAAGTTTAGCTGTGCATTGCTCTTGGATGTACCTTTTGCCTGTATCGCTGCACTTACATTTATAGCTACTTGGTTATGTAGCATCACTCTTCATCTTATCTTAAATATTCTCCATTTTTTCGTATATTATCACATCTATATTTACTCTTAACAAAATGTAGAATAAAGGCAATGCTTTTGAAGAAGATTCTGTGGTAAACTTCTTGAATTGCCCCCCCCCCCATCAGCATGGACAAGGCCTTTATAGAGCCTGTCTTCACCAATAATGTAAGTTTGTCCATTTCAAGCCTTAAAACTTTGTTGTATATATTTGGTTAGGCATGACTGCAACAGCTATTTATTTTTGGTGTTTGCATCAAATTGCTTGTTTAAAGTTTAATATATGTAGTTCATAAACAAAAGTTCGTCCTTTCTCAATTTAAGTTTTCAGTTGTACAACCAAGTTCCTTCTTCATACCATGTAAATTAAACTATACAGAGCAAGTGATCTTCTTTTGCACTACATGTATGCTTCTGTTATTCATCTGTAATCCACTGGTGTGGTGAACCTACCCACTACAGCACAATGTCATATTCTGCAATGTCTTAACTATGAAAAATGTCATATCATTCTACTATTATTTAAACCTTCTCTTTATTTGCCAATCTGAAATGGTATAAATTGACAGCACACTAACCATTGATACTTATGAGTTCTTGATCTGTAATCCAGTGGTGTCGTGAAGCTGCCAACTCCTTCACAATGTCATTTCCTGCCATGTCTTGACCTGAACAATACCATATTGTGTTAATGCAAATTTAAACTGTGTCACTTTATTCATCAGTAAGAAATGTGATGAATTGTCAGCACTTATACTTTTATGTGCAAAACCTGTCATCTGTCTGCTTGATTATCTTTCAGAGTGAGGAAGATATAAGTGTTGACCAAGCACAGTCTCATCATCTTGCTCAGCTGCTTGCGCTGCAGCTCCCCAGCAGGGTTAACCTTTCTTAAACTCTATTGAACTGCTGTCGGTTTTGTATATTATTTTGTCAGCATGTTTATTTGCACTGGTGGCGATCTTTGATGCCCAGTGTATGTAATCTGCTGTCTTCTTGTGCTTTATTATCATAGTGGCGAACTTTGATGCCCAGTGGATGTAATATGCCGTAATTTCTTTATTGTATAGTATAGGTTTTTTCTTATTCACGATGCTGCAGTTATTTTACTGTATATATATCCTGTCTTCGCAGTAAACCGACCAAACCGTAAAATTACGGTACATAATCAGGCCGTCATGCAATAACGATGTAGGTTGGGCCTGAAACGTGCCGATCAGCTCACGGGCCGGCAGCAGCCCGAAATGAACCCCAGCCCATGATTGTGTAAATCAAATCACGGGCTTTTAACAGGCCGAGAAATTGGCTCGGTCCTTGTTTAGCCCAATCAGATATCGGCTGCGAGCAGGCCGGATGCAAACCGGGCCGTAGTTAGGCCCAACTATATGACGGGCTTTTAACAGGCTAAAATTAATATAGGGACGAAATTTTAAACAGGCCCTTAACAGGCCAAAACTAATATCAGGCCGAATTACTAAGTGGGCCTTTAGCAAGTGGGCCCAAAAGCATGGTGTCCAGTTGATGGGCCGAATCTGATATGGGCCATAATTAGGCCCAAAACCTCTTAAAGGGCCGGACCTGATATGGGCCGTAATTTGGCCCAGAACATGGTAGGCTTTTAATGGGACGGATCTCATATGGGCCACTATTAGGCCCGGAGCGTGGCAGGCCATTAATAGACCGTATCAAATATGGGCCGGCATTTGGCCCAAAACATGGCAGCCAGTTAACGGGCCGGCCTACTAGGGTCCTCAAAATCTTGTGGGCCCATAGCTGGGCCGGCGCATTAATGTCGGCAAAATCTCATGGGTCTTTAGCTGGGCCGGCCCATTATGATCCGCAAGAATTTTGTGGGCCTTTACCTGGGCCGGCCTATTATGGCACACAAAAATCTTGTGGGCTTGTACCTGGGCCGGCCCATTATGGCCCGCGAAATCTTGTGGGCCTTTAGCTGGGCCAGCCCATTATGGTCCGCAGAATCTCGTGGGCCTTTAGCTGGGCCGGCCCATTATGGTTCGCAAAATCTTATGGGCCTGTAGTTGGGCCGGCCCATTTAAACTTGTTGGGCCGTGCCATGTGTCGATGTATCATAGGCTCCTTCTGTCCAGTGAGTGGATGACATTTGTCCCGACGATGAGCCGACACATGTTTCCTCTAGCCAATGATGATTTTACACGTGGAAAATCCCCATTGGTCGGGGCTGTTAACGGGTTATCGGATCCAAAACCTGACCCGATAGCTTAACGGCGTTCCCTTACGGTGTATGCCACGTGTCGGTCACCCTTGACGAAAGCACATCTGTGACGCGCGATTTATCATCATGGAAGTGGACACTTCCGTGATGATAATTTTGGTAATGTCATGGAACACTTCTACGACAGCACAGGTATGACTATCTTGATTGTGTTCTTGAGGTGATACGATCTTGATGTATCGCGAGCTTTGCTATTATAGTTGGATCTTATGATGTTTTCTCCCCCCTCTATTCTCTTGTAATGGATTGAGTTTTCCTTTTGAAGTTATCTTATCGGATTGAGTCTTTAAAGATTTGAGAACACTTGATGTATGTCTTGCCGTATATACCTGTGGTGACAATGGGATATCACATGATTCACTTGATGTATGTTTTGGTGATCAACTTGCGGGTTCCTCCCATGAACCTATGCATAGGGGTTGGCACACGTTTTCGTCTTGACTCTTCGGTAGGAACTTTGGGGCACTCTTTGAGGTTCTATGTGTTGGTTGAATAGATGAATCTGAGATTGTGTGATGCATATCGTATAATCATAACCACGGATACTTGAGGTGACATTGGAGTATCTAGGTGACATTAGGGTTTTGGTTGATTGTGTCTTAAGGTGTTATTCTAGTACGAACTCTAGGGTTGTTTGTGACACTTATAGGAATAGCCCAACGGATTGATTGGAAAGAATAACTTTGAGGTGGTTTCGTACCCTACCATAATCTCTTCGTTCGTTCTCCGCTATTAGTGACTTTGGAGTGACTCTTTGTTGCATGTTGAGGGATAGTTATGTGATCCAATTATGTTATTATTGTTGAGGGAACTTGCACTAGCGAAAGTATGAACCCTAGGCCTTATTTCCACGCATTACAATACCGTTTGTGCTCATTTTTATCACTTGCTACCTTGCTTTTTTATATTTTCAGATTACAAAAACTATATTCTACTATCCATATACCACTTGTATCACCATCTCTTCGCCGAACTAGTGCACCTATACAATTTACCATTGTATTAGGTGTGTTGGGGACACAAGAGACTCTTTGTTATTTGGTTGCAGGGTTGCTTGAGAGAGACGATCTTCATCCTACGCCTCCTACGGATTGATAAACCTTAGGTCATCCACTTGAGGGAAATTTGCTACTGTCCTACAAACCTCTGCACTTGGAGGCCCAACAACGTCTACAAGAAGAAGGTTGTGTAGTAGACAGCAAGCTCTTTTCTGGCGCCGTTGCCGGGGAGGTGAGTGCTTGAAGGTATATCTTTAGATCTTGCAATCGAGTCTTTTAGTTTCTTGTTTTATCACTAGTTTAGTTTATAAAAGAAAATTTCAAAAAATGGAATTTAGTTTGCCTCATATGCTTCATATTTTTAATATCTTTCGTGAGTATGATGGAAAGGAAAATTGTGCCAAAGTGTTAGAAGAAGAATGCATTAAAATGTTTGGCACTAAATATTTGAATGATGAGCATGATTGCAATGTTGTTAGTATGAATTCCTTGAATATCCATGATGCTAATGATATGCAAAGCCACAAGCTTGGGGAAGCTATGTTTGATGAAGATGATATTTTTTGTCCCCCATGTTTTGATGAGCAAATTTATTATGATGAAAGCATGCCTCCTATTTATGATGATTATATTGATGAAAGTGGATTTGGAGAGGTCATGACTTTATTTTGTGATGAATCCACTATTTCGAGAGAGGTTCCAATTGATTACGAGAAAAAAGTTGCTATCTATGATGATTATTGTGATGACTTGTATGCTATAAATAATAATGACATCCATTAAACTTTTCATCATGATTTTAGTTTTCATTTGGATTATGCCTCACATGATAATTATTTTGTTGAGTTTGCTCCCACTACTATTCATGAGAAGAAATTTGCTTATGTAGAGAGTATTAAAAATTCTATGCTTGTAGATCATGAAAAGAATGCTTTATGTGATGGTTATATTGTTGAATTCATTCATGATGCTACTGAAAATTATTATGAGGGAGGAACATATGCTTGTAGGAATTGCAATAATATCAAGTTTCCTCTCTATGTGCTTAAAGTTTTGAAGTCATGCTTGTTTTGCCTTCCTATGCTAGTTGATTATTGTTCCCATAAGTTGTTTGCTCACAAAATCCCTATGCATAGGAAGTGGGTTAGACTTAAATGTGTTAGTCATATTCTTCATGATGCTCTGTTTATGTTACAATTCTTATCTTTTATGTGAGCATCGTTCAAATCATCATGCCTAGCTAGGGGCGTTAAACGATAGCGCTTGTTGGGAGGCAACCCAATTTTATTTTTGTTCCTTGATTTTTGATCCTGTTTAGTAATAAAACTTATCTAGCCTCTGTTATGATTGAGTTTTTATGTTTTAATTAGTGTTTGTGCCAAGTAGAACCGTTGGGAAGACTTGCGGAAAGTCTTGTTGATCTTGCTGTAAAAAATAGAAACTTTAGCACTCACGAGATTAGCTGCCATTTTTTATTGGAGAGTGATATTTAGTTAATTATTTTTTCAGATGATTAATAGATAAATTCCTCATGTCCATAAATTTATTTTAGAAATTTTGGGGTTCCAGAAGTTTGCGTTAGTTACAGATTACTACAGACTGTTTTGTTTTTGACAGATTCTGTTTTTCGTGTGTTGTTAGCTTATTTTGATGAATCTATGGCTAGTAAAATATTTTATAAACCATAGAGAAGTTGGAATACAGTATGTTTAACACGAATATAAATAAAAAATGAGTTCATTACAGTACCTTGAAGTGGTGTTTTGTTTTCTTTCGCTAACAGAGCTCATGAGATTTTCTATTTTGAGTTTTGTGTTGTGAAGTTTTCAAGTTTTGGGTTAAGTTTTGATGGATTATGGAACAAGGAGTGGCAAGAGCCTAAGCTTGGGGATGCCCAAGGCACCCCAAGGTAATATTCAAGGACAACCAAGAGCCTAAGCTTGGGGATGCCCTGGAAGGCATGCCCTCTTTCGTCTTCGTTCATCGGTAACTTTACTTGGAGCTATATTTTTATTCGCCGCATGATATGTGTTTTGCTTGGAGCGTCATTTTATTTTATTTAGTTTTGCTTGCTTTTTGAATAAAATACCAAGATCTGAAATTATTAAATGTTAGAGAGTCTTCATATAGTTGCATAATTATTCGACTACTCATTGATCTTCACTTATATCTTTCAGAGTAGTTTGTTGTTTGCTCTAGTACTTCACTTATATATTTTAGAGCATGGTGGTAGTTTTATTTTGAAGAAATAGATGAACTCTCGTGCTTCACTTATATTATTTTGAGAGTCTTTAGAACAGCATGGTAGTTTGCTTTGGTTATGAATCTAGTCCTAATGTGTTAGGCATCCAAGATGGGTATAATAAAAACTTTCATATAAGTGCATTGAATACTAAGAGACGTTTGATGCTTGATGATTGTTTTGAGATATGGAGATAATAATATCAAAGTCGTGCTAGTTGAGTAGTTGTGAATTTGAGAAGTGCTCGTGTTGAAGGTTGCAAGTCCCGTAGCATGCACGTATGGTAAACTTTATGTAACAAATTTGAAACATGAGGTGTTTTTTTGATTGTCTTCCTTATGAGTGGCGGTCGGGGACGAGTGATGGTCTTTTCCTACCAATCTATCCCCCTAGGAGCATGCACATAGTGCCGAGGTTTTTGATGACTTCTAGATTTTTGCAATAAGTATGTGAGTTCTTTATGACTAATGTTGAGTCCATGGATTATACTCACTCTTACCCTTCAATCATTGCTAGCCTCTTCGGTACCGTGCATTTCCCTTTCTCACATTGAGAGTTGGTGCAAACTTCGCCGGTGCATCCAAACCCCGTGATATGATACGCTCTGTCACACATAAACCTCCTTATATCTTCCTCAAAACAGCCACCATACCTACCTATTATGGCATTTCCATAGCCATTCCGAGATATATTGCCATGCAACTTTTCCACCATTCCGTTTATCATGACACAATCATCATTGTCATATTGCTTTGCATAATCATGTAGTTGACATCATATTTGTGGCAAAGCCACCGTTCATAATTTTTCATACATGTCACACTTGATTCATCGCAATCCCGGTACACCGTCGGAGGCATTCATATAGAGTCATATCTTGTTCTAAGTATCGAGTTGTAATTCTTGAGTTGTAAGTAAATAGAAGTGTGATGATCATCATTTTCTAGAGCATTGTCCCAAATGAGGAATAAAAAAAGAGAAAGGCCATAAAAAAAGAGAGAAGGCCCCAAAAAAAGAGAAAGGCCATAAAAAGAGAGAAGGCCCGAAAAAATTAGAGAAAAAGAGAGAAGGGACAATGCTACTATCCTTTCACACACCTGTGCTTCAAAGTAGCACCATAATCCTCATGATAGAGAGTCTCTTGTTTTGTCACTTTCATATACTAGTGGGAATTTTTCATTATAGAACTTGGCTTGTATATTCCAACAATGGGCCTCCTCAAGTGCCCTAGGTCTTCGTGAGCAAGCAAGTTGGGTGCACACCCACTTAGTTTCTTTTGTTGAGCTTTCATACATGTATAGCTCTAGTGCATCCGTTGCATGGCAATCCCTACTCCTTGCATTAACATCGATCAATGGGCATCTCCATAGCCCATTGATTAGCCTCGTTGATGTGAGACTTTTTCCTTTTTTGTCTTCTCCACATAACCCCCATCATCATATTCTATTCCACCCATAGTGCTATGTCCATGGCTCGTGCTCATATATTGCGTGAAAGTTTATAGGTTTGAGATTACTAAAGTATGAAACAATTGCTTGGCTTGTCATTGGGGTTGTGCATGATGAGAGCATTCTTGTGTGACGAAAATGGAGCATGACTAAACTATATGATTTTGTAGGGATGAACTTTATTTGGCCATGTTATTTTGAGAAGACATAATTGCTTAGTTAGTATGCTTGAAGTATTATTATTTTTATGTCAATATGAAATTTCGTCTTGAATCTTTCGAATC
Source organism: Triticum urartu (assembly GCF_056163025.1). Lineage (NCBI taxonomy): Eukaryota > Viridiplantae > Streptophyta > Magnoliopsida > Poales > Poaceae > Triticum > Triticum urartu. The sequence continues at coordinate 625,142,163 of NC_141874.1, read as the reverse complement.
TGAATATTCGTGCCACAATTAAGAAGAATTACACTGAAATTATGCCAATTAGCACTCCGCATCAAAAATTCTGTTTTTATCATTTACCTACTCGAGGACGAGTAGGAATTAAGCTTGGGGATGCTGATACGTCTCCAACGTATCTATAATTTTTGATTGCTCCATGCTATATTATCTTCTGTTTTGGATGTTTATGGGCTTTATTATACACTTTTATATTATTTCTGGGACTAACCTATTAACCCAGAGCCCAGTGCCAGTTTCTGTTTTTTCCTTGTTTTAGAGTATCGCAGAAAAGGAAAATCAAACGGAGTCCAATTGACCTGAAACTTCACGGAACTTATTTTTGGAAGGAAAGCAACCCGGGAGACTTGGAGTCCACGTCAAGGGAGCTTCGAGGAAGCCACGAGGTAGGGGGCGTGCCCACCCCCCTTGGGTGCGCCCTCCACCCTCGTGGCCCCCGTGACGTACTTCTTCCGCCTATATATCTCCATATACCCTAAAACGATCGGGGAGCACAATAGATCGGGAGTTCCACTGCCAGAAGCCTCCGTAGCCACCGAAAACCAATCTAGACCCGTTCTGGCACCCTGCCGGAGGGGGCAATCCTTCTCCGGTGGTCATCTTCATCATCCCGGTGCTCTCCATGACGAGGAGGGAGTAGTTCTCCCTCGGAGCTGAGGGTATGTACCAGTAGCTATGTGTTTGATCTCTCTCTCTCTCTCTCTCTCTCTCTCGTGTTCTTGAGGTGATACGATCTTGATGTATCGCGAGCTTTGCTATTATAGTTGGATCTTATGATGTTTTATCCCCCCTCTACTCTCTTGTAATGGATTGAGTTTTCCCTTTGAAGTTATCTTATCGGATTGAGTCTTTAAAGATTTGAGAACACTTGATGTATGTCCTGCCGTGTATATCTGTGGTGACAATGGGATATCACGTGATTCACTTGATGTATGTTTTGGTGATCAACTTGGGGGTTCCTCCCATGAACCTATGCATAGGGGTTGGCACACGTTTTCGTCTTGACTCTCTGGTAGGAACTTTAGGGCAATCTTTGAGGTTCTATGTGTTGGTTGAATAGATGAATCTGAGATTGTGTGATGCATATCGTATAATCATACCCACGGATACTTGAGATGACATTGGAGTATCTAGGTGACATTAGGGTTTTGGTTGATTTGTGTCTTAAGGTGTTATTCTAGTACAAACTCTAGGGCTGTTTGTGACACTTATAGGAATAGCCCAACGGATTGATTGGAAAGAATAACTTTGAGGTGGTTTCGTACCCTACCATAATCTCTTCGTTCGTTCTCCGCTATTAGTGACTTTGGAGTGACTCTTTGTTGCATGTTGAGGGATAGTTATGTGATCCAATTATGTTATTATTGTTGAGGGAAGTTGCACTAGCGAAAGTATGAACCCTAGGCCTTATTTCCACGCATTGCAATACCGTTTATGCTCACTTTTATCACTTGCTACCTTGCTGTTTTTATATTTTCAGATTACAAAAACTATATTCTACTATCCATATACCACTTGTATCACCATCTCTTCGCCGAACTAGTGCACCTATACAATTTACCATTCTATTGGGTGTGTTGGGGACATAAGAGACTCTTTGTTATTTGGTTGCAGGGTTGCTTGAGAGAGACCATCTTCATCCTACGCCCCCTACGGATTGATAAACCTTAGGTCATCCACTTGAGGGAAATTTGCTACTGTCCTACAAACCTCTGCACTTGGAGGCCCAACAACGTCTACAAGAAGAAGGTTGTGTAGTAGACATCAGAGAGTTATTTTGGAATATATAAAAATATTGGGCGAAGAAACCACCAGAGGGGGCCGACCTGCCATCCACAAGGGTGGGCGCGCCCCCTGCCTTGTTGGCTCCCTGGCAGGCCCCTGATGCCCATCTTCTGCTATATGATGTGTTTTGACCTAGAAAAAATAAATAGGAAGCTTTCGGAACGAATCGCCGCCGTCTTGAGGCGGGACTTGGGCATAACCAATCTAGGGCTCCGGCGGAGCTGTTCTGCAGGGGAAACTTCCCTTCGGGAGGGGAAAATCGAAGCCATCGTCATCACCAACGATCCTCCCATCGAGAGGGGATCAATCTCCATCAACATCTTCACCAGCACCATCTCCTCTCAAACCCTAGTTCATCTCTTGTATCCAATCTTTGTCTCAAAACCTCAGATTGGTACCTGTGGGTTGCTAGTAGTGTTGATTACTCCTTGTAGTTGATGCTAGTTGGTTTATTCGATGGAAGATCATATGTTCATATCCTTAATTATAATTAATACTCCTTTGATTATGAACATGAATATGCTTTGTGAGTAGTTACGTTTGTTCCTGAGGACATGCGAGAAGTCTCATTATAAGTAATCATGTGAATTTGGTATTTGTTCGATCTTTTAACGAGATGTATGTTGTCTGTCCTCTAGTGGTGTTATGTGAATGTCGACTACATGACACTTCACCATGATTTGGGCCTAGGGGAAGGCATTGGGAAGTAATAAGTAGATAATGTGTTGCTAGAGTGACCGAAGCATAAACCCTAGTTTATGTGTTGCTTCGTAAGGGGCTGATTTGGATCCATATGTTTCATGCTATGGTTAGATTTGTGTTAATTCTTCTTTCATAGTTGCGGATGCTTGCGAGAGGGTTTAATCATAAGTGGGAGGCTTTTCCAAGGAAGGACATCACTCAAGCACAGGTCCACCCACATATCAAATTATCAAAGTAACGAACATGAATCATATGAGCATGATGAAAACTAACTTGACAGCAATTCCCATGTGTCCTCAAGAGCGCTTTGCTTTATATAAGAGTTCGTTCAGGCTTGTCAATGCTACAAAAAGGATTGGGCCACCTTGCTGCACATTGTTTACTTTTGTTACTTGTTACTCGTTATGAATTATCTTATCACACAACTATATCTTACCGATAATTTCAGTGCTCGCAGAAAATACCTTGCTGAAAACCGCTTGTCATTTCCTTCCGCTCCACGTTGGGTTCGACACTCTTACTTATTGAAATGACTACAATAGATCCCCTATACTTGTGGTCCATCACCTGCTGCTCTAGGCCGAGCTCGGGGATGAGAGATGGAGAGGAGGTGAGGGGCCAGGGAAGGAGGGGAGGACAAAGGGGGTTACAGGCGCCTCTGTGGTGCTCGAATGAGGAAGGGGGAGGTAGCAGGAGGTGGCCACGAGCGCGCACATAGGCGACACGGCTCTACCTACTGGCAGAGATGTAAGAAGACCTCGACACCCCTAGTGGGCTGGGCCGATTCTCTTCTGGGCCAGGTAAGCAGGTAAGGTTCTGCTCTGTTTTATTTTCTGTTATAGTTTCTTTTTATTTCTTCCTTTCTACCACTGTTTTGAATTCAAACAATGCCAAAAACTTTTTGAAATATTTTATGATACATATATGGACCTAGCCAAATGCACATAAATCATTTCCGAAGTATTTGAATTTATATTCTAGATATATGAATATAAATTCAAGCTCAAATACAATTGTGATTTAAATTCAGTGCCCAAAAAATTGCATAAAAATGTTCATCATTTTTGGTTGGGCTCAAAACCTTTGCCAAAATATAACCAACATTATTTAAGGCCATTTTGGAATCATTGACTGCATTTTTAGGGGTTTTCCCCTTAATTGATTTTGAGGCTTTGAAATTCCCTCAATCCCAATTTATTGGATTTAACAAGATGCATGATGCTTCTAATGCAACTATTTGCAAGAAATTCTAGGGCTGTGAAAATAGTGAACACCATATGTGGGGGTGCTACAACGGATTCATCCTTCACAAGCTCCCACTAATGCCACCAAACATACAAAGATGCAACAAGAATGGACTCCTAAAGTTCCAACATTCCAAGTACATGAGATTGTCAGGTCGAATTTGCTGGCCAAGAGTTGTGGTGGAACTTCACATGGGACAGTGCTTGTAGTGAAAATTAAATGGTATTTGCACCAAATTAATAGCTACACACAAACACAATGTTGATTGCACTACTGGTCCCTAATGGTTGGAACAAAAGAACGATTCCATTGACCGTGAAGGATGAGGATATGGCATATGTGCCAGGTAATGGCAACATATATAGAAAAATAAGAGAATCTCCCTTCGCAAACATAACCCTCCCCCCTCCAAATCCCATTTGTTCAGGTACACGATGGATCTTCCTATTTTTAACCTCAAATAATCCAAACACATGCACATGATTCATGGGATGAAGAGACGGAGAGTGAGACAGGAGAAAGTGGTTCGGGGTAGGCCAGACTTGGCATGGATGGCTACCCGGACATCCCTATATCCTCCCCTACATACCGGATAGGTTTGGGGGTTGCAGACATTCTGGTCAAATGGAGAATGTTTTTGGCCCTCCATTGGAGGTATGTTTTATTGTCCACACAGTGTTCGGGTTGTCTACTCAGACATATGTGAAAGGTTTGGGGTGTTCAATTGAAGATGCTCTAAGAGTCGCAGATGATTTTGGCTCCATAGTTGGTACACACTCATATCACCACACACACACACATATTTACACAAGGTTTAGTGAAGAATTAATTTGTAGAGAATTAAGATTTATGAAATTACCACAAGTGTTTATCTATCTATCGAAACATCCATCCATTGAAGATAATTCAAACTTTATGTACTTAATGGTTATGTCTAAACCGAGGCAAAAAGTGAGAGTAGGCCCATTCTTATTCTTCATTTGCCTTTTGCCCTGGAATGAGGGGCGACCTATATACCTAACAGAGTGATACCCACTAATTTTATTTATCTCAACATGTAGCCTTTCCATCTCAACAAAAAACGAATCATTTTGATTGAATCGTGTCATTTAGTACACATCATTCATCTTCTAATTTCTACATCTGACAAGATGCATCCTCATATCCTCATCTCGCCACCACATTTGCTTCACCATTTTGGTGGCCGTCTTTGTCGCCCAAGCCGGCGGTAGCCTCTTTGTGCATCCACACACATGGCACCAATCTCCACCCGCCCTCCTTCATAAACAAGTCAGCCACACAACCACCAACAACCCACATGCGAAGGGCACTCCTTCTATAGACACCACTACAACTGCCTCACCATGACCCCACACCATTGCATGCCTCCGAACACCGTGTAGAGACATCCTTCTACTACACAAACACTAGCTAAGTTGCAAATCCCTCCTTTTGACAATTTCTACATAATGAGATATTGCTCAATGAAGACTCATTTGTCGCAATTTCTCATTCTATAATTTCTATTATTGTAATCCCACTATTCCTCTTCCCCATAGCATCTAGGTTCATCGCCTCCATTTAGTGTTATTTTTTGGGGATGGCCCCGTGCCCTTGCCTCTGTTGATTTAGCAGAGACCTCATGTTGCCGACAATATAGAAATTCTTACTTCATCTACCCAACGAGGTAAGCCCTCACGCTTCTTATACGTCCGAGCTTTCAAGCCCTTATTTTTGCATTCTAATCCCTTGATAGTCACTTATTTGGGATCACCAGGATGGTCCCAATTACCCGTCTCTCTTGATTTCTGCTCCCACCTTCTAACTGCCAGTAGTCCTACCCCTTAGAGTCAGGCATTGGTACTAACTTCTTGCAGCATTTGTATTCTTTAGTGGAGACTAACTGTACGCATTTTATGATGAGACAATTCATTCTAGATTAGATCATTCCCAACTTCGAGTTGAAGTGGAAGAAGAATTGGTGTAGGTCGAACTTGAAGTCCCTCGAACTGTCCATGACGACCCCTCAAACAAAAGACTGAAAACACGACCTCTCTATTGTCGAATTGCGGGTTCTGGCTAACCCTTGAGGTTCGAACTCTGGGATGCGCACGAAGAACACTCTCTCCCTAGTTCGCTCGCTCAACGATCTCAGGCCTAGGTTGATGAACCCGGAAACAAGAGACACAAGAGTTTATAATGGTTCTGGCCACCTTGCGGTGTAATACCCTACTCCAGTGTGGTGTTGGTGGATTGCCTCACGGGCTAAGGATTAACTAGTACAATGGATGAACAGCCTCAGGAGGAGAGGTGTTCTTGAGCTCGATGACCTGGTGGATGTGAGAGGGAATGAATCCGATCCAAGATGAGTTGATCCCTCCTATGGTGGTGGCTAGTCCTATTTATAGAGGCCCTAGTCCTCTTCCCAAATGTTAGGCGGGAAGGGATCCCACAATAGCCAAGTTTGAAGGGAGACAACTAGTACAAGCTGTCCTGACAAAAGGTGGTCTATGCCTGCCAAAGGCTGTGGTGGTGATGCTGCTGTGGGCTCCGTGGTGACCTCCGTCCTGCCGTCCTGCTGGTCTTGATCTTGTTGCACCGATATGAAAACATTTTGCTTGATGCCTCGGGACTCCTCGCCTGCGCCTGCCTCTTTAGCACAAAAGAGGAAGCCAGTAAACTGTGCCCGCTGGCGCCCACCTGGCCTTGGTCGTCATGGCTCACGTCACGTGAACCTTGCGAGGTGCCCCTTGCATAGAGATCTCCGCTCCTCGGAAGCCAACCTAGTGAGGCTGCTCACGGGGAGGTCTTGGCGTCATCCGCCTCGCGAGGCTTGGCCCCTCGCGAGGGTCTTGAGTGGTTGCTGCTAAAGATGGGTCGTACTAGGCCGTTGGTGGAGCCACGCACAAGCCCGCAGGCAGGCAAGTCTGGCCACCCCGGTCCTAGAACGCCGACAGTAGCCCTCGGGCCCAAGGCGCGCTCAAGCTTGGCTTCGAGGTGAAGACAAAGGGCAAGTGCGGAGCGTCGCGGGCCCCAACCGCATGTGGCCTTGATTCACGCATGGCGATTGACGGGACGTGGGCATCTCCGCTTCCCCATGCTGCCTCAGCAACCGTTCAACTTGACGAGACCCTGCTGCATAGAGAAGAAAGACCATCATTACATGTGATCATGGAGGCCGGCCGTTGGCATCCCTCTGGCTATAAATGAGGAGAGGGGCGGAGCCCCCGTTGCTCATCTCCTCCTCCACTTCGTCTGCTTCTTCTTCTTCCTCTTTGCTCCTCCGTCTTGCTGCGACACCCATGGTGCCAACGAAGAGGTTCTCGGCCACAGAGAAAGGGAAGGCACGCCAGGAGGGGCCCCGCTCACCACCGCCCAAGAGGGGGCATGGCCGCCCCTGCAAGCATGCTGCGACCCCTGCCGTGGCCCCTTGGGGGCGCGGACGTACTCCTTCGGGAACCGGCGTCGTCCTCGGCGGCTGGAGCGGTGCCCCCTCCCGCGACGGAGGTCGCTCTAGGCGGAGTAGCCCTTGGGCCGAGGTGAGGCATGCCATGGTCGCCCGGCCTCCTCGGACGTGCTTCCATTCGGCGGAGGTGGTCCCAGAGTTTGTCGTATGGTCGGAGCAGCCGGCCGGCACTTGGCTCCAGCTCCCGTGCTCCTTCGCCGGTGAGCTGTCGGCCATAGGTCTTGACGGCTTCTAGCTGCAAGCTGACGGCTGCTGCAGCAAGGCCTCGTGGGCCGCGATGGAGATCTCCACTGTGGGCAACACGGTCCTGGCCCGTGGCTAGCAGACATTCGCCCGCGCGCGCGGCCTGAGCAGGAGGTGCACCCTTCACTTCAAGTACGATGGCATCGCGACCCTCTACGTGAGGGTTTTTGGGGAAGACGGCCGCCGTGCAGGGTGCTGCCATGAGGACAGCGGCGGCGATGACGAGCTGGGCCTTGACAATGGCCGCGACGACGCCGTGGGCGAGGTCGCTCTTGGCGACAACCGTGGCTTGTCCGGTGGCGACAGCTCCTCCTCCAGTGAAAGTTCCAGCAGCGGCGGCTACGACCAGCCGCCACGTTGCCAGACTCACTATGAGGATGGTGGCGGGTCGTCCCGCCGCCGCGCTCCGATGAAGCACGAGGAGGACTCCAGCTGAGTCCAGGGGGGAGCATCGGGAGCTGACCCTCATGAGCCGCTGCGGGTTCACGCATCGCTTTTGCTCGTCCTTTCCTTTCTTCCTCATTCCAAGAAACAAGTATGGGGCCCTGCGAGGGCATGTAATGAACCGTAATTCTTATGCCGCTTATGTTATGTTTATTGTTCCTGTGTTGTGTTATGGCATTCGTGCTTCATGTAGACGTAGAGGGATAACTTAGCTGGATGCGCCTGGGGTAGTTTCCTGTCTCATGAGGGCGCGCCCTCTAGCACCTGGTGAGCCCTCCTTGTTGGTGACCCGGGGGCCGTTGGCCTCCCGAGGCGTCACAAAGCTGCAGAATTTGTTAGGACGTCCGTCAGGTGCATTATCCTTCCTTGCACGAGGCCTCGGGCATGGGCTAATCATGGCCTAGTGCACCACATCGCAGTACCCGTGGGGCACGGACATAGAAGGGTGCGCCAATCGCGAGCTCAATCAAGGGCGCCTTGCGAAGATCAAGGGAGCCGAAGCTCTGGAGCGACAAGGCTTTGGCGAGGTGTGTCCGTGGCTTAGGCTAGCCTAGCGCACGCACACACCTGCCCAGCCCATGCGCGCGAGGGAGAGTGTCGGGCAACTGCCGTCCTCCCTGGCGCAAAACAAAGAACCTTGCGAAGAAGCAAAGAAAAGAAGGGACTCAACCGAGCAATCGAGAAATGCCAGAACTCCAAATTCCATTAAAAGGTTGCAAACCAACTACAGCGAATAGTCGCGTCCGGCACCTATTCTAGTCTTCTCACCAGCGCAGAGCTAAGTGTTGCCACTAGTACGTGGGAGGGAGCCCTCCAGGCCCGAGTGTGGCACTCCGGAGACTCAGGGACGTGTACATCCCCACTCATTATCACGTGAGAGTGTCACGGGCAGAGACCTTCACAGTCACTGGGCCTTGCTTCATGGGTAGAATTTCCGGAGGTGTTCGATGTTCCAGACGTTCTGGATGGGGATCCCGTCCTCCGTCTCCAGGCACACAGCGCCAGGCCTAGAGACGCGGGCAATCCTAAACGGGCCCTCCCACATGGGTGAGAGCTTAAGCAACCCTTCCCTGGAGAGCAACCACCTCAGGATGAGACGCCCGCCTCGAGCGCCCTGGAGCGGACTCTGCGGCAGTGATACCGCCGCAGCGCCTGCTGGTACCTTGCCGCACGGAGTGAGGCTTGGCGGCGGCGTTCCTCCCCCAGCACGAGGTCCATCCCCCGCATGGCATCCTAACATGCCTCGTCGAATGCCAAGACCCGCGCAGAGTAATGCTTGGCCTCGTGAGGGGGAACCGCTTCGACTCTGTAGACGAGGAAGAATGGAGTCTCGCCAGTCGGATTGGTGGCGGTGGTGTAGATGGACCAAAGCACGGACTGGAGCTCATCGTACCAGCCCCTGCCGCAGGCCTCGAGCTTCTTTTTGAAGGTCCTTGTTTTGAGGCCCCTCAGGACCTCCGCGTTAGCGTGCTCGGTCGGGCCGTTGCTTCTGGGGTGTGCTGCTGAGGCGTAGCATATATGCGTTCCAAGATTAGCACAATATGTTTTGAAGAGATTGCTAGTGAACCGCGAGCCGTTGTCGGTGATGATGCGGTTAGGGACCCCGAAACGGCTCACTAGGCCCTTGATGAACCTGACCGCGGAGCCGGCTGGGATGGTGCGGACGGCTTCCACCTCCGCCCATTTGGTGAACTTGTCGATGGCAACATAGAGGTAGCGGTAGCCCCCGGGCACTCGAGGGAATGGGCCCAGGATGTCCAGCCCCCAGACCGCAAACGGCCATCAGAGTGGCATAGTCTGGAGGCTCTAAGCGGGCTAGTGGATTTGCTTGGCGTGGAACTGCAAGGCCTAGCAGGATCTCACCAGCTCGGTTGCGTCGTTGAGTGTCGTGGGCCAGTAGAACCCGCTACGGAACACCTTGACCACCAGGGTGTGTGATGATGAGTGGTGCCCGCAGTCTCCGCCATGTATGTCAGCCAACAGTTCGCACCCCTGCTCCCTGGAGATGCATCGCAAGGAAACATCATTCGTTCGTTTTCGGTATAGCTCACCGTCCTGGATGCAGTAGGTTGTAGTTTGCGAGGTCACGCGTTTCACCTCCTCCTCCTTCTCCAGCAGGTCCCCTCATAGCAGGTACGTCTTGAATTCTTCGGTCCAACACCCTTCCTGAGTCTCAGGCGCGAGGAGCAGGCACGCTCCTGAGGTCGGGCCATAGGCTGGGGCTCCTGAGGCTGGTGGCAGGGGAAGCTCCTCTCGAGACGGTGCTAGCTCCGCAGCCGGAGGGGCCGATGAAGGCTTGAAAAGCCGCTCCTCGAAGACGTCGGGTTCCTATGGCTGACGTTTGGACGCCCTCTTGGCGATTTCGTCGGCTTCCTTGTTCGTGCCACGGGGCACATGCTGCAGCTCCAGGCCCAAAAATTGCTTCTCCATCTTTTGTACCTCCGCGAGGTACGCCTCCATGTGCTCATCCTTCAGTTCATACACCTTGTTGGAGAAGCTAACGAGGAGCTGCGAGTCGCCTTTGATGGTGAGGCGCTTTACCCCCAAGGCCACCGCAGCCTTGAGGCTGGCGATCAGACCTTCGTACTCTGTGAAGTTGTTGGATATCTTCTCGCCCCGCTAGAAGCAGAGATGCACGGCGTAGTAGAGCTTGTCTTGGGTGGTTGAGATGAGCACGGCACCAGCCCCCGCGCCCTGGTGTGCGAAAGCACCGTCGAAGTACATGACCCAGCCGTCGGGTGCTTCGCTTCCTGGCGAGATAGATCGGTCCTGGCCTGCTTCGGGCTTCGGAGCATCGGTCCATTCTGCCACGAAGTCGGCGAGTGCAGCTCCCTTGATGACCCTGGTGGTGCTGAACTCCAGCTGGAATGCATGTAACTCGATGTTCCATTCGGCGACCCTTCCTGCAGCATTGGGGCTCCAGAGTACCCTCTCCAGCAGGTACGCCGAGACGACCTTGATGGGGTGGCCTTGAAAGTAGTGGTGTAACTTGCGCGAGGCCATGAGGAGCGTGAGCATAAGCTTATGCGGCATGGGGTAGCGCGCTCGTGCGTCTCGTAGTATCATGCTGACGAAGTACACTAGGTGCTCGATGAGGACGGGGGCGTTGTTGGGGTTCGAGATCTCCTAAGACTGGGGCGCGCTCCCTGAGACTGGGGGCCCTCAGGAGGTTGGTCACCCGTCGGTGCCACCGCGACCTCGTGAGGGTGGTCTTGTGGGGCCTGGTCATCTGCTGGCGCTGCAGCTGCTTCAGTGGCGCCTTCTTGGTGCTGCATCATTCCAGCCTAATGCGTGGCGTCGCGCGGAAGGCTCTTGGCTTGGCGCTTCTCCCGGACGGCTACCAATGCCAAGCTAGCAGAATGGGGCGTGGCGGCCAGGTAAAGCACCAGGGGCTCGAGGGGGCGCGGTGCCACCATCACCGGCGGGCTGGTTAGGTATCTCTTGAGGTCTTGAAAAATGTTGCGTCGGCCACCGGGGTCCATTCGAATGGGCCCTTCTTCTTCATCAGCTTGAAGAACGGAAGGGCACGCTCCCCCAGCTTGGAGATGAAGCGCCCCAGTGAGGTCACACAGCCCGCGAGCTTTTGCATTTCCTTGAGAGTCTGCGGCGGGCTCATGTCTTCTATTGCCTTGACCTTCTTTGGGTTTGCGTCGATCCCCCTGTGCGACATGAGGAAACCTAGTAGCTTGTCGGAGGGGAAGCCGAACACGCATTTCTCCGGGTTGAGCCACAGATCTACCGTGCGCAGGCTGGCGAAGGTTTCCTCTAGATCCTGAACGAGGGTCCTTGCCTCACGAGATTTTACCACAATGTCGTCGACGTAGGCCTCTCCGTTCCTCCCGAGTTGTTAACCCAGAGCGATGTGCATCAGCCGCTGGAAGGTCGCCCCGGTGTTACACAGCCCGAACGCCAAGCAGGTGTAGCAGTACACTCCGCACAGGGTTAAGAAGGTCGTCTTCTCCATGTCCTCCACCGCCATCTTGATCTGGTGGTAACCGGAGAAGGCATCTAGGAAACACAACAGGTCACACTCAACGGTGGAGTCGACGATCTGATCGATGCGTGGAAGCGGGAACGGGTCCTGAGGGCAGGCTTTGTTGAGGTTGGCGAAGTCGACACACATGCATTCCTTCCCGCCCCTCTTCGACATGACGACAGGGTTCGCCAGCCACTCCAGATATGAGACTTTGCGGATGACACCCGCTGTCCGCAGCTTGCGGGTTTCCTGGATGATGAAGGACTGCTTTTATGTAGACTGCCGCCGTGCCTTCTACTTTACCGGGCGCACATTAGGGCACACCCTCAAGTGGTGCTCAATCACTCCCCTTGGGACTCCCACCAACTACTTCGGCTCCCAAGCGAATACCTCCTTGTTCGCGCGCAGGAACTTCACCAGTGCCTCTTCTTGGTTCTGGTCGAGATTGCTGACTATGGTGAAGGTGGCTCCCGAGGCCCCATCATCATCGACCGGCACATGCTTCGTCTTGGCCCGATCTTGCGAGAATAACTGCTTCTTCTTCGCCGGCGCAGCCCCCTGGGCCCCGGGCACTGCTTCGTTAGTGGGGGGAGCTGCCGTCGTGACCTTGAAGGCGAGCCTGAGGGCCGCCAGTGCCTCCTTGGTGTCCCCAGCCATAGTGAGAACACCGTTGCTCCCTGGCATCTTCATGAGGTTGTAGGCGGGATGGGTTGCTGCCATGAACTGGGCCAAGGCAGGGTACCCGAGGATGGCGTTGTACGGGAGGCTGATGCGAGCGATGTCGAAGTCGATGAGCTCAGTGTGGTAGTTGTCACGAGTGCCGAAGGTGACGGGGAGGCGGATCTGCCCTAGGGGCTGGTGGAACCGCTACCAACTCCGGAGAAGGGCTTGGAGTGGCGGAGCCGGCCGAGTGGTACGTGGAGCAAGCTAAAGGCTTCTACGGAGAGCATGTTGAGGCCTGCTCCTCCGCCGATGAGGGTCTTGGTGACTGCTATGTTGCAGATGGTGGGCGTGTAGAGCATCGGGAGCGCGCCCGAGCCCGCGGTGATTGCTGGGTGGTTCTCTGAGTTGAAGGTGAGGTTAGCCTGGGGCGCTGCCTATCCCGGGGGAGCCCCCTGCTGCACGCGGATAGTCACCATCTGGCGGACAAACTGCTTGACGTGACGGTCCGAGGGTGATGCCTGCGAACCACCAAGGAGGGCTGCTACGGCGGGGGGCGCCTGTGACGCGAAGCATGCTCTGAAGAGGTTGCGCAGCTCCTCCCAGGAGGCCATAGAGGACCCCGGCAAGTTGAACAACCAGGCATGCGGCACGCCGGCGAGGGCCGTGGGGAACCAGTTGGCCATGACTTGGTCGTCGCCTCCGGCTTCGAGAACAGCCTCCTCGTACGCCAGCAGGAAGGCCACTGGATCCGCCATGCCGTCATAGCGAGGTGGCATCTCTGGCTTGAACTTGTGCGGCCACTACACTTGCCGCAAGGCGGGGGTGAAGGCCCGGATGCCCACGGTGCCTCTGCGCGCACTCGTCGACTAAGTCGAAGAGTGGTGCCTGTCATGTGAGCAGGACGAAGTAGGCAAAGAGGCGAAGCTTCGGCGCACCACTACCTGGCGGGCCAAATGTCAGATCGTGGGTTTCGTCTAACCCTTGAGGTTCAAACTCTGGGGTGCACACGAAGAACACTTTCTCCCTAGTTCGCTCGCTCAACAATCTCACGGCCTAGCTCGACGAACCCAAGGAACAAGAGACACAATAGTTTATACCGGTTCAGGCCACCTTGCAGTGTGATACCCTACTCCAGTGTGGTGTTGGTGGATTGCCTCACGGGCTAAGGATGAACTAGTACAATGGATGAATAGCCTCAGGAGGAGAGGTGTTCTTGAGCTCGACGAGCTGGTGGATGTGAGAGGGAATGGATCCGATCCAGGATGAGTCGATCCCTCCCTATGGTGGTGGCTAGTCCTATTTATAGAGGCATTGGTCATCTTCCCAAATGTTAGGTGGGAAGGGATCCCACAATGGCCACGTTTGAAGGGAGACAACTAGTACAAGTTGTCCTGACAAAAGGTGCTCTTCGCCTGCCAAAGGCTCTGGTGGTGATGCTGTTGTGGGCTTCATGGTGACCTCTGTCCTGCCGTCCTGCTGGTCTTGGTCGTCTTGCACCGATATGGAAACATTTTCTTGATGCCTCGGGACTCCTCGCCTGCGCCTGCCTCTTTAGCACGAAAGAGGAAGCTGGTACACTGTGCCCGCTGGCGCCCGCCTGGCCTTGGTCGTCATGGCTCACGTCACGTGAACCTCGCGAGGTGCCCCTTGCATAGAGATCTTCGCTCCTCGGGAGCCAGCCTAGTGAGGCTGCTCTCGGGGAGGTCTTGGCGTCGTCCGCCTCACGAGGCTTGGCCCCTCGCGAGGGTCTTGAGTGGTTGCTACTGAAGATGGGTCATACCAAGCCGTTGGTGGAGCCATGCACAAGCCCGCAGGTAGGCAAGTCTGGGCACCCACGGTCCCAGAGCTCCGACATCTATGACTTGCACACATATGAGCTTTCTGATCCGGCCGCATATCGCCGTTCAGAGCTAATCATCGCTGGAGAATTAGAGGAGGGATAAGAGAACCTCATAGGGCTTATATATTATGAGGATTAGAGAGAACTAGAATTGGCTCTAATATATAGCAACTCTAAGCTAGAACACGAATAACTAGAGAAAAAACTTGTGTCTCAACAGAGACAAAACCTCTAGTATATATGTGTAGGGGAGAGGGAAGGGGTGGCCAACTTCGGGAAGGGTTTTCCCTCCCATTGTGCCAACCAAGGGGGGTGGAGTTCAATTCCACCTTCCAATTCGGCCTCCCCTAGGGCCTACTAATCGGCCTTAGGGCCCATTATCTCTCCCCTAATAATCCTTTATGTATTTTCTTTAGACCATTGGGTTTCAATAATTCTCGATACTCCACAATAATATTGTAGTCCTTTATAATTTATATTTGAGTCTCTAGAAACAATTTTCACCTATATATTAATTCTTCGTAATTCTCGTTATTACCTGGTTTCTCCCGAAACTATTTATTTTATTTCCGAAACTATTAAGAATATTTTCTCGTATTCCTCACTCCACTAATACTTAGTAGATATAAATTCCCTTAAGCTTGTGACCTATAGGTTTGGTAAAAATATAGACATGAACAAAACTCCTTTTGTTCAGTGATCAATAGAGGAACCGTGGACATTCATATTGACCCCTATGATTACACGAATGATATTGAGTGAACCTTTGATTATCATATTATATTCCCTTTGCTTCACGATATGTTACAAAACTCGAGGTGGCATCTATTGTTATCCTCTTGAGTCATTCTCACGCTCATTATACTAGTCTCCTCATTACCAATTTTTCTTCTTCTTTCCCGTTGACATGTTCCGGCATCCATGTGACCTAGTCACATGTGTCTGGCCAAAGTTTGATGGGTGTTGTCACACTGAGAGGGCCCTAAGAATATCTCTCCATCGTCGGAGGAGCAAATCCCACTCTCGAGCTATCTAGCCCTTTGTCACACTTTCTGATGAACCTGTAAGCTGTCGTTATTGTCACCCTGTTACAGATAACATTGGAGCAAGCCCAAGGTGTATCGTCTAGTATGGCGTGACTATGATACGCTCATAGTCTAAGGAACTAAAACATACATTAACTTTCTTTGTGATAACTATATACTTGCGATGATAACATCTCAAAGTATAACAAACAAGTTGTATGATGGTTCTTCTAACATCATACTCTCATAGTTGTTTGACATCCTCGTTACACTTAACCAAATTCCCATGATCAGGAAAACATAATCATCATGCAACAATTGAGCTAGTCCTAGAGGCGAGACTAGGAATCAGGTTTTACCGTTTATAACTCTACACGTGCTTATGGGTTTTCTTATGAATCACATGTTGAAGAACCATAGCAGTTATAGCATATAATATAAACTCTTAAGTATAAACATGAAAATAAATAATACTATTGACGTATAATGTGATGCCTAGTCTCTTCCATCAAATCGGTCTTTTGGTTGCATTGGCTAGAGCATGCACTTCTACATGGTATCAGAGCCAAGAGGTCTCGAGTTCAAGACCCGGTTGGCACAATTAAGTTGCAGCCCACTTTCGGTCCACGTTTAGGCCCGAGGGAGCCACACGTGAGGGGGAGTGTTGACGTATAATGTGATGCCTAGTCTCTTTCATCAGATCGATCTTTTGATTGCATTGACTAGAGCATGCACTTCTACAAATACATATATAATTGCCTCTAGGGCATATTTCCAACATTCTATGGACAATTTTATCCACAATAGTTCACTATGGGGAGATACAAGTTCGGGAGGTAGAGAGATCCATGGCGAACGACGATCGGGAACGATGAAGTCCAAGAGAAAATGGTGTCGAGGGCATACAGTAATAAGGGTTTGGAATACGGACAAGTAGTGAATAGCAGGTTATGGATTATAATAGGACACACACACATGAGAACACCGACCAACATGGAATCGAAGGGTCAAATTTGTATGAACAACACAGACATATCTACTTTACTCACCAGTCAGTGATAACATTCGGTCTATTTTGATCACTGGAACACATTATCACCAACTAGTCAAATTTAGACCGGTCTGTTATAAACATCAAGCTGAGCCATAAGAACCGTATCACTGGCGCCTCCGGAGTGGTTGGTCAGTGCTAATGCTCATCGGTGTAGCTTGGCCATGGGACAGTCAGTGATGAGGGGCCAGTGCTATTTTTCCTGATCTTTTTATATGGCTCGCACACCATTGACATATGCGGGCTTGCTTAGTTGTCACAGATAGATACATGTATAAATTTTATGCCCCTGAAATAGATGCGAATGCGAAGAAATCCATATGGTGATTATATGGATTTATCCACATGTAAAAATATTGTACAATTGCATACGTAGTCTATGATTTTTTAGTAGCTCACATGTCATCAACTTATTTGTAACTCTGTACTCCCACGACAATTAATTATTTTGGATCGGAGGAGTAGCTTAAAACATACACTAACAATATAGCTTACAATTTGGAGGGCCTTAGAGCATTACTAGTAGAACCCTCAAACCCTTATAGCAGTTTTAAGGGTTGAGAAGTGCCAGTTTTTGACACTTTTAAGGGTTGAAAAACAGGGGCAAAGACTAGAACCCTCAAACCCAACCCTTAAACTGCTTTAAGGGTTGGATTTGAGGGTTCTAGTCTTTGCCTCAACCCCAACCTTTAAAACTGTCATTTCATATATCACACATTTCATCATATGACATATCACAAATTCCATCACATTTGACATAAAACAATAATAATTCTAGTTATTATTACAACACCGAATAAAACAATAATCATTCAAATTATTACAACAATGTTTGAGCAAATTACACTAATTGTTCGAATCAAATAGGACATAGAAAAGTAAAACAAAGATACATCATGGGCCAATGCGCCGCCCATCCAACTGCCAATGGTGCTCTACTAGATCATCCCGGAGCCGACCATGAGTGGTTGCATCCTCAATCTCACGATGCTTGAAGAAAAGCGTGTATGCGAGAAGGGTTTCTTTCCGGTTGCACACGGGTACCAACATTGTCATAGAAACAAGGGAGGTTTAACCCTCTATCATCCTCTAGGATCATGTTGTGTAGAATCACACAACATTTCATGATGTTCACCAAGGTTTTTTGTCCCAAAACCGAGATGGACCACGAACTATGGCAAACCTTGCTTGCAAAACACCGAAAGCTCTCTCGATATCCTTGCGGGCTGCCTCTTGTGCCTTGGTGAAATGAGCCTCTTTTCTTGTTAAGGGCACCCCATTTTTCTCCTTGATGGACTTCACAAGAGTTGCCCATTCGGGATAGATGCCATCGGTGAGATAGTATCCCGTTGAGTATTCATTGTCCAAGATTTTGTAGTTGCAAGCTGGAGCATCCCCAGAAATTAATCTTTTGAACAAAGGAGATCTATTGAGGATATTGATATCATTGAGTGTTCCTGGCAACCCAAAGGATGCATGCCAAATCCATGTGTCCTGAGATGCTACGGCCTCAAGCACAATGGTAGCACCATGGCTTTTACCGCAATACATTCCGTGACATGCCTTTGGGCAATTTTTCCACCTCCAATGCATGCAATCAAGACTACCTAGCATCCCCGGCCATCCCCTTTTTTCATTCATTTCCATTAATCTCTTTGTATCTTCCTCGTTTGGTGCCCGAAGATACTGCTCACCGTACAACCGGATGACCAACTTGGCAAACCTACGGACTGACTACGTGGTTGTATCTTGCCCAATGCAAAGATACTCGTCGGTATAATCCACGGGTATGCCATAAGCGAGTACCCGCATTGCCGCCGATATCTTTTGATATGCACTAAACCCCATGATACCGGCGGCGGATCTACGACGTTTAAAGTAATAGGAGGCGGCCTCACAATCGGTGACAATCTTCACAAACAAACTACGCCGCATTCGGTACCTTCTGCGGAAGAGACGAGGAGGGTATGTAGGTACCTCCGCGAAGTAGTCTTCCATCAAATGCTCGTGTCCGAGACCGCGGTTCCGGTAGATGGTGACTCACCCCATCTTCGACCCTTTCCTCTGATCCATCAGCTTCACGCGATTTTCAAACGATTGCACGTCGATGAGGAGGCTCATCATCTCGACGTCGTCATCTTGCAACAACTCGTCGATGTCCGAATCGTCGGATGACGACCAACCCGACGAATCGGACAACGAGTCCATGTCGTCGTTGTTCACCTCCATCTACACAATACAACAAACAATAAATTATGAGTGCCAACAATGAATCAGAAAGGAAAAAAATAAAATAAAAAGAAAGAAAAGGAGGCATACCTGCGGGGAGCTCGGGGCGGCGGCGCGGCTGCCTCTGGCCCGCCTGGCCTCTGGCGCGGCGGCTAGGAGAGCTCGAGGAGGCCTGAGGCCGGCCTGCCTCTGGCTGCTGGGGGCGGAGGGGCGCTGGGGGGCGGGAGGCGGCTGGGGGGCGGGGAATGACGGCTGAGCCGGGCGGCCGGGGGGCGGGGCGCGGCGGCTGGGGGAGGTGGAAGAGAGGAGGCGGGGCGGGAGGCGGGGGCGGGGCGCGGGGCGGGGCGACCGGGGGCCGGGGCGCGGGGCGGGAGGCGGCGGGGAACGGCGAATCCGGCGGCGGGGAGTGTGGCGCAGCCGGCGACGGCCGGCGTGCGTCGAGAGAAGGCGAGGGCCGGCCGGATTGGCGGCGGGGCGACGGCCGACGGCTTGGGAGGGAGGAGGCGGGAGGTTGGGGACAGGAAATTTCCCTCCCGCGCGACGGGGGAAGGGAGTGCGGGTTGGGGTCGAGTGCTCCTCTCCAACCCTTACTTCTACAGATTGGAATTGGGTTTGAGGGTTGGACCCTTACTTTTTTTAGGGTTTGAGGGTTTAGGGGTTCTAGTTTTTGTGTTTTTTTTTGGTTGCAACTCGGAAAAAAAGCGGTTATTTGCTAGGATTTAAGGGTTTAGGGGTACTACTATGCTCTTGATCATGGGCAGAGCTACGTTCAGTCCGACAGCGGTCGCGTACCACAGCGGTGGTAAAAAAAAATGCTACATGGATCTCTGATGTCGGGGATCACCGGAGTATCGTTAGGCCGGCGGGGAACGATGCAAAGTGGCACGTACTATTCCACCGACGACGACGCATAGTGAAGGATAGCGTGACGGGATAGATATAGTGGTGGCTGCCAACGACACACTGTACTTGTGTGTGCAACGCTCCAAATATTGCGGGTACGATATCTTCCAAATGGGTTCATCGAGTGGAGGAAATGATTGATACGTGTGTGGGTGCATGGACCGGGTCCACGCACTCTGAGAAGGCCGTGTGTGTCTGAAGGTGAGGCGGCTGCCATGAGACAAAAGGCCAGTGGTGGGGTTCTAGAGAACCTCAAACAAAGCGTGTCCATCGACTCTTTGACAGGAGTGCCGTGAAAAAAATTTCTAAGGCTGGTTACAATGGATAAGAATATAGTCTAGTAACTTACACACTTCTCTAGACTATGTTACTACCTTTATAATGGGTAGAAACATCTATGTAGTGTCATGCAATAATGTATTTATTAGGTTATAGACTCATTGTTTCTTGGAGTGTATGATGTTCCGGTAACTTAGCTAATTACCAAAAGCACCTCTCTCTTTATTAAATATGTGACACATAAACAAAGTTGTATTGAAGTGTGTGATGTTACTCCTAAGTTCCTTTCCATTATGACCATCCTAAAGATGTTCGATGCACACATGCCACACGCCCATACGTCAAGTGTCTCTTCACCTATACAATAAGGTGCTTTATTTAAATCGATGGATGATGGCATTTTGTACTGCCCTGCTCGTGTTGGTGAGGACCGGAAAGGTAGTCCGTAGCCTGCGTTGATTGGCTGGACAGTGCCTCCATGTCGATCGTTAGCTCCTCCTCTCCTTGGTGCGTATAGCCTCTCGGCTCAAAATTTTAGGTCAGTTATCCAACTCTAAATGGTGACACAGTAAGAAATGGTGTACACATGAAGTAGTTTAATTATTAAACAATTAAATGAGAAGCTTCGCTACAAAAGCTAATCATCTATGTATTGGGAAACGGAACCAGATCCTCTAACATCTTCAAGGGATGTCACATAAGCTACAATAACCGTGACATCCCTTCTTCACATCCATATGGTTAAGCCTAAAATAATTATAATTAGTTTGCAAATTACAAATCTACTATATACATAGGTGACATTCCTTGAGGATGTTAGAGGATCCGCTTCCTTGGGAAACTAGTTGCTAAGATTTTTAATAGACTTATCACCTCATCTAAGCACCTATGCATTGAAAGTCTAAGTGGATTGAGCTTCCTCATCCAACCAGATTGGAACAAGGTTTTAACTAAAAAAATGCAACCGGGTTTTGCCATGCAACTTTGTGGATATAAAATGAAGGTGGGGGGCTTGATGAGTTACCTCTAAGATGTGAAGTTGATGAAAATGTACCGAACTGTGAGCCGGATATGTCATAGGCGATGATAAAAGTTTTAATTCATGAGGGTTTTTTTTACACTAGTGCAGATCCGTGCTATTAAGCCCTTTCTCTACCGAACACCGTACCATCAAACTGTGTGAGATGACGACATTGCACACACGATATGATAGTCAAATCGTATGCATGAAAAAGGATCGTATGTGATCTCTAACCTATCAAGCACAATTGACTAAAATTTACCATGTGCAATGAGTTGTTGCGAGTGTGTGCTACGACTGGTTTCATCACACACGATTGATAGTGGAGAATTGTCTGCAAAACACAACACACGGTTCTAAATATCTAATCGAGTGTGATGAAGGGCCGCTTCACACACATTTCAACTCAATGTGTCGTGTGTGGTGTCGGTCATCGATAACGGAGAAACGGTCATGTGCAATGTAGCATGCATTGTACATGGGTCGACAATTGAAGCCGTGTGTACACGCGTCGTCCCGTTGTCTTCTCCCGCGTTTTGTCTCTGTGTTCCTATTGGTGGCTTCTGTCCATGCCTGCCCACTTCATACAGTTCTTCGACGGCCAAATGTGGCCCCAAGAGGCGCCGAGGCAACGTCGGCGAGGCCCCTCCCATGCGGCCCACCAAAAAACCCAATCCTTCGACCAACTGTAAAACTTCCAATCCCTCAGTGACTCACACATCACATTCACCCCTAGGCTGTCGTGCTCCACACATGTCTCTCCTCGTAGCTCGTTCTCGTATAGTAGCCCCTACAGAGGGCAGCTCGTACAAGGCTGAAGCATGGCTTCGTTGGTGAATAAGAAGGTAACATGTGGAGGATCAACAAGTGGCCATGTCGTTAACGGGTATCGGATCTGGAAACCGCACCCGATAGTTTAACGGGGTCACACTATGTTTTCTCCTGAGTAATCATGTGTGATGTATGACCTATCTCACACGTTTAGTTTCACCTAATTATGTGCAATGTCTCACCCCATCGCACACGTTTACTTTCGGGAGTATCATGAGCGGTTGATTGTCCTATGACGCATGCTTATACGTGTGCGATGCACCCCCTCCCCCTATCGCACACCATCGCAAGACGATGATTCACATCTGCTTGTGCCATGACCGGATCTAACTAGTGTTAAGAAAGGACTAGTTCACCTCGAAGAAAAGGACTAGTTGGTTACACCAGATAGGTTTTTTCTTTTTCTTTTCTATAGGCACAATATGGATCTTTATGGAAAAAGGGGGCACAATATGATTAATACCTTATTTTACTTGTTGACTTGTTTTAATCTTAAGGAGAAATTACCAAAGTCACCAAATTTATTAAGACCAAAACTGTTTAGAAAATACCCAACAATGGGATGGATAAAAACAACCACGCGTAGCCTAAATCTTTTACCTATAGGTATGTGGCTCATGTCGTGTGCCCCTACATGACATATACACACATAGTTGCAACAAAGTATGATGCTCTGCTATCATCCGCAACCCTTTGTCCCAACATTCACTAACACGTATGACGTGGGCGTACACACATATATAGCTCCTTTCTAAGAGTTTTGTTATTGACCCATAAATGTAATACAAACGGGAATCATGCAAGTACAACTGTAGATACAATGTGGTAAAAGGTCGGGCCCTAAGTTTGCAAGGGATTCTTGACATTATTTAATAATCTATACAATGCGCAGCGGAAGAGAGTTGTTTGAAGTGACATTCTTGCGGAAGAGATTAGCTTGGAATATGGTGACAACGATTATGTACTTCACAAGGTCTAGTGCCTACTAGCGACGTGACTGTAATTGTTGCTGATAAGCCCCGACGCCTAGGTCTATGTCGATGGCATTGCAAACACTGTGCTGATAGGATAGGTTTAACCACGTCCATGCGGGGGTAAACATGTTATGAATATGTCGGGTTCCGCTATGATTTTTACAGTTTAACAAATTTAGTAAGAAAATGATGGGTACATGTTCCAGCATAAGATTCTCTCAAACCATGGCGTGGCTGAGATCATCACGATAAGTGCAGCCTATGTGTGAGATTTCGAGTGAAGAATGAACTTCTTGTTGTCGGTCTCTCTCGAAAAGCTTTCTTTTAACGAACCAGCAACACTGGCTTGATTATATTATATAAGCAGGGAGCAACAACATATTTACAAGTCGGCCAAGGAGGAAAAAAGAGAAGAATTTTAAAAAGGGGGAGGGTGGTGTAGACAGTAGGGCTATATATCTCACAAAAATCTCCAAAGGGGTGCTCAAAACCCTTTGACCCCCGTGAGGCGCCGGAGTTGGATTTTTTTTTTTTTGCGGGAATTCATCCTTAATTTTGGCAATCGCCACCATAGCTAGCTAGATTGTGGCCCTGGCCATCCTTGCGTTTCGCTCTTGCCAAATAGACCAAGCAACCAGCATCAACAGGGCCTTGATCCCCTGCCTGAACTAGCATCGTGTGTCGTCGACGACTGTCGACCAAAATGATTTCGCAGTTTGCGCATTGGGCCACCGCATCGGTTGCAAAGTCTTGCATCCCTTCCACGTTGAAATCGAAATCCAAAATTCCATGGAGAATGAACATGAGCAAATTAGATGATCTGCAGTTTCCAAGTTTCGAAAAGCATTAGGGCTTTCATCAGTATTTTTTTTGACAAAGGGTGTTTTTTATTTTCTTAAAATGTAACATCGAGAAATACAATTATAGTGAGTACACATTTGGTCTCTGTATAATTACGATGCATACAACCAACACTAACTCACGCACACTAAATATCATGCCGGGAACTAGCATAGTTATACAATACCGAAGCTATGCCTAGGCGGAGGGAGAAAAAGAAGCCGGAAGCGATAAAAGCAACGATTGACGACATACAACAATGACCATCGGTACCAATCATCTTTTGACAACACAAGGACTACAAAGAAGATTTTTCGAAAGCAACACCTTCAAGAGAAAAACGGGCGTGCAAACTAGTTTTTTATTTTCACTTTCAGTGTAGCCCTTTGGATTTCGGATGTTCTCTTCTCTTTGGCACCTATGTTTTACTATGACGTAGCTTTAGTCACGGATGGCAGATCTTGTGTTGGGTTTCATCCAAAAAGTAATATAGGTCTTTCAGGTTAAAACGCTGGCCTCTGTATCATTGTAGTGCAGAAAACCATCAACAGAGATCATTTACACTTGGCATCAGTAGATTAAAATATGTGCATGCATGCAGGAACTTTCTGAGATGTTATACTACGAGGGATATGAAACCTGACGTCGATCTAAGGTGTGATACATAACTCGGTGACTGAGTGAGACTTCTGCTCGGGCGGTTCAACACTGGAAAGTGCCAAGACAAGTTGGCCTCCATTCAACAACAACAACAAATCCCGGCGGGCGAACAGAATAATGCACAAGAAAAGGGTGCCCTTTATTTGACTTTTGTGGGGAACAATGGGCAGCATAGTGCTGCGCGTGCCCCGGCTTGAATGGAGAGAGAACATCAGCGAGAAAGAGAAGGACAAGACATCGTACGTCCGTTTAAGCACTACACATGTGGATAGAGATCCTAGAGCAGTGCAAAAGATACATGCAGCTCTCGACAAACAAGCCAGGGGAGATGGATAGATTAAAGTGAGTACAATGGTTGATTTAATTACCATGCCAGCATGTGACTTGGAACTGTCCACGTCTTCAAGTATGGGATAATTTGGAGCCTTTGTCATAATTATTTTTTGAAGGACAAAAGTTACTGACTTCTAAAGAACACGTACCGTGGTCTGAATTTAAGCAAGATTCCTGAAGAATAAAACAGCCCGGTGCCCGAAAGTTCTTCTTATGCAAGTGTCACTGCTTCTTTTCCTTTCCACTAATATTAGCATAAAGCCATAAACGACTTTGGGTCCAGTCTGCAACTAGAACTATAGAGCATCTACAATCTACAGTCCTACTAGGTTCTTCTCGGATGGGGAGTACCAATGATATACTCCCTCCATTCCTAAATATATGTCTTTTTAGACATTTCAAATGACTATAACATACAGATATATATATAGACATATTTTAGAGTGTAGATTCACTCATTTTGTTCCATATATAGTCACTTGTTATAATCTCTAGAAAGACTCATATTTGGAAACGAAGGAAGTATGTTATTACCCCCTCCGTCTTGAATGACTTATCTTGGATTTGTCTAGATACAGATGTATCTAGACACGTTTTCATGTTGGATACATCCATATCTAGAAACATCTAAGAGCATCTACAACCGGACCTCTCAAATCCGCCTCATACGCCCGGGTGGCCCGCCTGGTCACTGTCCGGTCATGATTTTTTTACCCAGACGGGCCTCTCAAATGGCACTCAAACACCCGGACTGACCGGCACCCCACATATCCAACCAAAATATGGGGCGGATATGGGGGCGGCCGGGCACGCCCGCCACGTCGGCCTGACGGCGTGGCCCACACGAAAACGCTCGGAAACCCGGTGGCCCGACAGACGCAGCGTCCGTCGCCGCGGTGTGAACGCCGCGTGGCCACTCTGGCTCGCCGCCCAAGAACAAATCCTGCTATTTGAGCCGGTCGGCATCCCACAACCCTAACCCACCCCCGCCGCCCTCTTCGCGCCGTCAGTCCAAGCCCATCCAACTCCTCCCTCTCCCGCTCCAGCGCTCTACCCACGCTCTGGCACTCCGTCATAGTCCGGAGTAAGATCACCTACTATGACACGCTGATGCCGGAGCGCCGCTACCAGATCCAGCAGCATATCCGGGTGAGGGAAGTCGCGCGCCGCCCGCATCGCTGTCGGGCTGCTTCCGGACTCGCCGAAATCGAAGGAGAAGGAGCAGCAAGGGGAAGAGGAGGAGGAAGAGATGGCTCCAATGGAGGCGGAGGAGGCGGACCAGTAGGTGTCGCCCTTCAACATGGAGCAGGCGGAGGCAGAGTTCACAGTCGCCCAGTCCGACGAGATGGCCGAGCAGCAGGCCATCCTGGAGTCCATCCAGGATGAGGTCTATGTGGAGGCCAACGGGGTGTTCCTCTAGCGGGGGCAGGCAGAGTCCGCACGTGCCCTTTGCCGAGCTCGACGCGGAGATAGAGGCGGAGAAGGCCGGAGCGGAGCAGCCGTAGACGCCGGAGCTGCAGCTGCCGCCCATGCTGCCGGAGCCGGGCACGGAGATTGTCTTGATTTCCGACGAGGAGTAGTTCGGATCAACGTAGTACATAGATTCTATTTCGTTTTGCATGTCCTTGTATGGATATAAGAATCGATTATGAGATGTCCGGATGCAACAAGTGAAATTTGAGATGCGCTCGGTCACTGCCCGCCGACGTGCCCGGGCGCGTCCGCGGGCGTTTGAGGGGCCGGATTTGCCATATGTGGTTGCAGATGCTCTAAGACAAGTAATTCGGGACGGGGTTGTTATATCAAACACCTTTCTAAAATCAACCATATAAGAAAAATATATATTCATAGACTGCTCAAGTGATAATGATAAAATTTATTTGACACCGATCTTTTTCCTTAAATATGAAAATGGTCATCTTGGGTGCCGAAGATTATCAAAGTTTAGAGGTGTATTACGACACACCAAAAATCTAGCCGTGCAAACCCACATAGATCACCTTACAAAATCTATTACCTACTAATGGGGGGTTGACTTTGCCCGTGTGTCACGCTTTTTGCAGAAAACTCCTTCCTTTTTACAGAAATCAGCCCGTGGTCCCGTTGTAGTTCAGATTTTTCGCTTTTGTAGTAAACCCACTTATGTTTCTGTTAATCAACCCGTAATCCAGTTTTAAGTCAATTTTTTACCTTTGCGGGAAACCGTCAAACATTTGGGTTAATCAACCCGCAATCCATATCAAATGCTTTTCAAAAGATTCTATATCTTTTTTTAGGACCCGGCAGAAGCACTGCCTTTTCTTATAGAAGAAAAGCAAAAACGCAATTTACAGGAGGCGCACGGTTTTAGGGAACGTGGCAAAAACTCCAAAAAACCAGAAAAACTAGTAGCCTATGCCGATAGATGGCAAGGCCCCAACAAAAGCCAGATCCTTTTGCTTAATGGCCTCGGAAGCCAGTAGAGTAACCTCTCGCTAAGTCATCCGTTGACCTGTGAAAACACGTATGTTCCTCTCTTTTCATATAGTTCAAAATGTGTAGATGATCCTACCACTCCTTCGTTGTTGTACTTGGGATGGCTCGTTTACTAGCATCTTGTCCCACCAGTCAGAAATAACGCCAGGCCCAGGCAAGACACCTGAGACGGTAACGCCCTCGTTTGTCCAGGTGTATACGACACCAAATTTGACATGTTATATACGGAATTTGACTAGAAAATGTATAGAGTCTGAATATGATGTTATTTTACTATTACATATATGGAATAGTTTCCTCGTTATCACAAAAATAACATAGTTTAATTCCCTTCGACCTACGTTTCACCAAATTATCCTTAGTCAAAATCACTCCCTTGTGCACAAACTATACTCACTCCGTCCGGAATTGCTTGTTGCAAAATGGATAAACATGAATGTATATAGAACTAAAATGCGTATGGATACATTCATTTTCACGACAAGTAACTCCGAACTGAGGGAGTAAAAATCTTCATTTTAAAGGCATCTTTAGTTTCCATGTATAAATAGATCATGGGATTGGGCCAATATTAATCAAGTCCACATAACCGAGAAGATCTTCTCCCGAGATCCCATCTGCCCCCGCGCCGCTCCCTCCCCGGGGCGACACGGGCGGAGAACCCCCCAGCCTCTTCTCGCCCCATCCATCCCATTCACCCCCTCGCCGTCGCCGGTGGCCTCCGGCAGGCAAAGCCTGCGCGGAGCCGGCGGCGGCGGGGCTCGTGCTCCTCGTCGACTGTTGTTTTGATGGGGAGATCTCAGGCGGCTCGTGACTGTCCGGAGCTCGTCTTCACGGCGGCATCCTCGATCGTGGCAGCGGTGGTCGCTGGCGCGCAGCGCGGTGTCGCCTTGATGGGAGCTCTGTTGTGGGCGTGCGATCGCGGTCTTGGCCGCCCGTGCGGGCCCGATCTGTGTCCTCGTGGGCCGCGGATGGTGGGGGCAAGATTCGGACTTGGCCGGCGTGCCATTCTCCGGATCTGGTATGGCGCGGTGCTGCGGCTCAGCACGCGGGCTGGTGGTGGCACCGGCTGTTGGTATTGTGGTCGTGCCATGGCCGATCAGGCAGCGGCGGCGGCCGCGATGGTGGACGATCCGTGCACAAGATGCTTGATGGAGGCCATTGGAACAGATCTAGGTGAAGACCTGCTCGCGGCTGCTGCCGAGGCCGGCGATGGCGGCACTATTCGGTGTCGTTCCCTTGTTGAAGGCATCGTTGTTGAGAAGTTTTAGGCCACTATCTGCTACCTCGGGGGAAACCTTAGATCAGTAGATCGGCTGACGACGACATTATTGTGTCGTTTCCCTCTTGTGGCGTCATTCTTGGAGGTGTGCACGGGCTCGAGGGACCAGTGGACGGAATAATTGGTGGAGCGGTGTTTCATCCCGCACATTTATGGTGGCGTTTCTCGGCGGCGTGGCGCAGTGGAGGCTCGGCGCCCGATGTGTGGCGAGGGACTCGCGCAGGAGGGTGACGTTATCAGGCGTCATGATGGCATCAATGACAGAGAGGCCGGGCAAGGTGGTGCTGCAGTACAACACTGAAGATGGATTGGTGGCAGGTGGCTGCGGCGGCCTCATACCCGGCAGGCATCCTGGTTGAGAAGTACGCCGGACTGGTAGGTGCCCCATACCTGGCAGGCATCCTGGTTGAGACCTCAGGTCTTAAATGTTTAGGTTTGGCTGCGATGTCTGTTTGGTATTAGGCCCAGACTATCAACGCCCCTTCATCAATTGAATAGGAGTAGCGACAGTTGTTGCTTAGACGGTGGCTTTAGTCTTACTGTTGTATTATTTTCTAAGGCCTTGTGAGCATAATTAATAAAGTGGTTGTATGCATCGCCCAGATGCAGAGGCCGAGGGTCCTCCTCCTTTAAAAAAAAGCCATAACCGAGAAGATTCCAGAAATTGGAAGTTTCATCGAAATACATCTAGCTCAGTAGACTGGTTGACCTCCATCAACCTGTACATTGACTGCAACCATCTATCCAGTCGTTCCCCAACCAGTGCCTGCCTAAAGTGGATGTTTAAGCAAACTGCACCTAGTATTGTACTCAGGCTGGTTGTAATGGGAGTATCATATGCTAGTATCATGCATATGGTACTAGTGTATGAAACTACCTCCTTAATGCATAGTACTATCATATATTAGTATCATGTAATAATTTATTTATTGTCATGTATGACACAAAGTAGCATAACATTTATTATGATACGGTATCATGATATGATACTACACCCTCTCTTTCTTCATTTAATGCTATGTCACATCATCAAAATTGCCTAGTTGGCATGCATGGTACTAGCTATGATACTACCATTACGACCAGCCTCACAAATGCGTCTTTACATTCTACAATATTATAAAGCATTGTATATTGTAAAGCTAGAGGGTCTCCCTAGCCGAGTGTCCTTCCAGAATCTAGTAGTGCGCTCATTCTCAGTGATAAATTGACTCTGTAAGAAAAGCGACTTTAGTTCTCCTGAACCCTTTCCAAAAGGGAGAAATATTCGGCTGCGTCGTAACTTGTGCTAAAATTTTAAGGTTGTGGATGCTCTTACAAGTGGAAAATTCATAGTTCTAGACTGACCGGGCTGCGAGGTATTTAGAACTTGAAATAACTAGAACAATTCAAACACCAAGCTATGATTTCCGAGTCTGAAAAAATGTTTTGATTTTAAAGATAATACGGTTACCGTGTAGAGTTCTAGAAAATTGCAAATTTCAATTTCCTACTTCATGCTTGAAGAATGTTTGTTTAGTTCATAGGGTACTGAGAATGTAAGAAAAGGAAAAACACATAGATGGGATAAAATGCAAGTGCAAACAGAGGATTAGGAATTTATGTGTTTAGTTCACAGGAATAAAAACACGAGAATCCCAAAAATAATCAAACTAAAGTCAAGCGAAATGAAAATCCACAATTAAGATTATTATGCCACTAGAGATATTTTCTCCTACTTCATGCGTAGAAATTCTAAAAATATATTCAAGTGGATTGTCAAATTCTAGTTTTTTTAAAGCGAGATCAAAGGAAAAATTTATATTCCTAATTCCTAGTATCTTTTAAATTGGAAATCTCATTACATTAACCAACTTGCCGAGCATGATTGCTGGCAACAAAACATTGAGCGAAGGTAGGAAAAATTTATATTCCTAATTCTGAGTTTTTCTTTTCATATGAACCAAACAAGCACTAAGCCGGTATGCTCAAAGATTGGACCCCAGCATGGCCTTTCATATACATACAAATAAATCAAGGACAAACTTTGTTAACAATGGGAGAAAATTATGATATGCCTGGATTTGCCGAAGCTGTGGCTGTTAATGTGAATTTCCAATAAATGTACATTCACTTCTTTAGTAAGAAAGCGGATTGTGGAGATTCTTCTCCATGTTTTCTTTAGCCCAGCTTGCTTCTAAATCCATACTCACCATTTTCTAGTATAAGGCACGATCCTTGAGTTCTTGTAGCTATTCTAATCTTGTGTGCATGTGTATGGTTCATTGTTGTAAGCTGGTTCCTGCTAATTTCGCCTCACAAGTCACCACATCTAGATCTAAGCATGAATCCACTTTGTGACATCTTGACCTAATTCTATCATATTTGGTATCAGGTTATCAGCTGAACAGTCAAGATAAAATATGTTCACCCAGTGTAATATGAACATCCGGAGTGGACTATTCAACGTGCTTAGTGTCTGATCCTGTAGTACTATCATACTACAATGGTAAGGTTAACTAGTCTATCTAATGGCCAATTGTGCTCGAAGGCCGATGTACTAGAGAAAAGCAGTCACGAATGACCCTGTACTATACAAGAGGAAGAAAATAAATCAGCTGTCATGAACTGCGCCTAGCTCAGATGGTTAGGTTTATTGTGGTAGAACCAACCAACCAGAGTTTAAGTTTTAGACTTGGCACATGCGCTCGTATTTTCCTGTATTTATTTCAGGTTTCCCGGTGATGGCGGAGACGTTCCCGTTGACTACGAAGATGCCTATGGTGACTTCGTCAATCTGAAAGTCCTGGTTCAGTCTTATTTCTATTCCCCAATAGTTTGAAAGCCAACCAAGTAGACGTAAGAAGGGCCTCTGTAATAATGTGGCTCGACCATCTCTGGCATATCTCTCAAAATATATCATTTGTTACAAAAAGTTATTACTTTTAGAAGACAAATTGTATCTCATCTAGCAAACCCATATAACTATCCCTTAAAAATTATTTTGCCAATTCTTTCAAATGTTGGTAAAGCAACTGAAACAAATTCATTACATTTTAAGACAAACATAAAAACACGGGTATCTCTTTCTTTTTTTGGTATGGTCTGATGAAGATCAAGGAATTATTTTTTTCCAATTTTGCGGATTCTCATCAAGGATGGTTCGAAGGTTAGACTCTAGGAGGATATTTGGTTGGGGGCCACTCCACTTAAAGTGCAATACCTAAGACAACATTTGATTGTTAGACATAAATTTGTAAACATCACACAGGTCTGGGGTCAGATTGTTCCTAATATTTCTTCTCGTAGGGATTTATTAGGGCCTCATCGTGCCCCGTAAAACGAATCTTAGACGTTTAGATCTCATCCGGTTGTCGAACGAATCAATCAAACGAGTTTAAATGGAATTTGCACTAGAATGGCAAGGTTTTCGGCAAGTCCTTATATGTGCTGATTACCCATAGTTATATTCACATGGATAACAAAAAAAATGGAAGCAAAATACCGCTTAGACTCAAAATATTCCTCTGCTTTCTCCACTGGTGAGTGATCTAGGTTAGAGATAACCTACAGCATCGTAACTAGCAGGGTAGCAAAGGTCGTGCCTCTTGCCACCATGACGAGTCCATAAAACACTTATTCTTCAAGTGAAGTTCTGTTCATGCAGTAGGCAGTGTGGTTAATATGTTCGGCAATTGGCTATAGGGTATGAACAAAAAGTTGTTCTATTCATATTCTCCTCGTGGAGGCGGCATCCCTATGTTGGGTTTTGTGTCTTTTAAGGAATTATGTTTATTTCTAGAACAACAACAACCACAAAATATGGTTTGTCTCCTCTGCAGATTATTCATGCGCTATTTCCGTAAATGGTCTATCCTGCAAAGGACGGAAGACATGGGTCTTTATACGATGACGTCTGCCCAGCTGGAACATACAATTAGACATGTTTCCATCACGGATGAGGTGTAATCTTCTCACCAGACTTTCACCATAGGCTCACTTTTAAAAGAGATCTCTAATACAATTGTGTTGTTGGATGTGGCGGCTCTCTGCATCTTGGGGTGTAGAAACTGGTCCTTGTTCATTGTGGTTGTATCAGCTTGATATAACAATTCAATAAAAATGTACTTTATCGAAAGAAAAGAATCATGAATCAATTAGCTGAATGTAATATTGCTCTTGACATATCATTCACCATCCTTTGTCCCGGTCGGCTGGCACTTCACGTGATTCCCGTCCGGGTCTTTGTTTCTCCACGGATTCTCCTTTAAAGTTTCCGATTGGTGTCCCCTCACTATTAGAGAAAATCTTATACACAGAATCTTAGCAACAGCGATGTTTAAAAACAAACGCTACTGCTAATTAGCAGTAGCGAGCTTCAGAAGACCGCGCTACTAATAGCCCAGTAGGAGTAGCGCTCTAGGTGAAACGTGCGCTACTCCTACAATTGCCACGGTGTTGCCTTCAGGCTAGATATAGTAGTAGCGCCCTTCTTCTAGACGCGCTACTGCTAAAGTACTTAGTAGCAGCGTTTTTCTTTAAAACTCGATGCTGCTAAGTATCATCCCCTCTTGCAACTAATTAAGTTTAGTCCCATACTGCTAAGCGAACAAGGTGTTTACCACCTTAAATATGTTACTTCTCAAACTATCTCGAGCACTTGGTCTTCATTGAACTGTATGTGTAGGATTTGTGGCTGCAATATGAATCTTCATCTGTGCCTATACAGGTATGGTGAGGATTCATGTTGACTATTTAGATTCTACACAAAAAGATCAAAGATGACCAATGTATATTTTTGATGTTTTTACATGCTTAGCCTTAGCAGTAGCGTTTTTTCAGGACAAAGCGCTACTGATATTGGGCTTAGCAGTAGCGCGCTCCCTGTACCCACGCTACTGCTACAGCAAAACAAAACATGCGGCCCGGCCCCCCGCATGCTCATCTCTCAATCGTCCCCCTCCGCCCGACGCCGGCAGCTGCGGTTAGGGTTTCTCCTCCGCCACCGCGCGCCACCACCACCGCCGCCGCAGGTAATGCTCCTCCCCCCCCTCGCCGCCCCTCTGCTAGCTGCTCCTCCACCCTCTCGCCGCCCACTCTGTCGCCGCCCGTGAGCTCTGGCCGGGCGCCTTTGGCCGACTTCCCTCGATCCCCTCGCCGGCCGCTGTCGTCGCCCCCTCTCATAGGAAAGTCAGTGACCTTCCCCTCGTCAGCACCCCCGACCGAGGTCACCATGCCATCCCCCCTCCTCGTCAGCACCCCCCGAGGGTTGCCCTACCTAGATGCAGCAAGGGCTTACGAATTTCATATGGATAACAAGATGGTTTTGTTTTTCTGTAATAAGTTATTTTTTGCAAAATGTAGGTGCCAATTTAGTTGAAATGCTTTGGTAGGTGGTACAAGTATTTAGTTTGCAAGTGCTAAGTTAATCCCAATTAAATTTGCCACT
The DNA here is from genome assembly GCF_056163025.1 of Triticum urartu. Taxonomy (NCBI): domain Eukaryota; kingdom Viridiplantae; phylum Streptophyta; class Magnoliopsida; order Poales; family Poaceae; genus Triticum; species Triticum urartu. Next base: position 625,108,444 of record NC_141874.1, on the reverse strand, counting down.
TGATTTTTAATCAGTTATATTAGGCAATAGGGGCCAAATTAGATGAAATGTGTCTTGGTAGGTGGTACCTTGATTTGGTAGATAACTTATTACAGATCTTAGGATTATACCTTTGGTAGGGGCAAAATAGTTTTTTTGGCAATAGGTGCCTGTCGGTGTCAAAACCGGCGGATCTCGGGTAGGGGGTCTCGAACTGTGCGTCTAGGACGGATGGTAACAGGAGGCAAGGGACACGAAGTTTTACCCAGGTTCGGACCCTCTCGATGGAGGTAAAACCCTACGTCCTGCTTGATTAATATTGATGATATGGGTAGTACAAGAGTAGATCTACCACGAGATCGAAGAGACTAAACCCTAGAAGCTAGCCTATGGTATGATTGTTGTTGTGTATGTTGTCCTACGGACTAAAACCCTCCGGCTTATATAGACACCGGAGAGGGTTAGGGTTACACAAAGTCAGTTACAATGGTAGGAGATCTGCATATCCGTATCGCCAAGCTTGCCTTCCACGCCAAGGAAAGTCCCTTCCGGACACGGGACGAAGTCTTCAATATTGTATCTTCATAGTCCAGGAGTCCGGCTGAAGGTATAGTCCAGCTATTCGAACACCCCCTAATCCAGAACTCCCTCAGTAGCCCCTGAACCAGGCTTCAACGACGACGAGCCCGGCATGCAGATTGTCTTCGGCATTGCAAGGCGGGTTCCTCCTCCAAGTACTTCATAGAAGATTTTGAACACAAAGATAGTGTCCGGCTCTGCAAAATAAGTTTCCACATATTGCCATAGAGAGAATAATATTTACACAAATCTAATCTGCTGATGTATTTCGTAGTGTGACACACCACGGCCAAGACTTTATCCGAGTCGTTTCATTATCCCACCTCAGCGCGTCATGCGAGGCGGTTTCCTTGGCATGTCTTGTTAAAGCAGAGATCGTGTCCCCTTATTCCGGGATTCTCATCAATACAGGCGTGGGTAACCCAACCGCGCCATTGTTACGGCGCTTGGAGATAAGCGAGTTTTACCAGGCTGGTGGGGACACGTAGTTGCGTCCACCCATATAAGGGGATAAGGATCCACCTTTTCACCTACGCCTTCTTCCTCCCTTGCTTATTCATTCTCGCACACTCGAGCTCCAGCGCCCAAGTCCGCACTCCCCACCTCAACCTTCTCCAGCCATGTCCGGAACGGGAGGCAAGTGGATGGTCTCCTTCGTCACGGAGGGACACATCAAAAAACTGAGGAAGGCCGGATACTTGTCTAACGACATTGCGTACCGGCTTCCCAAAAAGGGGCAGCTCATCTCCACCCCTGGGCCCCATGAGAGGGTGGTGTTCCTCCCCCATTTCCTCCGCGGACTGGGCTTCCCTCTTCACCCATTTGTCCGGGGGCTCATGTTCTACTATGGCCTGGATTTCCACGATCTGGCGCCGAACTTTGTCCTCAACATCTCGGCGTTTATCGTCGTGTGCGAGGCTTTCCTCCGCATCTGCCCCCATTTCGGCCTATGGCTCAAGACTTTCAATGTCAAGCCGAAGGTGGTGCGCGACAACCAGGCGGAGTGCGGAGGCGCCATGGTGGGCAAGATGGCTAACGTCTTATGGCTCGAGGGCTCCTTTGTGGAGACCCTGAAGGGGTGGCAATCGGGGTGGTTTTACATCACCGAGCCGCGCGACCCCGAATGGGTCACAGCCCCCAAGTTTCGATCCGGACCCCCTATGCGGCTCACCTCCTGGAAGGACACGGGCCTGTCGTGGGGTAAAAAAGGAGAGCTGACCGGACTCCAAACATGCGTCCAAACCCTGGTGGACAAGAAGCTCAAACTTTTCAATGTAGTCCAAGTTATGCTCATCCGCCTGATCCTCCCCTGTCAACAACAGGCTTTCAACCTGTGGGAGTTCGACCCGGTGCGGCACCAAACTCTGAGCAGGCTCTTCGACACGACGTACGAAGATGCCTGGAAGGTGCTTTTCAAGGGCGCCGAGGCCCCCGCATCCGCTACCGAGGATCGCGGATTCAGTACGCAGCGTCACGCTCATGCGGTAAGCTGTTTTTTCCTTTTACAGGGTATCAGTTTTTCATAGTTTGACTCCATGTGGGATCTAAGCTCCCTTAACTTTGACAGGATTGGCAGGTGACGTCCGGACAGATCAACTGTCCGGCTCCTTTGCCCGAAGGCCCAGCGGACGCTCGCTTGGCGAAGCTGCTGGTTCCGGCACCCTATGTGGTGCCGGAGAAGAAGGCCACGAAAAGGCCACGGGGACTCGAAAGAGTGCCCGGCGCCAGGAGGTGTGGGATCCATCATCCGACGGTTCCGAGGCGCATTCCTCCCGTGAAGACGAGGAGGAAGAAGAAGAGACCTCTCCCCCTCCAGCGGGAGGAGAGAAGAAAAGGAAGGGCGCCCTCTCTGGGGAGACCGGAGGGTCCAAGAAGGGGAAAACCCTTCCTCCGGACTAGTCCACCGACGCCGATGACGCGGAGAGGAGTGGCCGCCCATGGCCAAGCCCCTGGCAAAATCGTAAGTATCCGGATACCAGAGTAATTCATAGTATCCGTTTATTGCACAGCTTTCCCTTATGTCGAATATGTCTATGCAGCCCACCCAAAGACCGTCTCGACGCGTCGTCGAGCGGCTCACTGAACTCGTCGGATGTGAACTCGCTTCCGACGGCTTCCTCCCCCCGCCCTACGTACGACACTGAAGTGTTGTCCCAATAGGGTCCAAGCCGGGAGGAGGTGGTCCTAGAGGCGCCGCAAGGCGACCTCCCGGATTCCAGGAGTAAAGGGGATGAAACCCCCCAGGGCTCCAAGTCCGGCCCTAGGCCGGACACCGCTCCGGAACCTTCAAAGGTTCCAGAGTCCGGCGGGGGACCTCCTTCCAAGAGGAGCAAGCCCACCGTGCCGGTGACCCCCGTCCAACCGGAGGCGCCGGACAATCTGTTGGAGGCGCTCCAAGGCGCCTCCATCGACGAGGAGCACCACACCATTATGAGTGCGGTGGTCCAGAAGGTTCAGTCTGCCAAGAGCGGACTGACTGAAGCTTGTACTAGCCTTTTAATAGGCTTTGAGGTAAGTAAAGAATGTGTGAATAATATTACCGCATAGACAGTAGCCCCTGATGCTCTGTTTGGCATTCAGGAAGAAAAGCCGAATAGAGGATCAAATAAAATTCGCAGGAGTCTAACAAAAAGGAGTCAATATGCGTATGCAGGCTTCTCTGCTTGCGTCCGCCGCACTAACTGCGGAAGTGGACACGCTAAAGCAGAACCTCGAGCGGTCCGAGCAAGAGCTCGGGCGTGCCAAGAAGCAGCTCGAGGACAATGAAGGTAAGAAATACCTTGTTTAAATATATATAAAAAGGTGCAATTGCAAAAAATGACAGGATTATCGTGGCTATTGTAGGGGCCACGTCTGAGGTGGCGACCCTTAAGCAAGCATTGATCGAGGCCGAGAAGAGGACGGCCACGGAGCGCACCGAGCGGGAGAAGTATGAGGCCGAGGTTGGCAAGGTGCGGCAAGAGCTCCAGGCTCTCATGGAAAAACATGAGAGTTTGGAGCTTGACTCAAAGACGCGAGCGTCCGAGCTCGCGGTGGCTATTGAAAATGCCAAGTATGCCAAGGTCGAATCCCAGAAGACCCTCCAGGAGTTGGATGAGGTGAAGAAGATAGCGGCGGGTAAGGCATTCTTTATGCAAAGCAAACACATAAATGTGAGTTACTTGTTACTTACCCGAATCCGGAGCTCTCCAGGAGCGTTCGCCGATCTTCCCCGGAGTGTGTCTGATGCCGCCGCATTCTATCGAGCCGAGGAGGGCAGCTCGATAGAGAAGGTGTTCTGGTCTCAGTATGCTGAGGCCGGACACCCCGTGCCCCTGAGCGACCAGCTGAAGCAACTGGTCGAGCTCCACAAGGCGGCCTAACAGGCCATGAAGGGCCTCATAGTTCGGCTGTGGCCTGGCGAGGCTCTGCCTGGGAGCTATTTCGGGCTGGTGCGGTGGCTGGTGGAGGCCTGTCCAAGGCTCGAAGTCATCAAGCGCTCCGTCTGCATTGAAGGTGCCCGTAGGGCCCTTGCCCGTGCTAAGGTGCACTGGGGCAAGCTGGATGCTGAGAAGCTTGTGAAGGACGGGCCACCGCCGGGGAAAGAGCATCGCAAGCCCGAGAATTATTATAAGGATGTTCTGAAGGGTGCCTGCCTTGTGGCGGATGAATGTTCTAGGGATGTAATTTTTGAGTGAAACTTGCTCGTTTTGTCCTGTGCGCTGAAAACTTGTTCATATACACTAAGCAATGCTGTTGGAATTTAATATTACCTTCTGTGCGGCTGTTTATAAATTCTGAGGGATGGCAAGTCGTCGGCTTCTGGCCCCGTGCCGCTAGTGCTGGGGTGTTCGGGGATAAACCTGAGCGCTCTTTTTCCCATGTTTGGGTCCTTCGAGGGAGGCGCTCAGCCCAACGAACAAGGCAATCGGACTATAATGCGTGAACACTCTCACTTAGCCATAGAATTCTATAATTTTAAATTTCGGCAAAGCCCCTGGTATTCGGAAGACCGAGTTCGGGGCTCTATCCACGCCTTGGCCGGACAGAGCCGACTCCTCGCTCTAAGCGGCATAAGTCTTTAGGGACTCGAAAAACCTCTCGAACAACGACCAACTCTCGCTTCATCATGACAGTCAGTTTTAGCTTTCTCCACTGAGGTGCTCGACCCAGCTCAACTGGGGCACAATCGCAGTGGTTCTCCTAGTGCTACCTTAGCCGATATAGCGGAACGTAAGGCACCAAAACATAGGAGCCGGGCAAACCCAACTATTGACCCAAGACATGATTCGGAGCCGATGCATATAATGCTATAAGTTCGAGGTGCCGCACTTGTTAAAGTGTTCGGACTTCTCACACCATATTGAGGGGTACTAAAGCCCCTGGCGTATTTAGGCCGTACCAAAGTGTACGGGTGCAATATGTCGTTAAGGAACATATATATATATATATATATATATATATATATATAAGAGTAATGCAAAAATAGAAAAAAGCTATGCACTGTTTATTAAAGAGGGCTGCGATCAAAGCAGAACGATACAAATAATGCGGTAAGCAAAAGGTTGGACTATGTAACATGTCCGTTCCAGGGGCAAGCTGCGGAATAGTATGCGAAACAGGTATACTGCTCGTGATAGAGACCACCTGGGAGTTCCGTAATGCGGCATGGCTTGTCTGCTTCCCTGGTTCTTGCATCGTTTGTGCGGCAATTGAACTGCCGAACAGGCCTTCCGAAGAGTGGAGTCCTGAAAGTAAGAGAAAAATAAAAAATCAGCAGCCCCTGGTGCGGTTAAGCCGTGTTTCGGGCGTGCCGTGATGGTGCCCCTCCCCCTGTACCCATGGTATTTCTAGAGCGTAGTTATGTACGCGAAGTGCTAGTGTCGCATTTTTGCGAGGGCTGGGGTTGGGGCCGCATTGCTACGCCTGCTCGGATCGTGCCAGGCGGTCTTGTTGTAGGTTACTCTAGGTGCGCTTGACGGTGTCCGGTCGTTTAATGGCCGGACTGGAGAACTGCCTGGAGAGGCTGCTTTGTACTTCCGCTGCAAGGGCCGCCGTGTGCTCCTCCGTTCGGAGGGAGCGTTCGGTGTTTCCATTGACCGTAATTACTCCTCGAGGGCCTGGCATCTTAAGCTTAAGGTATGCATAGTGCGGTACCGCATTGAACTTGGCGAATGCGGTTCGCCCGAGCAGTGCGTGATAGCCACTGCGGAATGGGACTATGTCAAAGATTAACTCCTCGCTTCGGAAATTATCCGGAGATCCGAAGACCACTTCAAGTGTGACTGAGCTTGTACAGTTGGCCTCTACACCTGGTATTACGCCTTTAAAGGTCGTTTTGGTGGGCTTAATCCTCGAGGGATCTATGCCCATTTTCCGCACTGTATCCTGGTAAAGCAGGTTCAGGCTACTGCCGACGTCCATAAGGACTCTAGTGAGATGAAATCCGTCAATAATTGGGTCTAGAACCAATGCGGCGAATCCGCCATGACGGATGCTAGTGGGATGGTCCCTTCGATCAAAGGTGATCGGGCAGGAGGACCATGGGTTGAACTTTGGGGCGACTGGCTCTACCGCGTATACGTCCCTTAACGAGCGCTTCCGCTCCCTTTTGGGGACGTGGGTTGCGTATATCATGTTCACCGTTCGCACTTGTGGGGGGAAACCCTTCTGTCCACTGTTGTTCGGCGGCCGGGGCTCCTCGTCGTCATCGCTATGCAGCCCCTTGTCTTTTTTCGGCATTTAACTTGCCTGCCTGCTTGAGCACCCAATAATTCCATGTTGGTGTGATTGGCTGGCTTTTCGGGGGTGCCATGTATCTGGCACAAGCGGTCGAGTATACGGTCCAAACTGGACGGGCCCCTAGGATTCCTTTTGAATGGCTTTTTCTGCTGACCGGATTTAGAGCCTCTGAATCCGGCATTAACTGCCGTATCCTCAGCATTATCGCCGTTAATGTGGCACTTCTGCTTGTTGCGACGCGACCTGCCACTACTGTCCCTGGTATCCGAATTACCAGGGTTCTTGGTCATATTGTTGCTACGAGAAAGCCAGCTGTCTTCTCCCGCGCAAAAGCGGGTCTGCTGCCATAGACTTCGTCTTTTCCTGTCCAAGGTGCCGGGCAAGCCACTCGTCACAGATATTGTGCTTGAAGGCTGCTAGGGCCTCAGCGTCCGGACAGTCGACTATTTGATTTTTCTTTGTTAGGAACCGTGTCCAGAATTGCCTGGCCGATTCCTCTGGCTGCTGAATTACGTGACTTAGGTCATCGACGTCTGGGGGTCGCACATAAGTGCCCTGGAAATTGTCGAGGAATGCGGCTTCCAGGTCCTCCCAACAACTGATTGATCCTGTTGGCAAGCTGTTAAGCCAATGCCGAGCTGGTCCTTTAAGCTTGAGTGGGAGGTATTTGATGGTGTGGAAATCATCGCCGCGGGCCATGTGGATATGAAGGAGATAATCCTCGACCCATACCGCAGGATCTGTTGTGCCATCATATGATTCGATGTTTACGGGTTTGAAACCCTTGGGGATTTGATGATCCATTATTTCGTCTGTGAAGCATAGTGGGTGTGCGGCGCCTTTGTACTGGGCTATATCACGACGTAGCTCCAATGAGCTTTGTCTACTGTGTTCAGCCCTGCCGAATTTGTGGCTGGCGTGATGCTTACCGTCTAGAGCCGTGGGGTGCCCACGCGATCCGTAGATCGATCTTGTTTGCCTTGCCTTGTCCTCCAACATATCTCGTAAGTCCGGCGCCTATTCCCGTGCCTTGGTACGGGGTGCTGCTTGAGTGGAGGGCCGAGAGGCCTCTCTGTCGCGGCCACGAGGTGGCCGGTCGGCCGCATCAAGTGCTTCCTCCTCTAATCGGGGTAGCAACCTGCGCTTTGGGTAGCTCTTGGAGGGGCGTTCAAGTTTATGCTCTTCGGCTGCAAGGACTTCAGTCCATCTGTCGACTAGCAAATCTTGATCAGCTCTAAGTTGTTGCTTTTTTTTCTTGAGGCTTCTTGCCGTGGCTATAAGCCTGCGTTGAAAACGCTCTTGCTCGACGGGATCCTCTGGCACGACGAATTCGTCGTCGTCGAGGCTTGCCTCGTCTTCGGAGGGAGGCATATAATTATCGTCCTCGACCTCTTTGTCTACCGCTCTCTCATGAGGGCTGGTTTCTCCATCCTCCTGTGCTAAATCTTGCTGGAGGGGGTTTTCTTCGGCACTTTCCAGAGTATTATTATCTCCCGTGCTGGAATCACCGTATTTGTTTTGGCGGGATTTTGAGCGGCGCCGCTGACGCCGGCGCTTAGGCTATTTCTTGGAGGGGTCATCCTCCGCTGTTCCATCGCCATCTCCTTCTTTTGGGGTGTCCACCATGTATATGTCATATGACAAGGTGGCTTTCCAGGGCCTGATAGACACTGGTTCTTCATCGTCTCCTTCATCGGCGTCCATACCATCGATGTCTTCGAAGTCGAAGTCGAGCATGTCGGTTAAGTCGTCGACAGTGGCTACAAAGTGGGTGGTGGGTGGGCTTTCAATTTCTTCATCGTCCGAATCCCAACCTTGCTGACCGTAGTCCGGCCAGGGCTCTCCTGATAAAGAGAGATACTTCAGTGTCTTCAGAATATCGCCGAAAGGCGAGTGCTGAAAGATGTCCGCGGTAGTAAACTCCATGATCGGCGCCCAATCGGATTCGATCGGCAGGGGCGTGGAGGGTTTGGAGTCCGGAGAGGAGTCCGGCTCCTTGGAGTCACGAGTCTCGCAGAGTGCGGGGCTGGTGTTCGGCTCGATCGCCGTTGGGATCGCAGCCCCCGAGGCAGCGTCCAACCACCCATCCTCGATCGACGCAGTTGGCTCTGAATTAAGGGTCGAAGCCGATGCGGGTGCGGCCTCCGGGGCACTGTTCGGCGGCAGAGCTAGATCATGCTCGTTGTGACAGTGCGGCGTGCTCGGTAGTGGCTCGAATCCGTCGAAGATCAAGTCCCCGCAGATGTCAGCCGTGTAGTTTAAACTTCCAAATCTGACCTGACTGCCAGGGGCATAGCTTTCGATCTGCTCCAGATGGCCAAGTGAATTGGCCCGCAGTGCAAAGCCGCTGAAGACGAAGATCTATCCGGGGAGGAAGGTCTCACCTTGGACTGCATCGCCATTGATGATCGTAGGAGCCATCGAGCCTGACGGTGACAACACAGAGGAACTCTCAATGAAAGCACCAATGTCGGTGTCAGAACCGGCGGATCTCGAGTAGGGGGTCCCGAACTGTGCGTCTAGGCCGGATGGTAACAGGAGGCAAGGGACACGAAGTTTTACCCAGGTTCGGGCCCTCTCGATGGAGGTAAAACCCTACGTCCTGCTTGATTAATATTGATGATATGTGTAGTACAAGAGTAGATCTACCACGAGATCGAAGATGCTAAACCCTAGAAGCTAGCCTATGGTATGATTGTTCTTGTGTATGTTGTCCTACGGACTAAAACCCTCCGGTTTATATAGACACCGGAGAGGGTTAGGGTTACACAAAGTCGGTTACAATGGTAGGAGATCTGCATATCCGTATTGCCAAGCTTGCCTTCCACGCCAAGGAAAGTCCCTTCCGGACACGGGACGAAGTCTTCAATCTTGTATCTTCATAGTCCAGGAGTCCGGCTGAAGGTATAGTCTGGCTATCCGAACACCCCCTAATCCAGGACTCCCTCAGTGCCCCTGAAATTGCTTCTGGCGGAAGAATCTCTTCATCGATATTCTACAAGGTGTTAGTAAGCTAATTGAGAACTTGTTGTCTGTGAGTCTTGTTGGCTGATTTGGCATTGGCCTGCTAGCTGTTGGTTCTATTATAGAAGGTGTTAGTAAGTTAATTGAGAGCTTGTTGTTTACTTTTTGTCATCGGGTTCCACTATGAAAATATAACTGAAGAAGAACCAAAAATATCACATGCTACTGTTTTTCTTTCTGGTGAAGTGGATCATTAATCCTTTGCTCATATTGCTTTAGGAAAATGGCGCCACCACCACCACCACCATGTTGACTATGCAAGTCAAGGTGCGCCAACAGCCTTGCAACTGGCAAGCTATTCGGCATCTTCTTCCAGCCGAGTTTTCTTCATGCGGCGGTAAGAAATTATATGAAATTTAACAACTATTTTATTTTTAGTGTTGGCATTACTGCATTGTGTCATTTTGCTTTTTTTACACAGATCGTCCCATGCAATGTGAGGTTGAAATTCAACAAGCTGACAGGAGACACTATGACATTTGAGGCTCCTGGGGGGGCCGTACTCTATGGAGGTCGAGAAAGGACGCAATATGTCGCAGATTGGAGGAGATGGATGGGCCCGTTTCCTCGCCCGCATGCGTCTTACTGGTGGTGAGTTGATCAACTTCTCCTTTAGAGCAGAAAGACCTAAGTTGGTTGTCATTTATCTCAACCCGGTGGAAGATGACGAAGATGATGAAGATAATGAGGATCCACTCGATGAAGATGATGAGAACCCACTTCATGAAGCCATCGTAGCTCAAAGAATGAGGTTGAGCAATGAGGAGGTGTGCAACCTATGGGACATAATTCCGCCACATGATGACTTTGTCGAGGTGCCATTCATGATCCGCCTGACAATGACCATGGTCGATCGGCATGAAATGGTATGTTATACTAACTGTAGTAATTTGATGATATATATATATATATATGCTTTATTGTTATACTTACAAATGCAAATTATCCAATGATATGCTTAGTGAATCCGATGACATGCTTAGTGTAGAGTCCAATGATATGCTTTGTGGAATCTAGTCGATGATATGCTTTAGTGTAGAGTCTGATCACATGCTTATTAGTGTAGAATCCAAGGAACTATTAATAGTGTAGATAATCCATATATACTTATTAGTAGAATTCATGCTTAATTAATACAAATGCGTAGTACTGTGTCTTTTGATAGTGTAGAAATCTATACTTAATAAAAATATATTTGCAAGAGTATGTGCGAGGCTATTTTTTAATTGATATCACTAGTAGAAAAGGGGGCAACAGTCCAGGCCGGGTCAGCCCATTAGTCCTGGTTCAGTCTAGAACCGGGATCCATGGGGGCATTGGACCCGGTTCGTGAGCCCAGGGGGCCGGCCGGGCCACGTGGGCCATTGGTCCCGGTTCGTCTGGACCTTTTGGTCCCGGTTGGTGGGACGAACCGGGACCAATGGCCTCGCTCCTGGCCCACCACCATTGGTCCCGGTTGGTGGCATGAACCGGGTCCAAAGGCTCCCCTTTAGTCCCGGTTCATGCCACCAACCGGGACCAATGAGGTGCCTATATATACCCCCTCGCGTAAGAGCAGAGCACACTGCTCTGTTTTTTATGGCCGAGGGGGAGAGGGCTTGGTGGTGCTCTAGCTCACCTCCTATGCACACAAGGTGTTCGATGGAATGCCCGAGCCACACTACTTAAGCTTTCTCCTCTCCAAGCTCGACCTTCAAGCTCCATTTTCCTCAATATTTGTCTAGGTTTAGCGGTCCGTCACGCCCCGTCCCCGTCTTCACTGCCGTCGATCACCCGCGCCGAGCTCATCGTTGGCACCATCGTGGTGAGCCTCTTGTTCTTATCTTCTTTTTGAAAGGAAAATATATTCTTACTTGTATGTTTACATAGATACTTGTATTATTTTCTTACTTTTATTATTGCATCTTATATAGTGCGATGGTTTTGGTATCCGCCCCTGTCGGCCCTCGTCGTGTCTATGATTCGGATGTGGTATATATATTATCTTTATAACTATTGGTTGATTTATTGTTTATGAAAATTATGCCGACCAACGTGACATAGATTTTATTTATGTAGGATGTATGTGAATCGGAAATTCCAACCGACCCTATTGTCGAGAGGTTAAATTTAGTTGAAGAAGAAAACGATTTGTTGAAGGAAAAAATAAAAAAAAATTGAGGAGGAGAAGATGATATTGGAGTTGCATGTTGCGGCTGTCGTCGATGATCACAAGATCAAGATGGATGCAATGCGCTTGAAGATTAGAAAGATTAGAAAATATGCCATTCATACCGAGGCTTGGTATCATTATGCTGTTGGATCAATTGTTACCTTGGTTGCGATTGTGATCGCATTTTTTTTCGCATTGAAATGTTTTACATAGTTTCAATGTATGGTTTAATTAATTAGATGCTCTGGAGAGCTATATGTTGTTAGATGAGAACTATGTATGTACTTTGGTTTTAATGTGATGATGAACTTCTATTAATTTGGACACTTAATTATATATAACGCATGCAGATGAACCGGCAATGGATGTACGGTGACAGATACACCTCCGAGTACATTAAGGGCGTGCATGAGTTTCTCAATGCGACCGAGGCAAACAAGCAGAATGGTTTTATGTGTTGTCCATGCACTGAATGTGGGAATACGAGGTCTTACTCTAACCGGAAAAATCCTTCACTCCCACCTGCTTTACAAGGGTTTCATGCCACACTATAATATTTGGACGAGGCACGGAGAAATAGGGGTTATGATGGAAGACGGTGAAGAAGAAGAGTACGATGACAACTATGTGCCCCCTGAATACGGTGATGCTGCAACGGGGGGAGCCGGTGAAGATCAAGAGGAACCAGACGATGTGCCCAATGATGCTGCAACGGGTGAAGCTGCTGAAGATCAAGAGGAACCAGACGATGTGCCCGATGATGATGATCTCCGCCGGGTCATTGTCGATGCAAGGACGCAATGCGAAAGTCAAAAGGAGAAGCTAAAGTTCGATCGCATGTTAGAGGATCACAAAAAAGGGTTGTACCCCAATTGCAAAGATGGCAACACAAAGCTCGGTACCGTACTGGAATTGCTACAGTGGAAGGCAGAGAATGTTGTGGCTGACAAAGGATTTGAGAAGCTACTGAAAAGATTGAAGAAGAAGCTTCCAAAGGATAACGAATTTCCCGACAATACATACGCAGCAAAGAAGGTCATATGCCCTCTAGGATTGGAGGTGGAGAAGATACATGCATGCCCTAATGACTACATCCTCTACCGCGGTGCATACAAGGATCTGAACGCATGCCCGGTATGCGGTGCATTGCGGTATAAGATCAGACGAGATGACCCTGGTGATGTTGACGGCGAGCCCCCCAGGAAGAGGGTTCCTGCGAAGGTGATGTGGTATGCTCCTATAATACCACGGTTGAAACGTCTGTTCAGAAATGAAGAGCATGCCAAGTTGACGCGATGGCACAGTGAGGACCAGAAGAAAGACGGGAAGTTGAGAGCACCCGCTGACGGGTCACAGTGGAGAAAAATCGAGAGAAAATACTGGGATGAGTTTGCAAAGGACCCAAGGAATGTATGGTTTGCTTTAAGCGCGGATGGCATTAATCCTTTCGGGGAGCAGAGAAGCAATCACAGCACCTGGCCCGTGACTCTATGTATGTATAACCTTCCTCCTTGGATGTGCATGAAGCGGAAGTTCATTATGATGCCAGTTCTCATCCAAGGCCCTAAGCAACCCGGCAACGACATTGATGTGTACCTAAGGCCATTAGTTGAAGAACTTTTACAGCTGTGGAATGGAAACGGTGTACGTACGTGGGATGAGCACAGACAGGAGGAATTTAACCTAAAGGCATTGTTGTTCGTGACCATCAACTGTTGGCCCGCTCTCAGTAACCTTTCAGGATAGACAAACAAAGGATACCACGCATGCACGCACTGTTTAGATGACACTGAAAATATATACCTGGAAAAATGCAGGAAGAATGTGTACCTGGGCCATCGTCGATTTCTTCCGACCAACCATCAATGTCGAAAGAAAGGCAAGCATTTCAAAGGCGAGGCAGATCACCGGAAGAAGCCCGCCATGCGTACCGGTGATCACGTACTTGCTATGGTCAATGATTTACACGTAATCTTTGGAAAGGGTCCCAGCGGACTAGCTGTTCTGAATGACGCTGAGGGACATGCACCCATGTGGAAGAAGAAATCTATGTTTTGGGACCTACCCTACTGGAAAGACCTAGAGGTCCGCTCTTCAATTGATGTGATGCACGTGACGAAGAACCTTTGCGTGAACCTGCTAGGCATCTTGGGCGTGTATGGAAAGACAAAAGATACACCTGAGGCACGGGAGGACCTGCAACGTTTGCGCGAAAAAGACGACATGCCTCCGAAGCAGTATAAAGGTCCTGCCAGCTACGCTCTTACGAAAGAAGAGAAAGAAATCTTCTTTGAATGCCTGCTTAGTATGAAGGTCACGACTGGCTTCTCGTCGAATATAAAGGGAATAATAAATATGCCAGAGAAAAAGTTTCAGAACCTAAAGTCTCATGACTGCCACGTGATTATAACGCAACTGCTTCCGGTTGCATTGAGGGGGCTTCTACCGAAAAACGTCCGATTAGCCATTGTGAAGCTATGTGCATTCCTCAATGCAATCTCTCAGAAGGTGATCGATCCAAAAATCGTACCAAGGCTAAGGAGTGATGTGGCGCAATGTCTTGTCAGTTTCGAGCTGGTGTTCCCACCATCCTTCTTCAATATCATGACGCACCTCCTAGTTCATCTAGTCGACGAGATTGTCATTTTGGGGCCCGTATTTCTACACAATATGTTCCCCTTTGAGAGGTTCATGGGAGTCCTAAAGAAATATGTCCGTAACCGCGCTAGGCCAGAAGGAAGCATCTCCATGGGCCATCAAACAAAGGATGTCATTGGGTTTTGTGTTGACTTCATTCCTGGCCTTAAGAAGATAGGTCTCTCTAAATCGCGGTATGAGGGGAGACTGACTGGAAAAGGCACTCTTGGAAGTGACTCAATAATATGCAGGGACGGATATTCTTGGTCTCAAGCACACTACACAGTTCTAGAGAACTCTACCTTGGTGGCCCCGTATGTCAATGAACACAAGAAAAGTCTGCGCTCCAAACACCCGGAGCAGTGCGATGACTGGATTACATGTGAACACATCAAGACTTTCAGCAGTTGGTTGGAAACACGTCTCAGAGTGACAACACTGTTTGTGATGAGCTGTACTTGTTGTCCAGGGGACCATCTTTGACTGTATTGACTTACAAAGGATACGAGATAAATGGGAATACATTTTACACGATCGCCCAAGATCAAAAGAGCACCAACCAAAACAGCGGTGTCCTCTTTGATGCAGCAACCGAGAGCGGAAAGGACACATATTATGGTTACATAGTGGACATATGGGAACTTGACTACAGACATGATTTTAAGGTCCCTTTGTTTAAGTGCAAATGGGTCAATATGTTAGGAGGCGGGGTACAGGTAGACCCACAGTACGGAATGACAATAGTGGACCTGAAAAATCTTGGGTACACTGACGAACCGTTCGTCCTAGCCAATGATGTGGCACAGGTTATCTATGTGAAGGACATGTCTACCAAACCGAGAAAAAGAAAAGATAAGGAAGCGAATACATCATACGATGAGCTAAAGCGCCACATAGTTCTTTCAGGAAAAAGGGATATCCTGGGAGTGGAGGGCAAGACAGACATGTCTGAAGATTATGAAAAGTTTCATGAAATTCCTCCCTTCAATGTCAAGGCTGACCCAAGCATCCTGATAAACGATGAAGATTATCCATGGTTACGGTGCAATAAGCAAATGACACAAGCGAAGAAAAAGTGAAGACTTTCTCCCGCAACTATTATGATGATACCATGCCAACTTTGTAACACACGAGTATGCTATGCCAACTTTTTCAGAGTTCATTTGAAAACCATGAATTTAGGTCGAATTTCTCTATAGGTGCATCTATGTTCATTTTTTAGTAAAGTTAATCACAAACTTGTGATTCACACAAATTTCAAAGAATTCAAATTTTAACTATTCAAATTTGAAAACTAATGGCACTAACAGAAAGTTTATAATTTTTCTAAAACTAATGGCACTAACAGAAAGTTTATAATTTTGCTGACCTAAAAGCAAAAAGAATTAAAAAAATAAAGCAAAAAACAAAAGAAAATAAATAATACAGAAAACAAAACAAAAAAACAGAAGAAATAAAAATAAAAATAGCAACAATAAGTATTTTGTTGTAAGTAGAAACAAAATAAAATAAATAAAGCAACAAAGAAAACTAAAAAACTAAAAAAGTGTTTTCAAATTTAAAAACTAAAAACAAAAGGAATTAGAAATTAAAGAAAAAAACAAAAGAAAATAAATAATGCAGAAAACAAAACAAAAAACTGGAAAAAATAGGCACTAAAAGCAAAAAAAAACTTAAAAAGTGTTTTCAAATTTGAAAACTAATGGCACTAACAGAAAGTTTATAATTTTTCTAAAACTAAAAGCAAACAGAATTAAAAAAAATAAAGCAAAAAACAAAAGAAAATAAATAATGCAGAAAACAAAACAAAAAAACTAAAAAAAATTAAAAATAGAAACAAAAAAAAGTGTTTTTAAATTTGAAAACTAATGGCACTAACCGAAAGTTTATAATTTTTCTAAAACTAAAAGCAAAAAGAATTAAAAAAATAAAGCAAAAAACAAAAGAAAATAAATAATGCAGAAAACAAAACAAAAAAACTGGAAAAAAATTAAAAATAGCAACAATAAGTAAAGAAAACAAAAAACAAAAAAGTGCCTCGTACTGAGCCCCCACGGCCTGAATACGACTAGAAACCCTACCATGGGCCAGGATTCAGGCCCGCAGGAGACCCAGTAGGCCCACAGGCACAGACAGTGGATTTAGGCCCGTAAGGCTGCAGTAGAGAGGAGCTCGAAGTGGTCGGCTTGGCAGAGCTTATAAACCACTCCAAGCCCCTCTCGGCTAGCGAGGTGGGACTAAACATCCCACCGCACTGCGCCAGTTCTAGCACACAAGCATTGGTCCCGGTTGGTGCCACCAACCGGGACTAAAGGGGTGCATTGGTCACGGTTCGTGGCACCAACCGGGACCAATGCCCCCATTTAGTCCCGGTTGGTGCCACCAACCGGGACCAAAGGCCGCCGCTTCCCGCCCTTTGGGCTGCTGAAAAGAGGCCTTTGGTCCCAGTTGGTGGCACCAACCGGGACTAAAGGGGGCTTTGGTCCCGGTTTGTGCCACGAACCGGGACCAAAGCCTTTGCTATATAAGCAACACTTGGGAAATTTTCAGATTTCCCTCGCTAGTTGCCCCCGACGACGCCGACCTCCTCGACGCCGCCAGGCTGCCCGTTCTCGCCGTCGCCGTCGCCCCGCACCCCTGCCCCGTGCTCGTCGTCGCCGCCCGCTCCTCGTTGCCGTCGCCCTGCCCCTGCCCCGTCCCGCCCCCGTGCGTCGGCGCCCTCACCGCCCCCGCCGTCGCCTCGAGCTTCCCTGCTCGCGCGCGCCGCCCCGGCGCCCCGAGCCCCTGCTTCATTGCCGTCGCCGTCGCCGCCCGCTCCTCATCGTTGTCGCTGCCCTGCCCCCGCGCGCGGGCGCCCTCGCCTGCGCCCGCGCTGTGAGCCGCCGCCCGGCTCTGTTTTTTATAAGTTTAATTTTTTTCATATATATAATGTATATGTGTATGTATGTGGATATATGTTTTTGTTCGTATGTTGCTATATGTTTTTTTTTTATTAGTTTAATTTTTTTTCATTCGAGGGGGTCGACGGTCGCCGAGGGGTCGAGGGTCGAGAGGGGGTCTAGGGTCGCCGAGGTGTCGAGGGTCGACAGGGGGTCGACGGTCGCCGAGGTGTCGAGGGTCGAGAGGGGGTCTAGGGTCGCCAAGGGGTCGAGGGTCGTCGAACATGAGAGGAAAAAGAGGATAAAAAAAGAAGAGGAAGAAGAAAAAGGAGAGGAGAAGAAAGAATAGAGGAGTTCTTCTCCTCTATTCTTTCTTCTCCTCTTTTTTTTCTTCTTCTTCCTTTTTTTATCGGGAACGAGGGTCGAGAGGGGGTCTAGGGTCGCTGAGGGGTCGAGGGTCGAGAGGGGGTCGACGGTCGCCGAGGTGTCGAGGGTCGAGAGGGGGTCTAGGGTCGCCGAGGGGTCGAGGGTCGAGAGGGGGTCGACGGTCACCGAGGTGTCGAGGGTCGAGAGGGGGTCTAGGCTCGCCGAGGGGTCGAGGGTCGTCGAACATGAGAGGAAGAAGAGGATAAAAAAAGAAGAGATAGAAGAAAAAAAGAGAGGAGAAGAAATAATAGAGGAGAAGAACTCCTCTATTATTTCTTCTCCTCTCTTTTTTTTCTTCTTCTTCCTCTTTTTTTTATCGGGAACGAGGGTCAAGAGGGGGTCTAGGGTCGCCGAGGGGTCGAGGGTCGTCGAACATGAGAGGAAGAAGAGGATAAAAAAAAGAGAAAGAAGAAAAAAAAGAGGAGAAGAAAGAATAGAGGAGAAGATCTCCTCTATTCTTTCTTCTCCTATTTTTTCTTCTTCTTCCTCTTTTTTTATCGGGAACGAGGGTCGAGAGGGGGTCTAGGGTCGCCGAGGGGTTGAGGGTCGAGAGGGGGTCGACGATCGCCGAGGTGTCGAGGGTCGAGAGGGGGTCTAGGGTCGCCGAGGGGTCGAGGGTCGTCGAACATGAGAGGAATAAGACGATAAAAAAATAAGAGGAAGAAGAAAAAAAAGAGGAGAAGAAAGAATAGAGGAGTTCTTCTCCACTATTCTTTCTTCTCCTCTTTTTTTCTTCTTCTTCCTTTTTTTATCGGGAACGAGGGTCGAGAGGGGGTCTAGCGTCGCCGAGGGGTCGAGGGTCGAGAGGGGGTCGACGGTCGCCGAGGTGTCGAGGGTCGAGAGGGGGTCTAGGGTCGCCGAGGGGTCGAGGGTCGTCGAACATGAGAGGAAGAAGAGGATAAAAAAAGAAGAGATAGAAGAAAAAAAGAGAGAAGAAGAAAGAATAGAGGAGAAGAACTCCTCTATTATTTCTTCTCCTCTCTTTCTTTTCTTCTTCTTCCTCTTTTTTTATCGGGAACGAGGGTCAAGAGGGGGTCTAGGGTCGCCGAGGGGTCGAGGGTCGTCGAACATGAGAGGAAGAAGAGGATAAAAAAAAGAGAAAGAAGAAAAAAAATAGGAGAAGAAAGAATAGAGGAGAAGATCTCCTCTATTCTTTCTTCTCCTATTTTTTTTCTTCTTCTTCCTCTTTTTTTATCGGGAACGAGGGTCGAGAGGGGGTCTAGGGTCGCCGAGGGGTTGAGGGTCGAGAGGGGGTCGACGATCGCCGAGGTGTCGAGGGTTGAGAGGGGGTCTAGGGTCGCCGAGGGGTCGAGGGTCGTCGAACATGAGAGGAAGAAGAGGATAAAAAAAAGAGGAAGAAAAAAAAGAGGAGAAGAAAGTATAGAGGAGTTCTTCTCCTCTATTCTTTCTTCTCCTCTTTTTTTTCTTCTTCTTCTTCCTCTTTTTTTATCGGGAACGAGGGTCGTCCAGGGTCGCCGAGCGGTAGAGGAAACCCTAAATAGCAAGTATCGTCGGTGTGAGATACATGTGGTCGTCGGTATCGGACACTACATCCACGTTCCACATGTGACGCGGGCGTCGACCCGCGTCACTTGCGGGACGTGGATGTAGTGTCCGACACCGACGGCCACATGTATCTCACACCCACGATACTTGCTATTTAGGGTTTCCTCTACCGCTCGGCGACCCTGACCCTCTTTCTTCTCCTCTTTTTTTCTTCTCCTTCCTCTTTTTTTATCAGGAACGAGGGTCGTCGAGGGTTAGGGTCGCCGAGCGGTAGAGGAAACCCTAAATAGCAAGTATCATCGATGTGAGATACATGTGGCCGTCGGTGTCGGACACTACATCCACGTCTCACATGTGACGCGGGCTTCGACGCCCACGTCACTTGTGGGACGTGGATGTAGTGTCCGACACCGACGGCCACATGTATCTCACACCCACGATGCTTGCTATTTAGTGTTTCCTCTACCGCTCGGCGACCCTCAATGACCCTCGTTCCCGATAAAAAAAGAGGAAGAAGAAGAAAAAAAGAGGAGAAGAAAGAAAAGAATAGAGGAGTTCTTACTCCTCTATTCTTTCTTCTCCTCTTTTTTTTTCTTCTTCCTCTTCTTTTTTTATCCTTGAAGCATTGTCGAGGCCACCCAAACCCTAGAGAAGCAGCGTCGAGGCCACCCCAAACCCTAGAGAAGCAGTGTCGAGGCCACTAATTAATATTAGTTCTACGTTTGCCACTAATATATCCATCTGTCTTGTTTGAATAATAATTGCCATGTTGTAAATATTTGTAGAAACTATGGACACCGCCCGAGACGAAGTACAAGAAGAGTTGTTGGGGGACATAATCGCACGAGGAAGTGATGCCGTCTGCTCGTTGTTTCTCCACGACACCGATGGTCTGGAAGCATGTGGCTATGATTATGATGGCTCCGGTGACCTAATGCCGGTGCAAGAAGGAGACCGTGAGGACGGCTCCAGTGACCCAATGCCGGTGCAAGTAGGAGACCGTGATGACCTCTACGGTGACCGAACCGAGTCCGGCCAGGTATATATATTAGTTAAGCTTGTGCTGACTAGCTAATTGATGCATTCATTGTTTTGGTATGTACACATATTAATTAAGTCTTTGTTCTTTTTTCTAGCCCTCCGGATCGAGCATAACTTCGGTAAAGAGACGAGGGCCGAAGAAAAAGTTGAGCTCGGATGAAAAGTTTGAGATCATAGCAATCGCGCCCGACGGCCAACCGATTGAACCCCTCCGGACAAAGAGCGCATTTGTTGCTCAGTGCGGGGTTCTGGTTAGGGACAAGATCCCGATTAGCATCCATCAATGGTTAAAGCCGGCTACAGAAGACCCTGAGGTGTCTTATGTCAATGATATGCAGAAAAATGATCTTTGGACTAAGCTGAAGTCAAATTTCACCCTACCGCCAGAGGATGATCCGGAGAAGCCAGTTAAAGAGCAATTAATTAAGTTTTTTGCTCTTAAGAGGATGGCAGAACTATTCAGGAGGTGGAAGAAAGAGCTGAATAAGTTTGTTGAAAATAAAGAGACACCAGAATTCAAGGGCAGATATGAGAAGATCAGATATCACTGGCCCGCATTTGTGGCCCACAAGACATCGGAAAAGAGTAAGAAGATGTCGGCGACAAACAAGCAAAATGATGATAAGAAGAAGCATCACCATCGCACGGGTTCAGGTGGCTACCTCGTGGCCCGGCCTAAGTGGGCCAAGACTGAGAATGATCTGGTTGATAAAGGGATCGAACCAGAGACAATTAACTGGCCAGACCGTTGCCAGACTTGGTTCTTCGGGGCTGGCGGAACCTTGGACCCTGTATCAGGGAAGTGCATTTGGACGAACGATCAAATGGACATACCAGTCAAGAAGCTTCAGCAGTATATCGAAGCAGCGCAGCAAGGGACGTTCGTTCCAGACAGAGAGAACGACGAGCTCACAATGGCCCTCGGGAATCCTGAGCATCCTGGACGGACACGAGGCACGCCAGGCTCCATTCCGTGGAAGGTTGGGTTTCCGGACGCAGGCGGTTACAAATACCACGAGAGGAGGAAGAAAGTGGAGCGGACCCAACTGCAGGCGCTGCATGCTAGGGTACAAGCGATAGAGGAACGAGAAGCAAATCGCAGCAAACGAACTGCCGAAGCTTCCCCCAAAGCTACCCCGCCATCTCAGCGGAGAAGCAGCGTGGCTTCCACCGAGCTGCTTCAGCCGGAGCATGTCTTGACGGCTCCTGCCAGCTATCCCGTGGATGCTATCACGGAGTCTCAAAATTGCCATCTTATCACGCAATGGATTAATATGAAGGTCAAGGCGGCTGTTCGCTCTGTTTTTCCTACTGAACCCGGCGCAACTTTTCACTGCCGGCCGATTCCAGAAGGATATGCTAGGGTGATGGTGGATGAAATAATGGAGGGATTTGAGGACCTCCAGCTTGACCACCCTACCGGTGAAGGGGAGACTCGGCTGGGTTCTGCTCTGAAGACTCCATGCCTATGGCGGAAGGAGCTCATCAACCTTCCGAACTGGACGCCTCCGCCTCCTCCTCCTCCTCCTCCGGCGAGTCAGGGCACTCCGCCTCCTCCACCGCCTCCTCCTCCGGCGAGTGACGATCAGGGCACTCGGCCGGCTCCTTCTCCGGCGCGTGGCGGCACTCCGCCTCCTTCTCCGCCTGCGCCGGCACGCCCGAGCAGCCAGCCTCCTCCTTCTCCGCCTTGTCAGCAAGGGCAGAAGAGACCTTCCACCGCTCCGGCTGCTCCGGCGCGTCGTAGTCCTTCTCCTCCGCCTCGTAAGAAAGTAAACAAGACAACCGCTCCGTCTGCTCTGCCGGTGTCTAGCAGTACAGCCAGAGGCGGTAGGACATACAGATTCGGTCCTTCTCTGAAAACTGCAGAGAAGTTACCATACGAGAGGACCCCGGAGGAGAACGCCGAGATAGCGCGAGAAGAAGTGAGGAACTTCTTTGAAGGGGTGAAAGCAAAGAAACATCCACCTCCGGAGGAGAAGGTAGATCTGGTGAAAGCGAAGCGCACTCTGGCTGCCCTGACAAAACCACCCAAGACTCTGCCGAAAGGAAACTATGAGCGCATTATTGGAAAGGAATTTGTCGAAGCGAAGAGGTCGGGAAGTACTGTCAGTGATCAAAGGCTGAAAGAACGACGAGATGGGAAACAAATTGCCTAGCTCGGCGAACAAGCGAAGCAATCGTGCCCCCCGCTCAAGGTGCCCAGCAACATCGACGCTAATGATCCGAGGATGGTGCCCGGTTATAGCAATCTTGGAGATTACCTGCCCGACGATGTACATTAGCATTTCATGGAGGTGCAGATACAAAAATACGAGTACGGGAAGCCTCTCGTCAAAGATGAAAGGTCTCTATCAACGATGATGCAAAGATTGCATGATTGGTACTTGAAAATCTGCAGAGAGTCTGGGGGGAGGAGTACTTTGTATGCAAGAGTTAAAAAGGAGCATGACCTCGTTGGAATTGAACTGTTGCCTGTTCCATTTGAGGAGTTCTTTCAGTTTTTCAATCAATTGGCCCTCGATAAAGCAACGGTCACCTGCTACTGTCTGTAAGTAGTACTACTTCTGTCATTAAGTCTCTCTATATAGCTCAGCTCTTTCATTGCATGTATTTATAATTATCGTCACTATATTATGCAGATTGAAGATCGTCGAATTGAAGAAAAGGCAAATCGGTGATATTGGGTTCATTAACACAAATCTCATAGATGCAACTCAGGTTAAATTTCATGCCGCAGATACCGAGGCCAACTTGCTACGATCGTTGGTAATAAATGAAAACAAAGATATAATACTCTTTCCTTACAACTTCAAGTGAGTGTTACTGTCTTGTGCATATTCGGTTTCCCTTATATATTAGTCAAGGTTATAGTAATGTAATTGATGAGTTATGCATGCGTGTGCAGTTTCCACTATATTCTCCTAGAGATTAAGCTTGAGCAGGGACTAGTAACCGTCTTAGACTCAAGACGAAAAGATCCCCAGGACTATGCGGACATGACTCAAATGCTCTAGAAGTAAGTTAAATTGATCATTATCCACCATATCAGCAACTTTGTTCATTTCCTGATATATCAAGTAATTGTTTTCTTTGTCTAGCAGGGTTTGGAGAAAATTCACCAAAAAAGCTCCGGGACTCCCGAAGAAGCTGCAATTTAGGCACCCGAAAGTAAGTACTATAGTAGCATGTTCCGCGCATCTCCTATTGATTCAAACGCTAGTTTCATCAATACCATTTGGCATTCTTGCTTATCAGTTTGATTGACCTCTATTTCTTGTAAAGTGGTTGTGGTAGGAACAAGGAAATGATTTCTGTGGATACTACGTTTGCGAGTCCATCCTCCACACGACTTGTGAGCGGGGCTACTCTGATGAACAATATGAAGTGCGTAAATAACAACATTCGCAATTTTATTTTATTACCATCATTTGTGTTGAGTTTCATTCATTCATATATATATGTATTGACCCCCTTCTTCAAATTAGATGTTTCGGAAGCGGGATGAACTCCTAGCACCAGCTCGCATGCGAGCAATTCAAGAGGAATTGGCGGCATTCTTTCTTGACCACGTGGTCGCTGAAGACGAAGAATACTATGTGGACCATGAGTCCGTATGTTAGGAGATTATATTTGTAAGAGATAATTATTGTATATATGTAGCCGGTAGTGTCGGATAGATATACGAGAACTTTTTGTTTGACCAATCTCTCGGAGAAGGAGAGGTGGTCGATATCACTTCTCTCTGTATGCATATATGTTCATGACGATCTTCTGTTTCCTTCGTTTGCTTACTAGCTAGCTAGCGTGTCTTGTCCTCTCTATACGTATGTATAGTATGTAGCGTCGGCCAAGCACGGACATAAGAGAGGACACTTCTCTCTATTAATTATAGCTAGCTAACACAATATATGAAAAACCTAAATTAACCCCCCAAAACCCCCCAACCCCCCCTTTCAAAAAAAACAAAAACCCCAGCCACAGAAATGCTGACGCGTGGATGCCTATTGGTCTCGGTTGGTGCCACCAACCGGGACCAAAGGCCCTCCTGCCTGGGCTCCGCGCACAGGCCACGTGGAGGCCCATCTGTCTCGGTTCTGGATTGAACCGACACTAAAGGGACAGGGCATTAGTACCGACCCTTTAGTCCCGGTTCAGGAACCGGGACAAAAGGCCCTTACGAACCGGGACAATAGGCCCTTTTTCTACTAGTGTATGTTTTTCTTATTTAGAAATTGCCAAAGAACCTATCTGTGAGTTGTGGTATCGAGCCTGATGAATAAGGCTCAGCTGGACTACGCCTTACCGCAAGGGGCTCCGTCACCACCTGTACTTACCGCATGGACACAGACGGTCGCACACACTTAAACTCGGTTGGGTGGAAGAGATTCCTCGTTGGCAAGAATCTTCGTGTTGGACAAGCCATCCTAATTACTGTCAGGAACACCCACCGCCCATGCTTCAGGATGATGATCGTCGTCGATATCATCTAGAACTACATATGTGTGTGTGTGGCTATATCATCTAGACCTACATATGATGATCATCATCGATATCATGTAGAACTACATATGATGATCGTCCTCGATATTATCTAGAACTATATATGATGATCGTCATTGATATCACCTTGTACTGCTTGAGGATGCATATTGACTATATATGAAATTGTTATCTAGTACTCCTTCCGTTCCAAATTACTCATTGTGGTTTTAGTTCAAATTTGAACTAAAACCACGACGAGTAATTTGGAACAGAGGTAGTACTACCTAGTACCTATAATGCTTTATGAAATTGATATCTAGTAGTACATAGTATCTGGAAATTGCAGTTTATTGAAACTGAAACTGGGTAGGAAGCGGGAAAAAATGATGAAACACATAGCAGTAGCATGGGGCTAGGAAAGCGCTACAACTAACTAATAGTATCGTGTTCTGAAAAAGCGCTGCTGATATAGTCAATTAGTAGCGCGGGTGCAAACCGCGCTACTACTAACAGTTAGCTGTAGCGCCTTATTGGTAGCGCGGCTGCCCGCGCTGCTGATAGCCTCAAAACCCACGCTACTACTAGGTTTTCCCCTAATAGTGCATGTTCAGCTAAGATATAAGATAGTTTCTCAAGCTGACAAGCTGTTGCATGCTTCTCTAGTGGTTAAGCAGAAACAAATAGGACTCTCAAGTATCAACAATAGATTCTTGTCTCTATATGTCCTGGCACTGGTGCGTGTCCATAATCAACCGGACAGCTAATAGGAGCGCCTATCCTAGGCGACACCCGGCGCCGGCCCTAGGCCTCCCCCCCGCCTCCTCCGTCCTGCCGCCGCCTGAGGTCTCACCGGCGAAGCCTAGCCTATGATGGCAGCAGCGGGGCCTTATCCTTCGCGCGGTGTAGGTGTTTTTTCCGGGTGGCGGCGGCGCATCGTTCGACGAAGATTCGGCGGCAAGGAGCGGTGGGATCCCTACGGCATGCGTGACGGCGGCGTCAGCGGAGGCGCGACCTTCC
Source organism: Triticum urartu (assembly GCF_056163025.1). NCBI lineage: Eukaryota > Viridiplantae > Streptophyta > Magnoliopsida > Poales > Poaceae > Triticum > Triticum urartu. The sequence continues at coordinate 625,083,001 of NC_141874.1, read as the reverse complement.
CGCGGCGGAATCGCGTCTGTGGCGGCGTCCGAGATTGCCGATCTGGTCTTGCCCAGATGGGCTTGGGTGGGCCGGCGGTTCCGATGTGCATCTACAGGCGAGCGTGGTGGGCCTGACGGCGCCGGCTGTAGGCATCGTGGTGATGCCATGGCCGGTTAGGCGGCGGCGGCCTGGATCCCTTTCATCCAGCCCCCGACAGAGATGGCGGCAGTCTGTGCACGAGATGCTTGAGGGAGGATCTTCGAATAGATCTGGGTGAAAACCTGCTCTCGGCTAGCTGCCAAGGCCGGCGGTGGCGGCGCTGTCTGCGTCGTTCCCTTCTTGAAGGCATCGTTGTGGACAAGATCAAGGCCACTCCGTGCTACCTTCGGGGGAAACCCTAGATCAGTAGATCACATGACGGCGGCACTATGATGCCGTTTTCCTCTTGGGGGCGTCATTCGTGGAGGTGTACACGGACCGAGGGACCAGTGGAAGGCTTTTCGGTGGAGCGGTGCTTCAGCTTACACATTGATGGCTGTGGATCTCGGCGGCATGGCGCCGTGGAGACTCGACGTCAGATGCGCGGAGATGGACTCGCGCAGGGAGGTGACGCTATCTGGCGTCATGGTGGCGTCGACGGAAGCTAGACCGTCCAAGGTTGATGCAGCAGTACAACACTGGAGATGGATTGGTGGCAGGTGGCTGCGGCGGCCTCATACCCGGCAGGCGTTCTGGTTGAGAAGTATGACGGATTGGTGGGTGCCCCATACCCGGCAGACATCCTGATTGGGACCTCAGGTCTTAGATGATAGGTTTGGCTGCAAAGTCTGTTTGGTATTAGGCCTAGACGGTGGCTTTAGTCTTACTGTTATATAACTTTGTAAAGTCTTGCGTGAATAATTAATAAAATGATTGCATGCATCATCCAGATGCAGAGGACAGGGTCCTTCATTTCTACAAAATAGGAGCGCCTAGAGAGTAGAGATTAGTCACTAAAACACATTAACCAACAATTTAATCGAACGGGACTATACTTTTTTCTTAACGCATGTATGTGCACAATCGAAAATACAACTGATTTTGCTCGTCGATGGTCTGGTCACTAGAAATGTACTGTACTACGTAATATGCAAGAGTGATCTAAAATAAGGATTTCTTCTTTTCATTCACGGAAATAGAGCTTGAGCTCGTGCATAAACAGAGGAAGCAGGCGCCGTCGTGTGATTTGCAGCTTAAAAAACAAGTTCTCACATCTGGTGCAGTGACCTGGTTCTCCTGATGTAATCATCCCATTAGTGGCTGACATCACCAGTATCGGGCCAATAAAACTAGGCATTATCCTGCTGGACAGTTACTGTACCTGATTAGTTTAATCGTTGCAGTAGTACTAGTAGTAGTTTAGTGGCATGATTAAGGCGTCATTTGACCTGACCGGCAGGTTGGAGCTCGGGAAGCCTGAAGGGTCGTCGTTGCCCGCGCGCGGCGCCCCTGTTTGTAATCCCGACTGGCTTGCAGCTACCTCCGCGTGCCTCCACAGCTTAAACAAACAACTCCAGACGTACACAATGGCCGAGCGCGAGCAGCCTCGGATCTCCCATGCCAACGACGACGCGCTGCCAGCTTTTGCTGGACACTTATCGGAACAGCATTGGGTGGCTAGTCTAGTGCAACTTGAAGGCTGAAGCTGTGGGTGTCCCTTGTGTCGGCAAGAACTGTGTTGCCTGTTTGGAGTACCTGGTCATAAAGGTTGAGTTTCGCTGATAGGCATGGCCACGGGGAGTTGGATCCCCTTATGTACGGGCCCCATGACGTCGGTCTACTGACGTGTGGGTCTGGATCCACATGTTAGTGTGTGGGTAGTACGTTAGAGGAGTCACGTCCGCTCATGGGCGATCCTGTGGTATGTTCGTGATTTATATCGTAAAGATAGACCGAGATGTACAATTTCTAATATTTTGCTCCTACTCTCTTGGGTTCTCTTTTGCAAGTGGTCTATATTTTTCAGCGACTTTGGGTCGGCCAGATAGAAATACTCCTCCTGTTCCATAATATAAGGTGTATCATTTTTTGTGCAAGTTAAAATTGTGTATATTTATCTGCTGCCGTGTCGCTTCCCGCGAGCGGCCCGAGAGAAGCCCTCGGCGTGACCGCACACCACCCCTCGCTGCCGCGCGCCGCTGGGCTAACAGCTAGGGGCGGCGCACTCGCACAAGGCCGCGCGGCGGCGACGGTGACACGTGGGTGCGGGGAGCGCAGATCTGGCATGGAAGGCGTGGTGCGCGTGGTGGCCATCAGTCGAGCGGATCGGGGGGGGGGGGGGGGGGGGAGGGACGGTTCGCGGCGTAAGATGTGGCGCATTCACGCATGGGTGGTTCCAGCGCTCTGGTCAGGGCGCTGGCAAGGCGCAACGTCGATGTGGCTCGGCGTGTAGGTGTGGTGTGGTCGCACGTGGGCGATTCCGGTGCTCTGCCCAGGGTGCAGGCTAGGCACGGTCCGGTTGCCGCTGGACGCTCTGCTTGGACCGGCGGCTAGAGGCTGACTCCCTTGGCCTCTCTGCATCAAAGGTCTGGCATGGTGGCGACTCTAGGCACCGTCTGATATGTCCATTTTGCATCATATTTTCCTAGTGTTATTTATAATGTTTTGGATCAATTTAATACTTCGTGGAGCAATTCTAATGCCTTTTCTCTCTTAATTTGTAAGATTTATATGAAGAGATAGATTACTGGCAGCTGGAATTCTAGACCCGAAAAAGCAATGTTAGATATACCTATTTTGCATATTTCTGAATGAGCTGGAATTTCAGGAAGAATTATTTTGGAATAAATAAAAATTATTGGTGAAAAGAAATACCAGAGGAGGCCACCTAGGTGCCCACGAGGCACCAGGGCACGCCCACCCCTGGGCGCGCCTTGGCGGCTTGTGGTGCCCCTGGCAAGCCTCCGGTGCCCATCTTGTGGTATATAAGCCCATTTGCCCTAGAAAAGATAAGGAGAAGACTTTCGGGACAGAGCAACGCCGTCTCAAGACGGGATCTGGGCAGGAGCACTTTTGCTCTCCGCTGGAGCGATTCCGCCGGGGATACTTCCCTCCGGGGGGAGGGGGAATCGAAGCCATCGTCATCACCAACAACCCTCTCATCGTGGGAGGACCAAGCTTCGTCAACATCTTCACCAGCACAATCTCATCACAAACCCTAATTCATCTCTTGTATACAATCAGATTGGTACATGTGGGTTGCTAGTAGTGTTGATTACGTCTTGTAGTTGACGCTAGTTGGTTTATTTGGTGGAAGATTAAATGTTCAGATCCTTGATGCTATTTCATACCCGTCTGATCTTGAACATGAATATGATTTGTGAGTAGTTACTTTTGTTCTTGAGGACATGAGAGAAGTCTTATCATAAATAATCATGTGAATTTGGTATTCGTTCGATAGTTTGCTGATATGTATGTTGTTGTATCTCTTAGTGGTGTTATGTGAACGTTGACTACATGACACTTCACCATATTTGGGCATAAGGGAATGTATTATGGAGTAGTAATTAGATGATGGGTTGCTAGAGTAACAGAAGCTTAAACCCTAGTTTACGCGCTATTCTGTAAGGTGCTGATTTGGATTCATATGTTTCATGTAATGGTTAGATTTATTTTAGTTCTTGTTTCGTGGTTGCGCATGCTAGCGAGATGGGTTAACCATAAGTGTGAGGCTTGTTCAAGTAAGAACGACACCCAAGCACCGGTCCACCCACATCTCAAATTATCAAAGTAAAGACATGAATCAAACAAACATGATGAAAATGACTAGATGAAATTCCCGTGTGTCCTTGATGCGGCTTGAACTACGTCGGTATTTCCCCAAAGAGGAAGGGATGATGCAGCACATCTACGGTAGGTATTTCCCTATGTGATGAGACCACAGTTATCGAACCAGTAGGAGAACAACGCAACACTATGTAAACGATACCTACATACAAAGAACAAATACTTGCGACCCAACGCGTAAGAGGGGCTGTCAATCCCTCCCGGGTAAAAAGATAGATAACTTTGTAGTAGATTGGATAAATAGATCTCGCGGAAACGCGAAATGAAATAAATAACAAAAGATTGCAACAAGGTATTTTTGGGTTTTTGGATTAATAGATCTGAAAATAAAAGCGAATAAATCTATACCTACTAATAAAGCAAGGTGCGTTTCTCCAATTTTTTCATCCGTTCACCACCTAAACATATCAAAACTTTTCTATCCAAGGTGGTACTACATTTTTAGGTGTACAAACGCTAAAAAGAAGAAAAAAACGCTTCGTCTAAAATTTCATTGATGGGCCGCAGCGCTCGCCCACGAACTAAGCCCAAGGAAAAGATAGCCACACACAAAGCAAGCCCAGAGAAAATCAAAAATAAATACCAGCTGCTGGAATTGAACTCACAACCTCAAGGGTGTGTACAATGTGACCAGTCCAACTAAGCTAGCCAAGTTATATGTTTAAAGTTAGTAGTTGATTCTATATATTTCGAATCCATTGAGCCCAAATTCTTTTAGGGGTCGTCTAGCCCAGTTGGGCCTCCATATGCCCACCGGCCCCTAATCATTTTTTCGTTCGTCCATCAATTCATAAAAAATAAATTGATTTGTTGGCCCTTTTTTTAGTTTTTTTCATCTGTCTATCAAGTAATAAAACAATGATTGTTTTTACGAAATATGTATTTGGCAACCGTGTGGCAGATTGAAAAATGACCTAACACATCCGGAGCCACCCGATCGAGATCTCGTGTTCACCTACAACCTCTTCTCCAGCAACTGCAACAAATATGGCTCCGCCTCGTCGGCCGCGCGATGCATCCCGACAGAGACAGATTGAGATGTGGGACGAGGAAGAAGCGGAGGAGAGGGAGATGCGGCCGGGCGGACATTCACCGGAGGTGCGGGCTGGAGAGGATCAGGAGGGACGGCAGCGAGTGGCTCCGGCGGCTGCATACCTCATCCCTGACGGCGCGAACAAAGAGGAGGCGATGGGCGACGTTGCAGTCCATGCGCTAGGGATGACGTGAAGCCGGGCGATGGAGACGAAGACGCCTGGCTCAAGGCGCCCGGTGGCGCACCTGTCGGATCCGGGGAGACCCAGGTCGGGGACGGCGGAGACCGGATCCGGGCGTCGCAGGGGATCTCCAGCGGACTGAACGAAGGGCGGCGATGGCTGACAAGCAGGCATGCAGTTCGTGTGGGGCTGGCGAAGTGAGCAAGGGTTCGGCTCCTTGTTATTTTTGAGGATTATTTGGGTGATTTCCTTGCAGAAGCGAGTGACTGACATGCATCTTGACTGGTTTCTCTTCTTCATCTGTAAATTCTGGTGTTCTTCAGTTACTACTTGTGTTCTCGGTCCTGTGAGTACTTTTTCTGCATTCCTTGTTGGGTGGCTAAAGGAACTTTAGCAGAATTTGGGTTCATACGAGCATGATGCATGATTCCTGCATGACTCATAGTTAAGATCTAGTTCAGCAAGGAAAATTATGCATCTAAGCTACTGAATTATATATGACTAAAGCATGGTTTTGTTGTTTGGCTCGTAATTTTTCTTTCATTCAACTCAAGCAAAATTACTCATCTGAATTATGCGAGCCAAGAAAAATTATGCATCTGGACTCTGCATCTAGACGATATGAGTCAATCATGGTTTTCTTCTTCAGTTATTTATGCATCTGAATTCCTGTTAATTCCCCGTTAATTCTATGTAAATATAACGGTAATTCACGCACCACAAACTTGATAAGTTATGTACAAACACCGTGTTAACTTTTGACTCGGAGAAAAAGATGTTGAAACATACAGCGATAAATTGTGTATAAATAACACAGTAATATGCAGACCACGATCGTGATAATATTCGTACAAACACCACGGTAATTTTTGACCTAGGAAAAAGTTGATAAAAACATATCCCTGATAACCTTCATGTAAAGAGTATGATAGTTTACTCATGCAGATCTGATAACTTGTGTATGAACATCATGGTAACTTTCTAATCTGGGGGGTGAAAAAATTGTTGAAAACGTACACACAATACCTTCTATGTACCTAGTATGATGATTTACACACCGCAAACATGGTAACTTTGGTACAAAACACCATAGTAAATTTGCCCAAGTGATTTTTTTATGAACACACGATAACTTCTGCCTAAATAACGTGATAATTTACTCACCGCAGATCTGAGTACTTACGTACAAACACCATGGTAACAATGACCGGAGGGGGGGGGCATTGTTCCAAAACCCGTAGAAGTGAGGCTGCCGGTTTGGATTTTCAGTTACTAATCACTGCTTGTTTTGTTTATTCTCGTCACAGGAAGATACAATTAGTATGTAAGTTGTATGTAATCAGTTAAGTGGGCTAGCGCAACTGGATGTTGCAGCTTAGTTTCGTATGGGAGGGTTTGGGTTCGATTCCCCTTCAATGCCTTTCTTTTTGCCTATTTTAAACTACAGACCTGAAAAAACCCGGAGAAGATGGGATCGAAGGAGGGCGCTCGGGAGGAGGTGGGATCGAAGGGAGAAAGTGGTGTGGCACTTTTAGCAATGTGGCACACGTGTGCCAAATATCATTGTCCTTGTTTTTATGGGCATTTTTCGGATAGAAATGTGCATTCATGGGCCACGTTTGGAGTAGCAAAAAAAATCATCGCGTCAGAATTAAACTCATAAATCTCCTATTGTCCCAAATAGCTACCACCTGGGCTAACATAGATGTTAATTTGTCCCACCTCACTGATTTAGAGTGATTTCTACCAGTTTATATACCATCTGGGTGAAATGTAATTGCGGGTTGCCTCCCGGGCATTAAAGGAAGGATGCATTTCGACAATTAATAGGAATTATGTTGGCTGTCTTGGTGGAAGTGTATTAAAGGAAGGATCAATAAGGGTGGATTTCAAGGACACTAAATGGCCAGGATTGGACGTATTGGTGAGGCTAATTGAAGGATCAACAATTAAAAGGAATTGTGTGGCTTGTCTTAGGAATGAAAAATGTGTTCACATTTCAAGGATTGGACGAGCATGAGTTTCTTAAAAAGATACGTACATAATATGGCTAAAGGAAATGTAAAAGGAAGGATGGTAACGATGGAGGTTTGTGTATATATTGAAGGAAGGAAATTATATTGAAAAGGAATGGAAATCCACGTGCGGCCAAATAAGAAGTAAGTAAATGAATCGGTCAAAAAAGAAAGGAAATTAATAATCACAAAAACCCCACGGAAGGAAAATATATTGAAAATCCATGCTTGTATAATCGTCTCATTATTTATTATATAATTATAAAAAAGCAGGGAAAATAAAATCGACTGATTCCGCCAAATACCCACAATACATTCCGCCAAGTAGGCATGCGATAACAATTAATTTCCTAGAACACAAGGTGTTGATTATTACTTTTTAGAAAATGGGATAACATCTGCATTGAAAATCTAGCATACACACTAGCCACAATATCAAGGCATTTTTTTGTAGTCATAAAGATCATGTGAAGTTATTTTGTACTATAGCTGAGAATGGATTTATTTGTAGTCAGAAATATTATGAGGGCTAGCCAATGAGTAATAGGATGAAACAAACCTCTATTTTTCCCTTCCTCCCCTTTTCACTGTTTCAAGGGAGTGGCTCACGGATGACGACACTCACGTCTATCTCAATGAGATTGAGTAATATTTGAAGTTTGTTAAACATTTCTTTCACTAGCGCAGTTGAATGATAGTGAGTCAAGCGATGGACGAACTCATCATCTTAAGATTAACCAATTGTTCAAGGTGTTCCTATTACGCGTACACCACGACCACTATCGGTGGGATGGGAAGGACGATAAGAGATGCTATATGTGGGACACTATGTTCAAATGCACGACATGCACCTATCGGGAGGGGTTCTTGAGCTATGCTTATTGCGCTAGGTCTGTATGATATTATTTTTCTCCCGTTGCAATGCACGGGCATGCGTGCTAGTAGATCTCAAAGCAAATATGATAAAGAATAGACCCGGGGGCCGTAGATTTCACTAGTGGCTTCTCTCCATAAAAATAGCATATGGTGGATAAACAAATTACTGTTAGGCAATTTCTAGAACTTCAAATAATTATGATGATATCCAGGCAATGATCATTATATAGGCATCACGTCCAAGATTAGTAGACCGACTCCTGCCTGCATCTGCTACTATTACTCCACACATCGACCTCTATCCAGCATGCATCCAGTGTATTAAGTTCATGGAAAAACGGAGTAATGCAATAAGAACGATAAAATGATGTAGACAAGATCTATTCATGTAGGAATAGACCCAATCTTGTTATCCTTAATAGCAACGATACATACGTGTCATGTCCCCTTCTGTCACTGGGATTGAGCACCGTAATATCGAACACATTACAAAGCACTTCTTCCCATGGCAAGAAAAATCGATCTAGTTGGCCTATCTAAACCAAAGATTCGAAGAAGAAATATGAGGCTACAAGAAATCATGCATATAAGAGATCAAAACTCAAATAACTTTCATGGATAAAATAGATCTGATCATAAACTCAAAGTTCATCAGATCCCAACAAACACACCACAAAAAGAGTTACATCAAATAGATCTCCAAGAGACCATTGTATTGCGAATAAAAAGAGAGAGAGGAAGCCATCTAGCTACTAACTATGGACCCGAAGATCTACAATGAACTACTCACGCATCATCGAAGGGGCACAAATGAGGATGATGAACCCCTCCGTGATGGTGTCTATATTGGATCTGGTGTTTTTGGAACTTGTGGCGGCTGGAATGTATTTCGTCGACTCCCCTAGGGTTTTGGATTATCGGGGTATTTATAGAGCAAAGAGGCGGTGCGGGAGGCTGCCAAGGTGGGCACAACCCACCAGGGCATGCCTGGGCCCCCAAGCGCTCCCAGGTGGGTTGTGCTCTCCTCGGAGCCCCCTCTGGTACTTCCTTGGCCCATCGTGTGGCTTCTGGTCCAGAAAAAAAAAGTTTCGCTGCGTTTGGACTCGGTTTGGTATTGATTTTCGGCGAAGTAAAAAATAAGAAAAAAAACAGCAACTGGTGCTGGGCACTATGCCAATAGGTTAGTCCCAGAAATGATATAAAGTTTCTATAAAATGATTGTAGAACATCTAAGAATGATAATATAGCATCATGGAACAATCAAAAATTATAGATACATTGGAGACGTATCAGTCCCCAAGAACCCTTTGCTTATTGTAAGAGACCATTCCGGCCTGTCCTTTGCTACAAAAAGGATTGGGCCACCTTTCTGCACTTTTTTACCATTACTTCTTATTACCCGATACAAATTATCTTGCTATCAAACTACTTATTACCGACAATTTTAGTGCTCGCAGAAAATACCTTGCTGAAAGCCGCTTGTCATTTCCTTCTGCTCCTCGTTGGGTTTGACACTCTTACTTATCAAAAGGACTACGGTTGATCCCCTGTACCTGTGGGTCATCAAGACTATTTTGTGGCGCCGTTGCCAGGGAGTGAAGCGACTTTTGTAAGTGGAATTTGCTAAGAAAACATTTATATTACATGATGAAATTTATTATCACTTGTTACTATGGAAAACAATTCTTTGAGGGGTTTGTTTGGGGTATCTTCACCTCGATCGGAAGCACAAAGAGTTGCTCCGCAACGTACTGCACCTACTGAAAAAATTTATTATGATATTCCTTCAGGTTTGATAGAGAAACTGCTAGCTAATCGTTATGTAGGAGATGTAACAATACATCCCGATATGCACCTAATCTATGTGGATGAAGTTTGTGGATTATTTAAGCTTGCAGGTTTATGCAAAGATTGAGTTAATAAGGATGTCTTCATTTTATCTTTGGGTGGAAAGGCATTGACATGGTATAGGCTATGTGTTGATATTGGAACGTGGGATTGGAACCGATTGAAATTGGAATTTCATCAAAAGTTTTATCTCCTATGCATCTGGTTCATCGTGATCGAAATTATATATATATATATATATATATATATATATATATATATGGCATCGTGAAGGAGAAATAATCGCTCAATCTTGGGGGAGGCTTAAGTACATGATGTACACATGCCCCACTCAAGAGCTCTTACAAAATTTGTATGCTCGGCTTTCTCATGATGATCGAACCATGCTTGATTCTTCTTCAACTGGTTTCTTTATGAAGAAAACTATTGAATTTAGATGGGATCTTCTGCAAAGAATTAAATGCAACTCTGAAGATTGGGAACTCGACAAAGTTAAAGAGTCAGGTATATTACTTAAGTTTGATTGCGTTAAGTCTTTTATGGATACTGATGCTTTTCATAAATTTAGCACTAAATATGGACTTGACTCTCAAATAGTAGCTTCATTTTTTGAATCATTTGCTACTCATATTGATCTCCCTATGGAGAAGTGGTTTAAATATCACCCACCTATTAAATAAAAGATTGAAGAACCCGTTATGGTTACATATGAAACTATCATTTACAATGTTGATCTAGTTGTGCCTACTACATATATTAGGAAACCTCCTTTTCCTGTTAGGATTAAGAAACATGCTAAAGCTACAACTGTGGTTAATAACAGTAATATTAGAATACCTAGACCCTCTGACCAAACTAAAGTTGAACCTAATATTTCTATGGTTAAAGTTTTCTTGGTTCATAATATTGATGGGCATGTTATTTACTTTTGTGATGCTACTGCTAGAATTGTCAAACCTGTTAGAAATGAACGAGATATGCTAGATAAGAATAAACCCGTAGTTGGCATGCCTGTCATTTCTTTTAAAATTATAGATCATTGTTATCATGGTTCATGTGATATGGGTGCTAATGTTAGTGCTATTCCTTTTACTCCATCAAAAAATTATGAATGATATTGCACCTGCTGAGATTGAAGATATTGATGTCACTATTAAGCTAGCAAATAGAGATACCATTTCACCGCTTGGGATTGTTAGAGATGTTGAAGTATTATGTGGTAAAATCAAGTACCGCACTAATTTCTTAGTACTTGGTTCTCAACAAGATAATTTTTGTCCCATTATATTTGGTAGACCTTTCTTGAACACTGTTAATGCTGAAATCGATTTTGTCAAAGAAAAGGTTAGAGTTAAATTTGGTGATGTATCCCATGATTTCAATTTCTCTAAGTTTAATAGACAACCTCATGAAAAACAATTTTCTAGTAAGGATGAAATTATTGGTCTTGCTTCTATTGCCGTACCTCCTACAGATCCGTTAGAACAATATTCGCTAGACCATGAAAATGATGCATATGAATGAAAGAAATGAGATAGATAAGATGTTCTTTGATCAACCACGTATCCTTAAACATAATTTGCATGTTGAAACTCTTGGAGGTCCACCTCCACCTAAGGGTGATCCCATGTTTGAATTAAAACAATTGTCTGATACATTGAAATATGCTTATCTTGATGAAAAGAAGATATATCCTATTATTACTAGTAGACTGCTCGTGCGTTGCCATGGGCCAACAAATAAATTTATGACCAATGCTCATTTTCCTCCCTATGAACAAGCATATTGCATGGAGTGTTCAACCACAACACAAATGCAAACACGATCTTCTCTCTATTCTTACAAACAGCAAGCACCCCTCTAGCCGGTCTTTCTTGCCGAACTTGCCCCCCGTCATCTTCTTTGTCCATACATCATTCATCATCTCAATCTATTGCCCCTTGACTCTGCATGTAGCTTCCATGTCATTGTTTTGTAGTCTCGAAAGGTTAAAAGACAACCCAACCACATCACCTTCCCAATATATTCCTAATCCGAGGAAGCTAAATCTAGTTGAATGCGTGTGTGTTGCCCTGAAACAACAAACTTATCTATGGAAACATATAGAAAATATTATTATATGAAGTGTGTACATCCCATGCTTGTGACTATGTTGTCACAAGTACTTCTTGTCTATCTCTTGCTTTCCTCTAAATATGTTTCTCCAAGCATGCATTTCAATTTCCACCCTCACCAACATATCTACTTTCATGTGCTCCTTCAACTCCCCAAATATGTCTTATTCTCCCTCCAAGCCATGAATTAAGCTCTAAACCATGCAAAAAAATTAAGCTCTAAAAATTAAAAATAAAAATACATGTGCACACGCATACATATCAGATCATCCACGCATTTACACATGGAAAACGAACACCGAGCAAGCATTCATCAATAAACCTTCTCAAACAAGCGTACACATTCAGATCTGGTAGTAAACAAGATTCATCACAAATACATCTAGCACAGGATACATCTAGATCTGAAATCTTGATAAGATCCATGATAAATACAACTAGCACAGGAAAAGTGATTCATGCTCTAGTCAGTGGAGAAGGGATCTATAGGCCCATGCCTCACGCAACACAGGGGAAGGAGAGCAGCCACGACCAACGTCACCATGTGACAGGGCAGCAGGAGGACACATCCTCGACGGATAGGAGGAAATCCTTGGCACAACCACGCTCAAGACGCAACAACGACGGAGACCACGACACGGCCTCGCAGGGCAGTTCGGCGATGGCCTAGATGCATCCATACGACCATACTGGACACTCGAAGCCTCATAGAAGGCTTGGCTATGAGGAAGACACGTCGGGGGAATGTCAGAGATGGTTGAGTGGCGGAGCCTACGTGCCTCCGCTAGCCTAGACTGCTTGACGTGGAAGGGACTTTGGGAGATTAGTGTTGTGGATTGGTGTGCTATTATGGGGAGACTGGTTTATATGGCGGCTCTAGTAGATCGAATCAAATTGGTTTGCGCGTCTCGGTTGGTTCGGCAGTGTCCTGATTGCTTTCCTTCCAAAGAAGAGGCAAAGAATGCATCCTTATTTCTTTCCTTCGAAAGAAGCAGCCGGTTCATAACCCACAAGTATAGGGGATCGCAACAGTTTTCGAGGGTAGAGTATTCAACTCAAATTTATTGATTCGACACAAGGGGAGCCAAAGAATATTCTCAAGTATTAGCAGCTAAGTTGTCAATTAAACCACACCTGGATAACTTAATATCTGCAGCAAGGTATTTAGTAGCAAAGTAATATGATAGTAGTGGTAATGGTGGAAAAAGTAATATTTTTGGTTTTATAGTGATTGTAACAGTAGCAACGGAAAAGTAAATAAGCGAAGAACAATATATGAAAAGCTCGTAGGCAATGGATCGGTGATGGAGAATTATGTCGGATGCGATTCCTCATGCAATAGTTATAACATAGGGTGACACTGAACAAGCTCTAGTTCATCAATGTAATGTAGGCATGTATTTCGAATATAGTCATACATGCTTATGGAAAAGAACTTGCATGACATCTTTTGTCCTACCCTCCCATAACAGCAGGGTCCTGTTAGAAACCAAGGGATATTATGGCCTCCTTTTAATAGAGTACCAGACCAAAGCATTAACACATAGTGAATACATGAACTCCTCAAACTACGGTCATCACCGGTAAGTATCCCGATTATTGTCACTTCGGGGTTAACAGATCATAACACATAATAGGTGACTATAGACTTGCAAGATAGGATCAAGAACTCAAATATATTCATGAAAACATAATAGGTTCAGATCTGAAATCGTGGCACTCGGGCCCTAGTGACAAGCATTAAGCATATCAAAGTTATAACAACATCAATCTCAGAACATAGTGGATACTAGGGATCAAATCCTAACAAAACTAACTCGATTACATGATAAATCTCATCCAACCCATCACCGTCCAGCAAGCCTATGATGGAATTACTCACGCATGGCGGTGAGCATCATGAAATTGGTGATGGAGGAAGGTTGATGATGACGATGGCGACGGATTCCCCTCTCCGGAGCCCTGAACGGACTCCAGATCAGCCCTCCCGAGAGAGTTTAGGGCTTGGCGGCGGCTCCGTATCGTAAAACGCGATGAATCCTTCTCTCTGATTTTTTTCTCCCCGAACACGAATATATAGAGTTGGATTTGAGGTCGGAGGAGCACCAGGGGGCTCACGAGGCAGGGGCGTGCCCAGGGGTGTAGGCGCGCCCCCACCCTCGTGGACAGGGTGTGGGCCCCTGGCCTTGATTCTTTCGCCAGTATTTTTATATATTCCAAAAATAATCTCCGTTGATTTTCAGGTCATTCCAAGAACTTTTATTTCTGCACAAAAATAACACCATGGCAATTCTGCTGAAAACAGCGCCAGTCTGGGTTAGTTCCATTCAAATCATGCAAGTTAGAGCCCAAAACAAGGGCAAAAGTGTTTGGAAAAGTAGATACGTTGGAGACGTATCACCGGTTTATATGGGAAGTGTTGTTGTCTATGGTTGCACAAGGATATCATTGCTTTTGTATATGGAACATTTGATTTTTTTGGGCACTGGAGGTTTGAGATGGAAATAAAATCGGCGGGGCTGGAGATGAAAACTGGTGGCTGTGGTGGTCAGCGAAAGAAAAATCGGTGGGAGGGGCATCTATAGATCGATGGGGAGGGGTGAGGACTGAGGGAGTCCTGGATTAAGGGGTCCTTGGATGGTCGGGCTATGTGACATGGGCCAGACTAATGGGCCGTGAGGGTACAAGATGAAGGTTTTTCCCGTCTCCGGATGGGACTCTCCTTGGCGTGGATGTCAAGCTTGGCGGCTAGTCGCATAGTTTCCTTTCTCTATAAACCGACTTTGTACAACCCTGGCCCCCTCCGGTGTCTATATAAACCGGAGGGTTTAGTCCGTAGGGGCGATCACAATCATACAGGTTAGACATCTAGGGTTTAGCCATGACGAACTCGAGGTACATCAACTCTTGTAACCCCTGTACTCATCAAAGTCAATCAAGCAGGAAGTAGGGTATTACCTCCATTACGAGGGCCCGAACCTAGGTAAACATCGTGTCCCCTGCCTCCTATTACCTTCGATCCACAGACGCACAGTTCGGGACCCCCTACCCGAGATTGGTTGGTTTTGACACCGACATTGGTGCTTTCATTGAGAGTTCCTCTGTGTTGTCGGTAGAAGGATCGATGGCTCGCCTTGTCGTCAATGACAAAATCATCTTTGGAAGGGCCCTTGCTCTTGGGAAGATCCTCCATCTCGGCAGTTTCACTATAGGCGCCTGCCCGGCCATTAAACCCAAGGCGGTCTCACAGATCACCAAAAATCATCTACGCATCGACCCCGAAAACATCGATAAGATGGATTCGGCAGATATCTCGTATTTGAACAAACTGCTAGATCGCATCGCCACCCTGGGGGTCGTAACAGATTATTATATGATTGGGCTTAAACCTGATCAGAGGGAAATCTGGTCCCCACCTATCACCCACCTGGTGACAGTTGTGGAGGAGCAAGTTTAGGATACCTCTCCTCCTATGCTACGAACAAACTATGTTCAGATCTCCGAGCCCTGCAAGCTGGATACCCATCTCCGAGAAGAGACATTTCGTCCTCCGAACATAGAACCAGGCGTTGAGCCTAAAAATTCCCAGGACACTCCGGATCCTAGGCCGGTAACCTCCGAAATCTTTCAAATTCCACATTCCATAGTGGGTCAAGGCTGGAATTTAAGCCCACCCACCCACCACAAGCAATACTCTCCAAGCAATTCCGGTCCCCCGGACATATGCGACTTAATGTATGTACGACAGCAACCTCAGGAAACAGTCCATCACTTTTGGGCTAGATTCCTACTTGTTAAAAACTAGATTAAAGATTGTTGCGACGACGATGCGGTATCAGTCTTTTGCCGCAACTGTTCGGACGAGGGGATCCTTAATGCCCTCAAACGATGCCACATACTGCACTTTGCAGATCTGGCACACATAGTACAGAAGTACTGCACAATGGAAAGCACCTAGAAAGCCTAGACAGCTTGGTGGGAACCGCTGGCCTTTAAGCCACCCACCGGACGGGCAAAAAGGATGCACCCTCACGAGGCACCTGATCATCACTCAACTGACAAAAAAATCAAGCCCTTAACGGGACACAACTGTCCTTGATGAATGGCTCGATAAGCCTTGTCAGATACACACGACGCCAAAAACTGAACCAACACATAGCCTTCGGGCATGTTGGATACTCTAGTAGGTGGCTAAGAGCGGTGAGGCTATCCTCACCAACACTACCCTAGAGAAGTACTCCCCGGAGGATAACGATCTCAATGTGCTTACGGTCTTCGAGACCTTTTCTTCAAACAATTGGTGCAAAAGGGCGCTCCCGCGACCTCGCCGAAGTCAACCAAGTAGCTGCAATCAATCCTTGGAATGACATGACGATAACCTTCAACGCTACTGACGAACCACAGCCCCGATCAGTCCGAGCACCAACTGCACTAGTTCTAAACCCAATAGTGGATGGCTTTCGGCTGACTAAAATGCTCATGGACGGTGGCAGCAGATTAAACCTCATCTATGAGGACACGATCGATAAAATGCAAATGGACAAGAGCCGCATCGAGCAGAGCAGCACAACCTTTCGAGGCATTATTCCTAGTCGAGAAGCACGATGTTCAGGAAAAAATGAACTTGATGTGGTATTCGGCACGCCTGAGAACTACAGGTCTGAAGAGTTAATCTTCCAGGTGACACCTTTCAACAGCGGATATCATGCCCTGTTGGGGCAAGATGCATTCACACACTTTCAAGCTATACCTCATTACGGGTACATGAAGCTCAAAATGCCCGGGCCCAACGGAGTTATCACTATCGCCAGTGATCCGGACGTAGCACTCCGCGCTGGAAAAAAATCGCATCCCTGGCCCTCGAGGTACTATCCGAGGCCCTTGCAGCCGAGGAGCTCGCCGCTCTGCGCTCCACAGTGGATAGAGACGATGTAATTCTCGATAAAAGGCCTAAATCCACTTCTTTCAAGCCAGCAGACGAAATAGTCAAATTCCAAGTCCACCCGACGGATCCTAATAAAACATCAGCCATTGGAGCACAGCTGGATCCGACGGGCGATGCCGCTCTAAGAGCATTCCTGCGCGAGAATTGGGACATCTTTGCCTGGCATCCTTCGGACATGCCAGGAATCCCACGCAGACTGGCTGAACATAGCCTCGACTAAATAAAGGGGTTCAAGCCAGTGAGGCAGACGCTGCGGCAATTTTCCGAACACAAGCGACAAGCTATGGGGGAGGATCTAGCTAAACTACTTGAAGCCGGGTTTATTCGAGAGATAAAACACCCGGATTCGCTAGCAAACCTGGTCATGGTGCCAAAGAAGGACAAATCCTGGTGCCTCTGTGTCAATTTTAAAGACCTCAATAAAGCCTGCACTAAGGACCCCTTCCTGCTGCCCCGTATTGACCAGATCATTGATGCAACCGCAAGACACAATTCATTATGTTTCCTCGACGCATACTCTGGATACCATCAAATTAAGATGAAGGAATCCGATCAGGCCGCAACGGCATGCATCACCCCGTACGGGCCTTTCTGCTTCAACACTATGCCTTTCGGACTCAAAAACGTCGGCGCCACCTACCAATCCATGATCCAAACATGCCTAGAAAAACAAATTGGCAAGACAATGGAGGCATACGTAGATGATGTAGTCATCAAAACTAAACATGTCAAATCATTGGTGGACGACTTACGTCTTACATTCGATAACCTTCGAACATATGACATACGACTCAATCCAGAAAATGCGTTTTCAGCGTTCCGGCCGGAAAGCTGCTCGGGTTCATTGTTTCCAATAGAGGAATCGAAGCAAACCTGGCCAAAATCCGAGCCTTGTCGCAGTTGGCAATTCCAACAGACCTAAAGCAGGTCCAAAAACTAGCTGGGTGTGTGGCAGCCTTGAGCCTCTTTATCTCTAGACTAGGAGAGAAGGCACTGCCGCAATATTACCTGCTTCGACGTACCGACCACTTTGAGTGGACGGACGCGGCAACAGTCGGGTTGGAAGAAATAAAAACTCTGCTAGCAAACAACCCAATCCATGCCGCGCCTAACATCGGTAAACCCATGCTACTGTACATATCTGCAACTCACCAGGTGGTGAGCGTAGTACTCGTCATTGAACAAGAGGAAGAGGGACATAAATTCCCACTCCAAAAACTGGTATATATAATACGTATCGGCGGTCCTCACACCATGCAAATCCTGGTACCCGCACTATCAAAAGATAGCATATGCGGTTTTCATGGCATCTCGGAAGCTGCGACACTACTTTCAAGAGTGTTCGATCACAGTGGCCTCCGAGGTACCACTCAATGATATCATAAACAATCGAGATGCCACCAGCCACATTGCAAAATGGGCCATCGAGCAGCTACCATTGGAAAAAACGTACAAACCATGACGGGCTATTAAATCTCAGGTCTTGGCCGACTTCATCGCCGAATGGACGGAAGTCGAACTCCCTAAAGAGTATGGCACATACTCCAACTGGGTGATGTACTTCGATGGATCTAAAATGTTAGACGAATTGGGGGCCGGTGTCATCCTAACATCCCACACAAGGGACACAGTCCATTACATATTGCAAATCATGTAACCGACTCCAAAAACGTAGCCGAATATGAGGCACTACTGCATGGTCTCCGGATGGCTGTTTCGATGGGCATACAACGCCTCGAGGTGCACGGGGATTCAAACCTCGCAATATCCCAAATAAACGGAGAATTCGATGCAAAAGATCCAAAGATGGCAGCTTACCGCAATGTTGTGCTCAAAATATTAGCTCGGTTTGAGGGGCTCGAGTTTCATCACGTGGCCCGAGACAGTAACCAAGCAGCGGACATCCTCGCTCGAATGGGCGCTAAACATGACCCCGTCCTGCCTAACACCTTCGTGGAAAGGCTCTTTAAGCCATCCGTGGTATGGCAGGATGAGGGCGGAAATACCAGTCCGACGCCGATCATACCCCGGGATGCCGAACACGATTTGGACACCATCGGGGGCTCGGGCACAGAACCAACTCCTTCCGCCCATGTAATAAGAGCGGTAATCGCCCCATGGACCGAACCCTTCCTGGCCTACCTTAATAGGCGGGAGCTCCCTGAGGACCAGAATGAGGCTCATTGCATCGTTCGACATTCGAAAGACTACAAGGTTCATGAGGGAGAGCTCTACAAGAAAAGCAATACTCGAGTCCTTCAAAGATGTATCTCCAAAGAGGATGGACGATGGCTCTTGGCCGAAATACATGCTGCTCATGGCGGCCATCACGCCGCAGCTCGGGCCCTTGTAAGTAAGGCCTTCTGTACAGGTTTCTTTTGGCCCACGGCCCGAGCAGACACACAGGACCTCGTACAATGCTGTGTCGGATGCCAACTCTTTGCCAATCAAAGCCATATGCTGCCCACTTCCCTACGAACATTCCCCATTACTTGGCCTTTCGCAGTGTGGGGGCTGGACATGGTCGGACCCCTTAAAGGGGGAAGCCATAAGAAAAAAATATTTGTTGGTTATGGTAGATAAATTCATTTAGTGAATGGAGGCCAAACTAGTTAAAACGGCTAAAGTCAGACCGGTGATACACTTTATATCCGGTGTCGTACACTGTTATATATGGTGTCCCACACAACATTATTACTGACAATGGCTCTAATTTTA
This sequence comes from Triticum urartu, assembly GCF_056163025.1. Taxonomy (NCBI): domain Eukaryota; kingdom Viridiplantae; phylum Streptophyta; class Magnoliopsida; order Poales; family Poaceae; genus Triticum; species Triticum urartu. The sequence goes on along the minus strand of NC_141874.1, from coordinate 625,063,464 downwards.
CAGGCGAGGAGGTGAAAAATTGGTGTGCTAATCTAGGTATTAAACTCGATTATGCCTCCGTGTATCACCCCCAAACAAATGGTCAAGTTGAATGGGCCAATGGCCTGATAATGAGCGGAATCAAACCCAGACTGGTGCGATCCTTAAAGGAGTCGGATAAAGACTAGGTCGAGGAGCTCGACTCTGCACTCTAGGGGCTGTGGACCACACCCAATCGCACAACCGGCTACACACCGTTCTTCATGGTGTACGGCACAGAGGCTGTCCTGACCTGCGATATTATTCATGACTCACCTCGAGTGCGCATGTACGAGGAGAGAGAGGCCGAGCTCGATCGGCATGATGACTTAGATGGCCTGGAGGAGGAGCGTGATGTTGCAAAAGCCCGTTCCACATTCTACCAACAACAAGCTCGAAGATACAAAAGCAGAGAAGTGCGGGATAAGACTTATAATGTCGGTGAACTTGTTCTACGCCTACCAGAGAAGAAAAAGTAAAAGCTCAAGCCCAAATGGGAGGGTTCCTTCATTATAGATGAGGTTCTCACTGGAGGAGCCTATCGCCTTCGCAATGCATCGGACAATCGCTTAGAGCCGAACCCATGGAACGCTGCCAGACTCTGAAGATTCTACGCCTAAGTCCGGACACATTGTTCGTTACCTTTTTCTCCTTTTTTTACCTTTTCCCTTTTTATTTTCATTTCTTTTACAACTTCTATCATGTGTTTGGGTAAGCTGCACACTTGAGGGGTATACATCCTTAAATGTACACACCCCGCCATAGTTGGAGGCTTCCTTCAATAGAAGCTTATCCTCATTTCGAGCATAAAGCTCACCATATATACGTGTGTTGTTTGCCCATATATGTCCTGTCTTCACCATTATATGCACCTTTATGACTTAAGTTTTTGCCAAGCTGGGCTACCTGGCTCCTGTGCTTATGCCCTACGTTCCCGCTCGTTCGGCTAGGGCATAAAGGGAGCACCTCTGTGATTGTTACAACCGGGTCATCCGGAGATGTAGCTCAGACGGGTGAAGCCGAAAACTAGCGTTCTTAAGGGAATAATTGTTTGGCGGACAAAAGACGAACCGCCTTCGTAGCAATATAAACTACCAAAACACAAAGACTCATGTGATTCTTTCGCATCACGGCTTAGTCATGCATAAACGCATGCCGACCCAGGGAGAGGAACCCTTAACAGAACTATTCTTTCTGGAAGATGTCTCTTACGTTAAAAAGTAATATAACATAACTCCCCAAATACAGTTTGTCTATTCAAGCATTATGACCGGATCGCCTGGTTTCCGAACATACTTGGTGTTTACCACAGGTATAGTATTCGGAAACACTCCACCCTTGGGTTTTAGAGGTTGAAGCAGAAAGTCTGCCTTGGCAATCTTTTATAATTTGGCCGGAGACAAGCTTTGCCGATAACGTGTATTGTCACATAAAATTACATGCCTACTCTTTATCTATGCCATCTATCAGGCTGTCTAGTTTACAGTCCTGCTATGAAAATTTGGCAGCTATCTTTACTTGGTCGTACACCAAGCTAATCGGAATTTCTTGTCCGTCTGGTCCCCGAGGTCCGACCCGGGCCATATGGTTCGGATCAAGTCCGGTATACCGCGTTTTCACCATGGCCCAGGCCTCTTATGCACCTTCTCGACATGCCGATGCCTTCCACAGCTCAAAATGAAGACGAGCTCCCTTGAATAACTCTGCGAGCTTCCCCATCATTCTTGGAGGAGAATCAGATGGCCATAAAGCCTTTGCCATATTCCTCATTGCTTTCTGAGCTCTCTCGTGCACTTTGGATAGCTCTTGCAGCAAGTCGCCTTGAAATCCAGACACTTCTCCTTCGGGCCGCCCAGTTAACAAACCTACATGAACAAATCTCGTAAAAAAATTCCATCAGGGATCTTATGAAAGTTAGGTTCTCCTTCAAGGCATCCGACAGTTGGGCTCTTACGTCCTTTAGCTCCTCGACTTGCTTGATGTTGGCATCCTGTAGTTTGTTCTTCTCATCGCTGGTTCGTGTCAGTATACATTGACCAGTGGCTTCTTGCCTTTCGGCATGCTGTTTATCCGCCCATGTAGTCTTCAGTCTATCATCCATCTGATCCAACGATCCTGCCACCGTAAACAAAACAATGTATATTTAAAAAAACATTGTTGGTGCATAATCGTATTTTCGGGACAGTGATTGACCTTACCATTCGGTGCCTTCTTAGACTTCTCAAGTTTGGCGGTGATAGCAGTTAGCTTGGTCCGACATTCTTCAAGCTCCTTGGATAGCATGTCATTTTTCTCCATGAGTACCTAATAATACAACGATCCTTAAATCAGTTGGGCCAAACTGCTTCAAGTCTCGGGGGCTACTAGAACATGAGTATTGCATCTACAAAAAATCTCCTTACCCGCATATCCTTTGAAAGCTGGTGTATGTCTCTGGTAAGCCCATCCTAAGCAGCTCGGATATATGCATCTGTAGAGTTGAGGGCGTGGAACGCCTCTACGGTAAAACTGGGATCGCGCATGGCCTCTTTCCTCCACCGATGATTCATCACGCTCTCCACTTTAGAATTGGTTACAGATACATCATCCAAATCCTCTTGGAGATGACAATCCAGCATTTTGCCCGTATCAACCCTAGTCCTTACGGCAGGGTCCGGTGCCGGATTAGTTGATGCACGGTCGGCAAGGTCCCCGGATGTAGTCCGACGTATGCTCTTGCTGCAAGATAGCCCAATGAAAAATGCCACAATTCAGTCTATCCACCGGGCGCGTGTTAAAGAACTATACCTCTTTGTGAAGGCGGGGGCGCGGTAGTATCACCGTTGTCCTTTCTTTTTAAAGACTCGCCCCCCGTAGGTGTTGCCTTCCTAGAAGACACCTTTGATACAGCTTGGCGAGACGAGCGTCGCCCCTTCGGAGCATGAGACAGTGCGGTGGGTGAGGTGCGACGGAAAAACTCTTTCAGAGGAGACGTCTCCTGGGTACTTACGTGGGAGGAGGGGAGAAGGCCGGGGTAATCGGGTATAATGGCCACTTCTGTGCCATCGTAGCTCGCCTGGTAAAAAAAATCCCTCCTTAAGCTCTATAAATATGTCCGGATCTTCTTTATATCCGGGATCTAGGTCCCGATTATGATCCTCTGGCAGCGGAGCAGGGCTGGAGATCCCCTCAACGATCTGTCTCCATTCCTATTAGAAGCAGCTGGATTAAATTCGACTAGCGTAACTCTGGAAAGGGGTTGAGTAAAGCAATTCATCAAAAAACTTACCTAGTCGTTGGGGTTGTACATGGAAAAACCTTCCTGGCACTTCAAGCGAGTGAAGTCTTCCTTCTCCCCTTTGAAAAGATCAGCTAGGATAGTGGCCAGGGCGGCAAAGTTGTCCGGACCCTTGCATAAACAACGGGATGCATCATCCTCCCCGTTGTAATGCCAGATGGGAAAACCACTAGATTGGAGCGGCTGAACACATCACGTTATTGAAATTCCCATCACCTCAATTATTGATAGCCCGGAGTTGGCAAGTACTCTGATTTTACTTGCAAGTCTCGAAACTTCCGCACTATCTTCCTCTTCGAGGCTTCGGGGACGCCAGCTGGCGCGCTTCTTTAAAGGAGCACTGGAGAATTCGGGAAGACCACACCGCATTGGGTCCGGAAGAATGACGTCTTCAATATAAAACCACTTCGAGGGCCACTCTTCGGATGTCCTTCTTTGGAGTGCCGGACGGGTATCCGATCCCGGCTATGTGCCACACTTCGGCGCCACCCACCTCGAATATGGATCCCTTTTGGGAGCGAGGGACGAGGCAGAAAAATTTCTGCCATAGCTCAAAATGGGCCTCGCATCCTAGGAACAGCTCGTAGAGAGCAATGAAACCCGCGATATGCAGACTGGTGCCCGGCCTCAGATTGTGCAGTTGAAGGCCATAATACTCCAGTGGACCTCTGAGGAAAGTATGAATAGGAAATCCTATGCCTCTCAAGAGGAAGGAGAAAAAGCACACCCGCTCCTTGATGACCCACAAGTATAGGGGATCTATCGTAGTCCTTTCGATAAGTAAGAGTGTCGAACCCAACGAGGAGCAGAAGTAAATGATAAGCGGTTTTCAGCAAGGTATTCTCTGCAAGCATTGAAATTATAGGTAACAAATAGTTTTGTGATAAGATAATTTGTAACGAGCAACAAGTAACAAAAGTAAATAAAGTGCAGCAAGGTGGCTCAATCCTTTTTGTAGCAAAGGACAAGCCTGGACAAACTCTTATATAGAATAAAGCGCTCCTGGGGACACATGGGTATTATCATCAAGCTAGTTTTCATCAGGTTCATATGATTCACGTTCGGTACTTTGATAATCTGATATGTGGGTGGATCGGTGCTTGTGTGCTGTCCTTAATTGGACAAGTATCCCACTTATAATTAACTCCTATTGCAAGCATCCGCAACTACAAAAGAAGTATTAAGGTAAACCTAACCATAGCATGAAACATATGGATCCAAATCAGCCCCTTACGAAGCAACACATAAACTAGGGTTTAAGCTTCTGTCACTCTAGCAACCCATCATATACTTATTACTTCCCAATGCCTTCCTCTAGGCCCAAATAATGGTGAAGTGTCATGTAGTCGACGTTCACATAACACCACTAGAGGAGAGACAACATACATCTCATCAAAATATCAAACGAATACCAAATTCACATGACTACTAATAGCAAGACTTCTCCCATGTCCTCAGGAACAAACGTAACTACTCACAAAGCATATTCATGTTCATAATCAGAGGGGTATTAATATGCATATAGGATCTGAACATATGATCTTCCACCAAAAAAACCAACTAGCATCAACTACAAGGAGTAATCAACACTACTAGAAACCTACAGGTACCAATCCCAGACTTAGAGACAAGAATTGGATACAAGAGATGAACTAGGGTTTGAGAGGAGATGGTGCTGGTGAAGATGTTGATGGAGATTGCCCCCCTCCCGATGAGAGGAGCGTTGGCACTACAAGAAATATGCCAACTTGTGACCTTGACTATTGGTCACTGAAAGGTCATTGTTTTTCATTTGTGACCTTTTTGTGAGCAAAAACAGAAGGTCAAAAGCTGGCGGTCGTAAACTGAAATTAACGACCTTCTCTGTGAGAAGGTCATAGACGTTTACGACCAAAATATGCCTACTGTTTTGTTTTGGTCAGTAGCAGCCTCCCCAGGCCACGTAGGAATCCAACGTGGCAATCTGATGTGGCACAAGAATCAGCCCGGTCCAATTCGGTGTTTTACATGGGCCGATCCCATTAACTCAGCCCATTTATGTTTTTTTGTCAATTTTCATGAGCTGCATGGGCCAAGCCCATCAATTCAGCCTATTTATATTTTATATATCAGTTTTCATCAGCCACATGGGCATAGCCCAACATTTTGGCCTTTTTATTTTTGGGCCATGGCCTTTGTTTTCTTATTTTTTCAGATTCTGGTAAGTGGGTCTGAAATGTCAGGTTCTGTTTTGTGGGTCCCTCATGTCAAGGTCATGTTCTTTAGATTTCAATATGCCAGTGAATAAATAACAAATATTGAAATTCAAACAGACAGAAAACACATGTAATTCTTCAAATAACAACAGCCAGAATTAGTATGGAGCTCTTGCTCTACCAATAACACGTAATACAATTGGAATCACAATATTACAAGCTCTACAAGTGTGATAGATGGCTACAGTAATTTACAACTCCACAATTGTCTTCAATCTTCTTCAGAATGGAGCTCCTGTTAATAGCGATCACAAACTGGGCACATGCTCTTGCCATATGAACCATATGCCATACTCACTAGACGACCATAGTCAGGATTAGGCTGTGACCTTCATTACAAACAGCAATATGAATTTCCATCCCTTCCACGGTCACCCTGTCAAGGATTGGTGCTGACTCGCATTAAAAAAGATATAAAAAAGATTCCATATGGACTAGCATTCTAGAAACTAACTAGTTAAGGATCACATATATTGTTGTAAAGGCATTCCATACTATTAAGATGGACCAAATTCATGCAGATACAACATGTCTCACTAGTTCAAAGCGGAGCCACAGGAAGCTTACCATTGCGCCATGGATTTATCAACAAAAGGGCCAGGTAGACAGCAAGACCAACACATATTATCCATCCCTGGGTCCTCCAGCTTCCAATGTGTTGCCTCCTCCTTGCCCTTCCTTCAAGAAAAATAACTTCTTTCAAGAAAAACAACACATGGTCAGCGCTGCCCTAATATAGCAATCAAGAGTGCTCTAACTTTTGACATGGTTAGCTTCTATTTTTCTGGACATTTGGATCAGCATACATCCAAAACTAGCTAAATATGAGCACAAGCTTGACTCGTGTGACCAACAACTTATTGATGAAAATCATTAATCAGGAACAAAATATAACATTTCGACAATCAACAAATGTTTGGTAAAATGGCAACTTAAGAAGAAAATAGGCACTCAAGCTAGTTTAGTTTCAGAAATGTACCCCATTCATGAGACCAGCAGCAAAGAACGCAACCCAACCAACGAAGCACTTGAGATAGCCTCGGTTCACCACGGGCTGGAGAACTTGGCGGGCAACACCAACAGTAAGTCTTCGCTCCATTCGTGCTTGCAGAGGTACGCCTAGCCAAGGGAGTAGTCCAGCGCTCGTTCCACGGGGACTGCCACCGCACTGCCGAACTCGCATATACCTGCCAACATCACGATACTATAAGATAATTATAATCAGGAAAAATCAAATTGATTCAAGCATATTACTTGCTGGGGGTACCATACAACGTCATTATGTGGCTACAATTTTTCGCTTTCTATATACCATTTTCATCAATCTCAGATTTAACAAAGCAAGAACTACAAATGCAACGTAGCCTCAAATTTAATAGAGCAAGAACTACAAATGCAACATAGCCTCAAAAACTAAGTTTGACATGTCATTTTAAAGATGTGTCGACCTTTATTTATTTCTATTCTTGGATGAGAAGGCTAGAGCAAAGTTAGCTTTCTTGTCTCCGTAAGGATGAGAAATAATAACTGTAGTGTTGCAACACAAGGACAGTACAGATACCATAATAAGTTTAAGGAACATCACATCTAGCACAGTTGCAGAGATGGCACAAAATTCTTCTATGCAATTTTCAACATATTTGTAATAATTTTCATAAGCAATGAATCATGACAAACAAATTATGAGTTATGAAGTAACAGTGAAGGACTAGACTCGCAAAACACAACGATGTATAGGCGGTAAACGTACAGCAAGTAATAAGAACAGAGACCATAAATGATACTGATCAAGGATAAAAACAGGTAGGTATCATATAATTCTCATCACAATCATACATTGAATTCATTAAAGGCTACAGTTATAGAAGTATCATGCAACCAAAAGGGTTAAGACCAAACACAAGGATCAGTATTAGCGGAATTGAGATATATTTGTATAGGGTAATGAAAGGTGCCAATCCAGTGCAAGATAATAGAGCAAATATGTCAAAGTTATTTAGATTTGCTAATGTGTTTGTCACACTACCAAAATTCAAGATAAATCATGACATATTACAACAAAGGAGGCATCTAATTTGACTACCAGTACCACAATGATTGAGTGAAAGTAAACACCAGAGAATTCAGAAATTTTCTGAACTGAATGCAAGCAAGTTTGATCATGACATAGCAAGTCTGCAGTCCGTAATTAGATTAGATGTTCTAAATCATGATCCACATACATAGAGACCTACTGGAATCTGCTTACGCTTAAACTAGAAAGAGAACAAAAAAACTGAACCTAACTATGCAGCAGAGAGAGATAGCATGGGGGACGACCTATGGACCAAATTGTCCTTCACCAGATCGTTCAAGGGAGCACAACAGCAGTAGCAGACCTTGGATGTTCCTTCACACAACCAGATCGGAGCAACCTGCAAAGAAACGCTTGAATTATCATTCGTTCATTAGCAGCATTGGCCCGCCAAAATAAATCTCAGTTATATAATTCACTGTTGAATACAGAGAAAGATAATTGCTTCTATGCAAAATGTTACACATCAGTTTATCATAAAACACAAATGGAAGTAGCAGAATGATTTAGTAAAATGCTCACATAATAGATCATATCAGCCGAGCTTGCAAAGGCTTAAGATCTAACTGGCCGAATGGATTTGTAATAAGGTATTGGATTTATAAAGTGTGTAATTATACATCAAGGTTTGCAGGTGCAAGAAATCCATCAGATGGATCATGGCATGCACCACAAAATTTGATATAGTTTTTATTGAAGACAGTATGTACAGTATGAGCAGTGCAAAATAGAAACATATCTTATATATATCCTAATTTACTAGTTGTTTAGCACCATGGTACAGCTGAGAGCTTAGTGCAGCAGTCACAGGGATCAAAAGGAATTACAGAATAAAACAGCAAGCTGTTAATTCAGATTCAATGTCAAGGCTGAACATGCTAGTGATTACAAAACTGAATGAGCCAAGGTTGTTCATTCAGGTTCACAGGCAATCAACAAGATGGCCGAGATCGGGACCAAGCAATATACAGAGGTGGTGGGATCGGGGGGCGCATGTGCATGATACCTTGGAGGTACTGCTGCTGCTGGTGCTGGGGCGGCTGGTCGCCCTTGGCGGCGGTCTTCTTCCTGGCCTTGGAGGGCTTGTCGGGGTCGTCATCGTCTCCTCGTGCACGGGCGCGCTGGCCATCATGGTTCCGGCGACCTTCGACAGAGAGGAGGGCGTCGGCGTCCTTGGAGTGGAAGCAGAGGAGGCCGAGGGAGCGGAGATGAGCACGAACTAGTTGCTGCCAGCTCCTCCAGCTCGCTGCCAGCGCAGGCGAGCCTCAGCCTCCAGCCAGCGTCGTCGTCCCTGCTGCGGCGGACGCTCACCACCTCCGTCCCGAACCGGACCGGCCCGAGGAGCTCAAACCACCGCGCGAACTCCTTGGGGTACCTTAGCACCGGGGAACTTGCTCGGGTCAGCGGAGGAGCGGACCGCGATGATGACCACTGCGTTTTGAAGATCCTGGCCGCGATCTCCTCGTTCTACAGTGACAAGTTGGATCTGGGAGTGGGGAGAGGATCTGAGCCGCACGGCGTGGAGCAAGTCCTGGCCGCCGCCGAGCCAGATCTGGGCGCCGCCTGAGCAGCTCGGGAAGGGGAGAGGGTGGGGGCGGCAGCAGTGCGCCGATGGGAGAGAGCCCACAGCCACCGGCGCTGAGCAGCGCCATGGATCCGAGGGGAGAGGGCGCGGCTTTGCTTTCTTGGAGGAGGAAGGGTGCCGGGTGTGCTGGTTGGTTTGGTTGGATGGGGGAAGGGGAAGGGCGAGAGGAGTAGGGCGTGGGGGATGCCATGTACGGCGGCGTGCTCCGCCGGAGGGAGGTGGTGGCCGTGATCTGGAAGGAGGAGGTGGCGTGGTAGTCAGCGGCGGCTGCGTCACCGTAGAAGCTGCAGAGGAGCACAGTGCGCGGCGGTGGGACGCGAGAGCTTCGAGAGGTGGCAGGGAGAGGGGAGGGGGAGCTCGATCTGAGGGAGGGAGACGGCGGTGGGAGGGATCGTTGGCGGCGGTGGGGAGCGCCGTCGATGGCGGCGGCAAGGAGATGGGGGGAGGAGGGGTGCGATGGGAGGAGGGGATCGATGGGATCTGGGTAGGGTTTGGGTAGGTGGATGTGGGTGGGGTTTTCTTTTTCATTTTCTTTTTTTCTATACATAAATGGATGGATGGATGGATGGATGTGGTATGGAGAGATGGATGGATGGATGGGCGCCATGTCATCGATCTGTGTGACAACGAATTCCACCAATGGGAATAGAGCACATATGATTGTGTTTTTTCTTTTGTTTTTCTTCTACTTTTTCACATGAAAAAAACAAATATTCATCTCATATTGTGCACAAGAGTTCATCTTCAAATGCCAAACAATGTTGCCTAAGAAAGTTTTCATTTTCTTTAGATGAAAACTCAATTTTTCATTTTTCGAGTGCCTAAAATGGGTTTAATTGTGAAGGGCCTACCAAATAATTGTTGCAAAATTGGACCAAATCAATTTTCTAAATACTAGGCCATATTTAACGCACAATTGATCAAATGGTTGGGTTTCAAAAGCTTTTATCCACCTCTTGTGAAAATGACAAATTACCGCCGATTCAGTAGGAAGTGGGTCAAATTTGAACTCTGGCTGCCTCATAGTTTCCTCTTTATTTTTTCCAAAAATAATTTCTAGGTACATAAGTATCTATTTAATCAGAGAAACATCAAAAGTTTTCCAAGATTCAACCACTAGCTAGGAACGGTCAAGCCCGCCGTTTTGACCGCATTTTGGAACGGGCATAAAAAAATTCAAAAGAATTCAAAAAATTGGAAAACCTTCGCATTGGGTCATTATATGTGACCAAGTTTCCAGGAAAAATAATAAACTTGTTATATGGAAATTATTTTAAAAAAGTGTTCTCACAAATGAGTTGTCATGCGTGAAGATTCATGGCTTTCAAGCCAAATGATCAATCTTATGGCCACATTCATGGCATAGTTTATTCAAATGATCTCATATTGTGCACAAGGGTGCATCTTGGAATTCCAAACAATGTTGCCTAAGGGAGTTTTCATTTTCTGTGCACGGAAAATTCATTTTCCATTTTCCGAGTGCCCGAAATGAGTTTTTTTGTCAAGGGCCTACCATATATTTGTTGCAAAATTGGACCAAATCAGTTTTCTAAAATACTAGGCCATATTTAATGCACAATTGACAAAATGGTTGGGTGTCAAAAGTTTTGATCCACCTCTGGTGAAAAAGACAAATTACCGTCGATTCAGTAGGAAGCGGGTCAAATTTGAACTGTGGCTGCCTCATAGTTTCCTCTTTATTTTTTCCAAAAATCATTTCTAGGTACATAAGTATGTATTTAATCAGAGAAACATCAAAAGTTTTCCAAGATTCAACCACTAGCTAGGAACGGTCAAGCCCACCATTTTGACCGCACTTTGAAACGGGCATAAAAAATTCAAAAAATTCAAAAAATTGGAGAACCTTTGCATTGTGTCAATATATGTGACCAAGTTTCCAGGAAAAATAATAAACTTGTAATATGGAAATTATTTTAAAAAAGTGTTCTCAGAAATGAGCTGTCATGCGTGAAGATTCGTGGCTTTCAAGCCAAATGATCAATCTTATGGCCACATTCATGGCATAGTTTGTTCAAATGATTTCATATTGTGCACAAGGGTGCATCTTGGAATTCCAAACAATGTTTCCCAAGGGAGTTATCATTTTTTGTGCGCGGAAAATTCATTTTCCATTTTCTGAGTGCCCGAAATGAGTTTTTTTTGTGAAGGGCCTACCATATATTTGTTGCAAAATTGGACCAAATCAATTTTCTAAAATACTAGGCCATATTTAATGCACAATTGACAAAATGGTTGGGTGTCAAAAGTTTTGATCCACCTCTGATGAAAAAGACAAATTATCGTCGATTCAGTAGGAAGCGGGTCAAATTTGAACTGTGGCTGCCTCATAGTTTCCTTTTTTATTTTTCCAAAAATCATTTCTAGGTACATAGGTATCTATTTAATCAGAGAAACATCAAAAGTTTTCCAAGATTCAACCACTAGCTAGGAACTGTCAAGCCCGCCGTTTTGACCGCATTTTGAAACGGGCATAAAAAATTCAAAAAAATTCGAAAAATTGGAAAACCTTCTTATTGTGTCATTATAAGTGACCAAGTTTCCAGGAAAAATAATAAACTTGTAATATGGAAATTATTTTAAAAAAGTGTTCTCACAAACGAGCTGTCATGCGTGAAGATGTTGGGGTACGTAGTAATTTCAAAAAATTTCCTACGCACACGCAAGATCATGGTGATGCGTAGCAACGAGAGGGGAGAGTGTTTTCCACGTACCCTCGTAGACCGAAAGCGGAAGCGTTAGCACAACGCGGTTGATGTAGTCGTACGTCTTCACGATCCGACCGATCCAAGTACCGAACGCACGGCACCTCCGAGTTCAGCACATGTTCAGCCCGATGAAGTCCCTCGAACTCCGATCCAGCCGAGTGTTGAGGGAGAGTTTCGTCAGCACGACGGCATGGTGACGATGTTGATGTTCTACCGACGCAGGGCTTCGCCTAAGCACCGCTATAGTATTATCGAGGTGGACTATGGTGGAGGGGGGCACCGCACACGGCTAAGAGACGATCAACTTGATCAACTTGTGTGTCTATGGGGTGCCCCCTGGCCACGTATATAAAGGAGTGGAGGAGGGGAGGGCCGGACCTCTCTATGGCGCGCCCTAGGGGAGTCCTACTCCCACCGGGAGTAGGATTCCCCCTTTCCTAGTAGAACTAGGAGCCCTTCCAAGTAGTAGGAGTAGGAGGGAAGGAAAGGGAAGGGAGAAGGAGAAGGAAGGAAGGGTGCGCCCCCATCCCTAGTCCAATTCGGACCAGCCCATGGGGAGGGGTGCGGCCACCCTTTGAGGCCTTTCTCTCCTTTCCCGTATGGCCCATTAAGGCCCAATACGAATTCCCGTAACTCCCCGGTACTCCCGAAAATATCTGAATCACTCGGAACCTTTCCGATGTCCGAATATAGTCGTCCAATATATCGATCTTTACGTCTCGACCATTTCGAGACTCCTCTTCATGTCCCCGATCTCATCCGGGACTCTAAACTCCTTCGGTACATCAAAACACATAAAATCATAATATAACCGTCATCGAACTTTAAGCGTGCGGACCCTACGGGTTCGAGAACTATGTAGACATGACCGAGACACGTCTCCGGTCAATAACCAATAGCGGAACCTTGATGCTCATATTGGCTCCTACATATTCTACGAAGATCTTTATCGGTCAGACCGCATAACAACATACGTTGTTCCCTTTGTCATCGGTATGTTACTTGCCCGAGATTCGATCGTTGGTATCTCAATACCTAGTTCAATCTCATTACCGGCAAGTCTCTTTACTCGTTCCGTAATACCTCATCCCGCAACTAACTCATTAGTTGCAATGCTTGCAAGGCTTAAGTGATGTGTATTACCGAGTGGGCCCAGAGATACCTCTCCGACAATCGGAGTGACAAATCCTAATCTCCAAATACGCCAACCCAACAAGTACCTTCGGAGACACCTGTAGAGCACCTTTATAATCACCCAGTTACGTTGTGACGTTTGGTAGCACACAAAGTGTTCCTCCGGTAAACGGGAGTTGCATAATCTCATAGTCACATGAACATGTATAAGTCATGAAGAAAGCAATAGCAACATACTAAACGATCGAGTGCTAAGCTTATGGAATGGGTCAAGTCAATCACATCATTGTCCTAATGATGTGATCCCGTTAATCAAATGACAACTCATGTCTATGGTTAGGAAACATAACCATCTTTGACAACGAGCTAGTCAAGTAGAGGCATGCTAGTGACACTCTGTTTGTCTATGTATTCACACATGTATTATGTTTCTGGTTAATACAATTCTAGCATGAATAATAAACATTTATCATGATATAAGGAAATAAATAATAACTTTATTCTTGCCTCTAGGGCATATTTCCTTCAGTCTCCTACTTGCACTAGAGTTAATAACCTAGTTCACATCGCCATGTGATTTAACATCAATAGTTCACATCGCCATGTGATTAACACCCATAGTTCATATCGTCATGTGACCAACACCCAAAGGGTTTACTAGAGTCAATAATCTAGTTCACATCGCTATGTGATTAATACCCAAAGAGTACTAAGGTGTGATCATGTTTTGCTTGTGAGGGAAATTTAGTCAACGGGTCTGCCACATTCAGATCCGTACGTATTTTGCAAATCTCTATGTCAACAATGCTTTGCACGGAGCTACTCTAGCTAATTGCTCCCACTTTCAATATGTATCCATATTGAGACTTAGAGTCATCTGGATCAGTGTCAAAACTTGCATCGACGTAACCCTTTACGACGAACCTTTTGTCACCTCCATAATCGAGAAACATATCCTTATTCCACTAAGGATAATTTTGACCAATGTCCAGTGATCTACTCCTAGATCACTATTGTACTCCCTTGCCAAACTCAGGGCAGGGTATACAATAGGTCTGGTACACAACATGGCATACTTTATAGAACCTATGGCTGAGGCATAGGGAATGACTTTCATTCTCTCTCTATCTTCTGCCGTGGTCGGGTTTTGAGTCTTAATCAACTTCACACCTTGTAACATAGGCAAGAACTCCTTTTTGACTGTTCCATTTTTAACTACTTCAAAATCTTGTCAAGGTATGTACTCATTGAAAAACTTATCAAGCGTCTTGATCTATCTCTATAGATCCTGATGCTCAATATGTAAGCAGCTTCACTGAGGTCTTCCTTTGAAAAAACTCCTTTCAAACATTCCTTTATGCTTTGCAGAATAATTCTACATCATCTCCGATCAACAATATGTCATACATATACTTATCAGAAATGCTGTAGTGCTCCCACTCACTTTCTTGTAAATAGAGGCTTCACCGCAAGTCTGCATAAAACTATATGCTTTGATCAACTTATCAAAGTGTATATTCCAACTCTGAGATGCTTGCACCAGTCCATAGATGGATCGCTGGAGCTTGCATATTTTGTTAGTACCTTTAGGATTGACAAAACCTTCTGGTTGCATCATATACAACTCTTCTTTAATAAATCCTATTAAGGAATGCAGTTTTGTTTATCCATTTGCTAGATTTCATAAAATGCGGCAATTGCTAACATGATTCGGAAAGACTTAAGCATAGATACGAGTGATAAACTCTCATCATAGTCAACACCTTGAACTTGTCGAAAACCTTTTCGCGACAATTCTAGCTTTGTAGATAGTAACACTACTATCAGCGTCCGTCTTCCTCTTGAAGATCCATTTAATCTCAATGGCTCGCCGATCAATGGGCAAGTCAATCAAAGTCCATACTTTGTTCTCATACATGGATCTCATCTCATATTTCATGGCCTCAAGCCATTTCGCGGAATCTGGGCTCATCATCGCTTCCTCATAGTTCGTAGGCTCTTCATGGTCAAGTAACATGACCTCCAAAATAGGATTACCATACCACTCTGGTGCGGACCTCACTCTGGTTTACCTACGAGGTTCGGTAGCAACTTGATCTGAAGTTACATGATCATCATCATTAGCTTCCTCACTAATTGGTGTAGTAGTCACAGGAACATATTTCTATGATGAACTACTTTCCAACAACGGAGTAGGTACAGTTACCTCATCAAGTTCTACTTTCCTCCCACTCACTTATTTCGAGAGAAACTCCTTCTCTAGAAAGGATCCATTCTCAGCAACGAATATCTTGTCTTCGGATCTGTGATAGAAGGTGTACCCAACATTTTCTTTTAGGTATCCTATGAAGACGCACTTCTCCGATTTGGGTTTGAGCTTATCAGGTTGAAACTTTTTCACATAAGCATTGCAACCTCAAACTTTAAGAAACGACGGCTTAGGTTTCTTGCCCAACCATAGTTCATACGGTGTCATCTCAACGGATTTAGATGGTGCCCTATTTAACGTGAATGCAGCTGTCTCTAATGCATAACCCCAAAACGATAGTGGTAGATCGGTAAGAGACATCATAGATCGCACCATATCTAATAAAGTACGGTTATGATGTTCGGACACACCATTACACTGTGGTGTTCCAGGTGGCATGAGTAGTGAAACTATTTCACATTGTTTTAACTGAAGGCCAAACTCTTAACTCAAATATTTTACCTCTGCGATCATATCGTAGAAACTTTTATTTTCTTGTTATGATGATTCTCCACTTCACTCTGAAATTCTTTGAACTTTTCAAATGTTTCAGACTTGTGTTTCATTAAGTAGATATACCCATATCTGCTCAAATCATCTATGAAGGTCAGAAAATAACGATACTTGCGGTGAGCCTTAACACTCATCGGACCGCATACATCAGTATGTATTATTTCCAATAAGTCAGTTGCTCGCTCCATTGTTCCGGAGAACGGAGTCTTAGTCATCTTGCCCATGAGGCATGGTTCGCAAGCATCAAGTGATTCATAATCAAGTGATTCCAAAAGTCCATCAGCATGGAGTTTCTTCATGCGCTTTACACCAATATGACCTAAACGGCAGTGCCACAAATAAGTTGCACTATCATTATTAAATTTGCATCTTTTGGTTTCAATATTATGAATATATGTATCACTACGATTGAGATCCAATGAACCATTTTCATTGGGTGTGTAACCATATAAGGTTTTATTCATGTAAACAGAACAACAATTTATTCTCTTACTTAAATGAATAACCGTATTGCAATAAACATGATCAAATTATATTCATGCTCAACGCAAACACCAAATAACACTTATTTAGGTTCAACACTAATCCCGAAAGTATAGGGAGTGTGCGATGATGATCATATCAATCTTGGAACCACTTCCAACACACATCGTCACTTCACCCTTAACTAGTCTCTGTTTATTCTGCAACTCCCATTTCGAGTTACTACTTTTAGCAACTGAACCAGTATCAAATACCGAGGGGTTGCTACGAACACTAGTAAAATACACATCAATAATTTTTATATCAAATATACCTTTGTTCACTTTGCCATCCTTCTTATCCGCCAAAACTTGGGGCAGTTCCACTTCCAGTGACCAGTCCCTTTGTAGTAGAAGCACTTAGTCTCAGGCTTAGGACCAGACTTGGGCTTCTTCACTTGAGCAGCAACTTGCTTGCCGTTCTTCTTGAAGTTCCCCTTCTTCCCTTTGCCCTTTTATTGAAACTAGTGGTCTTGTCTACCATCAACACTTGATGCTCTTTCTTGACTTCTACCTTCATCGATTTCATCATAATGAAAAGCTCAGGAATCGTTTTCATCATCCCTTGCATACTATAGTTCATCACAAAGTTCTACAACTTGGTGATTGTGACTAGAGAATTCTGTCAATCACTATTTTATCTGGAAGATTAACTCCCACTTGATTCAAGCGATTGTAGTACCCAGACAATCTGAGCACATGCTCACTGCTTGAGCTATTCTCCTCCATCTTTTAGCTATAGAACTTGTTGGAGATTTCATATCTCTCAACTCGGGTATTTGCTTGAAATATTAACTTCAACTCCTGGAACATCTCATATGGTCCATGACATTCAAACTGTCTTTGAAGTCCCGATTCTAAGCCGTTTAAGCATGGTGCACTAAACTATCAAGTAGTCATCATATTGAGCTAGCCAAACGTTCATAACATCTGCATCTGCTCCTGCAATAGGTTTGTCACCTAGCGATGCATCAAGGACATAATTCTTCTGGGCAGCAATGAGGATAAACCTCAGATCACGGATCCAATCCGCGTCATTTCTACTAACATCTTTCAACTTAGTTTTCTCTAGGAACATATCAAAAATAAAACAGGGGAGCTAAACACGAGTTATTGATCTACAACATAGATATGCTAATACTACCAGGACTAAGTACATGATAAATTTAAAGTTCAATTAATCATATTACTTAAGAACTCCCACTTAGCCAGACATCCCTCTAATCTTCTAAGTGATCACGTGATCCAAATCAACTAAACCATAACCGATCATCACGTGAAATGCAGTAGTTTTCAATGGTGAACATCACTATGTTGATCATATCTACTATATGATTCATGCTCGACCTTTCGGTCTTAGTGTTCCGAGGCCATATCTGCATATGCTAGCCTCATCAAGTTTAACCTGAGTATTCTGCGTGTGCAAAACTGGCTTGCACCCGTTGTAGATGGACGTAGAGCTTATCACACCCGATCATCACGTGGTGTCTGGGCACGACGAGCTTTGGCAACGGTGCATACTCAGGGAGAACACTTTTATCTTGAAATTTAGTGAGAGATCATCTTATAATGCTACCGTCAATCAAAGCAAGATAAGATGCATAAAAGATAAACATCACATGCAATCAATATAAGTGATATGATATGGCCATCATCATCTTGTGCTTGTGATCTCCATCTCCGAAGCACTGTCATGATCACCATCGTCACCGGCGCGACACCTTGATCACCATCGTAGCATTGTTGTCATCTCGCCAATCTTATGCTTCCACGACTATCGCTACCACTTAGTGATAAAGTAAAACATTACAGCGCAATTGCATTGCATACAATAAAGCGACAACCATATGGCTCCTGCCCGTTGCCGATAACTCGGTTACAAAACATGATCATCTCATACAATAAAATTTAGCATCATGTCTTGAACATATCACATCACAACATGCCATGCAAAAGCAAGTTAGATGTCTTCTACTTTGTTGTTGCAAGTTTTACGTGCCTGCTACGGGCTTAGAAAGAACCGTTCTTACCTAAGCATCAAAACCACAAAGATAGTTTGTCAAGTTGGTGATGTTTTAACCTTCGCAAGGACCGGGCGTAGCCACACTCAGTTCAACTAAAGTTGGAGAAACTGACACCCGCTAGCCACCTATGTGCAAAGCACGGCGGTGAAACCAGTCTCGCGTAAGCGTACGCGTAATGTCGGTCCGGGCCGCTTCATCCAACAATACCGCCGAACCAAAGTATGACATGCTGGTAAGCAGTATGACTTATATCGCCCACAACTCACTTGTGTTCTACTTGTGCATAACATCAACGCATAAAACCTGGCTCTGATGCCACTGTTGGGGAACGTAGTAATTTCAAAAAAATTCCTACGCACACGTAAGTTCATGGTGATGCATAGCAACGAGAGGGGAGAGTGTTGTGCACGTACCTTCGTAGACCGAAAGCGGAAGCGTTAGCACAACGTGGTTGATGTAGTCGTACGTCTTCACGATCCGACCAATCCAAGTACCGAACGCACGGCACCTCCGAGTTCAGCACACGTTCAGCCCGATGATGTTCCTCGAACTCCGATCCAGCCGAGTGTTGAGGGAGAGTTTCGTTAGGACGACGGCGTCGTGACGATGTTGATGTTCTACCGACACAGGGCTTCGCCTAAGCGCCGCTACAGTATTATCGAGGTGGACTATGGTGGAGGGGGGCACCGCACACGGCTAAGAGACGATCAACTTGATCAACATGTGTGTCTATGGGGTGCCCCCTGGCCACGTATATAAAGGAGTGGAGGAGGGGAGGGCCGGCCCTCTCTATGGCGCGCCCTAGGGGAGTCCTACTCCCACTGGGAGTAGGATTCCCCCTTTCCTGGTAGAACTAGGAGCCCTTCCAAGTAGTAGGAGTAGGAGGGAAGGAAAGGGAAGGGAAAAGGAGAAGGAAGGAAGGGTGCACCCCCCTCCCTAGTCCAATTCGGACCAGCCCATGGGGAGGTGTGTGGCCACCCTTTGAGGCCTTTCTCTCATTTCCCGTATGGCCCATTAAGGCCCAATACGAATTCCCGTAACTCCCCGGTACTCCCGAAAATACCCGAATCACTTGGAGCATTTCCGATGTCCGAATATAGTCGTCCAATATATCGATCTTTACATCTCGACCATTTCGAGACTCCTCATCATGTCCCCGATCTCATCCGGGACTTCGAACTCCTTCGGTACATCAAAACACATAAACTCATAATATAACCGTCATCGAACTTTAAGCGTGCAGACCCAACGGGTTCGAGAACTATGTAGACATGACCGAGACAGTCTCCGGTCAATAACCAATAGCGGAACCTGAATGCTCATATTGTCTCCTACATATTCTACGAAGATCTTTATCGGTCAGACCGCATAACAACATACGTTGTTCCCTTTGTCATCGGTATGTTACTTGCCCGAGATTCGATCATCGGTATCTCAATACCTAGTTCAATCTCATTACCGACAAGTCTCTTTACTCGTTCTGTAATACCTCATCCCGCAACTAACTCATTAGTTGCAATGCTTGCAAGGCTTAAGTGATGTGTATTACCGAGTGGGCCCAGAGATACCTCTTCGACAATCGGAGTGACAAATCCTAATCTCGAAATACGCCAACCCAACAAGTACCTTTGGAGACACCTGTAGAGCACCTTTATAATCACCCAGTTACATTGTGACATTTGGTAGCACACAAAGTGTTCCTCCGGTAAACGGGAGTTGCATAATCTCATAGTCACAGGAACATGTATAAGTCATGAAGAAAGCAATAGCAACATACTAAACGATCGAGTGCTAAGCTAACGGAATGGGTCAAGTCAATCACATCATTCTCCTAATGATGTGATCCCGTTAATCAAATGACAACTCATGTCTATGGTTAGGAAACATAACCATCTTTGATCAACGAGCTAGTCAAGTAGAGGCATACTAGTGACACTCTGTTTGTCTATGTATTCACACATGTATTATATTTCCGGTTAATACAATTGTAGGATGAATAATAAACATTTATCATGATATAAGGAAATAAATAATAGCTTTATTATTGCGTCTAGGGCATATTTCCTTCAGAAGATTCATGGCTTTCAAGCCAAATGATCAATCTTATGGCCACATTCATGGCATAGTTTTTTCAAATGATCTAATATTGTGCACAAGGGTGCATCTTGGAATTCCAAACAATGTTGCCTAAGGGAGTTTTCATTTTCTTCGCACGGAAAATTCATTTTCCATTTTCCGAGTGCCTGAAATGGGTTTTTTTGTGAAGGACCTATCATATATTTGTTGCAAAATTGGACCAAATCAATTTTCTAAAATACTAGGCCATATTTAATTCACAATTGACAAAATGGTTGGGTGTCAAAAGTTTTGATTCACCTCTGGTGAAAAAGACAAATTACCGCTGATTCAGCAGGAAGCGAGTCAAATTTGAACTGTGGATGCTTCATAGTTTCCTCTTTATTTTTTCCAAAAATCATTTCTAGGTACATAAGTATCTATTTAATAATAGAAACATCAAAAGTTTTCCAAGATTCAACCACTAGCTAGGAATAGTCAAGCCCGCCGTTTTAACCGCATTTTGAAACGGGCATAAAAAATTCAAAAAAAATCAAAAAATTGGAAAACCTTCGCATTGTGTCATTATATGTGACCAAGTTTCCAGGAAAAATAATAAACTTGTAATCTGGAAATTATTTTAAAAAGGTGTTCTTAGAAATGAGCTGTCATGCGTGAAGATTCATGGCTTTCAAGCCAAATGATCAATCTTATGGCCACATTCATGGCATAGTTTGTTCAAATGATCTCATATTGTGCTCAAGGGTGCATCTTGGAATTCCAAATAATGTTTCCTAAGGGAGTTTTCATTTTCTGTGCATAGAAAATTCATTTTCCATTTTCCGAGTGCCCGGAATGAGTTTTTTTGTGAAGGGCCTACCATATATTTGTTGCAAAATTGGACCAAATGAATTTTCTAAAATACTATGCCATATTTAATGCACAATTGACAAAATGTTTGGGTGTCAAAAGTTTTGATCCACCTCTGGTGAAAAAGAAAAATTCCCGCCGATTTAGTAGGAAGCGGGCCAAATTTGAACAGCAGCTGCCTCATAGTTTGCTATTTATTTTTTCCAAAAATCATTTCTAGTTACATAAGTACCTATTTAATCATAAATACATGGTTTGGTGGCGATACATTGAGGTTTGGACGGTGGCCGAGGGCCCCAACTCTAGAGCGCGTAAACTCGCATGCCCGCCGCGTGGTCACCGCGTGACCGTGGCGTTGCCATGTGTTCTGGGCGGCCTATGCATGTCTAGTGGGTTGGGCGCTCCACAGGTAGGTGCTAGGAATAAAATCACAACATAAGATTCTCACGAGGAGACCGATCGATGCTCAAACATGAATAAGCAGCCAAGTGTTTGATTAGCGGTACAGGAAATTCACATGGCTAATGGGCGTGAGTTTTGGCTGAGGATGATCAGTTACTAAGAAGACCGTCTTCACAAATTTTCAGCTCAAAAGGAGGAGCCTAGGTGGTACTTGCTTTGCAAACTACCACACTGGACATAAATACGAATGTTGAAGCTCGGCTCAAAATAATGAATGGATTGAGCTGACATTTGTGGAGGATGGTTATTTGGGCATAGGAAATCACTATAGAAAATGGATACTATTTGGACATGCCAAAGTGGTACTTCCTTCACAAACTGTTGTTCTGAACAGAGTAGGAAAATGAATATTTTTGAATTATTTTTGAACTAGGCAAGAAGGTTTTTTACATATTTGACGAAGATATGACCCAAAGAATTTATGAGATTTTTTTGGGAATTTTGGGAATGACATAAATATAGGTTGCTTCACAACCTAGGGCAAAAACTGCCACCTGGACATGACACATAGGCAGAACTGATGAGGTGGCGCCTAGTCATAGCAACCCACCACAATTTACAAGGTTATGACCATCTATGTTGGTCATGATCAGCTAGAAATAAGGCAGCAAACCAGTGCTATCTGCTTTATGACCATTTCGTGTAAGGAAATTATGACCTTTCTGACCAAAATGGTCGTTATAGTGTAGGGTTTGGAGCCCCCCGAACAGCTTTTGACCAATTGGTCTGAAATGGTCATAGATCTATGACCAATTCTTCCAGGGTCACTAACAGAAGGTCACTAGTTGACATATTTCTTGTAGTGTGGTGATGACGATGGCGATGATTTCCCCCTCCCGGAGGGAAGTGTCCCCGGCAGAATAGCTCCGCCGGAGCCCTAGATTGGTTCTGCCAAGGTTCCGCCTCGTGGCGGTGGAGTCTCGTGCTGAAAGCTTGCTTACGATTTTTTCTCGGACGAAAGACTTCATATAGCAGAAGATGGGCATCGGAGGGCCACCAGGGGGCCCATGAGGCAGGGGGCGCGCCCCCCACCCTCGTGGCTGGTGAGTGGCCCCCCTTTGGTACTTCTTGCGCTCAGTATTTTTTATATATTCTGAAAATAAGTCCCGTGAAGTTTCAGGACTTTGGAGCTGTGCAGAATAGGTCTGTAATATTTGCTCCTTTTCCAGCCCAGAATCCCAGCTGCCGGCATTCTCCCTCTTTATGTAAACCTTGTAAAATAAGAGAGAATAGGCATAATTATTGTGACATAATGTGTAATAACAGCCCATAATGCAATAAATATCTATATAAAAGCATGATGCAAAATGGACGTATCAACTCCCCCAAGTTTAGACCTCGCTTGTCCTCAAGCGGAAGCCGATAACGATAAATATGTCCACATGTTTAGAGATAGAGGTGTCGATAAAAATAAAATACGAACATGAGGGCATCATGATCATTCTTAGAACAACATCTTATATAATTATTGTCATATGATCTCTTATGCTAAAGTAACAATTCAATCACAATTTCAAGTATGAATCATAAACTTTATTGAAAACTAACAAACTATAATCTCAGTCATTGAAGCAACTGCAATTTATCATAACATACACTACAAAAAATACACTTCCATGATGATACGTGTTTGTCACAGTAGGTCGCGTTTTTTGTCATGCATGTACATCCATGACGATTTTATGACAGAATCAAGATAGTCATACCTGTGTTGTCGTAGAAGTGTTCCATGACATTACCAAAATTATCATCACGGAAGTGTGCACTTCCATGACGATAAATCGCGCGTCACAGAAGTGCTTTCGTCAAGGGTGACCGACACGTGGCATCCACCGTAACGGAACACCGTTAAGTTATCGGGTCGGGTTTTGGATCCGATAACCTGTTAACAGCCCCGACCAATGGGGATTTTCCACGTGTAAAATCATCATTGGCTGGAGGAAACACGTGTCGGCTCATCGCTGGAACAGATGTCATCCACTCATTGGACAGAAGGCGCCTATGATACATCGACACGTGGCACAGCCCAACAGAGGCCCATTCCTCTGAAAAGGCCGGCCCGTTTGACTTGGTCAAAAGGTGGCGGGCCGGCCCATGGAAAGCCTATTAATGGCCTGTTCGCATATAGCCCATTTACAGCCCGCTAACCCAAGGCCCATTACACACTAGCTATCCGAATTAGGCCCAGTAGCGTCATCTGGGCCATCCAATATGATTCCAGCCCGTTTTCACTTCTGGCCCATGTATGGACCATGACGTCTTTCGACCCATATGAGGCCCTATGTAACTCTTGGCGTATTAACGACCCGTGGTCAAACTGGCCCATAATGAACAGTGTATCACTTTACACCCATTAACGACCCGTGGTGAAACTGGCCCGTAATGAACAGTGTATCACTTTATACCCATTAACGACCCGTTATTCCGTTGGGCCGTTTCCAGCCCATGTTATCTTTCGGGCTTCTCAGAGCCCATTTATTCTTGGGCTCATTTCCAGCATTCGTTTACTTACAACCCGTTACTGTCATTTTCTGCTTGTGGGCCAAATTCAGCCCGTGGTTACAGTCGGCCCGTTTGTGGTCCGTTAATACGTTGGGCTATTTTCATAGCGTCATCAAATATGGCCTATTAACGATGGCCCATTATGGTCGGCCCATGAACGGACGATTCCAACTCTAGCCCGTTTACGGCCATAATGCGGCCTGTTATTGGCCCATGTTTGGCCAATCGATCATACGACCCGTATAAGGCCCATTGATGATACGACCCATAGAAGGCCCATTGTTTCTACGGCCCGTAGAAGGCCCATTGTTTCTACGACCCATAGAAGGCCTACTGTTTCTACGGCCCGTAGAAGGCCCACTGTTTCTATAGCCCTTAGGAGGCCCAGTCTCACTACCGTAAATATTAGCCCATGGTTATTGTGGCCTAGTTTTAAAAAATAGGTTATTGCAGCCACTAGCAAACCGCGGAAAAAGAACCGCACTGACTACAAGCAAACAAATAAACAAGACAACAAGGAAATAAATAAGCAAGCAACTTATGCTAGGCTATCACGGCTATTACACATATTACATCCATTGGGCATCAAAGTTCGCCACCAGTGCAAATATAGGGAATAAAGCAGCATATAAACGCCGCAGCAAAACAAGTCCAGAATTGAAACCACTTCAGAAGAGTTCAAGAAACAATATCCTGGGTACCCATAATGCTGGCAAGATGCTTAGCAAGCTTATTAACTTTCTCTTGTTTGGCGCTTAAATCCTCTAGCGCTTGTTGTTGCACAAGAAAGTACGCATCTGAATTCTGCAGGGACTTCCTCAGTCCTTCGGCTTCTTGCCGCATCACAGCTGACTAATGCCTTTCAGCTTGTAGTTGAGACTGAAGAAGCCGAAGTGATTCAGGCAGCGAGTTCGAAGAGCTTGTGCCAGCGGTACTGGCCAGTAACTCGAACACTACGTCAACGCAGGACCATGGGGTTTTCTCACTGTCTATAAGATCGTTTTTATCACCTTTCTTGGAGACCAACAGGGTTGTATCACTATCTTGAACCTTATCTGCATTACTTTCTCTACCATTGCATAGTGGGGTGCTCTTCTCCAATATTCTGTTTGCATACTACAAGAGAAACAAGCAGACACATCACATGTTTAGCTTGTAGTATACGGAACTCATTTTGGTAAACCGGTTCAGTAGTAAGGTGGACAGGATAACAGCATGAAACAAACATATATCTATGTACTATGGTCACTCTATTGTCCATATCATTCTAGTTTATGTTCCCTAATGAAGATAGAGACACAGTTCAACTCCTATATTTTTTAGACACAGCAGCATAGACAGAATATAAGTGTGAGAAACTACACAGCATTGGCAGCACTTGTAATGTGCATCACATGAGAACATAACTATTTATACCACTTAAACTGAAATCAACATAGTGCAAGAAGTTAGAACAGCAATCCAGTTAAAGAAATAGGTTTAAAACAAACCTGTTGCGCCATTGGAGTTTCAATTGGATCCTTCAAATTTGAAAGTAGTTGGTATGAGTAAATACAGTGATGCAACAGCAAAGGGGTATTGACCATAGCTACGGAATCTGACCTGAGAACAGTTGCTCTTCTGCTTTAAACATGGAGTTTGGGTTAGCTGTGGTGGTCTTCATGCTTTGGGCACCGCAGTAGCTTTACAAACTGCTCGTTTGGGGGTACTCTATGGTGGACATGGTGCTTTGTCAACTATAAGTGGGTTACTATCCGCTGGGGTTGCGGTTAGATGGTTTGTAGCTGGTTCTCTACCCAACGGTGTAAGTGTGCAATCTAGAAGAGTCTTGATTATGTGTGGTGGGGCTAGTTTGTGGGCCTGTACAACCATGGTTCTATCTGCATCGACGGGTAGCACTGTCTTTTGTGAAGAACGGGTTTTTGCTCCCTTAGACACTGCCATCACCCCCTCCAATTCAAATGGCTGATAAACAAGAAAATAAATTTAACGTACAGACATTGTATGATAGACAGATGTGGTAATTCACATATATGTTGTCTAACCAAACAGGACAGCATGACACAATTTCACATATATGATGCCTAACTAAACAGGATAGCATGACACAGTTTCAGATATATGATGGATAACTTAACAGGATATAATGGCATAATTCAACATATGATGAGTACCTAAACAGGATGACATGACAAAACTATATGATGTCTTTCTAAAATAGGTTGGGATGAAATAATTCACATACATGTTGTCTAAGCATATAGGATGGCATGATATAATTGACATAATTGATTCATATACTAAGCAGCTGGCACTCGCATGTATGATCTCTAAACTACGCAGATAGAATTCAATATCGTGCATATGATGTCTAAACTAAGCAATGCAAGACACCATATGCATCATATGAGAAATATAAACATTGCAACTTAGAGCATACACCTCTGGTGGGATATAGGACTGGTCATCTATCTCTGAATCCTCCTCTGAGGAGCTCCCTGTAACCATCGAGATATATGCTTCAACAGGTACCATTGCCTGCTCTGAAGACCTTGTTTTCACTCTAGGTTTTTCCATAACCGGCTCAAATGGCTGATACACATGAAGAGTAGTTCAATATACATAGATTGTCGACAAATGGAATACGTAATGAAAAAAAAGATGGCATGAGATAATTCACATATATGATGCCTGGCTCCATGGCGGTGCATAATTCACATATATGATAACTGGCTGAAAAACATGGCATTGCATAATTCACATATCTAATATAGAAAGCAAACAGGAGGCATTCACACAAAGCATGTCTAATCTAAGCAGATGGTATGGCAATGCAAGACACCATATGCATGATATGAGCAATATAACCCAGCCAAGTTATCGCAAGCACCTCGGGGGGGGATACGACTGGTCATCTCTCTCTGAATCCTCCTCTGAGGAGCTATCTGTAACCAGCAAGAAATCTGCATCAACAGGTAGCACTGACTACTCAAAAGACCTTGTTTTCAATCCAGATTTTCCCATGACCGACTCAAATGGCTGATGCACGGGAAGAGTAGATGAATGTATAAACATTGTTGAAAAATGGAATACATTATGGAAAAAAATATGGCATGATACAATTCACATATACGATGACTGGCTAAACAGGATGGCATTGCATGATTCACGTATATGATGCCTGGCTAAAGAAGATGGCATTGCATAATTCTCATATACTCTCCCCGTTCCTAAATATTTGTCTTTTTAGATATTTCAAATGGGCTACCACATACGGATGTATATAGACATATTTTAGAGTGTAGATTCACTCATTTTGTTCCGTATGTAGTCACTTGTTGAAATCTCTAAAAAGACAAATATTTAGAAATGGTGGGAGTATGATATAGAAACCAAACAGGTGGCATTCACACAAAGCAAATCTAAACTAAGCTGATGACATATAAGATGTATAATGTAAGCAATGCAAGGCGCCATATGCATGATATGACCAACATCAGCATGCCAGGTTAGAGCAAACACCTCAGGTGGTAAACAGACGTGGTCAGCTCCTTCTGAATCTCCATCTGACAGTTATTTTCCTCTGGAATACAATCTAGAAATTCAGGAGGGGGGGCACTTCGCCCACCATGGAGCGGCGTCGGCATGACATTATATTCGCACGCAACGGTCTTCTCTTTTTCTCTACATGTTCAGTACGATTGTGTACAATATCTAACATGCATAATAAAAAAATAGTTAGATTTTGTAAGGCCTAAGGGGTGCATGCAAAAATCAAGACTGATGGTAGCAAATGAGTGGATGGATCCAAAACTAATGATAGCAGGTAGATTATAGCTTCAGTTTAAAAAGATAGACAATGGATCATCTATTGTTTGTTGCCCACCCAACATGAACGACATAGAAGACCCCAGATGAACCAGATAGTAGACAGATACTATTCGTTGCTGGCTCGATATGAGACCCATGGGCAATTCAAAACTCAAGATTGAACGATAAAGTAGCAGGTAATAATAACCGATGTATAACATAAGCAAACACGAAAGACTGCAACCTCTCTTCCGGAACTGTGTAGTCCTCAGGTTCATCTGCTCAGTCGATGATGGTAATGTAGTTGGCGTGGCTGCCGGCAACAGGGAAGATGATCTGAGGCGGCGAAAGGAAGTCTGTAGGGGGGGGGGGGTCTCTGCTGCAGTGAACGCTTCTGTCGATGGTGCACCTCAGGTGGGGTGGATGACGACACTGCAGGAGCAGGACATAACACACAAAGTTTTCTTTAACGCCTATCTTAAAATGAAGTAAATCTGTAGGGGCTCCTTACAATTGGAGGATTCTATAAACGCAGGGACAGGAAAAAACAAAGGAATAGAATAGGAATGCACGTGCAAAACAGAGCATTTGGAAACATAGGATTCCGGTCAACCTGGGTGTTTGGCTCACATGAATTGGAAGAACAGAGGAATGGAGAAACAAAGTGATGCGATGAGTATACAACCTCTTTGGCATAGCCTTGTGGACCTCAGCATCATTGGTTTGGACGTGGAGGATGGTGATGATGCTGGTGTGACTGTCGGAGGCAGGGAAGAAGATCCGAGGCCTCTGGAAACAGCGCTGAGGGTACTGCTCCGCTGTGATGGACGGTTCCGTCGTTGGAGCAGCTCCGCTAAGGTGTACGGCGATGAGGCTGAAGCATGACAAGACAGACAACGTTAATCTGAAATGGGACCATAATATCATCTGCAATAGATGATGTAAAATACATCACCAAAAAGTGCTAGATGTAAAATGCATCAGCCGTGCCACGGCCGCTCCGACAGATGCTGTAAGTACTGTTCACTCTGAACTTCACTAAAGAAAATGAACTACACAGTCGAAACTGAATTTTACTATCGAAGCTGATTGAACTAGTAACAGAGCATTGCAATAGATGTTTAGGACGTTCGAGCACTAGTAGCAGAGAAGCAGTGATCTAAATCAGTAGACGCTCGAGCAGGGAACACACTAGCAGAGAGCAAGTCGTGCAGTAGCACCGCGAGCGAGTGCTAAAGCAGCAACTCCTATAGCTGCCGGAGGTCGTGCAGCAGCAGCAGCGCAAGCGAGAGCAAGAGCAGAGCAGCAGCACAAACGAGAGCAGGAGCAGTGCACTAGCGCGACCGACAGCAAGAACAGAGCCGCAGCGCGAGCGGGAGCCGGAGCAGCTGCAGCTAGTGCCATTGTGGAAGTCGCCGCCAAGGAAGCAACGACATGGGGGAGAGACGCCGTGGATGATGTGGCCGGCGACGGTGCTGTCGATGGAGACACGCCATGTGTGCTTGGTATCGAGCACCGGCAGCCCCGTGAGATTGAATAAAAGATAAAATGCAGAGGTGAGTGCAGAACCTCCTTGGTGGCGCCGAATTGGCCTCGGCTTTATCGGAGGAATTGGTGAGGGTGCTGCGGTTCCGGTGTGGCAGGTCAAGATGGCGCTGTGGGGATTGAGGTGGCGCGATAGACGAGGCAAACATCGGGGCAGCTCCTTGGAGGTGGAGGATGGGGCGGCTGATCCGGCGGGACGACGAGATCGACAACGGATCCTCATTTGGTGCGGTGGATGAGGGACGACGAGCTGTTGCGGTGGACGACGTAGTTGGGGAATAGTCTCCATCTGGGCGGCGGTTGGGAGGCCAAGGAGGAGCGTGGGGTTCCGCGGGTTTTTGCGGCCTCGGTGTATGAATGGGGGGGTGAAGGGGGAGGGGGGAGCCAAGCTTAGGGACGCGCTTGTCCGAAATGTAGGGTAAGTTACCAGCGTACCCCCACCGGTTTTGACACCGCGACGTGGAGCATCATTTCCGGCTGAGGGGTAGAAGGGGGATTTCGCGTGTCTGGGCTGCGGGAGCGATTTTGGATGAGGAGGGATTTCTCGCGCGCGTCCAAATTTCAGGATAACAAGGTGCGTCGCGGGTTGAAGAAGCGGGAGTTTCAAAGCAGGTGAGACAAAATATACTCGAGCTTGAAAATTTCGGGATAACAAGGTGCGGATTCCTTGTTCGGCAGAACAAACTTAGCATGTAAAAAAACAATTTATACAAGACACTAGAGAGTCATGTCCCCTTTTACTACATTGCTATAGATGCCATTGAAAAAACTACAAGAAAAATGTAAAAAAATCGGGAGAACAAGATTACCCTGCATAGTACCAAATCGATTCACACTTCCCTCAACAACAACAAAAAACAAATCAATTCCCACCAAAGAAAGAGTAATGTCCCTTTTTATATGATTACAGATGCCATGATCTTGAATTTCAATTTTTGAATCCACGTTATGTTGAATTCAAATATATCGTTAGGTGACCTTGCGGTTTATAATTGATGTAGTCGTACATTTTGATCTTCCATCATATATGAACATTTTACTCCACCATGTGAACATATATATTGTCGTCTACCATATAGACTAAATTTGAATCAATTTTCCTTATTTGAATACGATTGTTGTCAAGTTATACAATAATTTAAATATTATCTTGATAACAAAAAACATACATATAGCAGTA
Source organism: Triticum urartu (assembly GCF_056163025.1). Classification (NCBI taxonomy): domain Eukaryota; kingdom Viridiplantae; phylum Streptophyta; class Magnoliopsida; order Poales; family Poaceae; genus Triticum; species Triticum urartu. The sequence goes on along the minus strand of NC_141874.1, from coordinate 625,032,665 downwards.
ATCATATTTCACTATGAACTACATGTACCATACGCTCTCCAATTCAAATATTTGTATCCATTTTATGTTGAATTAAAATCATAGTACATTATTGTTCTCGGTAGCGAGATGTTTGGGATAATCTAAACCCTATTTTCATATGCATAATTTTTGGCTGAATTGGGACAAGTTTTGGTATAAGCCTCTTGCAAAACCGGAGTTTCTCTCAACAAGCCTCGTGGTTCCGAGAGGGAACGTGTCACCTTTGTGTGCGAAACGATATACGCTGCCTCCCCCCTGATTTTATTTAGAGAGGCAACATAGAACTATACGAGTGCCCTGTTAAATTTTGGAATTATTAAGGGTTCATTTGGCCTTTTTATACATTAATTGAGTTTCTGGACTTTTAATGTGCATAATCTAAATATGAATTGCATGCACATGCTCCGGTGCACCAAAGTGGGTTGAAAAATCACATGTGTGTCCATGGTTGAATTTCTAGGTCTCATGGAAGAACTGAGAATGAAATTCAAACATCTGGGCGTCATGACTCGGCTGAGAACATCGAGAAACTTTGATTTTAAATTCATGCAAATCCAGAACTCGCCTGGAAATCATGAAACTTGGCATGGTGTCATGTCATGGCACTAACATGTTTTGGTAAAAAATTGGGCCGATTTGGAAGCTCGTGGTTCTAAGAGGGAACATGCCACCTTTGAGTGTGAAATGATAATCGCTGCCCCCCTTGAGTTTCTTAACAAAGGCAACATAGAACTACATTAGTGCCCTATTAAATTTTGGAATTATTCCGGGTTCGTTTGTCGTTTTTATACATTAATTGAGTTTCTGGTCATTTAATGTGCATAAGTGAAATTTGAACTACAAGCACATGCTCTCGTGCACCAAAGTTGGTTGAAAAATAACATTTATGTCCTCGGGTGAATTTCTAGGTCCCATGCAAGAAATGAGAATAAAATTAAAACATCTGGGCATCGTGGCTCGGCCGAGAACATTGAGAAACTTGGTTTTAAAATGCTTGTAAATCCAAAACACGTCTGAAAATCATGAAACTTGGCATGGATGTCATGTCATGGTACTACCATGTTGTGGTAAAAAAATTGGCCGAATAGGAACAGATTTTGGTTTAAGCTTTTGCAAACCGAAGCTTCTATCAAGAAGGCTCATGGTTCTAAGAGGGAACATGCCACCTTTGAGTGCGAAACGATATACGTTGTCCCCCTTGAGTTTATTTACAAAGGCAATATAGAACTACATGAGTGCCCTGTTAAATTTTGGAATTATTCCGGCTTCGTTTGGCCTTATTTACACATTAATTATGTGTTTGGTCATTTAATGTGCATAATTCAAATTTGAACTACAAGAACATGCTCCCTTGCACCAAAGTTGGTTGAAAAATCACATTTGTGTCCTCGGGTGAATTTCTACTCCCTCCTTCCATCTATATAGGTCCTAATGCGTATTTCGAGGCTAACTTTGACCAAACGTTAGAGCAATAATATATGACATGCAACTTACACAAAGCATACCTTCAATTTTGTATGTCAAAGGAGCTTCCAATAATATAATTTTCATAGTATACATCTCATGTGCTATTAATCTTGTCAATAGTCAAAGGCTGTCTTGAAAAACACATTAGGCCCTATATAGATGGAAGGAGGGAGTAGGTCCCATGCAAAAAATGAGAATAAAATTCAAACATCTGGGCATCGTGGCTTGGTTGAGAACATTGAGAAACTTGGTTTTAAAATCATGAAACTTTGCATGGTGTCATGTCATGGTAGTACCATGCCGTGATAAAAAAATTGGCCGAATAGGAACAAATTTTGGTATAAGCTCCTTGCAAATCGGAGCTTCTCTCAAGAAGGGTCGTGGTTCTGGGAGGGAACGTGCCACCTTTGTGTGCATAATTCAAATTTGAAATACAAGCACATGTTCCAGTGCACCAAAGTTGGTTGAAAAATCACATGTGTGTCCTCGGGTAAATTTCTAGGTTCCATGCAAGGAATGGGAATGAAATTCAAAATTTTGGACATCGTGGCTGGGTTGGAAACATTGAGAAACTTAGTTTTCTAATTCTTTTAAATCCAAAACACGCATGAAAATAATGAAACTTGGCTTGGTGCCATGACATGGCACCAACATGCTGTGGTAAATTTGCAGTCCGATTTGCGAAGGCGCACACATTAATAATCAACAAAGTCATTTTGGAACAAGTGTTGTCACGTTACAATCGGAAACACAAGTATTATTGAAACCGTGGGCGTTCTACTTACTAGTACCATTTACGTGCCGCCACGCGTCCCCATTTTTATTAGCTAGGAGGCATCGTGCAGGGTAGCTATTTGAGTATGAGAGGCGTGTGATCAGACCCCTGCGCGTGCTTATCGGGAGGAGAGCCCTTTGACCTCCATCTGCCGTCCACCTCTCTCCCAAGGTCTCCATTAATGGCGCCCGAGCCTCTGTTTAATGGCGTGGCTATGTCTCACTTGACTGAGATTTAAGAGAGAAAAAAGAAAATTTGAAAGCACGGATCTTGATGTAAGATCCGACGGACCTATATAGCATGTACTGCAACTTATAGCAAGACTGATGAATATATAAGGACAATTAATTTTTTTGATCAAAGAAGGGCTTGCCCCTTCCAATTTTCATTACTGAAAACCACCACAATTCACAAGAAGTTCAGCACAACTCCAGCCTAACACGAAGGACTAAAAGCTACCAGATTGAAATCGCAACATCCCAAGAGGCCAACAAAGGCCAAACATCCGTGCTAGAACCCAACATTTCACAAACGACGAAACAATCCACATCCTAAACTGATTATTACATCAAAAGAAACCAGGAAACTAGTCTCCACGGCGAGCGGCGATGAGCTCTTTCGTGTCCTCAAGACACTGCTTGAGAACATCAACGGATTCCTCCACCAGTCTTTGGCGCTCGTTGCGGAGCATGTCATTCTCGTCCATAAGTTTCTTGACGATGACGTCGGTCCTCTTCAACAAGGCACTGGTTGAAGGAAATATGCCCTAGAGGAAATAATAAAGTTATTATTTATTTCCTTATATCATGATAAATGTTTATTATTCATGCTAGAATTGTATTAACCGGAAACATAATACATGTGTGAATACATAGACAAACGGAGTGTCACTAGTATGCCTCTACTTGACTACCTCGTTGATCAAAGATGGTTATGTTTCCTAACCATAGACATGAGTTGTCATTTGATTAATTAGATCACATCATTAGGAGAATGATGTGATTGACTTGACCCATTCCGTTAGCTTAGCACTTGATTGTTTAGTTTGTTGCTATTGCTTTCTTCATGATTTATACAAGTTCCTATGACTATGAGATTATGCAACTCCCGTTTACCGGAGGAACACTTTGTGTGCCACCAAACGTCACAACGTAACTGGGTGATTATAAAGGTGCTCTACAGGTGTCTCCAAAGGTACTTATTGGGTTGGCATATTTCGAGATTAGGATTTGTCACTCCGATTGTCGGAGAGGTATCTCTGGGCCCACTCGGTAATGCACATCACTATAAGCCTTGCAAGCATTGCAACTAATGAGTTAGTTGCGGGATGATGTATTACGGAATGAGTAAAGAAACTTGCCGGTAACGAGATTGAACTAGGTATTGAGATACCGACGATCGAATCTCGGACAAGTAACATACCGATGAAAAAGGGAACAACGTATGTTGTTATGCGGTCCGACCGATAAAGATCTTCGTAGAATATGTAGGAGCCAATATGGGCATCCAGGTCCCGCTATTGGTTATTGACCAGAGAGGTCTCTCGGACATGTCTACATAGTTCTCGAACCCGTAGGGTCTGCACGCTTAACGTTCACTGACGATATAGTACTATATGAGTTATGTATGTTGATGACCGAATGTTGCTCGGAGTCCGAGATGAGATCACGGACATGACGAGGAACTTTGGAATGGTCCGGAGATAAAGTTTGATATATGGGATAGTAGTGTTTGATCTCCGAAAGGGTTTCGAAATTCACCGGAAGGGGTTCCGGATGTTTCCCGAAATGTTTGGGCACGAGAACACTTTATCTGGGCCAAAGGGGAAAGCCCACGAGGCTTTTGGAAAGTGCAAAAGGAAGTTTTGCGGAGACCAGAGGCTAGACGCCAGGAACCCTGGCGTCTAGGGGGTAGACGCCTGGAACCCTGGCATCTAGCCCTGGAGTCCGATAAGGACTCTTGCCTCTCGGGTGAAACCAACTTTGAGGAGGCTTTTACTCCAAGTTTTGACCCCAGGGCTCAACATATAAATAGAGGGGTAGGGCTAGTACCAAGGACATATCAAGAAACACCAAGCCGTGTGCCGACAACCCCATCCCCTCTAGTTTATCCTCCGTCATAGTTTTTGTAGTGCTTAGGCGAAGCCCTGCGGAGATTGTTCTTCACCAAAACCGTCACCACGCCGTCGTGCTGCCAAAACTCATCTACTACTTCGCCCCTCTTGTTGGATCGAGAAGGCAAGGATGTCACCGAGCCGAATGTGTGCAGAACTCGGAGGTGTCGTGCTTTCGGTACTTGGATTGGTCGGACGTGAAGACGTATGACTACATCAACCGCGTTGATATAACGCTTTCGCGAACGGTCTACGAGGGTACGTAGACAACACTCTCCCCTCTCGTTGCTATGCATCACCATGATCTTGCATGTGCGTAGGAAATTTTTGAATTTACTACGTTCCCCAACAGTGGCATTCGAGCCTAGGTTTTTATGCGTTGATGTTGTGCACGAGTAGAACATAAGTGAGTTGTGGGCGATATAAGTCATACTGCTTACCAGCATGTCATACTTTGGTTCGGCGGTATTGTTGGATGAAGCGGCCCGGACCGACATTACGCGTATGCTTACGCAAGACTGGTTTTACCGCCGTGCTATGCACACAGGTGACTAGCGAGTGTCAGTTTCTCCAACTTTAGTTGAATCGAGTGCGGCTACGCCCGATCCTTGAGAAGGTTAAAACAACACTAACTTGACAAACTATCATTGTGGTTTTAATGCGTAGGTAAGAACGGTTCTTGCTCAGCCCATAGCAGCCACGTAAAAACTTGCAACAACAAAGTAGAGGACGTCTAACTTGTTTTTGCAGGGCATGTTGTGATGTGATATGGTCAAGACGTGATGAGATATAAGTTATTGTATAAGATGATCATGTTTTGTTGAAGTTATCGGCAAATGGCAGAAGCCTTATGGTTGTCTCTTTATTGCATAAGATGCAAGAGCCAAATAATTGCTTTACTTTATCGCTATGCGATAGAAATAGTTGCAAGAGCAATAGTTGGCGAGACGTCCATGTGACGACACATTGATATAGATCAGGATGATGGAGATCATGGTGTCATGCCGGTGACGATGGAAATCATGACGATGCTTTGGACATGGAGATCAAAGGCACAAGATGATGATGGCCATATCATGTCACATATTTTGATTGCATGTGATGTTTATCTTTTATACATCTTACTTTGCTTAGTTATGACAGTAGAATTATAAGATGATCTCTCACTAAATTTCAAGATAAAAGTGTTCTCCCTGAGTATGCACCGTTGCCAAAGTTCGTCATGCCCAGACACCACGTGATGATCGGGTGTGATAAGCTCTACGTCCATCTACAACGGGTGCAAGCTAGTTTTGCACACGCAGAAATACTCGGGTTAAACTTGACGAGCCTAGCATATGCAAATATGGCCTCGGAACACTTGAGACCGAAAGGTCAAGCATGAATCATATAGTAGATATGATCAACATAATGATGTTCACCATTGAAAACTACTCCATTTCACGTGATGATCGGTTATGGTTTAGTTGATATGGATCACGTGATCACTTAGAAGATTAGAGGGATGTCTGTCTAAGTGGGAGTTCTTAAGTAATATGATTAATTGAACTTTAATTTATCATGAACTTAGTCATGGTAGTATTAGCATATCTATGTTGTAGATCAATAGCTCGCGATGTTGCTCCCAGTTTATTGTATTCCTAGAGAAAAATTATGTTGAAAAATGTTAGTAGCAATGATGCGGATTGGATCCATGATCTGAGGATTATCCTCATTGCTACACAGAATAATTATGTCTTTGATGCACCGCTAGGTGACAGACCTATTGCAGGAGTAGATGCAGACGTTATGAACGTTTGGCTAGCTCAATATGATGACTACTTGATAGTTTAGTGCACCATTCTTAACGACTTAGAATCAGGACTTCAAAGACGTTTTGAACGTCATGGACCATATGAGATGTTCCAGGATTTGAAGTTAATATTTCAAGAAAATACCCGAGTTGAGAGATATGAAGTCTCCAACAAGTTCTACAGCTAAAAAATGGAGGAGAATAGCTCAAGCAGTGAGCATTTGCTCAGATTGTCTGGGTACTACAATCGCTTGAATCAAGTGGGAGTTAATCTTCCAGATAAAATAGTGATTGACAGAATTCTCTAGTCACCATCACCAAGTTAGTAGAACTTCGTGATGAACTATAATATGCAAGGGATGACGAAAGAAATTCCCAAGCTCTTCGTGATGCTTAAATCAACGAAGGTAGAAATCAAGAAAAACATCAAGTGTTGATGGTTGACAAGACCACTAGTTTCAAAAGAAAGGGCAAAGGGAAGAAGGGGAACTTCAAGAAGAACGGAAAGCAAGTTTCTACTCAAGTGAAGAAGCCCAAGTCTATATCTAAGCCTGAGACTAAGTGCTTCTACTGCAAAGGGACTGGTCACTGGAAGCGGAACTGCCCCAAGTATTCGGCGGATAAGAAGGATGGCAAAGTGAACAAAGGTATATTTGATATACATATTATTGATGTGTATTTTACTAGTGTTCATAGCAACCCCTCGGTATTTCATACTGGTTCAGTTGCTAAGAGTAGTAACTCAAAACGGGAGTTGCAGAATGAACAGAGACTAGTTAAGGGTGAAGTGACGATGTGTGTTGGAAGTGGTTCCAAGATTGATATTTTCGTGGGTTTGTCATGGCAGATGTCCTCGTTAAAGGACTTAGTCGTGGAGCCATCGCTACGGGTTAGCTTAAAGGGGTTAAACCGGACAAAGGGACACGGGAGTTTATACTAGTTCGGCCCCTTCGATGAAGGTAAAAGCCTACGTCTAGTTGTGATTGGTATTGCTATGGGTTCGAAGGCCAGGGAGCGAATCCGCTTTGTCTGGCTCTTGAGTTGTTGTTCTCTCTCCTTGAACCGCCGTCGGGTCACCCCTTTATATACTCAGGAGGACTCCGGCCGTTCTACAGAGTCCCGAGGCTGGCTCATACAAGTGTCCGCCTCGGTCTCCTCTTTCCTATCTTATAATACAAGTTTATACAATCATGGCGGTTTACTATCATGGGCCCTAAATCGCCTGCGGGCTCTGGGCCTCTAAGCCTTATCCATAAAGCGCCATTTTCTAGGTTTCCTTGGGCTTCAGTATAGGTGAAGGTGAACCGGCCTGTCGGTGTCAAAACCGGCGGATCTCGGGTAGGGGGTCCCGAACTGTGCGTCTAGGCTGGATGGTAACAGGAGACAAGGGACACAAAGTTTTACCCAGGTTCGGGCCCTCTCGATGGAGGTAAAATCCTACGTCCTACTTGATTAATATTGATGATATGGGTAGTACAAGAGTAGATCTTCCACGATATCGAGGAGGCTAAACCCTAGAAGCTAGCCTATGGTATGATTGTTGATGTGTATGTTGTCCTACGGACTAAAACCCTCTGGTTTATATAGACACCGGAGAGGGTTAGGGTTACACAAAGTCGGTTACAATGGTAGGAGATCTTCATATCCGTATCGCGAAGCTTGCCTTCGAAGCAAAGGAAAGTCCCTTCCGGACACGGGACGGAGTCTTCAATCTTGTATCTTCATAGTCCAGGAGTCCGGCTGAAGGTATAGTCCGGCTGTCCGGACACCCCCTAATCCAGGACTCCCTCAGTAGCCCCCGAACCAGGCTTAAATGACGATGAGTCCGGCGCGCAGATCGTCTTCGGCATTGCAAGGCGGGTTCTCCTCCAAATTCCGTGTTCCTGTTGAATAAAGTCCGGTTTCTTGTAGATGTTTGCGCTCCTTGGCTTCTACGCCCAATAATAGCCGCTTCCCACGTGTCAAACGAATATGAAAAGTCTGAGTGTTTTTACATTCACACCCCTAGCTGCGTAAATGAGCTGCCCTATTTAAGGGGACGAGGATTTAGATCCAATCCACACCTTCTCCCCTCCGTGAGTGTTCATCAGAGCGCATCCGACAAAGGTCCATTCCACCATGGCCAGCCGTCGCAACTCCTCCCCTCGCCCTTCTAGCCCTAAGCCTGGATATTGGGAGAGATGTTCCATCCTGCATAGCGAGCTAGTGACGCTCCAGACCAAGGGATTTCTCCCCCCGGCCTATATGGTCCCGGTTCGAGCCGGTCTTGCTGTCTACAACGGCAGAGAGCAAGCAGAGAATGCCCCTAATCCCTCCAAAGGAGAGCGGGTGTGCCTCGTCCCTTACTTAATAAGGGGGCTCGGATTTCCAATCCATCCATTTCTCCGGGGGATGCTGGAGTTCTACGGCCTCCAGCTACATCATCTCATGCCTGCTTCAGTATTGCATATCGCGGGCTTTGTAGCCCTCTGTGAGCTGTTCTTGGGTGTTGAAGCTCATTTCGGACTGTGGAAGGAGCTATTTTGCCTCGTGCCCCGTTCCAAGAAGGGATCAATGTATCAAGTGGGTGGAGCCGAAGTGTGGCGCATCGCCGAGGCCGGATATCTATCCGGAACCCCAAAGAAGGCGTCCGAAGACTGGCCCTCGGAATGGTTTTATATAGAAGACGTCCCGCTGCCAGATCCTGTCCGGATCAGCATCCCTGAATTCAACAGTGCTCCCTTAAAGAAGCGCCTTAGCTGGCGCCCACGGAGCCCTCAGAGGGGAGGTGACAGGGACATTCTTTACCCGATGGGCCGAATAAGATTGTTAGCCCATTCCGGACTAACCCTGATCGGGGTTATGGCCGAATGCATTATGTGGGGGGTGCAGCCGCTTCAGTATAGAAGCCACCCCATGTGGGAATTCAACGGGGAGGACGACGCCACCCGCTATGGCCGTAAGGGGCCGGATTCAACTGCCTCTCTACTAAAGATCTTGTCCACTTTGTATAAGGGAGAAGAGGAGGAATTTCTCCGCGTCAACCCTTAGGGTGGATTCTCCATGCACAACCCCCCAAGCTGGGTAAGTGGCCGTATTTACTTGTCCATCCGTTTTGTATTCCCATTGTTAAATATTTGGTCTGACGACTTCAACGCAGGAACTGCGCCGGGCTGTTAAGGAAATAAGAAGCCCTCCTCCACAACCCGAGGACCCATGAAGGTCCCTCGACCCAGCCTCTCAAGAGGATCTGGACATATCTATGGAGCTGATTGATGGAGTGTTCCATCAATTGAGCAAGGAAAACGCCTTGGTGGCCATTACGGCCAATTACCCAGGGCTAATCCTGACGCCCCAGGTACCTGAGATCGAAGTCCTAGTACCCCGAATAGGTGTCTTCCCACTCGTGTTCAGTTTCCTGATTGCAAGCGAACTTTGCAGGGGAGGTTTTTAAGGCGGAAGGCCGAACCTGCGGCGACAAGCCAACGAGGGTCTGTAGGGCCCCGCGGGCAGAAAAGAAGTGCAGTCCGGACCGAGGCGTCAGCGCAAAGGTATGGTGTGCCCCCTTATCCCAGGTGTTATACCTTAGAGGTATATTGACACTTGCGCTCTTTTTAGGACGAAGAGACCTCGCCGGACTATATCCGGAGAGGCTTCCAATCACGCCTCCACCAGCCAGGCTCCAAAGCGTGGTTCGGAGGCGGAGGCGAACGCAAGGCGCGCGCCAGACGCTCCTTCGACGGAGGATGTGGACGGGTTGTCTACCACCAACTCTGAGGTGGAGAGTGCCATGAACCACAGGCTTCGCCGGACAATTCTTCGCGATGCTTGTTTCTCCCAAGGGGCGTTAGATGCCTTCAACTCGGGAGATGCGTACCTCCGTGCCGCTCAAAATGGTCTATCCAGAGCCACGGAGCAGTATGTAAAAGACATACGGGTAAGAAAATTCTGGTGATTATATGTATATAGCAGTAGCCCCCGAGACTTGGAACAGTTAGAATAACTGTTTTAAGGATCATTTGTTATGCAGGTTCTTACAGAAAAGAATTCCTTACTGTCCAAGGAACTGGCAGAGTGCAAAGCCCAACTTGAGGCCGCACTAGCCGCGGCAGGGGAGCCCAAGGAGACCCCCTCTGGTAATATACACTTCGAAAGATAAGTATTTTGCGAAGCACGACATTGGTGCGAATTTGACAAATGAAATTGCAGATGGCGCCAGATTGAATCCGAAAAGGCAACACCTCCTACACCAGCTAAAGGCTGGTGAGAAGGTGCTGACAAAGGTGAGGCGGGAGAAGAACGATCTCCAAGATGCCAACACCAAGCTGGGCGTCGAGCTGAAAGATGTTCGTGCTCAGCTGTCAGACTCCTTGAAGGAGAATCAGCGGCTTCGGCGCGGCATATTTAGTAAGTGCTTGAACGAACCTTTGAAAGAAAGTTCAGCGGGGAAGTCCACTAACAGAGCAATGTCTGTAGGTGTGCTAACAGGTCGTCCTGCAGAGGAGATGCCCGGTTCTACGGGTGACCTTCTTCCCGAGCTCTCACAACTTCTCGATCGAGTTCGGCAGGCGATGCAAGGCGTCGCCCAGGCCCTGTGGCCATCTGCCTCCATGCCTGAAGGTTTTGGAGAACTTGCGGAGAAGCTAAAGGGAGCACGGCGGCGCTTCCGATTGTGGAAGATATCAGCCTGCCGTCAAGGCGCAAGGGAGGCCTGGGCTATGGTGAAGACGCGGTATGCAAAGGCTGACCCCAACCACATGGCCGAGGTCGGTCCTGTAGGGCCCGATGGGAAGGAGATCCATGTAAGCTTAGTATATGGCCAAGTAGAGTTGGCCGCAAAGTATTCCCAGAAGGACTATAAATTAGACAGCCTATTACATGGTATTGAAGAGGAATACAATCAGTTAAAATGACTATGTACTTTAATTGACATTTATAATGCCTTCTAGCCGGATTGTACATCATTTGTCATGGCCGACCTTTTAGATTTAGCCTCGGGACCTGACGGTCCGGAGCGTGTCTGAATTCCCATGCGGTTATATAGGAACCGGGGAATGCATGGAGACCAGGCGTAGGGGTCATTAGGGATTGAACAGACAAGTGCCCGACTAGTTATGTTATATTACATGGTTAGTAAGAAACATCTTCCAGGGAGAATAGTTCCGTTAGGGGTTCCTTTCCCCGGGAGGCATGCCCTAAGGTGCATGTCCATGCTGCAAAAAGAAACGCAGGAAAAACATCTGGGGCGTATAGATAAAAATAAAAAAAGATCATCTTTAGTTCACCGACCGAATATTCCCTTAAGAACACTAGCTTTCGGCTTCACCTAGTCTGAGTACACGTCCAGCTGACCTGGCAGTAACAATCGCAGAGGTGCTCCCTTTACCACCTAGCCGAACAATCGGGAACGTAGGGGTAAGCACGGGAGCCAGGCAACCCAGCTTGGCCAATACTAAGTCATATCGATGCATATAATGGTGAATAAAGGGTACATGCGGAAGTGTGACACGTGTGTTGGGCATGAAGCCCGTATGAATAAGCTTCTGTTTAAAGAAGCCCCCAGGTTTAATGAGCGCAGATAGCGCGTCACTTTATGAGCCTTTAGAGGCTATAAGAGAGAGAGAGAATAAGAAGAGAAATGTAAGACAGAAAATATATAAAAAATGGACAGAGGAAGGAGACGAACACAGAGTCTGGCGCTAGGCATAGAATCTTCAGAGACGGGCTGCGTTCCATGGGTTTGGTTCGAGTCGGTTATCCGATGCATCTCGCAGGCGGTACGCTCCACCAGTCAGGACTTGGTCAATTATGAAGGGACCTTCCCACTTGGGCTTGAGTTTGTCCTTTTTCTTGTCCGGTAGTCGTAGAACTAATTCGCCAACGTTGTAATTTTTGGCCCGTACTTCTCTGCGTTGGTATCTTCGAGACTGCTGTTGATAGAATGCGGAACGGGCTTTTGCCACGTCACGCTCCTCCTCCAATGCGTCCAAGCTGTCCTGCCGATCGAGCTCGACTTCTCTTTCTTCGTACATGCGCACTCGAGGTGAGTCATCAATTATATCGCAAGGCAAAACTGCCTCTGCGCCATACACCATAAAGAATGATGTGTATCCGGTGGTGCGATTCGGTGTGGTCCGCAGTCCCCAGAGTACGGAGTCGAGCTCCTCTACCCAGTGCGTGTTAGATTCCTTGAGGGACCGCACTAATCCGGGTTTGATGCCGCTCATGATAAGACCATTTGCACGTTCGACCTGGCCGTTAGTTTGTGGGCCGTGAAGTTCGTGCTTGATGCCCATGTTTTTGCACCAGAGTTTTACCTCGTCGGCCGTGAAGTTCGTGCCGTTGTCAGTGATGATGCTGTGGGGGACGCTGTAACGGTGTACAACCCTGGATATAAAGTCTATCACCGGTCCGGATTCGGCCGTCTTAACAGGCTTGGCTTCTATCCATTTGGTGAACTTATCCACCATGACCAGTAAGTATTTTTGCTTGTGGGTTCCGCCTTTAAGGGGTCCAACCATGTGAAGCCCCCAGACCGCGAAGGGCCAAGTAATGGGGATAGTTTGGAGGGCGGTGGGTGGCATATGGCTTTGGTTTGCAAAGAGCTGGCAACCGGTGCATCGTTGGACTAAGTCCTAAGCGTCTGCCCGGGCCGTCGGCCAATAAAAGCCTGTACGGAAGGCCTTGCTTACAAGGGACCGAGCTGCAGCGTGATGACCGCCGAGTCCGGCATGAATTTCAGCCAGGAGGTTTCGCCCCTCCTCTTCGGAGATGCACCTTTGAAGGACTCCGGTAGTGCTTTTCTTATAAAGCTCTCCCTCGTGGACTCTGTAGGCTTTGGATCGCCGCACTATGCAGCGTGCCTCATTTTGGTCCTCGGGGAGTTCCTGCCTAGTAAGGTAGGCGAGGAATGGTTCTGTCCACGGGGCGATGACGGCCATTATTACGTGGGCTGAAGGTGTTATTTCATTGGCAGAGCCTTCGATTGTGTCAGAGTGTTCGGTGTCGGGCAGTGCGGTTGGGTCCGGGCTGTTATTGTTCGGCTCCCCCTCCCATACTATGGATGGCTTGAACAGCCTTTCCAAGAAGATGTTGGGGGGGGGGGGGACTACATTGCGTTTTGCGCCGATGCGTGCCAGGACATCTGCCGCCTGATTATTTTCCCGTGCTATATGGTGAAATTCAAGCCCCTCGAACCGAGCTGACAGTTTTAGGACGGCGTTGCGGTAAGCTGCCATTTTTGGATCCTTGGCATCCAAGTCTCCATTGATTTGGGATATTGCGAGGTTCGAGTCCCCGCACACCTCTAGGCATTGGATGCCCATGGATACTGCCATCCGGAGACCATGTAAAAGGGCCTCATATTCGGCTGCATTGTTGGAGTCCGTGTACATAATCTGTAGTACGTATTGAACTGTGTCTCCTATGGGGGACATCAAAACGACGCCAGCCCCCAGTCCGGCCAACATCTTGGAGTCGTCGAAATGCATGATCCAATTTGAATATGTGCCGTATTCTTTAGGGAGTTTGGCCTCCGTCCATTCTGCGACGAAGTCGGCCAAGACTTGCAACTTGATGGCTCGTCGTGGCTTATAAGTTATGTCAAACGGGAGGAGCTCAATGGCCCATTTTGCAATCCGGCCCGTTGCGTCGTGGTTGTTTATAATATCGTTAAGTGGTACTTCCGAGGCTACTGTTATTGAACACTCTTGAAAGTAGTGTCGTATCTTCCGGGATGCCATGAATACCGCGTACGCAATTTTTTGATAATGCGGGTACCGTGATTTGCAGGGAGTGAGGACGGTGGACACATAATATACCGGCTTTTGAAGGGGGAATTTGTGTCCGTCCGCTTCTCGTTCAATGACGAGCACTGCGCTTACAACCTAATGTGTTGCTGCAATGTATAATAACATTGGTTCGCCAATGTTTGGCGCGGCCAGGACTGGGTTTGTTGCCAATATGGCTTTTATTTCGTCGAGTCCGGCTGTGGCTGCATCCGTCCATTTGAAGTGTTCGGTGCGCCGAAGGAGGCGGTAAAGGGGTAGGGCCTTTTCTCCCAAGCGGGAGATAAAGCGGCTCAGAGCCGCCACACATCCGGTTAACTTTTGTATTTGTTTGAGGTCCTTTGGGATATCCAGTTGCGACAGAGCTCGGATCTTGGCTGGATTTGCTTCAATTCCTCTACCGGATACAATGAAGCCCAAGAGCTTTCCGGCTGGAACGCCGAAAACGCATTTTTCCGGGTTGAGCTTGATGTCGTATGTTCGGAGGTTATCAAATGTGAGCCTCAAGTCGTCTACTAGAGATTCAACATGTCTTGTTTTGACGACCACATCATCTACGTATGCCTCCACTGTTTTGCCGATCTGGCATGCCAGACATGTCTGAATCATGCGCTGATATGTTGCGCCAGCGTTTTTGAGCCTGAAGGGCATCGTGTTGAAGCAGAATGGCCCGTATGGTGTGATAAATGCCGTTGCGGCTTGGTCTGGTTCTGCCATCTTGATCTGATGGTAGCCAGAATATGCGTCGAGGAAACACAACGAATCATGTCCTGCGGTAGCGTCGATAATTTGATTGATGCGGGGGAGGGGGAAGGGATCCTTTGGGCAAGCCTTGTTAAGGACTTTAAAATCAACACACAGGCGCCAGGATTTGTCCTTCTTTGGTACCATCACTAGGTTTGCTAGCCAGTCCGGATGTTTTATATCTCTGATGAATCCGGCCTCCAATAGCTTTGCTAGCTCCTCTCCCATGGCATGTCTCTTAGGTTCGGAAAAACGCCGAAGAGCCTGTTTGACAGGTTTGAATCCTGTTTGGATATTTAAGCTGTGCTCGGCCAGCCTGCGTGGGATTCCAGGCATATCTAAAGGGTGCCAGGCGAAAATGTCCCAGTTCTCTCGTAGAAACTCTTGTAATGTGGCGTCGACATCAGGGTTTACCAGTGCCTCAATGGAAGCTGTTTTATTGGGGTCCGTTGGATGGACTTGGAATTTGACTATTTCGTCCGCCGGTTTAAAGGAGGTGGACTTGGATCTTTTGTCGAGTACCACATCGTCCCTATTCACCATAGAGCGCAGCGCAGTCAGCTCCTCAGCCGCTAGGGCTTCGGATAGTGCCTCGAGGGCCAGTGCGGCTGGCTTGTTTTCGGCGCGGAGTGCTATGTCTGGATCACTAGCGAGAGTGATGATCCTGTTAGGCCCGGGCATCTTGAGCTTCATGTACCCATAATGGGGTATTGCTTGGAAGATTGTAAACGCTTCCCGCCCTAGTAGAGCGTGATAACCGCTGCTGAACGGAGCCACCTGGAACATGACCTCTTCGGACCTGTAATTATCCGGCGTGCCGAACACCACATCTAGTGTGATTTTTCCTGTACAGCACGCTTCCCGACTGGGGATTATTCCTCTAAAGGTTGTGCTGCTTCACTCAATGCAGTTCCAGTCTATTTCCATTTTTTTGAAGGGTCTCCTCATAAATGAGGTTCAATCCGCTGCCACCGTCCATGAGTACCTTGGTAAGACAAAAGCCGTCCACTATTGGACTGAGGACCAATGTGGCTGGTGCTCGGGCTGTTCGGAATTTAGGTTCATCACTGGCGTTAAAGGTAATAGCCGTGTCACTCCATGGGTTTATTGTTGCTACTTGGTAGACTTCGGCAAGGCTGCAGAGTGTCATTTTTCGCATATTATTTGATACGAAAGTCTCGAAGACTGTTAATACCGTATTGGTGTCTCTAGGGTGGCTTTCTGTGGCCTCCGGAATTAGGAGATTTTTGCCAATTTTGGCCACCTGCCGGAGTATCCAAGATGCTCTGAGACTGTGAGTTTGTGTGGCGTCCTCTGTACTGTGAATTTTACAGGGTCCATTAAGCCATCCTTCCAGTACGGTTCCATGCCCTGTAGTGGGTTTTTGCTTTTTAGTGCTTGATCCGGGTGACTGGTGATGATGCACCCTTTTATTTCGGACTGGGTTTGTATTCAGGGCCAGATTGTCCCAAAATTTTATTTCGGTTTTCCAGGCGCTTTCCATCGCACAGTACTTTCGTACAATGGACGCCAAGTCAGCGAAGCTTGTAATATCACGGCGACTTATGGCGTTGAGTATTCCCCTGTCCGTGCAATTATTGCAGAAGATTGAGATTGCGTCTTCCTCGCGGCAGTCCCTTAGCCTGTTCTTAACCAGGAGGAATCTAGCCCAGTAATGATGTACTGTTTCATCGGGTTCTTGCCTGATTTTGGATAGATCGCTTATGTTGGGGTGGGTGGGTGGAATTAAATCCGAAGCCTCACCCCATCTAAGGCTCAGAGGCCGAGGAATTTCCAAACTCGAAAATTTGGATTCCTGGATGTTGTCTAATGAATCCAGCCCGTCGCCTGACTCTAAGTTCAGGTCTTGAGTGATATCCTCCCCTCCGCGGGTATCCGGCTTGGAGGGATCGGGAATCCGGACGTAGCGAGTCCTTAAGATAGATGAAGGGTCGCCGCATTGTCCCTCTACCATGGCAACGTGATGGGTGACTTGGGGAGAGTTAATCTCTCTCAGATCGGTTTTAGGCCCAATCTGGTCGTAATCCGTAGCGACTCCCAGGGCGGCGAAGCGATCCAAGAGCTCATTTATGGAGGATAGCTCCATTGGATCTAACTGCTCGGCGAGTTCCGAGCTGACATGAAGATTGTTTTCGATGGCTCGAGAGTTCATCGTCGGTGCAGAAGCCGAACAGGCGGTCATAAGGAAACCACCTAGCCGGAGGGTTTGGCCGACAGCCAAAGCTCCCTTAGCAACGGTGCCGTCTTTAAAGACGGGGCGAGGCATCCTTCCTGATGGCGACGACACAGAGGAACTCTCAATGAAAGCACCAATGTCGGTGTCAAAACCGGCGGATCTCGGGTAGGGGGTCCCGAACTGTGCGTCTAGGCCGGATCGTAACAGGAGACAAGGGACACGAAGTTTTACCCAGGTTCGGGCCCTCTCGATGGAGGTAAAACCCTACGTCCTGCTTGATTAATATTGATGATATGGGTAGTACAAGAGTAGATCTACCACGAGATCGAGGAGGCTAAACCCTAGAAGCTAGCCTATGGTATGATTGTTGATTTGTATGTTGTCCTACGGACTAAAACCCTCCGGTTTATATAGATACCGGAGAGGGTTAGGGTTACACAAAATCAGTTACAATGGTAGGAGATCTTCATATACGTATCGCCAAGCTTGCCTTCCACGCCAAGGAAAGTCCCTTCCGGACACGGGACGGAGTCTTCAATCTTGTATCTTCATAGTCCGGGAGTCCGGCTGAAGGTATAGTCCGGCTATCCGGACACCCCCTAATCCAGGACCCCTCACGGCCTCTCCTGGGCGGTTTACCCTTGGTGGTTATATCCTCAACATTAGGCCCCAGATTGATTTGAACCTATTCATGTCAATCTTCAATCCTTAGAAAAACTACCTGATTTTCTGACAATTCTCGTAAACTGCCATATTGTCTTCTCCCTGTGAACTTTGGTGAACCGCCATGACGTCATCTTCTGTCACTGCAGTAAATCATTGTGACGTCATCCCTGTATAAAAAGATTTATGAAGATTCCCTTCTCTTTAATTAATTCCCGAAGATCGAGGCGACAGCTGCATCCTCTTTTGCCGCTCCCAACTCCTCGATTTTTGCGCCTGCTATTTTATCCCACTTCCCTTATAAATAAGACCGGGGCGCCTTCCATTTCCCCCCTTTCCTATTCACATTGTCTTCCTCCTCGCGACCCGAAGACCTCAAGCATCGCCACCGCCGCCGTCGTCGATCTTCCAGTCTGCACCAACTAGGCCGCTGCATCACCCTGTTCGTACCAGATCTCTTAAGATACTCCGCCACTGCGTGTCTCTGGTAAATACTCCTTTCCTTTACTTGTTAAATCTGCATTAGGGTTTCGAAGTTTCTTCGGTGTTCGTCAGTGTTCATCAGTACTTTCTCTGCTTTTCCTTTAGCATCGTACTGAATCTAGCAAGGCCTGATAGTTTCCCCTTGCGGCTGGATCTATAGCTTTAATCTGCCGTACTACAGTATCTTATTGTTCCTGTATAAATCCTTATCTGAACCTTCTCTGTTCTGTTTAACACCATTGTAAGGCTCAAAAAAATTTGTTTTTTGAACAACGGTAGATCCAAAATTATATCACCATCTTGTGAAACTTCTTTTCACAACACTTAGCAACTTTTCAGATTGGGTTCTGCCTCCCAAGGGCGGTTTAACCTTTAGTAATTGATAATCCATCATGTCATTAGCCCTCTCTTAAACCGCCATATAGACTTGAATAGCAATGCCTGGTTCACTTCATACATATACCTTGAATTGCCGGTTTAACATTTGACAAACACATATGAACCGCTAATCGTAAACCGTCCATTTTCCTTTTACAGACTTTGTAAGATGACGAAGCAATTTGCTGCTTGCAACTGGGTTCCATCTCAGATCACAGAAACGCAAATCAATGGATATGTCACCACAGGCGCTTTAGCTTCAAAAAATGTCCTCCATTGGTGAGTTCCTGGCCCTGAGTGCCCTCCTGAGCCTCAAGATGGAGAAGTGATTGTGTTCATGAAACATTTAGCTCGAGGTTTCAGTCCTCCCGGATCAAAAAAAATTCAGGATGTTCTTGCCAGCTTCCAACTTCATCCTCAAGATATTGGACCAAATTCTGTGTCCAACATATGCGATTTCCAAGTATTCTGCGAGGTTTACCTGCAAGAAGAACCAACTGTCGATCTCTTTCAAGATCTCTTTCACTTAAACTGCCGGACTGAATTTTCTGACAGACCCAATACTGAACTTGGTGGTGTGTCGATCCAAAAGAGGAAAGAGGTTGAATTTCCTCACGCCAAACTTCACAGCCATCCAAAAGACTGGAACCAAACCTGGTTCTACTGTCAGAATACTGCCCCTGCTGAAGAGAATCCTTTACCGGGCTACAGTCCGCACCAGCTCAGCAATAATCACCCTTTACCTCAGAGATTGTCTGCCAAAGAGCAACAAGCCTATGCACCTCAACTTGCCAAACTCCGGGCTTTCCTCGCCAACGGTTTAACTGGTGTTGATCTCGTCCGCTGTTGGATTTCATGGTGCATTCTACCTTTAAGCCGCCGCCCGGATTGATATTTGAATATACCGGCAACACCAATGATCCACAAGGGTTTAATGAAATAGAACTGACTGATGATGAAGTCACTGAAGGTGTAAAGAAAATACTTGAAGAACCGCTCACCGTATGTACTCAAATTGGTCTGCGTCCTTTTTATGCCTCCAACAAACCGCCAGTGGTAAAGACTTTAACCTTGTACTTTTCCAAAACCTTCTCCGCTTTAACACTGCTATAATAACCCTTTGTGCAATCTCGCAGGCCAGTAGCTCCTTCTAGAAAAGGAAATCTCAAGACAAAGCGGCTAAGGCTCCTCGTGTTAAGACCAAGGTCATCAAGAGAGCTGCCAAAAAGAAAACTGCTGAGTCTTCGGAACCACCAGAGGATGTCGGTGACTTGGCTGAAGAGGTAAAGTTTGACTCCCTTAACTTCTATTCATATATTTTACTGATACTGATTACTCCCAGGATGATGCGGAGGCCAGCCATGCAGATCATGTTGAGGTAATTTGTCTTTCTGACTCAGAACTTGTGCCGGTTCAACGATTTCGCCGTGCAGTTTGGAAAGTGAAATTCTCTCACCCTGTTGCTCATTTGGATCAAAAACTTTCTTTGAAGACACAACAAACCGAAGGGCGTCGCACAACCCGGCACAGTGGTCAACAGGTCACTTCTTCCGGTTTACCTCATACACCAAACCGGAAACGTCGTCCAGAGGTTGCTTGTTCTCCTGAAAAACGTTATCTTTTGAAAGGTTTCTTCCGATGCCCTCTCAATCCATCTGATTCAAAGTACCAGGTATCTTCTAATTCGTCTGGCGGTTCATCAACCACTCAGCTGCCTCCACTGAAAACCGTCCCTGGGTAAGCATGCAGCCCTCCCTTCTCCTTCATAATTCGGTTAATCATGCTAATCCTTGTTTTAATATTAGTGCTAAAGCTCGTCCGAGTAAGAAGGCCAACACCAGTGCCCCTACCGGCGAAGTTGAACCGGAGGAAACTCCTAAAAATCCTGATAAAAATCTTGATAATATCATGGATGATTCTGTCCCGCCGGAGCCAACTAACAACGCTGATCCGCCAGAAGCTGATCCGGCCACACATGAGGGCACCTCAAGTCCACATGCTACACCTGCAAGTCCGGTTGTTGATCCACTGAGGTCAACTGCTAATCCGCCAAGACCTGCTACCACTCCTAACCCAGCCAAAGATGATGATGTTATTGTTACTGGCACTGCTTATACCACTCCGGGCAATCCAGTTATCTTGGCAAAACATACCGCCAAGGATGAGTTTACTTCTATGGGCAAGGGGAAGATGGAAGCTGACTTGTCAAAATATGCTAATCTTTCTGCCCAGGATCTTCATTCCGGATTCTTAAACCGGCTTTATACAAGCCGAGATAATGAGGCTGACTTGGTAAATCTGATGAAGGAACGCTATGAGGTAAACATTTTCATCCTTATCTTTGTATTTTCACTGCCTTGTATCTTGTAGCCCCCAAGGGCCGGTTTAGCTTATAAAGACAAACCGGGACTTTTGAACTTCCAAACTGCACATTGTTGACTTTTAAGTTTTTGAACAAATACACATTAGCCCCCAAGTGCCAGGATTGAAACTTGTATTAATCCTCGGGACTTTCAATAAGCAGTAGGAAAGAAGCAATCCGCATTAGCCCCCAAGTGCCAGGATTGAAACTTGTATTAATCCTCGGGACTTTCAATAAGCAGTAGGAAAGAAGCAATCCGCATTAGCCCCCAAGTGCCAAGTGTAGAACCAGTTGTATGCTTGGGACTTTTGATAAAATATTGATATGCTCCTCTGATTGTGGCAGGCTGATATAAACCATCAACGGACACAGATTGCTGATCTTCAAGAGAGTATCAAATCCCATCAAGAAGAATCTTCTAAAGCCAAAGATGAGCTTCGAGCCGCTTTAACTTCCATGGAACGACTGAAGGAAGAATTCAAGACTAAACGTGCCAATTGGGACACTAAGAAGGGTACATTGCTAAAACGGGCTGAAGATGCCGAATCTGCTCTTAAACCGGTGGCAGAAGAGCTTTCTGGGTTGAAACGTTAAGTGAACGCCATGACCTCCGCAGTATTTGGTAAGTACTCCTAGCAAGGCATCGGAAATATCCATCTTGTAAGGTGCCGGTTGAAATATGAAATTCTTAAACCGTTGCAGGTAGCCGCATTACTCATCTGGGCTCAGATGGACAGATGAAGCTGAAAGCAGCATATACTCTGCTTGAACAACTATACGCTGGTGCTCAACGGGTTATCTGCGCAGCATCCTATGACAATCCAGCCCCAACACTGATCAAGGACACTCTGGCAAGGCTATCCATGGCACCAGCACAGATAGAAGAGGTAAAGCGATCTGCTGCCAGGGCTGGCGCTTTGTTCACACTCACCCGAGCCAAAGCGTGGATAGCCAACTTGGATCCGGTTGACCTTGCCAAAGGCTTTCCAAGCACACAAGAAAACGGGGCAGATTTTGATGATGAAGCCCTTAAAAAAGTGACAAGGGAAATGCGTCCTCTGGCGAGTCAGCTGGCAGAAGATGCTAACTTGACCGTTCACCGGTCTTATTATGATGCAAACAACAAACGAGTTAATGCTGTCATGCCGGAGGCGCAAAATCTTATTCCGCCAATCCGTAAGCACACTTATGCCCCTGACATTGATCCGTCAGAACTTATCAGTGAAGAAGCTATCTTTCAGGCCTTAACCCCGATTGACTGGACCACCACAAACTTCCAACCACTAGGTGCGGAGGAGGAGGCTGATCCGACACCAAATGACCCATCAACTTCGCATCAACATGGTAATGAGACTTGATCCGGCAATCGGAGTGATGCTCCATAAACTTTGTTTTGTTGGAAACACCATACTTTTGGGCCTTCAAGCGCCTTGTAATAGGCTAATGAAAATACTTTAATCCATTGCCATCGTGCACTGGAATACACTTTGCCTTGATTCGTCATGATAATTTCAGTACCGGCTTATGTATTTTCCCAATATTATGCAATCCCTATGTCTGCATAAGAAAAATCTGTCCGGGCGGTTTACCACCGGACGGGTCAAAATACCCAACACAACTTGGTAAGCAACTATGGTTGCAGCAATAATAAATCATACCTGTGATACAAAACATTGTTGTTGGTTTACCAATTGTGATTTGAAGAAGGGTGAAAACCCAACTTCCACCATGCCATGCTGGTATATATGATATAGAACCGGGTTGTGATGAACACCAGCCGGTTGCTGGAGACAAGGTGTCAAAGCCAGACCGGTTTTGAAGGATGCCGGGTTACCTTTAATTGTATGCTTTAACAGAAGATCCGTAAGCCATACCGGGTTAAGAAACACCGGTTCAACATAAACCTTATGAAAAAAACAAAAACTTGGCAAGAAGCAAACAAAAACCATGGTCAAGGCTTTTCAAGGGCTGCCAGGCCCAAATTGAGGCTTTTCATGGGCTGCCAGGCCACTGAGTTAAACCATTTTGACAAAGCCTTTTAAGATGGCCCTCCAACTAACCAATCATCATTTTAACTTTGACAAGTTCAGGGTCTCAATGAGAGTAA
Organism: Triticum urartu; assembly: GCF_056163025.1. Classification (NCBI taxonomy): domain Eukaryota; kingdom Viridiplantae; phylum Streptophyta; class Magnoliopsida; order Poales; family Poaceae; genus Triticum; species Triticum urartu. The sequence continues at coordinate 625,009,797 of NC_141874.1, read as the reverse complement.
CTGTCAAACGTTCGACGGGTCATGCCAGGATTACCTGGATAGGAGTGGCTTACTTGATGAAGGCAGGTTAACCCGGGGGTTTAGGTGAATACACCAGGCTTCCAAGTGTGGGTCGATACCCAGTTACAAGGGTCCTTTCAAACTCTTTGGTATTTTACACAAAGAGCCCCCAAGTAACTTTGTGAGCTGTGCTCAATGGGTGCCTATGTTTGAGTCGTGCTTTGAGCAATCAAACTCTCTTTGGCCCCTTGGGTGTGAAGATCCCAAGCTAGGTGGTGGCATGGTAGCCGGGCTAACAAGTAGTACTTCGCTTTATTAGCTGAAGCCCCCAAGTTAACAGATATTTAAAGAAAAAACGGCGGAGACCCTGCTTAATAGCAAGGATGTCGGTTTATTATATTGATCACAATATATACATTGTTGAAATATGTACATAAGAAAATCCTGTGGCTTCAAGTGTAATAAGGCCATAGGAGAGCTATGTTCCATGGCCGCCGGGTCTCCTCCTCAGAGCTACGTGAGTCTTCTCGAACGTCAATGAGGTAGTATGATCCGTTGTGCAGATTTTTGCTGACCACAAAGGGCCCTTCCCAAGGTGGGGATAACTTGTGCATATCAGTCTGGTCTTGAATGAGCCGAAGTACCAAATCGCCTTCTTGAAAGGTTCTTGTCTTAACCCGGCGGCTGTGATAACGCCATAGGTCTTGTTGATAAACCGTCGACCGAGCCAAAGCCATGTCTCGTTTCTCATCTAACAGGTCCATCGCCTCTTGGCATGCTTGCTCGTTGTCCGCTTCAACATAATTCGCAACCCGGGGCGAGTCGTGACGAATATCACTTGGGAGGACAGCCTCAGCCCCGTAAACCATGAAAAAAGGTGTATATCCCGTAGATCGGTTTGGGGTGGTATTTATACTCCATAACATGGATGGTAATTCTTCCACCCAACAACCCGGCGTCCGCTTCAAAGGGACCATAAGCCGAGGCTTGATACCCTTCAGGATTTCTTGATTCGCCCTCTCAGCTTGACCATTAGACTGGGGGTGAGCCACGGACGCTACATCAAGCCGGATGTGCTCTCGTTGGCAAAACTCCTCCATCTCACCTTTAGAAAGGTTCGTACCATTATCTGTGATGATGCTGTGTGGAAATCCAAAACGGAAAATAATCTTTTTGAGAAATTGAACCGTCGTGGCTGCATCACATTTACTGATGGGCTCCGCTTCAACCCATTTGGTGAACTTGTCAACCGCCACCAACATGTGGGTCTTCTTGTCCTTGGAGCGCTTAAAGGGCCCAACCATATCAAGCCCCCAAGTAGCAAACGGCCAAGTGATGGGAATCATGCGTAACTCTTGAGCCGGAACATGAGCTCGACGTGAAAATTTCTGACAAGCGTCACACCGCTTTACCAAGTCTTCCGCATCAGAATGAGCTGTCAACCAGTAGAACCCGTGTCGGAAAGCTTTAGCCACCAAGGATTTTGAACTGGCATGGTGACCGCAATCCCCTTCATGGATTTCACGTAGAATCTCTTGTCATTCTTCAGGAGAAACACAATGTTGGAATACGCCTGAAACGCTAGAATGGTGCAACTCGCCATTGTGAACAACCATAGACTTGGACCGCCGGACTATCTGTCTGGCGAAAAGTTCCTCATCTAGTAATTCGCCCCGGTTCAGATACGCCAAATATGGAACCGTCCAATCCGGAGTGGCATGTAAAACGGCTACCAACTGGGCCTCCGAATCAGGAACAACTAAATCCTCTTCTGTAGGCAACTTTACAGATGGGTTATGCAAGATATCTGGAAAGGTATTGGGTGGTACCGGTTTACGCTGAGATCCTAGCCGGCTTAGAGCATCTGCTGCCTTATTCTTGCGCCGGGTGTGTTCCACCTGATAACCCTTAAAGTGACCTGCTACAATATCCACCTCGCGCCTATAAGCCTCCATGAGTGGGTTCTTAGAATCCCAAGTACCAGAAACTTGCTGAGCCACCAGATCAGAATCTCCAAATCATCGAACCCGGCTTAAGTTCATTTCCTTAGCCACACGAAGGCCGTGGAGTAAGGCCTCGTATTCTGCTGCATTATTAGTACAAGGAAACATTAAGCGGAGAACATAACAAATCTTATCTCCTCGAGGGGAAGTGAGGACAACCCCAGCCCCCGAGCCTTCCAACTGCCTGGATCCATCAAAGTGAATGGTCCAGTATGTATTATCCGGTTTGTCCTCTGGTGCCTGTAACTCGGTCCAATCATTGATGAAGTCAACAAGCACCTGAGATTTGATGGCTGTTCGGGGCGTATCTTCAAACCATGGGGACCAAGCTCAATTGCCCACTTCGCAACCCGGCCAGTTGCTTCTCTATTCTGGATTATATCGCCCAAGGGAGCAGAACTAACCACTATGATAGGATGGCCTTGAAAGTATTGCTTGAGCTTCCTACTTGCCATAAAAACTCCATACACTAGCTTCTTCCAATGCGGATATCTTTGCTTTGATTCGATCAGTACCTCACTGATATAATAAACCGGTCGTTGAACTGGATATTCTTTTCCAGCCTCCTTACGCTCAACCAAAATCGCCACACTGACCACTCAGGCATTGGCAGCCACGTACAACAATAGAGGCTCATTATCAACCAGAGCAGCGAGGACTGGCGGTTCAGCCAGCTGCCACTTCAAATCCTCAAATGCCGCATTGGCAGCGTCAGTCCAGACAAATTTATCTGTCTTCTTCAACATCTGATACAGGGGAATTGCCTTCTCTCCCAAACGGCTGATAAATCGGCTGAGGGATGCAATTCGGCCCACCAGACGCTAAACATCATTGATACACGCCGGTTTAGCCAAGGATGTGATTGCTTTGATTTTTTCCGGATTGGCCTCAATACCTCTGTTGGACACAAGAAAAACCAAGAGTTTGCCTGCCGGAACACCAAAAACGCATTTGTCTGGGTTGAGCATCATTTTGTAAACCCGAAGATTGTCGAACGTCTTCTTGAGATCATCTATCAAGGTTTCCTACTTCCTGGACTTCACCACAATATCATCCACATAGGCATGAACATCACGCCCGATCTGCTTGTGAAGACAATTTTGCACACAACGCTGGTAGGTTGCTTGGGCACTCTTGAGCCTAAAGGGCATAGAAACATAGCAGAAGGCTCCAGAGGGAGTGATGAAGGTTGTCTTCTCCTGGTCCTTAACTGCCATTTTAATCTGATGATAACCTGAATAAGCATCCAGGAAACTCAGGCTCTCACAACCCGCCGTCGCATCAATGATCTGATCAATACGCGGGAGAGCGAAAGGATCTGCCGGGCAGACTTTATTCAAATCAGTGTAGTCCACACACATACGCCAAGTGCCATTTTTCTTAAGAACAAGCACCGGATTAACCAGCCATTCGGGATGAAACACTTCGACGATAAACCCAGCTGCCAGTAGCCGGGCTACCTCTTCACCAATGGCCTTGCGTCTTTCTTCGTTAAAACGGCGAAGGTACTGCTTGACCGGTTTAAACTTAGGATCAATATTGAGAGTGTGCTCAGCGAGTTCCCTCGGTACACCTGGCATGTCAGAAGGTTTCCATGCAAAGATGTCCCGGTTCTCACGGATGAACTCGATGAGTGCGCTTTCCTATTTCGGATCCAGATTGGCACTGATACTGAACTGCTTGGATGAATCACCAGGGACGAAGTCAACGAGTTTAGTCTCATTAGCCGGCTTGAACGTCAGGGCTGGGTCATGCTCAGTTGTGGGTTTCTTCAAAGGGGTCATGTCCGCCGGATCAACATTGTCCTTATAGAATTTCAGCTCCTCTATAGCACAAACCGATTCAGCATAGGCCACTTCACCTTCCTCGCAATCCAAAGCAATCTTTCGACTTCCATGTATTGTGATCGTCCCCTTATAACCCGGCATTTTGAGCTATAAATTTACATAGCAGGGTCTCGCCATGAATTTCACGTAAGCCGGCCGTCCAAATAGCGCGTGATATGGGTTCTGGATTTTCACCACCTCAAAGGTCAATGTTTCAGACCTGGAATCATGCTGATCTCCAAACACGACTTCCAAAGCAATCTTTCCAACAGGGTATGCCGATTTACCTGGTACTACACCATGAAAAATAGTGTTTGACGGTTTAAGATTCTTATCTGTCAACCCCATGCGACGGAAAGTCTCATAGTACAGGATGTTGATACTGCTCCCTCCATCCATCAGAACCTTGGTAAACTTATAGCCCCCCACCTGAGGTGCTACCACCAAGGCTAGTTGACCCGGATTGTCAACCCGGGGCGGGTGATCCTCTCTGCTCCACACAATGGGCTGCTCCGACCATCGTAGATAACGTGGTACGGCCGGTTCAACAGTATTAACTGCCCTCTTGTGAAGCTTCTGATCCTGCTTGCACAGGCTAGTAGTGAACACATGATATTGTCCGCTGTTCAACTTCTTGGGGTGACTTTGGTAACCTGACTATTGCTAATTCCCTTGGTTATTCTGCTGGTTATTACCATGGTTGTTCTGATGGCCCTGGTTATTCTAAAATCCAGAGCTTGAACCGCCGCCCCCATGGAAACCTGGACCTGAACCGCCTGGCGGATCCTGATCATACCGGTATAGATCATAGTTTTTGAACTCCCTCATTATGTGACAATCCTTCCAAAGATGTGTGGAAGGGGCCTCCTTGGTTCCATGCTTCGGGCAGGGTTGGTTTAACAAACGCTCCAGATTCATCCCTCCACCGCGCTGGGGCGGTTTACCTTTGCGACGCTGCATATTTGTGTTAGCCACCAAGTCTAAACTATCCCCTTTACACTTACCGTTATTCACATGGCCTCCTTGGTTGTGGTGCTGCCCTTTTGCCCCGCCGTTCTTCTTTCCCTTCTCCGGTTTGTCCTCCTCTGAATCCGGATCCTTGGTATTATCTGAATCGGCATATTTAACCAAAGCGGCCATGAGTGTTGACATGTCGTTGCAGTGACGTTTGAGCCTTCCCAACTTCTGTTTCAACGGCTCGAAACGGCAATTTCCCTCTTACGTTAACACTGCGGTGTCTGCATTGATACGATCTGATGAATGCAAAATTGCCGAGACCCGTTTGACCCAATGGGTCGTGGACTCTCCTTCCTCTTGGACACAAGCGGCCAGATCTACAATCGACATTGGCTGCTTACACGTATCCTTGAAGTTCTGGATAAACCGGTGCTTCAGTTCGGTCCGTGATCCAATAGAGTTGGTCGGCAAGCTCTTCAACCAAGTGCGAGCTATTCCTTCCAACATCATGGTGAAATATTTAGCACACACCGCCTCATCCACATCTAACATCTCCATTGCCATCTCATAGCTCTCTACCCACGCCTCTGGCTGCAAATCGGCGGTGTAATTTGGTACCTTACGAGGTCCCTTGAAATCCTTGGGCAGTCGCACATTACGCAATGCGGGAGTTAGACACGGTACCCCTAGGGAATTGAACATCACCCCTGGCTCCACGGAGGCAGTGGGGTGAACTGGAGTATGTTGTCGTGCTTCGTGTCGAGCTGTCAACTCGGCCTCTCGACGTGCGCGGCTGTGGTCCACAACATCTTGCGCATTAGCACCTCCCCCGGCCGGGTTGTTCCCCCGTGGCGAATTTCGGCGGCGTGCACTACTGGACACGGCCGGTTCGTCTTCCACGTGTCTGCTATAACTCCGGCTTGGACGGGGAGTGGAATGAATCCTCTACGGCTGTGTGAATATGATTGCTGTTGATTTAGCGCTGTCTGAAGGAGACCCCTGGCCCGACGCGCTTCCACTGCAACTGGTGACTCGCCGTCGGTTGGGAGGGCCGCCAGACGCGAAGCGGCGGCCACAATGTTGTCCAACGGGTTGGAATAATGCTCGGGCGGCGTTGATGGTACAACGTTGTTCTGGCGAGGCAGGTCCGTCGCACGCGGCTGAACCGGCGCTCCTGCTCCCAGCGCCCCCGCCCGGTTTAGCATGGGTTGGTTACCAGCTCCTGCCCCTGGCGTGTTGAAAAGATTCTGCAGCTCATAAACCGACGGGAGACGTGATCGGTACCTTCTTCTCATGACCTCCTCCGAAGCATTCTGGTCCAGTCTAATCCGATAAGCCTGTGCTTCCAACTCGGCCCGTTCCATAGCCATCCTGGCGTTCTCTGCTGCCAGGTCCGCTTTAGCCTGGGCTATCTGATCTTTCACTTTTAGAATCTCCGCATCGTGTTGATCCCTGGCTGCTGCGTCTACCTCCACGGACATCTGTGCCGCCAGAGCGTCGAACAAATCAGATAAGACTTGGGCCAGAGGCGGCGCCGAGCTTCCTGCCCCTGCTGGTGTGGCCATTGTTGAACCGGAGAGCACTGCTATGGCGGTAGATGAATGAGGTGCCGATCGTGTGCCGGCCATGAAGATGGCGGCCCGGTTTGGCAGACCGGGGGAATCCGGAATACTGTTGCCCTGGGATCCTCCCTCAATCCGGCTGTCCTGCAACCGGTAAACCGATTCGGTTTCTCTAGAAGACTCGTCATCAGAGCAGACTACGGTTTCTCCATAGGAGACCGGTCCGTCCTCGTACCCCGATCCATGGATGACACCTACGAAAACATGCCTTGCCTCGGGCTGAACCGGCGAAGAACTTGCACGCCGAGCCATTTCGATGATGTCGGTGCAGATGTCCGGCTCGGGGGCCGGTTCGCCGATCTTGCCAATGAAGACGTGAATCCCACCAAAGGGGACCCGGTACCCGTATTCGATTGAATCAGCCTCGGGACCCCATCCTGCGTTGTCGATGTACAGCTTTCCACGGCGACTCTTCGTCATTCGGCCCACGGCGTATCCCTTGAGTCCATCGAAGCTGCCCTTCCAGAACTCAAAACCAGCGTGCGATAGCTCCACGGTGGGCGCCAACTGTCATTGGTTTGTCATGGCAGATGTCCTCATGAAAGGACTTAGTCGTGGAGCCATCGCTACGGGTTAGCTTGAAGGGGTTAAACCGGACAAAGGGACACGAGAGTTTATACTAGTTCGGCCCCGTCGATGAAGGTAAAAGCCTATGTGTAGTTGTGATTGGTATTGCTATGGGTTCGAAGGACAGGGAGCGAATCCGCTTTGTCTGGCTCTCGAGTTGTTTTTCTCTCTCCTTGAACCGCCGCCGGGTCACCCCTTTATATACTCAGGAGGACTCCGGCCGGTCTACAGAGTCTCGAGGCTGGCTCATACAAGTGTCCGCCTCGGTCTCCTCTTTCCTATCTTATAATACAAGTTTATACAATCATGGCGGTTTACTATCATGGGCCCTAAATCGCCTGTGGGCTCTGGGCCTCTAAGCCTTATCCGTAAAGCACCATCTTCTGGGTTTCCTTGGGCTTCAGTATAGGTGAATGTGAACCGGCCCCTCCTGGGCGGTTTACCCTTAGTGGTTATATCCTCAACAGATATGATCATCATCGCACACTCCCTATACTTTCGGGATTAGTGTTGAACCTAAATAAGTGTTATTTGGTGTTTGCATTGACCATGAATATGATTTGATCATGTTTATTGCAATACGGTTATTCATTTAAGTAAGAGAATAAATTGTTGTCCTGTTTACATATATGGTTACACACCCAATGAAAATGGTTCGTTGGATCTCGAGCGTAGTGATACACATATTCATAATATTGAAACCAAAAGATGCAAAGTTAATAATGATAGTGCAACTTATTTGTGGCACTGCCATTTAGGTCATATTGGTGTAAAGCGCATGAAGAAACTCCATGCCGATGGACTTTTGGAATCACTTGATTATGAATCAGTTGATGCTTGCGAACCATGCCTCATGGGCAAGATGACTAAGACTCCGTTCTCTGGAACAATGCAGCAAGCAACAGATTTGTTGGAAATCATGCATACTAATGTATATGGTCCGATGAATATTGAAGCTCGCGGCAGGTATCATTATTTTCTGATCTTCACAGATGATTTGAGCAGATATGAGTATATCTACTTGATGAAAGACAAGTCTGAAATATTTGAAAAGTTCAAAGAATTTCAGAGTGAAGTGGAGAATCATCATAACAAAAATAAAAGTTTCTACGATATGATCGCAGAAGTAAAATATTTGAGTTACAAGTTTGGCCTTCAATTAAAACAATGCGAAATAGTTTCACTACTCATGCCACCTGGAACACCACAGTGCAATGGTGTGTCCGAACGTCGTAATCGTACTTTACTTGATATGGTGCGATCTATGATGTCTCTTACAGATTTATCGCTATCGTTTTGGGGTTATGCATTAGAGACAGCTACATTCACGTTAAAAAGGGCACCATCTAAATCCATTGAGGCGACACCGTATGGATTGTGGTTTGGCAAGAAATCAAAGTTGTCGTTTCTTAAAGTTTGAGGTTGCAATGCTTATGTGAAAAAGTTTCAACTTGATAAGCCAAAACCCAAATCGGAGAAGTGCGTCTTCATAGGATACCCAAAAGAAAATGTTGGGTACACCTTCTATCACAGATCCAAAGGCAAGTTATTCATTGCTGAGAATGGATCCTTTCTAGAGAAGGAGTTTCTCTCGAAAGAAGTGAGTGGGAGGAAAGTAGAACTTGATGAGGTAACTGTACCTGCTCCCTTATTGGAAAGTAGTTCATCACAGAAATCTGTTCCTGTGACTACTACACCAATTAGTGAGGAAGCTAATGATGATGATCATGTAACTTCAGATCAAGTTACTACCGAACCTCGTAGCTAAACCAGAGTGAGATCCGCACCAGAGTGGTACGGTAATCCTGTTCTGGAGGTCATGTTACTTGACCATGACGAGCCTACGAACTATGAGGAAGCGATGATGAGCCCAGATTCCGCGAAATGGCTTGAGGCCATGAAATCTGAGATGAGATCCATGTATGAGAACAAAGTATGGACTTTGTTTGACTTGCCCAATGATCGGCGAGCCATTGAGATTAAATGGATCTTCAAGAGGAAGACGGACGCTGATAGTAGTGTTACTATCTACAAAGCTAGAATTGTCGCAAAAAGGTTTTCGACAAGTTCAAGGTGTTGACTACGATGAGAGTTTCTCACTCGTATCTATGCTTAAGGTCTGTCCGAATCATGTTAGCAATTGCCACATTTTATGAAATCTGGCAAATGGATAAACAAAACTACATTCCTTAATGGATTTATTAAAGAAGAGTTGTATATGATGCAACAAGAAAGTTTTGTCAATCCTAAATGTGCTAACAAAATATGCAAGCTCCAGCGATCCATCTATGGACTGGTGCAAGCATCTCGGAGTTGGAATATATGCTTTGATAAGTTGATCAAAGCATATAGTTTTATACAGACTTGCGGTGAAGCCTGTATTTACAAGAAAGTGAGTGGGAGCACTACAACATTTCTGATAAGTATATGTGAATGACATATTATTGATCGGAAATAATGTAGAATTATTCTGCAAAGCATAAAGGAGTGTTTGAAAGGAGTTTTTCAAAGAAATACCTCAGTGAAGTTGCTTACATATTAAGCATCAAGATCTATAGAGATAGATCAAGACGCTTGATAAGTTTTTTCAATGAGTACATACCTTGACAAGATTTTGAAATAGTTCAAAATGGAATAGTCAAAGAAAGAGTTCTTGCCTATGTTACAAGGTGTGAAATTGAGTAAGACTCCAGGCCCGACCACGGCAGAAGATAGAAAGAGAATGAAAGTCGTTACCTATGCCTCAGCCATAGGTTCTATAAAGTATGCCATGCTGTGTACCAGACCTATTGTATACCCTGCCCTGAGTTTGGCAAGGGAGTACAATAGTGATCTAGGAGTAGATCACTAGACATTGGTCAAAATTATCCTTACTGGAGTAAGGATATGTTTCTCGATTATGGAGGTAACAAAAGGTTCGTCGTAAAGGGTTACGTCGATGCAAATTTTGACACTGATCTAGATGACTCAAAGTCTCAATCTGGATAGATATTGGAAGTGGGAGAAATTAGCTAGAGTAGCTCCGTGCAGAGCATTGTTGACATAGAAATTTGCAAAAATACATACGGATCTGAATGTGGCAGACCCGTTGACTAAACTTCCCTCACAAGCAAAACATGATCACACCTTAGTACTCTCTGGGTGTTAATCACATATCGATGTTAACTAGATTATTGAATCTAGTAAACCCTTTGGGTGTTGGTCACATGACGATGTGAACTATGGGTGTTAATCACATGGTGATGTGAACTATTGATGTTAAATCACATGGCGATGTGAATTAGATTATTGACTCTAGTGCAAGTGGGAGACTGAAGGAAATATGCCCTAGAGGCAATAATAAAGTTATTACTTATTTCCTTATATCATGATAAATGTTTATTATTCATGCTAGAATTGTATTAACCGGAAACATAATACATGTGTGAATACATAGACAAACCGAGTGTCACTAGTATGCCTCACTTGACTAGCTCGTTGATCAAAGATGGTTATGTTTCCTAACCATAGACATGAGTTGTCATTTGATTAATGGGATCACATCATTAGGAGAATGATGTGATTGACTTGACCCATTCCGTTAGCTTAGCACCTGATCGTTTAGTTTGTTGCTATTGCTATCTTCATGACTTATACATATTCCTATGACTATAAGATTATGCAACTCCCGTTTACCGGAGGAACACTTTGTGTGCCACCAAACGTCACAACATAACTGGGTGATTATAAAGGTGCTCTATAGGTGTCTCCAAAGTTACTTGTTGGGTTGGCGTATTTCGAGATTAGGATTTGTCACTCCGATTGTCGGAGAGGCATCTCTGGGCGCACTCGGTAATGCACATCACTATAAGCCTTGCAAGCATTGCAACTAATGAGTTAGTTGCAGGATGATGTATTACGGAATGAGTAAAGAGACTTGCCGGTAACGAGATTGCACTAGGTATTGAGATACCGATGATCGAATCTCGGGCAAGTGACATACCGATGACAAAGGGAACAATGTATGTTGTTATGCGGTCTGATCGATAAAGATCTTCGTAGAATATGTAGGAGCCAATATGGGCATCCAGGTCCAGCTATTGGTTATTGACCAGAGAGGTGTCTCGGTCATGTCTACATAGTTCTCGAACCCGTAGGGTCCGCACGCTTAACATTTGTTGACGATATAGTACTATATGAGTTATGTATGTTGATGACCGAATGTTGTTCGGAGTCCGAGATGAGATCACGGACATGACGAGGAACTCCGGAATGGTCTGGAGATAAAGTTTGATATATGGGATAGTAGTGTTTGATCTCCGAAAGGGTTTCGAAATTCACCGGAAGGGGTTCCGGATGTTTCCCGAAATGTTTGGGCACGAGAACACTTTATCTGGGCTAAAGGGGAAAGCGCACGAGGCTTTTGGAAAGTGCAAAAGGAAGTTTTGCGGAGACCAGAGGCTAGACGCCAGGAACCCTGGTGTCTAGGGGGTAGACGCCGGGAACCCTGGCGTCTAGCCCTGGAGTCCGATAAGGACTCTTGCCTTTTGGGTGAAACCGACTTTGAGGAGGCTTTTACTCCAAGTTTCGACCCCAGGGCTCAACATATAAATAGAGGGGTAGGGCTAGCACCAAGGACATATCAAGAAACACCAAGCCGTGTGCCGGCAACCCCGTCCCCTCTAGTTTATCCTCCGTCATAGTTTTCGTAGTGCTTAGGCGAAGCCCTGCGGAGATTGTTCTTCACCAACACCGTCACCATGCCGTCGTGCTATCGGAACTCATCTACTACTTCGCCCCTCTTGCTGGATCGAGAAGGCGAGGACGTCACCGAGCCGAACATGTGCAGAACTCGGAGGTGTCGTGCTTTCGGTACTTGGATCGGTCGGACATGAAGACGTACGACTACATCAACCGCGTTGACATAACGCTTCCGTGAACGGTCTATGAGGGTACATAGACAACACTCTCCCCTCTCGTTGCTATGCATCACCATGATCTTGCGTGTGCGTAGGAAATTTTTGAATTTACTACGTTCCCCAACACTGGTCTCCTCCTGCTGGTCTGCACTTTGGACAATCTTCTCCCTCAGTAGGTCGCGCTCGGCCCGGAGCCTCTCATTGCCCTTCCTTAGTTGCCGGATGACGCCGGTAGCGTGTTCAAGCGAGGCTTTCATGTCGTCCTACAACCTCGCCCAGTCGGAGATCTGATCCATCTGGCTATGGACGATCGCATGCATGCGCCTGTAACAGTCGTTGCCTGCCCGCAAGAAATTTTCCCAGGCCGCCGCGGCGCGGCGGGACATCTCTGCTTCATTCGTGGCGCGGCGGGACATCTCTGTTGCTTCCGCGGCGCGGCCGGACCAGTCTGCTGCATCGACAGCGCAGCGGGACCTTTGTGTTGCTACTTTCGCATGGCAGGAGATGTCGGCTGCTCTCGCAGCGAGGCGGGACATCTCTCGTGCTTCCGCTTCCATGCTCGCCTCTCCCTGGTGGTAATATCTCGATCCAGAACTCACGCTGGCCATGGCAGACGCAAGGGAAGGATGCTGAATGACTTGTTTGTTTTTGTGGATGAGGAGTTGAGGAGGAATGTGCAGTCATCTTGGCATACTAGTATTTATAACCGAGTACTAATACGCTCCTAAGTGGGAAACTGTTTAGGTTGTGATCGGTGTGAACAGGTTTGCAATTCTATATAGCGTGGAGTAATTTGGAATGTGATGAGACGCAAGCTCAAAATTTATTGATGGTTCTAGTTTCGAAGTGCGGCAGGATTCCCGGATGGAGTACTTCTTTTTCTACTCCCTCCTTTTTAGTTTTTCCATTTTACAAGGCTGAATTTGGTTGTTCCCCAACACATGTTTAGATTCCAAGGTGCATTAAATCATTGCATGCAAGTATTAAGAGAAAATTGACTAATGCATGTACTTTATGCATGCATGCATTGCAATTAATGCATCGATAAACATAATTTTTTGAGAAAAACAAGAGCATTAATTAGGTTCTTTTGCAAACTACAAAAAATATTCCACCAAGATGGTGAGATTTTTGAATTAAGCCCTATAAACCAGAAAGGAGGGAGTACTGCTGTGTACGTGCAATAACTGGCACCGTTGTATACATATCTTACGGTTAATGGGGCGTTCGAAAGGAATAGCCGCGTGGTGAGCTCTAGGCTAGTCTTTTTCTCAGACGCATTAAACCTATCTCTCGGGACTTCTTGCACGCACCATCGTGCCACCCACAAAAACTTGTACTCTGAGTTTAGTAGTACCTTATACAGGAAGAGAAGAGGTGCACGCATGCACTCGTCCTCTCACACACGCGTCTGTTTTTTCTCGAAAAGGAGGATGATGACCCCCGGCCTCTGCATATGGGAGTCACACATGCAAATTATTGAAATATATCGAGTGCAGTGCTTTGATGTGTCGCGTCAACTCGCACATCAATGAGAAGTTTGATTATCCTCTCCCTCGCGGACTTAACTGCACCTGCCTTTGGCTGTATGTGTGGTTGGCCACACACCTGTCGGGCCCACCTATCATACATGCAAAGGCAGGAGCATCCCTCCCTCGCCCATGAACGTGGTGGCTGGCAAGACTAGGAGAAGCTTTCGCTACACGCTCTCCCTCCCGCACGCGGTGGACATGCAACAGTTCAATCGGTGTCAGATGGCCAGAAGCGTACTGTAGTACTCCTCCAGTGCAGTAGTATTCCATCATTGTTCGACTTCCTGAAGAGGCGAAGAGCCAAGCGCAGCCCGGACGCTCGTGTGGCAGTTTCATGTGTAGAGTAGTCTAGGATAGCGTGTACCGTGCCTGTAAGCTTAAAATCGTTGGGGTCGGCTCCATGCTATGTGGCCGTCTCGAAGTTTTTTTTTTAAAAATATTTAAATAGTCTTCTGGCCTTACCCGAAAACTGCCGCGCGTACTGCCCTGAAAAGCCCCGCCCTCAACTTTTAACTACGCGAAAATAGTTCGAGCTTGTTCGTTCTATATAAATACAGTACTTACTGTATATTTATTCACCCGAGGGGTTGTTCAATGAAAGGAGGGGCGGGGAGCACAAGTGAACAATACTGTAGTAGTAGGAGTCGTACAATAGTCACCTTAAATAGAGAGTTTCTTTTCTTTAATGCCGTGTACACAAATTGAAATGCTTGTTGTGGAGAGAAAAAAGATAATCACTCCACTATATATGGACGCAGGGGCCTAAGCGCTTGCTTTACTAGGGTTGCTCTCTTCATTCTCTCATCCTCTCCAAATATAAACAAGATAGCGGTAGCGACATTTTCTCTCTGCTCACCGCTGGTCACAGATCCGGCCGGATCCCTTCGGCCGGTGTGTGTAGAGGACTAAAAGGTGCATCGTTCACGTGGTCATCACCGCCGAGGGAGGAAACCTACAGCTGCTGGAGGGGCCCGGTCCTTTGCCCGTGTCGTTCTCTCCGACACATGGCCGGCCCGGGAGGTCCTCCGACCCTTCTTCCTCCCTGCCGTATTGTCCGCAGATCCGACCTACCGCCGCTGACATCCCGGCGACCCTCAGGTATAAGTTCTTCGAAAGCGGCCTTGCTCTACTGCCCCAGCTCCCCACGTGTCTACATGTGCATCTTTTTCTACTCCCATCAGTTCTTCCAAAGCCACCAAATTTTTTAGTATTATTAGAGGTAAAGCTACTTCATGCATTCGAATCTAGGGATTTATTCAAACAAAGAAGAAAGGGGGGAAAGTTGTAGCATGAATCTAGGACTTGATTCAAAGAGGAAATAATATGGTGAAAGTAGTAGAGATCAGATACCCAACCGGTCTCTTGGTTGAAAAGGGAAATAATGGGAAAACGCAATACAAACTGGATAAGGAACAGATCTATTATTGGTTGAAAAAGGGATAGAAAGTGGCGGCTGGTGGACAAGTCAACAGAGTATGTCCAGTATTAGATTTGCGGCCATCACATAGTAAAAGGTCTCTAGGATTAGATTTGCTGCCCTCACATAGTAAAAGGTCTCCAGGATTAGATTTTCTGCCCTCACATAGTAAAAGGTCTCCAGGATCAGATTTGCTGCCCTCACATAGTAAAAGGTCTCCGGGATTAGATTTGCTGCCTTCACATAGTACAAGGTCTCTAGGATTAGATTTGCTGCTCTCACATAGTACAATGGCATTCCTGCTGTTTTCCCCAGTATGATAAGTAAGTTGCTCCTTTACGCTGCTGAGTGTCCTGGTGTCCCCATGGTCCCACGCCCTTAAACTAACTCTTTAGCTGCTGTTGATTTACTGTGTCTGGTAAACAAGCAATGCCATCATTAATGTAATCCCATATTTGAGGAATCTCATTGTTGATCGTAATGCTTCTGGTAACATGAAGCATTGCTGACGTTTGAAAATTTCTACTGTCCTTGCATGATTGCCATGAACATAATTAAGATGCTTCTTTTCATTTTGTATATGTTTCATATTCTTATTGACCAACAACTCTTTACTTTCTATCTTTTTGTGCAGATAGGGATATCCATTTCACCTTGTTGCTATTGTGACCTTTTGGTGAACTGCACAAAACACTTTTTTTGGAATGAGTGTCTTATGGAGTTCAACTAAAATGTCACGTGGGCAACATCTCTCAATTTTGGTGGAACTGCACAAAATGGTGATTGGAGTTTCCAAAATCTCCGTCAAGTTCTGCTGGTAATCTCGGTCAACATTTTATTAGCCTTTGCAAGATGGAGCCGTCACTGTCACCACAATGGCACTTTATTTTAGTGGAACTGCACAAAAGGATAAGAAAATTATAGTTGCACCTTAGATGAGCCAGACAGCCAACCTTAATGTTCCTCAATTTTAGTGCAACTACTAAAGAAGAACCTACCAGCTCACAATAGCAAGTACTTCTTGCTAGCTGAATGATGCAATCTTTGCTTCATTTAAGGTGAACTGCAGAAAAAGGCGCATGAATTGAATCATGGAACTCTAGGCAGACCTCATCCAAGTAGAGTTGGAGGTTGAGTTCAAGGAGGCCGCTATTAAAGTGAAATCATGCTCTCCTGTGTCCTTGCTTGTGTTGTGCAAATAGGAATAATCAACTACAGATGTTGTGACGGTCAAGAGCATTCGCCAAGTTCTTCGATTGTATGACATGGCTAGCCAAGATGGATTTAATCCCGATATTCACTTTATCAAAAGTCTCTAATGGGTTGGTTCTGAATCTTGCAAGCTAGGAATCAGTGAGATGTGTAGGCATCTTTGTTGTACTTATTATTTGAATCTTATTTGTTGGTTCTGAATCTTGCAAGCTGTGAATCAATGAGATGTGTAGGCATCTTTGTTGTATTTATTATTTGGATCTTATTTGTTGGTTATGAATCTTGCAAGCTGGGAAACATGACATGATGATGCAGAGGACAACAACCATAACAAATAGTTCAAACTTGGTAGTATTATCTTTGTGAAAGTGCGAAAAATGTGTTGATCGTGTGCGTCTTGAGAATAATAATTCTAATTGTTGTGCATGTTGATCCTGTGGCACTGATAGAACGAGCGAATGCATTGCTTGTTTTAAGTATAAATTTCTATTAAGGCTAATTAAATTTAAGTAAAGTGACCACTAAGTCCTGTTATTACAGTACCAATACAGACCCGCTCGTGAACCGACGTGTGGCCGAGGGTGCATCTTCTGCTGGGCGTGCAGCGGACGAGGGAGGGGTACTAACTGTTGTCGCCTGTACACACTCAGCTTACTGTTGAATCCAGTTCCCCAAGAGCTGAAAAACGAACTGCCGCCGCCGCCTACACACTCGTTCACTCGAAGAGACTCCAACGGAGATCCGAGGGGTGAGCCTGCTGGATATGGACTTCAGCAAGGAGATCCCCTTTGAGTTCATCGTTCAGTCCTATGGCTGCACCAAGTTGAATGTGATGTACACCAACGATACGGACTCGGTGAAGCTCTGCCTCACCTCAGTCCTATGGCTGCACCAGGTTCTGGAGCATTCACCCATTTCATGGGCAGCGCCGACTGCACCTTTGCTACGGTGGAGAGAAGGAAGAACGCGACGATTCGGCCATCTGGTGCAACAAGCTTGTCGACATCCAGATGCAATACAAGATCATTAGCAACGGGCAGGAGAAGGACTCCGTGGTTGACCTAGCTGAGACCATCATCGACCCCTGATATGCCAACATGAAAAAAGCCGACCTGAACACGTGGGAGGTACCTCTGAATCTAGCCTACATAACCTACGTGGCCAAGGACACATATGCATGCTACGACATGTACAAGCAGATCTTGGACATGAGGGCATGTCTGCTTCCCGTAACCGACGAGTACGGACAGCCGCAGCGTCATGATCAAGCGTGCCAGGAAGGTCTAGATGTTGTACTTTATCTGTTTATAAGCACCTTTATAATCTGAGTGTTTCATGCATTAGCCTATGTGTCGTAATTATCCGTTTTGTCCGAAATATTTCTTTTAAGAACCCATTAACCTGATTGCTTTTTAGTGGCTATTTGCTTATGTATGTAAACTAGTTCACTTGTCTGTAAAAAAACTAGTTCACTCGGCTGCCATGCTTTGAATCTCCTTCCTCCCAACATATTCCCCTCCTCAGGTGGACCCAGCAGGTCTCTGAATTTTCTCCCACTTTCTTTTTTGATGTAAACTGAGTTTTCTCCCAGTACTTTCCGCTAGAACCAACTCAACTGTCCCACGTCTAGCCTAAAAAATAATAATACCCCACGTACTATTAACTCATCAAATTAAAATGATATTTTTTTCGTAAGTTGAAAGTTCTTACAAAATAATAATAATAATTGTTTATATATAACTTGGCAAGTTAACTCCTAGTGATTGAGTACATAAGCTTGCAAAGATTTTACTGACGTGCAATCATGTGTTTATGTTTTTATAACATTTCTCCATCTAGCCCAACATGATATTTTCACCCAGCCCAACAAGTCCGCGGATTTCGAGAAAAATGCAAATGGGATTTAAACAGGCTGCATAGATGGTACATCATTGTTTCACCCAGCCCACCAAATGGACTAAAAAACAAATGGACTGGTTGACATGTGGGCCAGTAGGTCGAAGCCTAAGAAGGCGTTGGATTTACATCCAACGGCAGGCATTCTTCTTCAATCTCTCGTCTTCTCCCCCAGTGCTGCTGGAACCGCCATAGTGGGTGGCTGACTTGTGGGCCTACTAAGTTGACGAGGACGGAGGGCTTTGTCAACTTAGTCAATATGAATGATTCTAGCTCCAGTGACTGTATGATGTACATCCAACGGCCATAGTGCTTCTTCAACCTCTGGTCTTCTTGCTCCAGCCGCCCAAAGCAGCGCCGGTCGTGCCGCCTGCTCCTGCCTCTCGTGGCCGTCTGTGATGCCGCAGAGGCCTAACCGCCCCTACTGCTCCCACCGCTAGCCCAGGGTATCCCTCTACTCACCCACACCCCCTGTTATTCTGCGGCGATGGCAGCCTCACGCTGCAGCCGAACCAGTGAACCCTCGTACTCCTCTCCGCGTGGGCATCCACTGCCGCATCTTCCCCGGCTCCGTGTCGTCCCCTTCCTAGGCCTCGCCATCGTCCACCGCCTTGGTGCTCTCTGCGCGTCGTGGTCAATGTGGTCAACGATCGACTTCCATCGGAAGAGTACTATACGTGGAGAGGCTGACAGTTGGGTCCACGGCCACAGCCCCGTTTTTCTTGTGATTTGCCAAGTAAGTCGCTTTGTCAGGCCTGTTGGGCTGTAAATCTTTCAAGACGAGGAGAGGTTCATTCGGTTGGCCGAGAAAATGGCCCATCAGTAATGAAAAATGGGTTGTACATTTTTAAAACACATCAAACCGACAATTAGTTTCAAATATCTTTTTTTCATTTCGAGATTTTAAATTACATTAATTTTTATGCATGGAGAATTTGTTGGATTTTATATTGATATACATTTATTTTTAAAATCAGTTTCAATGTGAGCCGAAATTTCGGGATTAAAAACAGTTCGGACCGCACCGAAATATGCAAAATTTCGTATAATTTTTTAACCGTGGCCACAATATGGGCTGTAATGCTAAAAAAGAATATGGGCTCCAAAAAAACCTTAAGAATTAGCAAATGGGCTGTAAATTATTAGAAATAATGGCAGATGGGATGTATGCTGTTTTCCATAGATTTGAGGCTTTCCTAAAAAATGGTTGACGCACAAGCAGTGACTGTTGGATGTCCATCGAACGGCCGTCCTGCTTCTTCAATCTCTGCTCTTCCTGCTCCCGCCGCTCAAACAAGCGCCGGCGGGACTGCCTGCTCCCTCCTCCCCATGGCCAGCTGTGCTGTCGCGCAGGCCTCACCGCCCCACCGTACTCCCATCGCTGGCCTAGCCATCCCTCTACTCACCCACACCTACTGTTATTCTCCGGCGACAGCAGACGAACCAGTAAATTCTCTTGTACAGTCGTACTCCCCTCCGCGTGGGAAACAACTACCGAGTCTTCCCTGCCTCCGTGTCGTTCCCTTCCTAGGCCTCGCCGTCGTCCACCGCCCTGGTGCTCTCGGCGCGGCCTGGTCAACGTGGTCAACGGCCGACATGCATCTGAAGTGGACTGTATGTGGAGAGGCCGACATCTGGGTCCATGGCCGCACGCAAAATGCCTCCTTATTACGCGCAAAATAATGATTCCTCCACCTGACATCAGGGACCCACCGAAAGGGCCTCCGTATTTCGCGAAAAAAAGTTACTGCCGCTGATAGCTCGGACCCACCAGCTATATCTTCGCACGCAAGGAAGTGCCTCCTTATTACGCACAAAAAATGAATACTCCCCCTGTTAGCTGGGACCCAGTATAGTGGCAGGCTGACTTGTGGGCCTACTAACTTAACGGGGACGGAGGGCTTTGTCAACTTAGTCAGTATGCACGATTCTAGCTCCAGTGACCGTATGATGTCCATCCAACGGCCGTAGTGCTTCTTCAACCTCTGGTCTTCTTGCTCCAGCCGCCCAAACCAGCGCCGGTTGTGCCTCATGCTCCTGACTCCCGTGGCCGGCTGCAATGCGGCGGAGGCGTCACCGCCCCTACTACTCCCACCGCTGGCCAGGCCATCCCTCTACTCACCCACACCACCCTGTTATTCTGCGGCGACGACAGCCTCACACCGCTGCAAACCAGTGAACCCTCGTACTCCTCTACGCGTGGGCATCCACTACCACGTATTCCCCGACTCCGCTTCATCCCCTTCCTAGGCCTCGCCTTCGTCCACCGCCCTGGTGCTCTTGGTGCGGTGTGGTCAACGTGGTCAAGGAACGGCATCCATCGGACGTGGACTGTACGTGGAGAGGCTGACAGCTGGGTCCTCGGCCGCAGCAAGGAAGTGCCTCCTTATTACGTGCATAATAATTATTCCTCCACCTGACAGCGGGGACCCACCGGATGGGCCACCGTATTTTGTGAAAAAAAGTTTGCCCCTGACTGCTGGGACCCACTTGCTACATCTTCGCACGCAAGGAAGTGCGTCCGGGCAAAAAAATGATTCGCCCCCCTGACTGTTGGGACCCACCAGCTACATCTTCGTAGGCAAGGACATGCCTGACAGTCGGGACCCACCTGGTCGAAGCGTACATAGCGTTGTCATTCTGGTCGCGAACGTGTACGTACATATATACTGGTGGATGTAGAGGCGCGCACGTGTCATAGTAGAGGCGCATATATGTCGTAGTAGAGGCGCGCACGTAGAATGTACACGTACGTACAGCGGCCAGGGTGCTAGAAGGAAAATATGGCCACTTATGTGTACATACGGGCGGGGTGTCGAACGCCTACTCGCGCATACGTACGGCCAGGGCTCGTGCACATGGCTGGGTCGGAACGGAGAAATAGCGTCGTCGTCGTGTTCATGGGGAGGCAACAGAATGCGTCATGTTCATGGGGAGGCAACGGAATGCGTCGTCTTCATCGGGAGGCAACGGAACGCGTGGGAGCCAACCGGCTGGGTCGGAACGGAATGCGTGGTCGTGTTCATTGGGAGGGCTTGGACGGAACAGGCAATGGAAACGAGGCCTGGCGTACCGCAAAACGGAGGATACGGACTTCCTACGTTCGGAACGGGGTCCTGTTGATCGGGAGGGGTGTGGCGTACCGCAAAACGGAGGAAGCAGACCTCCTACGGTCGAAACGGGGGTCCTGTTGACCGGGAGGGGTGTGGCGTACCGCAAAACAGACGAAACGGACCTCCTATGGTCGAAACGGGGGTCCTATTGATCGGGAGGGGTGTGGCGTACCGCAAAACGGACGAAACGGACCTCCTACGGTCGAAATGGGGGTCCTGTTCATCGGGAGGGGTGTGGCGTACCGCAAAACGGGACTCCACGGGATACTGTTCATCTCCACTGTTCATCCAGCCTCCACCGCGCGCTACTCCACCGGCTACTGTTCAACCACCCCTCCACGGGCACCCCTCCACCGGCTACTGTTCATCCAACCCTCCACACCACGGGGTCCTGTTCAACCACCCCAGCACGGGCACCCCTCCACCATCTACTGTACATCCAGCCCTCCACCACACCACGGGGTCCTGTTCATCCAGAGGCAACGCCACCGCTCACTTTTCATCCAAACTGGGAACTCCCCAAAAATTTCCTCCCTCTCACTTCTACCACGGTTTTTTCCGTCATGGACGGCCCAAAGAATTTCATGTAGTTGCATCTCCGGCCCGCCTAGGACAAAAAGCCCATTTTCTGTCATAGAAGTAGGAGCCCACCACATCTATGATGATACCGCATTTGTCACAATTGTCGTCATACAAGTGTCATATGTATGACAGAAAAAAATTTCGTTCGGCCCAAAATGTCACGGATGTGTCTTTTTTTGTAGTGATAGGAAAGAGTCAATATAAGAGCTTTTCAGCAAGTCCACATACTCAGCTATCATATAGTCTTTCACAATTGCTAACACTCACGCAATACTTATGGGTTTGGAGTTTTAATCGAACATAGAGAAAGATAGGGGCTTATTGTTTTGCCTCCCAATGTTTTACCTCAAGGGTAATGTCAACAATAATAGTTCATGAAAACTCACATCCAATTAGCCATATATACCAGGATCTTTCCAACATATTGTGCTTGCCAAAAGATAAAATGTGAAAAGGAAAGGTGAGGATCACCATGACTCTTATGTAAGGTAGGAGATAAAAGTAAAAGATAGGCCCTTCGCAGAGGGAAGCAGTGGTTGTCATGCGCTTTTATGGTTGCATGCACAAAATCTTAATGCGAAAGAACATCACTTTATATTGCCACTTGTGATATGGACCTTTATTATGCAGTCCGTCGCTTTTATTTCTTCCACATCACAAGATCGTATAAAGCTTATTTTCTCCCACACTAATAAGTCATACATATTTAGAGAGCAATTTTATTGCTTGCGCCGATGGCAACTTACTTGAAGGATCTTACTCAATCCATAGGTAGATATGGTGGACTCTCATGGAAAAACTAGGTTTAAGGGTATTTGGAAGCACAAGTAGTATCTCTACTTGGTGCAAAGAGTTTAGCTAGCATGAGGGGGAAAGGCAAGCTCAACCATGTTGGATGATCCATGGCAATGTAATTTATCTTAGATGTAAGAAAACATAACCCATTATGTTGTCTTCCTTGTCCAACGTCAACTCTTTAGCATATCATATTTTAATGAGTGCTCACAATCATAAAAGATGTCCAAGATAGTATATTTATATGTGAAGACCTCTCTTTCTTTATTACTTCCTATTAATTGCAACGATGACCAAAACTATGTTTGTCAACTCTCAACAACTTTTATTCATAATACTCTTTATATGCGAGCTCATTACTCTCCATAAGATCCTTATGATCTCTTTTATTTCTTTTTATTCTTTTCTCTTTTCTTTTATTCACTCAAGATCATGGTAAAATAATCAAGCCCTTGACTCAACACTAATCTTTATTATATAGCTCACTGACTCGATTACATAGAGGGATCATAAAGCAAAACTCAAAACTAGATCATACCAAAAATTTATTCTACTAGATCAAGATATTACTAAAAGGATCGAACTAAGAAAAACGGTAAAGATAGGTGTGTGATGGTGATACGATACTGGGGCACCTCGCCCAAGCTTAGCAGTTGCCAAGGGGAGTGCCCATACCCATGTGATTATGTCTCTCTTGCCAATGAAGAAGATGGTGATGATGAGGGATAGTCGCACATCGAGCGTAGGAGGTCTTCTAGCTTGCGGATAATGCCCTTGAGTGCGATGGTGTGCTCCTTCAATAAAATATTTTCACGTGTAAGATACTTGTTTTGCATACGAGCTAACTCAATCATCTTGAAAGCTTCAATCTCAATTGGGGTAAGAAGATTATGATCAAGTTGAAGGATGTCTTCTATTGCCGGAACTTGGTCCTCCGTGGCCTTCTTGATCCCTTCATCCTTGTTGATCTCCATGGGTTCTTCTCTCTTCAGCTCTATCTTCATTAGCCAAGCATCATTGCCCTCATTGTTGGAGGAGGAGGGAGACGACATGATGCTTGGCTTTGACAACCTGGCAGAAAACAGCTTGAAACAAGAACAGGAGATTCTTGCATGATACGGTGGTCAAAACCTTCGGGAGATTATATAATGAATTTTTACCGACCAAAACACGTAACGTGCAAGAAAATGGAGTCCGGAGAGCACACGAGGTGCCCATGAGGCAGGGGGCACGCCCTCCACCCTCGTGGAGCCCTCGTGTCCTCCCCGGACTGCTTCTTATTTTTCTATTTTTCTAAATATTCCAAAACGGAGAAAAATTGCCATTAGAACTATTTTGGAGTCGGTTTACTTACCGTACCACGTACCTATTCCTTTTCGGAGTCTGAAAGTTCCAGAAAGTGTCCCTTATGTATTCCTTTGGGGTTACGGTTTCAATAACATTGGTTTCAACATTTATAGGATTATCGGAGATATAATGTTTGATTCTTTGACCGTTCACCACCTTCGGATTTGTGCCTTCGAAGTTGTTGATTTTTATGGCACCAAAACGATAGACCTCCTCGATAACATAAGGGCCTTCCCATTTAGAGAGAAGCTTTCCTACAACAAATCTTAAACGAGAGTTGTATAGCAATACATAATCACCTACATTAAACTCACGCTTTTGTATTCTGTTGTCATGCCATCTTTTAACTTTTTCTTTAAACAATTTGGCATTCTCATAGGCTTGGGTTCTCCATTCATGAAGTGAGCTAATGTCAAATAACCTCTTCTCACCGGCAAGTTTGAAATCATAATTGAGCTCTTTAATAGCCCAATAAGCCTTATGTTCTAGTTCGAGAGGTAAGTGACATGCTTTTCCATAAACCATTTTATACGGAGACATACCCATAGGATTTTTATATGCAGTTCTATAGGCCCATAATTTATCATCAAGTTTCTTGGAGCAATTCTTTCTAGATCTATTAACAGTCTTTTGCAAAATTAATTTGAGTTCTCTATTACTGCATTCTAGTTGACCACTAGATTGTGGGTGATAAGGAGATGCAATTCTATGATTAACATCATACTTAGCAAGCATTTCACGGAAAGCACCATGAATAAAATGTGAACCACCATCAGTCATTAAATATCTAGGGACTCCAAACCTCGGAAAAATAACTTCTTTAAGCATCTAAATAGAGGTGTTATGATCAGCACTACTAGTTGGAATAGCTTCTACCCACTTAGTAACGTAATCAACAGCAACTAAAATATGTGTATACGCATTAGAGGCAGGAAAAGGTCCCATATAATCAAAGCCCCAAACATCAAATGGTTCAGTAACAAGTGAATAATTCATAGGCATTTCTTGACGTCTACTAATATTAGAAATTCTTTGACATTCATCACAAGAAAAGACAAACTTACGGGCATCCTTGAAGAGAGTAGGCCAATAAAAAATGGATTGCAATACCTTATGTGCAGTTCTATCTCCAGCGTGGTGTCCTCCATAAGCTTCAGAGTGACACTTGCTTAGGATCTGTTCCTGTTCATGCTTAGGTACACAACGCTGGAGGACACCACGACACATGCTCAGGAATAAATCCTACGCAAGTGTCACTTCGAGGCTTATGGAGGACACCACGCTGGAGACAGAACTGCACATAAGGTATTGCAATCCATTTTTTATTGGCCTACTGTCTTCAAGGATGCCCGTAAGTTTGTCTTATCTTGTGATGAATGTCAAAGAATTGCTAATATTAGTAGACGTCAAGAAATGCCTATGAATTATTCACTTGTTATTGAACCATTTGATGTTTGGGTCTTTGATTATATGGGACCTTTTCCTGCCTCCAATGCGTATACACATATTTTAGTTGCTGTTGATTACGTTACTAAGTGGGTAGAAGCTATTCCAACTAGTAGTGCTGATCATAACACCTCTATTTAGATGCTTAAAGAAGTTATTTTTTCGAGGTTTGGAGTCCCTAGATATTTAATGACTGATGGTGGTTCACATTTTATTCATGGTGATTTCCGTAAAATGCTTGCTAAGTATGATGTTAATCATAGAATTGCATCTCCTTATCACCCACAGTCTAGTGGTCAACTAGAATTGAGTAATAGAGAACTCAAATTAATTTTGCAAAAGACTGTTAATAGATCTACAAAGAATTGGTCTAGGAAACTTGATGATGCATTATGGGCCTATAGAACTGCATATAAAAATCCTATGGGTATGTCTCCGTATAAAATGGTTATGGAAAAGCATGTCACTTACCTCTCGAACTAGAACATAAGGCATATTGGGCTATTAAGGAGCTCAACTATGATTTCAAACTTGCCGGCGAGAAGAGTTTATTTGACATTAGCTCACTTGATGAATGGAGAACCCAAGCCTACGAGAATACCAAATTGTTTAAAGAAAAAGTTAAAAGATGGCATGACAAAAGAATACAAAAGCGTGAGTTTAATGTAGGTGATTATGTATTCCTATACAACTCTCGTTTAAGATTTTTTACAGGAAACTTCTCTCTAAATGGGAAGGTCCTTACGTTATCGAGGAGGTCTATCGTTCCGGTGCCATAAAAATCAACAACTTCGAAGGCACAAATCCAATGGTGGTGAACGGTCAAAGAATCAAACATTATATCTCAGGTAATCCTATAAATGTTGAAACTATAACCCCGAAGGAATACATAAGGGACACTTTCCGGAATGTTTCAGACTACAAAAAGGAATAGGTATGTGGTACGGTAAGTAACTCGACTCCAAAACAGTTCTAATGGCACCATTTTGGAATATTTAGAAAAATAGAAAAATAAGAAGCAGTCCGGGAAAGACACGATGGCTCCACGAGGGTGGAGAGTGTGCCCTACCCCCTAGGCGCGCCCCCTGCCTTGTGGGCACCTCGTGCGCTCTCCGGACTCCGTTTTCTTGTACGATACGTATTTTGGTCAGAAAAAATTCATTATATAATCTCCTGGAGGTTTTGACTCCTGTATCGAGCAAATATCTTTCGTCTTTGTTTCAAGCTGTTTTTCTGACAGATCTAGGTCGTCATGTCGTCTTCAAGTGCCCCAAGGACAAGTTCTTCAAGAAGGTCATCAACCCCTACCTTGCGGAGGTGCTGCAACACCCCTCAAACCATTGAGATGCGTGAGGGGTTGTTGCACATCCGCCATGTTGAGGGACCAAGGAAGACCCGAAGCACGGAGGCAAGGCTCGAGGCATTGGAGCGACAAGTTTTCAAGTGTCAGGAGATGGTGGAGCGTGGACTTGACTCCAATCACATTATGATCACAGAGTTCACCAACAACCACAAGCTGGACATCAAGGACATTCGGGAGGCCATCTTCAAGCTTCATGAGAAAATCGAGCACCTCCAAGCCTAGATCTATGACCTGCAAAATCAAAATGTGAGTATGAATATAGATTCAAAAGGATGAGTTTGGCTGCAGATTCAGGACTCAGGAGACTCGATCATCCTTCTATGATGGTGAGCCTATGCCTTGGAAGAGAGACGACAAGCCTACATCATCAACGACTCCAACTCCTTCACCGGCAAAAGAGATATAATCACATGGGTATGGGCACTCCCCTTGGCCACTGCCAAGCTTGGGGGAGGTGTCCCGGTATCGTATCACCATCACTTTTATCTTTACCGTTTTTCTTAGTTCGATCCTTTTAGTAATATCTTGAGCTAGTAGAATAAAGTTTTTAGTATGATCTAGTTTTGAGTTTTGCTTTATGATCCCTCTATGTAATCAAGTCCATGAGCTATATATAATAAAGATTAGTGTTGAGTCAAGGGCTTGATGATTTTGCTATGATCTTGAGGGAATGAAATAAAAGAAAGAAATAAAAAGAATAAAAGAGATCATATGGATCTTATGGAGAGTAATGAGCTCACATATAAAGGGTATGATGAATAAAAGTTGTTGAGAGTTGACAAACATAGTTTTATTCATCATTGCAATTAATAGGAAGTAATAAAGAAAGAGAGGTCTTCACATATAAATACACTATCTTGGACATCTTTTATGATTGTGAGCACTCATTAAAATATGACATGCTAAAGAGTTGACGTTGGACAAGGAAGACAATGTAATGGGTTATGTTTTCTTACATTTGAGATAAATTATATTGTCATGGATCATCCAACATGATTGAGCTTGCCTTTCCCCTCATGCTAGCCAAATTCTTTGCACCAAGTAGAGATACTACTTGTGAACCCAGTTTTGCCATGAGAGTCCACCATATCTACCTATGGATTCAGTAAGATCCTTCAAGTAAGTTGTCATCGGCACAAGCAATAAAAATTGCTCTCTAAATATGTATGACTTATTAGTGTGGGAGAAAATAAGCTTTATACGATCTTGTGATATGGAAGAAATAAAAGCGACGGACTGCATAATAAAGGTCCATATCACAAGTGGCAATATAAAGTGACGTTCTTTCGCATTAAGATTTTGTGCATCCAACCATAAAAGCGCATGAGAACCTCTTCTTCCCTCTGCGAAGGGCCTATCTTTTACTTTTATCTCCCACCTTACATAAGAGTCATGGTGATCTTCACCTTTCCTTTTACATTTTATCTTTTGGCAAGCACAATATGTTGGAAAGATCCTGGTATATATGGCTAATTGGATGTGAGTTTTCATGAACTATTATTTTTGACATTACCCTCGAGGTAAAATGTTGGGAGGCAAAACTATAAGCCCCTATCTTTCTCTGTGTCCGGTTAAATCTCCATACCCATAAGTATTGCGTGAGTGTTAGCAATTGTGAAAGACTATATGATAGTTGAGTATGTCGACTTGCTGAAAAGCTCTTATATTGACTCTTTCCTATGTTATGATAAATTGCAATTGCTTCAATGACTGAGATTATAGTTTGTTAGTTTTCAATGAAGTTTATGATTCATACTTGAAATTGTGATTGAATTGTTACTTTCGCATAAGAGATCATATGACAATAAATATATATGTTGTTGTTATAAGAATGATCATGATGCCCTCATGTCCATATTTTATTTTTATCGACACTTCTATCTGTAAACATGTGGACATATTTTTCGATTTCGGCTTTCACTTGAGGACAAGCGAGGTCTAAGCTTGGGGGAGTTGATACGTCCATTTTGCATCATGCTTTTATATCGATATGTATTGCATTATTGGCTGTTATTACACATTATGTCACAATACTTATGCCTATTCTCTCTTATTTTATAAGGTTTACATAAAGAGGGAGAATGCCGGCAGCCGGGATTCAGGGCTGGAAAAGGAGCAAATATTAGAGACCTATTCTGCACAGCTCCAAAAGTCCTGAAACTTCACGGAAGTTATTTTCAGAATATATATAAAAAAATACTGAATGCAAGAAGTACCAGAGGGGGACCACTCACCAGCCACGAGGGTGGGGGGCGCGCCCCCCTACCTCGTGGGCCCCTTGGTGGCCCTCCGATGCCCATCTTCTACTATATGGAGTCTTTCGTTGAGGAAAAAATCATAAGAAATATTTTGGGACGAGACTCCGCCGCCACGAGGCGGAACCTTGGCAGAACCAATCTAGGGCTCCGGCGGAGATGTTCTGCCAGGGAAACTTCCCACCGGGAGGGGGAAATCATCGCCATCGTCATCACCAACGATCCTCTCATCGGGAGGGGGTCAATCTCCATCAACATCTTCACCAGCACCATCTCATCTCAAACCCTAGTTCATCTCTTGTATCCAATTCTTGTCTCTAAGTCTGGGAGTGGTACCCGTGGGTTGCTAGTAGTGTTGATTACTCCTTATAGTTGATGCTAGTTGGTTTACTTGGTGGAAGATCATATATTCAGATCCTATATGCACATTAATACCCCTCTGATTATGAAGATGAATATGCTTTGTGAGTAGTTACGTTTGTTCCCGAGGACATGGGAGAAGTCTTGCTATTAGTAGTCATGTGAATTTGGTATTCGTTCGATATTTTGATGAGATGTATGTTGTCTTTCCTCTAGTGGTGTTATGTGAATGTCTACTACATGACACTTCACCATTATTTGGGCCTAGAGGAAGGCATTGGGAAGTAATAAGTAGATGATGGGTTGCTAGAGTGACAGAAGCTTAAACCCTAGTTTATGCGTTGCTCCATAAGGGGCTGATTTGGATCCATATGTTTCATGCTATGGTTAGGTTTACCTTAATACTTTTCTTGTAGTTGCGGATGCTTGCAATAGAGGTTAATCATAAGTGGGATGCTTGTCCAAGTAAGGACAGTACCCAAGCACCAGTCCACCCACATAACAAATTATCAAAGTACCGAACGCGAATCATGTGAACGTGATGAAAACTAGCTTGACAATAATTCCCATGTGTCCTGGGAGCGCTTTCTCTATGTAAGAGTTTGTCCAGGCTTGTCCTTTGCTACAAAAAGGATTGGGCCACCTTGCTGCACTTTGTTTAATTTTGTTACTTGTTGCTCGTTACAAATTATCTTATCACAAAACTATCTATTACCTACAATTTCAGTGCTTGCAGAGAATACGTTGCTGAAAACCGCTTATCATTTCCTTCTGCTCCTCGTTGGGTTCGACACTCTTACTTATCGAAAGTACTATGATAGGTCGCCTATACTTGTGGGTCATCAGCCTCACGACCCTCGAAATTCTAAGCAACTCAAGGACCCACGGAGAGAGTTGGGGATTTCGTTATTTTCATATTTGAGTTTTCTCAAATTTTGGAAAAGGGGATCATTTGGTTTTAATTATCCCCCCACCCCCCGAAAATATTTCATACTAAAATATATGAGAGGAGATAATATGACTTCTCCAAAATAAATGAAATATTAGAGGAAAAATATTAAAATGAAATATTTTTTTATTTGGATTTTATTGCGATTTTATTTGAATTAGGAAAAAATGCGGTCTTCAAAATTGCATTAGAGGTCTAAGTAAATGTTCACTTTGTCCGCAATATTATTAGAGGACCGTGAAAATTTATTTCAGGATTTTTGGAGTCCGTTTAGTATTTCTTTTATTTGTTTTTTATGGCAGGATTTATTTAAAAAAAAGAAGTAACCGACCTACTGGGTCGTGTCCGACCTGGACACTTGACCCGGTCGGCCTTATAAGCCGCGCCCCCGCGACCCCGAGGCCCAACAAGCCGCCAGCCCCGCCAGAAACCCCAAGCCGCCGCGGACGCGCCTTATCGCCGCTTCGCCGCACCGCCCTCCGCCGCTGCCGCTGTTCTGCTATCCTGCCGCCGCCGACCTCGCCGACGTAGCCACCGCCGCCGGTTTTCGCGAGAAAACCGTTCATTTTTTTCGAAACCCTAGTTCGGTTTTTTAGATCAGTTTTACTCGGTTTAGTTAAATCACGGAAGTTCGTATAAATGAAAGATGTTCATCCGTTAGTCGCAGACAGCGAACGTTCATTCGTTAGCCTGTTCGTCAGTTTTCTTTTTCCAGGGTTTTTCCATGATTATTTTCGATCATGATTTCTGCCCTAATCCTCTTTCTAGTTTATCTTTTCGCTCGTTTATCCAAATCAGGTGAAACAAGAGCCTAGATCTTCGTCTCGAAGACCTCTTTGTGTTTTACCAACTTGAACAAGATTTTGGTACTGTAAAATTTGACTTCAGTCCAGATTAGTAATCTGATCTTGTTTCTTTCGTAGTTTGAGTTTTGTTGCTCCGTTTGATTTGATTCTTTTTGCAAACCGGAGTTCTTCAGTTGAACTTTCTGGTTAGATCTTCTTATTTGAGTTTTACCCGTGCATCTTTGCTTGATTGCTTATGTATGCTATTATTTGTTTGCGACAGAACACCCGGAGTGCGAAGCGTGCTACTACGAGTCTCTAGGTTTTGTGGATCATCAGCAAGGCAAGTAGTTTCACCCAGTTTTTACGCATTAGTTTCACCCCTCACACATTGGATGAGTAGGATCTCTTAACATGTGGGTCTGGGAAGTAGATGATGAGGTAGAACCTATTACCTGTTTTATTATCAAAACCTTGGGAGTCACTTCTACATTATGCTTATATTGCCATGCTATGCTCGTAGACGTGGTTTGGGTTTGAGTGTATCCATGACAGATGTGAGTAATAAATGGTTCAACTTAAGGTAGCAACTTTAATACACATCGGGGTGGATTGCTTGTGGGCCCCTGGAGAATCCAGTGTTGTCCTAGGATATCCCGGAGTACCCATGTGATCATCCTACGGTCTGCCACCCAGGCTCAAAGGGATAATAAGATTATTCATGCTAGAAACTTCCGTGTGCAGCGACAAGCCATTATGGGCTCTGGCATAGTTGAGTATGTTGTGTGACCTCTTTTAGTGGTGGGCTAGCAGATGTAGGGGAAAGTACGTGTAACGGTCCACCCAGAGTAAAGAGTTAATGCTTCTGAAAGACTGTGTCTCGGTCATTCGTTTCTCAAACACCCTGTAGCGCGAGAAAACCAACGGAGGAGATCGAGTCTTGTGGAGAAAAGTGCACAAACCTCTGCAGAGTGTATAAACTAATCATGGTTAGCCGTGCCCCCGGTTATGGACATCTTGAGTATCTGGTACTTGAATTATTCCATGTGCTGACCCATTTTCGGGCTGCAACGTATCATGTTGTAGAGTTTTCAAACG
Organism: Triticum urartu; assembly: GCF_056163025.1. Taxonomy (NCBI): domain Eukaryota; kingdom Viridiplantae; phylum Streptophyta; class Magnoliopsida; order Poales; family Poaceae; genus Triticum; species Triticum urartu. The sequence goes on along the minus strand of NC_141874.1, from coordinate 624,977,774 downwards.
ACGAGTAAGATGTCGTAGGTCATTTGTCATGCACTCAGGTATGTCGTTGGAGTTGATGGACTCACTTTATCTTCCAAGCCTTCCGCTGTTATCATAATTAGATGGCCTTAAGCCATACTTATTGTAATAAGTTCTCTTTTGAGACATTCGATGTAATAAGTGTGTGATTGCTACTCTGTTATAAATCCTTCGAAGTAATGTGTGTGTCAGCATTACCGATCCAGCGATGACACTAAAGCATAGAGACTTGATTGTCTGAGGTCGGGTCGCTACACAAAAGTGAGCACAAATGGTATGGCAATGCTTGAAAATGAGGCCTAGGGTCCGTACTTTCGCTATGCAATCTCTTAGCAATGCTAATATAATCGGATCATATAACCACCCCTCAACGTGCGATGAAGAATCACTCCAAAATTCTTATCTAGCGGAGAACATAAGAAGACATTTTTTGTAGGTTAACAACCTCAAAGCTATTCTTTCCGATCAATTTTTCCTAGAGTTCTTACTAAAATAACACCAAGCTATTCTTTCTGATCGATCAATGCAAGAGTTCGTACTAAAATAACACATATGATACACATCAACCAACTCTAATATCACCTACATACTCCAATGTCACCGCAAGTATCCATGAGTTGATTATACGATATGCATCAAACAATTTCATATTCATAATAATCAATTCAACACAAATAACCTCAAAGAGTGTCCCAAGGTTTCTACTAGAGAAACAAAGATGAGAACATGCATCAACACCTATGCATAGATTACCCCAATGTCACCTCATGAATCCATGAGTTGAGTGCCAAAACACATATCAAGTGAATCAATATGATACCCCATTGTCACCATGGGTATTCAGAGCAAGACATACACCAAGTTCTATCAAATCCATAAAAGTATTCAATCCGATAAAACAAAATTTCAAAGGGAAAACTCAATTCACAACAAGGTAGAGAGGGGAAAACACCATATGATCCAACTATATTAACAAAGCCTGCAATACATCAAGATCGTGACATCTCAAGAACACGAGAGAGAGAGAGAGAGAGAGAGAAATTAAACACATAGCTACTAGTACAAACCCTCGGCCCTAAGGCTGGACTACTCCCTCCTCATCATGGTGGTCGCCGGGATGATGAAGATGGCCACTACCAGTGATGATTTCCCCCTCTGGCAGGGTGCCGGAATGGGGTCTAGATTGGTGTTCGTGGCTACACAGGCTTGCAGCTGCAGAACTTTTGATATAGGGTTTTTGGTGATGGTTTCTATATTTATAGGATTTTTCAGTGTTGGAATCACGCGAAGATGGGCCTCGAGGTGGGCACAACCCACCTGGGCGCGCCTGGGCCTCCTGGCGTGCCCAGGTGTCTTTTGCTCACCTCCTTCACCCACTGGTCCTCCCACGGAGCTTCTATTGCCTCTTTTGTTCGAAAAAAATCGTCAAAAAGTTTTGTTGCATCTGGAGAACTTTTATTTTTGCACAAAAAACAACACTACGGTAGATCTACTAAAAACAACGTCAGTCCGGGTTAGTTCCATCCAAATCATTCCAAAACCATATAAAATCATTGTAAACATGGCATGAATACTTCATAAATTATAGATACGTTGGAGAGGTATCATCGCCCCGACATCAGGACCGGCTACAGCGTCCTCCATGATGTCGTGCACGGCGTCCCTCCGTAGGGGTGCACGAATGTGCACGGCCATAAGAAAAAAATATAGGAAACTTATGATTGCCAATTAATTGTAGAAATAATGATAATAAAAAATGGCATAGTGTGCAAAATTAATGATTTCTTATTGAGAAATATCTCATTTTTTGGAAGGTTATCGGGAAAATACTATGTCTATATTTTAGGAATGTGATCTCACATATATGGTGTGATTTCTAATTTCTTAATTACCCATTATTTATATGATTAAAACGAATCAACACCTGCCAAAGCAAGCACGGGACAAGATCTCCCATTAATGGGACTTGGTTTTTTAATGAGAAAGAGAAAAAATCTGTGGGAGGGGTGGTGGGAGGAAAAAGCCAGACTAAAATAAACCGGAGTACCAGGCTACCAACTACTCTATTAGGAGTAGAGATATTGTTTATATGATTAAAATGAATCAACACCTGCCAAAGCAAGCATGAAACAAGATCTCCCTTTAATGGGATTTGGTTTTTTAATGAGAAAGAGAAAAATCGGTGGGAGGGGTGGTGGGAGGAAATAAAGCCGGACGAAAATAAAACCGGAGTACCAGACTACAAACTGCTCCATTAGGAGTAGAGATTAGTGATAACCTTTGAGAGCATGAAGAAAAGAGATTACTTAAAACTCAGAGGAAGCACCGTGCCGCTATTGGATATACTCTTGATGATCTTAAGGGCATTAGTCCCACTCTATGTCAGCACAAAATTAACCGGAGTATCATCAACGATGGTTAAATCCTAAGATGAAGGATGTGGTAAGAACTGAAATATTAAAGCTTCCGAAAGCAGGTAAAATCTATCCCATGGCAGATAGTAGATGGGTAAGTCATGTTCATTGTGTTCCTAAGAAAGGTGGTATAACCATTGTTCCCAATGATAAAAATGAATTCATTCCACAAAAAATTGTAACTGGTAATTGCTACTTGTGAACTGCGTTGGGATTTCCCCGAAGAGGAGAGCATGCTATAGTACAGTAGAGATAATTATTTCCCTCAGTTAACAACCAAGGTTATCAATCTAGTAGGAGAACAAGCAACACCTCATTAGTAGCACCTGCACACAAACAACAAATCCTTGCAACCCAACACGAACAAGGGGTTGTCAATCCGTCGACGGTTATGAGCAAGATTAAATTGTATGGTGATAGATAGATAGATCAAACAAAAATACAAACAAAATAAATAAATAAAAACACAGCAAGGTATTTTTGGTTCTAATATATGATAAAAGTAGACCTGGGGGCCGTAGTTTTTACTAGAGGCTTCTCTCTTGAAAATAGCATGCGGTGGGTAAAACAAAATACTGTTGGACAATTGATAGAAAAGTAAATAATTATGACGATATCCAAGAAATGATCATGTATATTTGCATCACGTCCGAGACAAGTAAACCGAAATGATTCTGGATCTACTACTATTACTCCAAACATCGACCACCACTACTGCAGGATATTGCTAACGTGACACTACGATCAGAGACCCTTCGAGAAACTGTGTGCGATGCAATAATCGCAAATGGTGGTGTATGAAAACCGTCAAAAAGGTGAAAACATTTGCGATGGAGAATGCATCAAACACGGTTCAGATTTTAGTTGCGTGTGCGATCCAGGGCATACGGTCCAGTCCAATGAACTGTTTGCGATGAGCCGGAACAAAAGAAACGGGCAGCCTAATGAAGGTGTGTGCGATATAGAGCATACGGTTCACTCGGATGAAGTGCTTGTGATTAGGCAACACAAAAGAAACGGGCAGCCAAATGAAGGTGTGTGCGATATACAACATACGGTTCACTCGGATGAACTGTTTGTGATTAGGCAACACAAAAGTAACGGTCAGCCAGATCAAGGTGTGTGTGATTGATGGCATACACTTCAGCAGGATTAACTGTTTGCGATGAGGCAACAGAACAAAAATGGGTAAGCCAGATCAAAGTGTCTACGATTGATGGCATACACTTCACGTGGATGAACTGTTTGCGATTAGCCACAACAAACTGAAACAGTTAGATAGATCAACGTGTGTGCCCTAGACGGGCACACCCATTCTAAATAAAAGAAGTGTGCACGATGGTAATAATGAGCATGCACGGTTGTTGGCACAAGACGTGTGCTGACATTGCCTATTGCGGTGCATCCTATGGTGCAAACGCCACGTACGCGGCCGAGAAGGCGTACATGCCCACGTTACGCCTTCCGGGAATAGTGCCACACTTATAACCGTCAGTAAATTTTGAGCATGCGTCCCGTCACATTCCAAATTGCATACCTGTTCATACCGATCAAAACCTAAACGGTTTCCCACTTAGGAGCGTATTACTATGTTGTTATAAATACTACTACTCCAAGAGGACTGCACATTCCTCCTCAACTCATCCACAAAAAGTAAAAAAACAAGTCATTCATCATTGTTCCCTTGCATCTGACATGGCCAGCGTGAGTTCTGGGTCGAGAGATTGCTACCAGGGAGAGGCGAGCCTGGAAACGGGAGCACGAGAGATGTCCCGCCTTGCCGCAAAAGCAACCAACATGTCCCGTCACACGGCCATAGCAGCAGAGAGGTCCCGCCGTGCCGCCAAAGCAGCACGGAGGACCCCGTCGTGCCGTCAATGCAGCAGACTGGTCTGGCCACGCCGCGGAAGAGAAGAGATGTCCCGCCGCACTGCGAATGCAGAAGAGATGTCCTCCCTTGCCGCGGCGGCCTGGGAAAATGCCTCGCGGACAGGCAAGGACTCTTATAGGCGCATGCGTGCCCTCATCCTTAGGCAGATGGAACGGATCTCCAGGTGGGTGAGGTTGCAGGATAACCTGCATGCCTCATTTGAATAGTCTACCGACGTCATATGACAACTAAATGAGAGCAATGTGAAGCTCTGGGCCGAGCGCGACCTGCTGAGGGCAAAGATCGTCGGAAGTGCAGAGCAGCAGGAGGAGACCACTGCCTTGTTGAAGAGGACCGACGTCATCATCCAGAAACTTATGGACGGGAATACCATGTTGTGCATCGAGTGCAGAAGGCTGGTGGAGGAATCTGTGGATGCTCTCAACTAGCATCTTGAGGACAAGAAAGAGCTCGTTGCCGCCCTACGTGGAGACTAGTTGTCTTCCTTCTTCTTTTTCCCTTGTGTATACCGGGTGTTCCCGCATGTGGCTTTTTTAATTATGTTTATAAATATGTAAGACAATTATTATCCAATGTCATCATCCTTATATTCATCATGCTTACTATAAGTCACAATCGATGCTATATAGGTCCGTCGGATCTTACATCAAGATTCGTGCAAAACTTTCTTTTTCAGATTTTCATTTTTCTCTCTTAAATCTCATTCCAATGAGACATATAGCCACATCGTAGAACAGGTGCTCGGGCGCCATTAATGGAGACGTTGGGAGGGAGGTGCGCGGTGGGTAGCGGTCAAAAGGGCTCTCCTCCGGATGAGCACGCGTAGGGTCTGATCGCACGTCTCCCATACTCAAATAGCTACCCCACACACCACCTACTAGCCAATAAAAAAAGGGGATGTGTGGCCGCACGTAATTGGCAAGTCGAACGCCCACGGTTTCAATAATACTTGTGTTTCTGATTTGTAACGTGATAGCACTTGTTCCAGAATGACTTTGTTGATTGTTAATGTGTGCACCTTTGCAAATCGGACAGAAAAATTACCACAGCATGTTGGTGCCATGTCATGAGACCATGCCAAGTTTCATGATTTTTAGGCGTGTTTTGGAATTACAGGAATTAAAAAACCAAGTTTCTCAATCTTTCCGGCCGAGCCACGATGCCCAAATGTTTGAATTTCACGCCCATCTCTTGCATGGAACCTAGAAATTCACCCAAGGACACATATGTGATATTTCAAACTGGTGCACTAGAGCATGTGCTTGTAGTTGAAATTTGAATTATGCACATTAAATGCCCAGAAAATCAATTAATGTCTAAAAAAGGCCAAACGAACCCGGAATAATTCCAAAATTTAGCACGGTACTTCTATTTGGTCCAATCTAGCTGTGTAAGAAAATTAAGGTGGGAGAAGGCAGTGTACGTATGTCGTTTCGCACACGGAGGTGACACGTTCCCTCTCGGAACCACGAGCCTTCTTGAGGGAAGCTCCGATTTGCAAGAAGCTTACACCAAAGCTTGTCCCAATTCGGCCAAAATAATTACCGCAGCATGTTGGTGCCATGTCATGACACCATGCCAAGTTTCATGATTTTCAGGCATGCTTTGGAATTACAGGAATTAAAAAACCAAGTTTCTCAATCTTTCTGACCGAGCCACGACACCCAGATGTTTGAATTTCACTCCAATCTCTTGCATGGGACCTAGAAATTCACCCAAGGACACACATGTGATTTTTCAAACAACTTTGGTGCACTGGAGCCTATGCTTGTAGTTCAAATTTGAATTATGCACATTAAATGCCCAGAAACTCAATTGATGTATAAAAAAGAAGAAACGAGACTGAAATAATTCCAAAATTTAGCACTGTACTTCTATTTGGTCTAATCTGGTTGTGTAAAAAAATTAAGGCGGGAGAAGGCAGTGTCCGTATGTCGTTTCGCACACGAAGGTGACACGTTCCCTCTCGGAACCACGAGCCTTCTTGAGGGAAGCTCTGATATGCAAGAAGCTTACACCAAAACTTGTCCCAATTTGGCCAAAAAAATTACCGCATCATGTTCGTGCCATGTCATGACACCATGCCAGGTTTCATGATTTCAGGCATGTTTTGGAATTACAGGAATTAAAAAACAAAGTTCTCAATCTTTCCGGCAGAGCCACGACGCCCAGATGTTTGAATTTCACTCAAATCTCTTGCATGGGACCTAGAAATTCACCCAAGGACACACATGTGGTTTTTCAAACAACTTTGGTGCACTGGAGCCTGTGCTTGTAGTTCAAATTTGAATTATGCACATTAAATGCCCAGAGACTCGATTAATGTATAAAAAAGGCCAAACGAACCTGGAATAATTCCAAAATTTAGCACGGTACTTCTATTTGGTCTAAGCTGGCTGTGTAAAACAATTAAGGCGGGAGAAGGCAGTGTACGTATGTCGTTTCGCACACGGAGGTGACAGGTTCCCTCTCGGAACCACGAGCCTTCTTGAGGGAAGCTCCAGTTTGCAAGAAGCCTACACCAAAGCTTGCCCAATTCGGCCAAAAAAGTTACCGCAGCATGTTGGTGCCATGTCATGAGACCATGCCAAGTTTCATGATTTTTGGGCGTGTTTTGGAATTATAGGAATTAAAAACCCAAGTTTCTCAATCTTTCTGGCCGAGCCACGACGCACAGATGTTTGAATTTCAGTCCTATATCTTGCATGCGACCTAGAAATTCACCCAAGGACACACATGTGATTTTTCAAACAACTTAGGAGCACTGGAGCCTGTGCTTGTTGTTCAAGTTTGAATTATGCGCATTAAATGCCCCAAAACTCAATTAATGTATAAAAAAGGCCAAACGAAGCCGGAATAATTCCAAAATTTAGCACAGTACTTCTATTTGGTCTAATCTGCCTGTGTACAAAAATTAAGGCAGGAGAAGGCAGTGTACGTATGTCGTTTCGCACGCGGAGGTGACACGTTCCCTCTCGGAACCAAGAGCCTTCTTAAGGGAAGCTCTGTTTGCAAGGAGCTTACACCAAAGCTTGTCCCAATTCGGCCCAAAAATTTACTGCAGCATGTTGGTGCCATGTCATGACACCATGTCAAGTTTCATGATTTTCAGTTGTGTTTTGGATTTACAGGAATTAAAAAACCAAGTTTCTCAATCATTCCGACCGAGCCACGACACCCAGATGTTTGAATTTTATTCCCATTTCTTGCATGGGACCTATAAATTCACCCAAAGACACACATGTGATTTTTCAACAAACTTTGGTGCATTGGAGCATGTGCTTGTAGTTCAAATTTGAATTATGCACATTAAATGCCCAAAAACTTAATTAATGCATAAAAATGCCAAACGAACCTGGAATAATTCCAAATTTAAACACGACACTCATGTACTAGTTGCATGTTCACTGTACGTAAATGTTCTAGCAATTCAAACACCATCCTTTCCCTCTGTAACACCATTTTTTCTTTCAAAACATAATGAAAAAATCAGGTATACCACAGACACTTTACTAGAAAGAATCATGTGGGATGCGATATAAAATGTCTTGGCGCACCGTCTTGTCTGGCTTACGCAGAAAGCTTCGTCGTCTACAGTCCACCGCCCCCGCTTGAACCACACTTGCACGCCAGTTTCTCATGGCATCGAGCGAAATTTTTTTGCCACCCCGGAAATATCTATCTCCTCGCCCCTCCCTCCTACCAAAAGCCACATTTCCATGATTCCTCCTTGCTTTCCAAGTTCAAACCTTCACTGCTACTTACTGGCAGCTCAGCCTCCTCGCCGGCGACCCTTCCTCTTGCAGTGCCGCCTCCTCGCCGGTGACCCTTCTTACTGCGCGGCCTCACTGATATTGCCAGGTAATCCACACCCCACACACACCATCCTCCTCCTTTCCCGTCCCACATGCCTCGACTAACGGAGCGACACCTTCCACCGAAATCACTGCCTCCCTCCTCCAATTAAGCGCCGCCCACAACCATTTTACACGCAGTATAACATGGAGCTGAGTAGCATGCGGCCGCATGCGCGAACGAGGTTGCTATGGCTGACATGCGTGTTGACCGCCAGATCTTGGAGGAGCACCTCGTCTTCGAGGCCACCGTCGACACCGCCGCCCGGTTGTCTACTTTAAAATACAGTTCATGATGTTTTCTCGAGGCCACCACCAGTGCCGTCTAGTGATTTGTCCTCTGTAATGTTAATATGTGCTACCTCTTGAGCACTGCGTTGGTTTTCCCTTGAAGAGGAAAGGGTGATGCAGCAAAGTAGCGTAAGTATTTCCCTCAGTTTTTGAGAACCAAGGTATCAATACAGTAGGAGACTACACGCAAGTCCCTCGTACCTACACAAACAAATAAGAACCTCGCAACCAACGCGATAAAGGGGTTGTCAATCCCTTCACGATCACTTACGAGAGTGAGATCTGATAGAGCTAATAAGATAAATATTTTTGGTATTTTTATGATATAGATAGGAAAGTAAAGATTGCAAAATAAAATAGATTGGAAACTTATATGATAAAACATAGACCCAGGGGCCATAGGTTTCACTAATGGCTTCTCTCAAGATAGCATAAGTATTACAGTGGGTGAACAAATTACTGTTGAGCAATTGATAGAAAAGTGCATAATTATGAGAATATCTAGGCATGATCATGTATATAGGCATCACGTCCGCGACAAGTACACCGAAACGATTCTGCATCTACTACTACTACTCCACACATCGACCGCTATCCAGCATGCGTCTAGAGTATCAAGTTCATAAGAACAGAGTAACGCATTAGGCAAGATGACATGATGTAGAGGGATAAACTCAAGCAATATGATATAAACCCCATCTTTTTATCCTCGAAGGCAACAATACAATACGTGCCTTGCTGCCCTTGCTGTCACTGGGAAAGGACACCGCAAGATTGAACCCAAAGCTAAGCACTTCTCCCATTGCAAAAAGGATCAATCTAGTAGGCCAAACCAAACTGATAATTCGAAGAGACTTGCAAAGATAACCAATCATACATAAAATATTTTAGAGAAGAATCAAATATTGTTCATAGATAAACTTGATCATAAACCCACAATTCATCGGATCTCGACAAACACACCGCAAAAAGAGTTACATCAAATAGATCTCCAAGAAGATCGAAGAGAACATTGTATTGAGATCCAAAGAGAGAGAAGAAGCCATCTAGCTAATAACTATGGACCCGAAGGCCTGTGGTAAACTGCTCACACATCATCGGAGAGGCTATGGTGTTGATGTAGAAGCACTCCGTGATCGATTTCCCCTCCGGCGGAGCTCCGAAAAAGGCTCCAAGATGGGAACTCTTGGGTACAGAAGGTTGCGGCAGTGGAAATAGGGTTTTTTTGTGCTCCTGGATGTTTTCGGGGTATATGGATATATATATATATAGGAGGAAGAAGTAGGTCGGTGGAGCTGCGAGGGGCCCACGTGGGTGGGGGCGTGCCCAGGGGCAGGCGCGCCTCCCTGCCTCGTGGCCTCATCATTTCTTTCTTGACGTCTACTCCAAGTCCCCTGGATCACGTTTGTTCGAAAAATAACTCTCTCGAAGGATTCATTCCGTTTGATATTCCTTTTCTGTGAAATACTGAAATAGGCAAAAAAAACAGCAATTTGCACTGGGCCTTGGGTTAGTAGGTTAGTCCAAAAATAATGTAAAAGTGTATGATAAAGCCCATTAAACATCCAAAACATATAATATAATAGCATGGAACAATCAAAAATTATGGATACGTTGGAGACGTATCAAGCATCCCCAAGCTTAATTCCTGCTCGTCCTCGAGTAGGTAAATGATAAAAACAGAATTTTTGATGTGGAATGCTACCTAGCATAATTCTAAATGTAATTTTCTTTATTGTGGCATGAATGTTCAGATCCAAAAGATTCAAGAGAAAAGTTTAATATTGACATAAAAATAATAATACTTCAAGCATACTAACTAAGCAATCATGTCTTCTCAAAATAACATGGAAAAGGAAAGTTCATCCCTACAAAATCATATAGTTTGGTCATGCTCCATTTTCGTCACACAAGAATGCTCCCATCATGCACAACGCCGATGACAAGCCAAGAAATTGTTTCATACTTTAGTAATTTCAAACCTTTTTCAACTTTCACGCAATACATGAGCGTGAGCCATGGATATAGCACTATGGGTGGAATAGAATATGATGACAGAGGTTATGTGGAGAAGACAAAAAAAGAAAGTCTCACATCGACGCGGCTAATCAACGGGCTAGGGAGATGCCCATCAATTGATGTCAATGCAAGGAGTAGAGATTGCCATGCAACAGATGCACTAGAGCTATAAATGTATGAAAGCTCAACAAAAGAAACGAAGTGGGTGTGCATCCAACTTGCTTGCTCACGAAGACCTAGGGAATTTGAGGAAGCCCATTGTTGGAATATACAAGCCAAGTTCTATAATGAAAAATTCCCACTAGTATATGAAAATGACAAAACAAGAGACTCTCTATCATAAAGATCATGGTGCTACTTTGAAGCACAAGTGTGGAAAAAAGGATAGTAGCATTGTCCCTTTTTATTTCTTTTTTGGGCCTTTCTTTTTTTATTTGGCCTTTCTCTTTTTTAGGACAATGCTCTATAAATGATGATCATCACACTTCTATTTATTTACAACTCAATGATTACAACTCGATACTAGAACAAAATATGACTCTATATGAATGCCTCCGGTGGTGTACCGGGAAGGGCAATGAATCAAGAGTGACATATACTATAAATTAGGCATGGTGGCTTTGCCACAAATACGATGTCAAGTACATGATCATGCAAGGCAATTTGACAATGATGAAACGTGTCATAAATGAAACGATGGAAAGTTGCATGGCAATATATCTCGGAATGGCTATGGAAATGCCATAATAGGTAGGTATGGTGGCTGTTTTGAGGAAGATATAAGGAGGTTTATGTGTGATAGAGCGTATCATATCACGGGGTTTGGATGCACCGGCGAAGTTTGCACCAACTCTCAAGGTGAGAAAGGGCAATGCACGGTACCGAAGAGGCTAGCAATCATGGAAGGGTGAGAGTGCGTATAATCCTTGGACTCAACATTAGTCATAAAGAACTCGCATACTTATTGCAAAAATCTACAAGTCATCAAAAATCAAGCATTACGCGCATGCTCCTAGGGGTATAGATTGGTAGGAAAAGACCATCGCTCGTCCCCGACCGCCACTCATAAGGAACACAATCAAATAACACCTCATGTTTCAAATTTGTTACACAACAGTTACCATACGTGCATGCTAAGGGACTTGCAATCTTTAACACAAGTATTTCTCAAATTCACAACTACTTAACTAGCACAACTTTAATATTACCATCCTCATATCTCAAAACAATTATCAAGTATCAAACTTCTCATAGTATTCAATGCACTTTTTATGATAGTTTTTATTATACCCATCTTGGATGCCTATCATATTAGGACTAATTTCATACAACAACAACAAAGCCTTTAGTCCCAAACAAGTTGGGGTAGGCTAGAGGTGAAACCCATAAGATCTCGCAACCAACTCATGGCTCTGGCACATGGATAGCAAGCTTCCACGCACCCCTGTCCATAGCTAGCTCTTTGGTGATACTCCAATCCTTCAGGTCTCTCTTAACGGACTCCTCCCATGTCAAATTCGGTCTACCCCGCCCTCTCTTGACATTCTCCGCACGCTTTAGCCGTCCACTATGCACCGGAGCTTCTGGAGGCCTGCGCTGAATATGCCCAAACCATCTCAGACGATGTTGGACAAGCTTCTCTTCAATTGGTGCTACCCCAACTCTATCTCGTATATCATCATTCCAGACTCGATCCTTCCTTGTGTGGCCACACGTCCATCTCAACATACGCATCTCTGCCACACCTAACTGTTGAACATGTCACCTTTTAGTCGGCCAACACTCAGCGCCATACAACATTGCGGGTCGAACCGCCGTCCTGTAGAACTTGCCTTTTAGCTTTTGTGGCACTCTCTTGTCACAGAGAATGCCAGAAGCTTGGCGCCACTTCATCCATCCGGCTTTGATTCGATGGTTCACATCTTCATCAATACCCCCATCCTCCTGCAGCATTGACCCCAAATACCGAAAGGTGTCCTTCTGAGGTACCACCTGGCCATCAAGGCTAACCTCCTCCTCACACCTAGTAGTACTGAAACCGCACATCATGTACTCGGTTTTAGTTCTACTAAGCCTAAACCCTTTCGATTCCAAGGTTTGTCTCCATAACTCTAACTTCCTATTTACCCCCGTCCGACTATCGTCAACTAGCACCACATCATCCGCAAAGAGCATACACCATGGGATATCTCGTTGTATATCCCTTGTGACCTCATCCATCACCAATGCAAAAAGATAAGGGCTCAAAGCTGACCCCTGATGCAGTCCTATCTTAATCGGGAAGTCATCAGTGTCGACATTCACTTGTTCGAACACTTGTCACAACATTATCGTACATGTCCTTGATGAGGGTAATGTACTTTGCTGGGACTTTGTGTTTCTCCAAGGCCCACCACATGACATTCTGCGGTATCTTATCATAGGCCTTCTCCAAGTCAATGAACACCATATGCAAGTCCTTCTTTTGCTCCCTATATCTCTCCGTAAGTTGTCGTACCAAGAAAATGGCTTCCATGGTCGACCTGCGAGGCATGAAACCAAACTGATTTTTGGTCACGCTTGTCATTCTTCTTAAGCAGTGCTCAATGACTCTCTCCCATAGCTTCATTGTATGGCTCATCAGCTTAATTCCACGGTAATTAGTACAACTTTGAACATCCCCCTTGTTCTTGAAGATAGGTACTAATATACTCCGTCTCCATTCTTCTGGCATCTTGTTTGCCCGAAAAATGAGGTTGAAAAGCTTGGTTAGCCATACTGTCGCTATGTCCCCGAGACCTTTCCACACCTCAATGGGGATACAATCAGGGCCCATCACCTAGCCTCCTTTCATCCTTTTTAAAGCCTCCTTGACCTCAGACTCCTGCATTCGCCGCACAAAACGCATGCTGGTCTCATCAAAGGAGTCGTCCAGTTCAATGGTAGAACTCTCATTCTCCCCATTGAACAGCTTGTCGAAGAAAATTACCATGCTGTTCTAAAGGAATGTCAAAATAATATACGTGAAGAATGAGAAATCAATAATTTCTATAAAATAAAACCACCACCGTGCTCTAAAAGATATAAGTGAAGCACTAGAGCAAAATTGTCTAGCTCAAAAGATATAAGTGAAGCACATAGAGTATTCTAATAAATTCCAATTCATGTGTGTCTCTCCCAAAAGGTGTGTACAGAAAGGATGATTGTGGTAAACTATAAAGCAAAGACTCGAATCATACAAGACACTCCAAGCAAAACACATATCATGTGGTGAATAAAAATATAGCCTCAAGTAAAGTTACCGATGGAAGACGACGAAAGAGGGGAAGCCTTCCGGGGCATCCCAAAGCTTTGGCTTTTGGTTGTCCTTGAATTTTACCTTGGGGTTCCTTGGGCATCCCCAAGCTTAGGCTCTTGCCACTCCTTGTTCCATAATCCATCAAATCTTTACCCAAAACTTGAAAACTTCACAACACAAAACTCAACAGAAAATCTCATGAGCTCCGTTAGTATAAGAAAACAAACCACCACTTAAGGTAATGTAATGAACTCATTCTTTATTTATATTGGTGTCAAACCTACTGTATTCCAACTTCTCTATGGTTCATACTTTCCGATACCAGCCATAGATTCATCAAAATAAGCAAACAACACACGAAAAATAGAATCTGTCAAAAACAGAATAGTCTGTAGTAATCTGTAGGTTTCAAATACTTATGTAACCCCAAAAATTCTGAAATAAATTGTTGGACGTGAGGAATTTGTCTATTAATTATCTACAAAAATAATCAACCTAATCTCACTCTCCAGTAAAAAATGGCAGCAAATCTCGTGAGCGCCAAAGTTTCTGTTTTTTACAGCAAGATCGCTAAAACATCCCCCAAGTCTTCCCAAAGGTTCTACTTGGCACAAACACTAATTAAAAGCATAAAACCACATCTAAATATAGTCTAGATGAATTATTTATTACTAAACAGAACCAAAAAGCAAGAAACAAAAATAAAAATGGGTTGCCTCCCAACAAGCGCTATCGTTTAATGCCCCTAGCTAGGCATAAAAGCAAGGATAGATCTAGGTATTATCATCTTTGGTATGCAATCCAGAAGTGGCTCTCATAATAGATTCATAAGGTAATTTAATTTTCTTTCTAGGAAAGTATTCCATGCCTTTCCTTAACGGAAACTGGAATATAATATTCCCTTCTTTCATATCAATAATTGCACCAATAGTTCTAAGGAAAGGTCTACCAAGAATAATGGGACATGTAGGATTGGAATCAATATCAAGAACAATCAAATCTACCGGCACATAATTCCTATTTTCAACAATAAGAACATAATTAATCCTTCCCATAGGTTTCTTAATAGTAGAATCCGCGAGGTGCAAATTTAAAGAACAATCATCAAATTCACGGAAACCTAACACGCACTGGAGCATGTGCATGTAGTTCAAATTTGAATTATGCACATAAATGCATTGAAAACTCACTTAATGCATAAAAATGTCCAAACGAACCCCGAAAAATCAAAAAAATAACACAACACTCCTGTTGTTATATGTTGACACGAGGAAAAATTTGAAAGCAATAAGAGGCAATGGATATTGTTTCGTCCCCAAAGGTGGGGCGTTCGCTACCGAAACCATCATGCTTGTTGTGAGAAGCTCTGGTTCGTGAGAAGCATATACCCAAACCTGCCCCAAATGGGATAAAAAAATTTACCACGACATGTTGATGCCGCTCCATGATAGCATGCCAAGTTTCATGAATTTCAGACTAGTTTTGGATTTACTAGAATTTAAAAAACAGGTATCTCAATGTTTATGGCCGAGTGACGGTGGCAGGGTATTTGACATTCATTCCCATTTCTTGCATGGGACCTAAGCATGCACCCAAGGACAAAGATTTGTTTTTTCAACCAATTTATATGCACTGGAGCATGTGCATGTAGTTCAAATTTGAATTATGCACATAAATACATTGAAAACTCACTTAATTTATAAAAATGTCCAAACGAACCCTGAATAATTCCAATTCTTTTACGACACACATATAGTTGCATGTTCACTGCTGATAAAAGGTCTAGCAATTCAAACACCATCCATGTCCGTTGAGGCCTTCTAGGAGCCACCCGGGAACCTCGCCGACAACGCCGGCGACAGCAGCTACAGGGTACCACTAATCTCTTAGGAGAAGGCTTACGCTAACCATGGGTCACAAGTGAATCGGGTCACTGGAGTGGATGACTGCCCCAGCGCGGTCGCCCCTCCCACCAGGGGAAGCGCACTGGGGGCTGCGTGGGAGGAGCCGGGCGCAAGGCCCCTCCCCGCGCGCGCGGAGCAAGGCGTCACCCAGAGGTAGGTCCTTGCCGGGGAGGCACTGGCGAGCCTTCCGCCCGTCAGAGGGCCTGTGGTTGCCGAGGGCGCCGCAAGCGTCCCCTTTGCCCCATGGCATCGTCCTGGTTTCCGGACGCTCCAACGATGGTCGAGGGCGGCGCAAGGTGGGGCCTTCGCGTGGCGATATGAAGCAAGGCTCATGCCTATGAAGGTCTCCGCTCGTGACACTCTTACATAATAATGAGTGGGGCTGTACATGCCCCAGAGTCTCCGGAGTGCCGCCCTCGGGCCTCGGGGGCTCCCGCCCATGTCCTAGTGGAAGCATCATGCTCCGCGCTGGTGGGAAGACAAGAAGACTAGCTTGGTGCCGGACGCGGCCATTTGCTTTTGACCTCTTTTCTGTAGCTTAGACTTGCAGCTTTTGATCTTGAATTTGAAGCTGCATTTCCATTGGCAATCATGAGGGGCATCCATTCTCATTCATGTTGATTTGTGAGTTTCTGGATTTGTGTTTTGTCTATGGTTCTCCTCTGCTACCTCCCCCCTCCCAAGCACCTCGCGAGCGGGGGCTGGCAGTAGCATACACGCGCTACACGCACACCTTGCCATTGCTGGCGCTCGCTTCTCGCGAGACCCTCTTGGGTGGACCGGTGGACCTCTCAGGAAACCAAAACCTCGCGAGCTCGTGAGGGGCTTCTCTCAGAAGGAGTGCACATCCACAACCGCCAAATCAGTTTGAAGCCCGGCTAAACCAAAGTAAGTTACGGCATCAAGCCTGTAAGGGGAGTCGCGAGCACCCAAAAGCACGCTTTAAGCCTAGCCTAAGGAATGAATTGGTAGTCTATTTACATGAGGGGCTTCCCCTCCCCCAAAATGCTCTTACATCGTGAGGGGCCGTACCCAAGCTTTTGCGTGCAGGTTCAAAATAAAGGAGCGAGGGCTCAGCCGGACATATCGCTTGCCTCGGTCCCCGAATCGCTCCCGGACAGGCTACTGGCGCTGTCGTTGTCGCTGTCTTCACCATCATCAGCCACACCACCATCAGCCATGCTGCCATCAACCACGTTGCCCTCATCCGCCATGACCACCACCGCGTCGTCATCAGAAGCAAAGGCCCTAACTAGGGTGACCACATTGTCGTCCACCCAGTGCGCTAGGTTGTCCCAGATGACCTCATGCACTGGGCAATGGTGGCGTCAACATCAAAGTCAGGATTGGTGTTCAGGAGATGGCTAAAGACGCGGGAGAATGCGTGCCCGAGGAGGTCCCGGCTCTTTTCGTCCACAAGCTCGCGAGCCTTCTTGGCTCTATTTTCCAAGCGTGTCACAACGTCGTCGAAGAAGCGAAGATGGCTGGCGTAGTCCTCGGTGTATGGATGGGTAGCGTGCTCATCGCAGATGGTACCAAGCGCCTGATTGGCCCTCGTCCTGAGGTCCCGAAGCATGGGAGCATTCTCGTGCAGTAGCGTCTGCCGGCGAAGCGCCTCCTCTCTGCTCTGCTGCGTGAAGGACTCAGTGCTGTCAACCCGCCACTGAAGAGAGAGCAGCTCGGCACGGGTGGAGGCCAGCTCAGCCTGCACCGAGATCAGGGTGGTTGCGGTGGCTTTCTCACGCTGTTCCTCCTCAGCCAGCCCTCACCTGAGGGCGGCGCTCCTGCCCACACCTGCGGCCTCCACGAGCTTCAACTTTAGGTCGTACCTGCCAGCAAGATCCATGCGGGCCTCGGCCACCCTGTGGTGCAACTCCTCCTGGGCCCTGGCCTCGCACGCGCTGACAGCATCCTCTGCTTGGGCGACTTGGAGCTCCCTCGTCTCCAACCGCTCGAACTCAAGGCCGCGCTCCGTGGCCTCCAGCAATAGTGCTTCCTCACGCCTCAAGATCTCCTCCTTGTCAGATGGAGCGCCCTTCATCGACACGAGGGCAACTATGCGCGCCTCCACCTGCTTCTCCAGGGAGGCGTTCAAGGCCTGGAGCTCCCGCCTATGCTCCTCAGCGGCCGCGCAGCGATTGTCCGCCTCCTTGGACTCCTCCAAGGCCCGGGCACTGGCCTCTCGCGAGGTTGCCAGGGATGCCTTTGCCTTCGCATTGGCATGCTCACGCTGGAGGCGCCCGAGGATGATAGCCACCTTCAGTTGATGCCACTCCTCCACCAGCTGGAGGCCTTCGGCTTCAACACGAGCGTCGATGTCCATGAGTTCTCCGCCGAGCCGGCTCATCGCGCACATTGCCTCCTGAAAGAGCTCGTCGCGGACAACACTCCGCTCGTGCGCAAACTTAAGCGCGCAACCGGGTCCGTCCCCTGCAGCGGGGGTTGCCGACGGGATCCAAAGCGGCTCACCCCCTTTCGGCAGGGGGCTGGGGGCTGGCACCTCCCGGGTCGCCGACCGGGCTTCGGCAGGGGCCCGGATGTCTTGAGGCCTGTTGATCAAAGAAGAAGCCAGGATCAAAGTCATCCAGCCGCCGTCCACAACCAGAGGAGGAGCCCTTGGAACACTTGCCGCACCGCAGGCGAGGCCACGAAGGAGAGATGACAAAGGCGAAACTCAAGGTGCCAGGCTAGCGTGGTTGCCTCTTCGGCCGACCTCGCACCGGGTGCCGCATGCTGGCTTGGGGCGCTCAAGGCCAGCGGGGGATTCGAGGCAGGAGGAGGTTGCTTCCCGGGAGACTTCACCGCCCTAGCAGAAGGGACCCTGAGGAGCCACAGTCAGGAGGGGAAGCAGAACTCGAGAAATTACTAAGATATGGTACTCACTCGTCTATGGTGATGTACTTCCTCTTCTTCAACGGCCGGAAGGCATCACTGCTGCAGCTTCGAGACCCTTTTCTCTTGCGGAGCGCATCAAAGTCCAGACGGATCCAGCCGAAGCCTTGGATGCCGCAACTAGCGCACGGCGCGGCTGGTGAGGTGCTCGAGGAGACGACCTCGGGAGTGCTGGGCTGAGGGGAGCCCTCTGGCTCCGCCTCGTGATGACCTGCTGAGGCCTCGGAGGCCTCGGCCTCAGGAGCAGCAGATTGCGTCGCCCCCTCAGCTGTCACCCCAGGGCAAGAGTCACAAGCTCCCGAGGATGGCACCTCGGGAGCCTCGAGCGGTGTCGACTCCTCATCACCCGCGCCTCCGGTCTCAAGTGGTGCTCGCCCCCTGCATCCACTATTGGCGTAAGCTCAGTGCTGGCGGCAAGGAAGGGAAACACGCAGACAGGGTTCTCGCGAGGACCTTCAAGGCCGACTTGACACAGCCCCCACTCGTCAAAAGGGGGCATCTTCCTCACGAACTCCACCCTGTTCGAGCAGCAGTACAAAAGACAACCCTCCTGCGGCATGTCGGCTGGCAAAGGGTCGCTAGTCAGGACCTCGAGCACCATTCTTCATGCCTCGGGCACAAGCCCCGAATCCTGAAGCCTCATGCGATCCTGGCTGCCGGACAAGGCCCACATCGGTTGGTAATGGCGCTGGAGTGGGGCGACACGACGTCGGAGGAACTCCTTCATCACCATGGGCGCAGTCACACCGAGATCTTTCAGCCTCTTCAACCGGAGCCAGACGAAGGCAAGAAGGGGGCGAGAGCAGGGGGCTGAGCACGCTGACGTCCACAAACACCCACCGTCTCCGAAACCCGTTGGCAGATGGTGGGAGCTCAAAGTCAATCCCTGAGCCAGCCGTCGCAGCCACAGCCTAGAAGCTTTGGCATCCCAAGCAATACCGAGGATCAGTCAAGTGCAGCGGGAAGAAATGGAGAAATAGGGCCACAAAAGGGGCAATGCCCACCATGGCCTTGCAGACAAAGGAGAAAACAACAAGAAGAGCGACGGATTGGGGATCTAGGTGCAGCATATGGATCTGATAGTGAGACAGCACGACGTTGAAGAAAGCGAAGAAGGGAGGAACTAGGCTAGCCCACAGGACGTCAATGAAGAATTGGACTTCGGTGGCTGTCCTATCGACGGAGGCGCGGGACGCAGGCCAGGCCACTGTCTCCGCCCATTCGTTGAAGCAGGAGGCGAGCGCTGGGCGGACCTTGTCCATGGCTTCCTGGTTGAGCACCAACGACCAACCAACGGCGGGTTCAATGGCCTGAGCTGGCTCGGCTGGAGACTAGGACTTCTTGTTCCCCTTCTCCATGTGGTTCGATGCCATGGCGACGGGGAGGGCCGAGCTCAGGTCGAGTTGGGGAAGAACCTGGGAAGTGCTTCGCCAGCAACGAGGGAATAGCGGAGATGCCCACGTCCCATCAATCGCCACGCGTCAACTGAGGCTACAGGCTGTTGGGGCCCGCGGCGCTCCACAATGCCCCCCTTGGCTTCACCTCGAAGCCAAGTCCGAGCGTCCTGGCAACGGGGGTCCCCAGACTTGCCTGCCCACGGCCCATGGCGTGGCTCCACCAGCGGCCCTGTACGTCCCATCTTCATCAGCGAACGCTCAAGACCCTCGCGAGGGGCCGAGCCTCGCGAGGCAGATGACGCAAGACCTCCTCGGGGGCGGCCTCACCAGGCTGGCTCGCGAGGGGTGGAGGGATCAAGGCAAGGGGCACCTCGTGAGGTCCCTGTGACGCAAGCCATGACGACCAAGGCCAGGCGGGCACCAGGCGGGCGCCAGCTTGCAGTGTCCTTGTTTCCTCTTTGGTGCTAAAGAGGCAAGCGCAGACGAGGAGTCCTGAGGCATCAGGCAAAGGTTTCCATATCGGTGCAACGAGACTAACACCAGTAGGACGGCAGGATGGAGGTCACCATGGAGCCCAGGACAGCGTCACCACCAGAGCCTGTGGCAGGCGAGGACTGCCTTTTGTCAGGATAGCTTGTACTTGTTTTCTCCCTTCAAACTGGCCGTTGTGGGATCCCTTCCCGCCTAATATTTGGGAAGAGGACCTGGGCTTCTATAAATAGGACTAGCGACCACTGTAGGGGGGCAATCTGATCTGGGACTGGATCCATTCCACATTCATACGCACGAGCTCACAAAGCACAAGAGCACCTCTCCTCCGGAGGTTGTTCTTCCCTTGTAACTATTCATCCTCAGGTCAAGAGGCAATCCACCACACCACACTGGGTATTACACCATATAGGTGGCCCGAACCAGTATAAACCTTGTGTCCCTTTGTTCTGCGAGCTCAACATGCTGAGCCTTGAGATTGCAGTGAGGGCGCGAGATAGAGGGGGGAGAGATCTTCGTGCGCACCCCAGTGTTCGAACCTCAATAGTTTTGCCGGATCCCAAAATCCGACAGTCTCCTCTGCCCTGTGAAGCTTGTCTTCGCTGCCTCGTCGTGTTTACGTGCCCTCCCCGTGATTGCTGAGCTCGACAGAGCCTCGGACGGACTCCCACGGCGGCAACCGGGTCAACCCCCTCTTCCTTGGGCTATTTAAGAAGCCCCGGGCGCCCTCAACCTCACCAGCCACTCCCTCTCCTTCCCAGGACCCGGCCCATCTACTTCCCCAAGCCCCGGAGCTCCTCCTCTCTGCGGTTGCCCGCCATGGCCGCCGCCTCTGTCCAGTCTGATTCTGGAGATCCCACGCCCCTCCCTCTGTTCCACCGCCACCACACAGCTCCACCACCATTAGGGGGCCACCCCCTTCCATCTCCCCTCCTCTCCTCGACTGTAGCCATGAGCCCAACTTCGGCCACAGCCGCCGTCCGCCGCAGCCAGCGCCCCGCCCTTCTCCAACCTCATCAGTGGCCGTGACCTACATGGTCGGGACCGCGTCGTCTTGCTGAGCTTGCCGGTAGGTCGAGCGCCTCGAACGGTGGCCGGAGTCGACGACAGTCACCGTGAAGCCTCGCCTCTGCCGCGGCCAGGCGCGGGCGATCGAAGATGAAGATGACGACCGGACAGGTGGCCCCCACACCAGTGCAGACCACACTCGTCAGCGACTCCCCGCGTTGACCCCACCTCGCCACGTCATTTAAGTGGAAACTTATTCCAGGAAATACGGTTTCGCTACACTAAAAGCGCACTTCGGCTCCGTTTCGGGCTAAAGAATGTGTTCTGCGCTGGAAAGCATATTCTTAGCGTTTGCGCTTTCTGTTTTTCCAGCCAGGGGCCTCTTTGTGAAGATTCTATTACAGATTGGTCCCTGCACTTCATCAATTCATATCTTTTCACTCACAACACCGATTCAGGTGATTCCAAAGCCCACTTCTTTGTCTCGTCAAGCCGTTCTGTTGGTATCATTTTCACCATGCGACAACATTTTGAAAATGTCCATTTTCCCCTACCCTTAATCATCCCCCTCTGGGAGAGAACATTTTCTGACGATTCTTTCCGCGAGCTTCTCGCACTTCCTCCCGATGAATCCAACCACCCCGGGCAAACCACACCCTCCACTTGCATGACTGCAATGCAGTAATATGGTTTCTTTATTTGAACTTATTTAAAATATTGCTCTAGCTACATGACTTTGTGCATGGCATTTCTTGGAGTTGTTATAATCTTGCTATTGCCATGCTACTGTTTGGATTACTAGGATTTATGCTTGAAGTTGATGGGTATCATGTTGCCATTGGATTATTAGTGGCTTGTATTATTCTCATTGTGATGGTAGTTGATATTATGTTTTGGAGTATGATTTTGGATCTGATGCCTACATGTGGATCTTAGCTGGATAGCTTGTTCTTGCTATTGGAGTAGTAGTATTATCATTCTTGGATTCAACATGCTCTTAGTATTTTGTTATCCTCGGGGATTATGATATGACTAGGTTATGCTTTCAATTATTTGTTGGATATTTCTATGACTTGGTTGACAGATAGATATATGATATCGGAGTATTAGATCTACCTTGGGGGTAAATTTTGTCATTAAGTTGGTCAGGTGCCACCGAACCGGGCTTTTCCAGTGCAACCACATTTGCCATTATGGGAAGTCCCTAATGCGGCCTATTGTCATGTCTCTCGCTGGTGCCTCCAACGAGGGAAGGTTATGGGCGTGCATTACCCTTGGTTGGTATTGAGATCTCATGTCCCCGGTTGGGACCGTTTATGTTTTTCCACGACAGTGGCTGTTGGATGTCACGCGTTAACATTGGGGCCACCCAGGACTGAACCCAAAGGGGGTGTTGGTCGGAGTGGCCAGGGTAGTGTAATGACAGTAGATAGGTTTTGTCGGAACGCTGTTGGTCCACCCGAATGGGAGCAAGAGGCCATGGGTTCTGTGATGTGGGTACAGTGTGTTAACCTCTGCAGAGTGTGTGTGTTAAATCTACCGATAGCTGCGTCCTCGGTCATGGGCACAAGTTCGCACTAGGTCACACCGTTCGACCAACACTCACATGAAAGAATGACTTATATGTGATTTATATGTCGATATGTGAATTATAACAGTTTGGCAGGATGTCAATGATGATGTTGGAACAATCTTGAGGATGATCATTCAGTTTGTGATGTGGTCACGAGGTGATCATGTGGATGTTTTGATCACGTGGTAATCAGGTGGATCATGAGGTGATCGAGATGGTATATTGCTTGGCCGGATAGCAAAGAGTGAGATGGGTGTTGAGATTGAGATGTTGGTTATCAGAATTGTAGTAGTTTCATATCATGCTTAGTAGTTGCTTTCGCATCATAGTAGTTGTCAATTAATTAACCTGCTAATGATATGTTGTTGTTTTGCCTTGATGCTTTTGGTTGTTGTGAGCTTGCAAGTAAATTCAATGTATTGACCTGGCGTGTCATGCCATATTGCAGGTGATGCCATGATTGATTGATTGATTGATTGTCGAGGTTACCGATCGTGTGAGCTAGATCGTGTCATAGCCAGAGTCCCTGCGGAGTGGAGTTCATGTTAGGGAACGTAGCATGAAAATTTAAAAAAATTCCTATGATCACACAAGATCTATCTGGGAGATGCATAGCAACGAGAGGGGGAGAGTGTGTCCACGTACCCTCGTAGACCGAAAGCGGAAGCATTAGTTTTAACGCGGTTGATGTAGTTGAACGTCTTTATGATCCAACCGATCTTAGTACTGAACATACGGCACCTCTGAGTTCAGCACACGTTCAGCTCGATGACGTCCCTCGAACTCTTGATCCAGTAGAGGGCCGAGGGAGAGTTCCGTTAGCACGACGGCATGGTGATGGTGATGTGATCCGCGCAGGGCTTCGCCTAAGCACTACGACGCTGTGACCGGAGGAGTAAACTGTGGAGGGGGCACCGCACATGGCTATGAGAACAATTGATGTTGTCTTTGGGGTGCTCCTCGCCCCTGTATATAAAGGAGGGGAGGAGGAGCCGGCCGACCTAAAGGGGGCGCGCCAAGAGGGGAGTCCTACTAGTACTCCTAGTCCTGGTAGGATTCGGCCCCCCTTCTTTTCCTTCACATGGAGGTGGAAAGGGGGAAGGAAAGGGGTGTGGCGCCCCCTTCCCTAAAACAATTCGGCCTCCTCCCTTGTGGGGGGTGCACCAGCCCCTTGTGGGCTAGTTAGCCTCCCTCATATGGCCCATATGGCCCATATCTTCCACCGAGGGGTTCCTGTAACCCCTCCGGTACTCCGGTATGTACGCGATACACTCCAGAACCCTTCCGGTGTCTAGATACTACCTTCTAATATATCAATCTTTACCACTCGACCATTTCGAGACTCCTCATCATGTCCGTGATCTCATCTGGGACTCCGAACAAACTTCGGTCACCAAAACACCTAACTCATAATACAAATCGTCATCGAACGTTAAGCGTGCGGACCCTACGGGTTCGAGAACTATGTAGACATGACCCAGACACATCTCCGGTGAATAACCAATAGCGGAACCTGGAAGCTCATATTGGTTCCTTCATATTCTACGAAGATCTTTATCGGTCAATCCGCAATAACAATATACGTTATTCTCTTTCTCATCGATATGTTACTTGCCCGAGATTCGATCGTCGGTATCATCATACCTAGTTCAATCTCGTTACCGGCAAGTCTCTTTACTCATTCCGTAATGATTCATCCCATAACTAACTCATTAGTCACATTGCTTGGAAGGCTTATAGTGATGTGCATTACCTAGAGGGCCCAGATGTACCACTCCGATAGTCGGAGTGACAAATCCTAATCTTGATTTATGCCAACCCAACAAACTCCTTCGGAGACACCTATAGAGAATCTTTATAATCACCCAGTTACGTTGTGATGTTTGATAGCACACAAGGTGTTCCTCCGGTATTCGGGAGTGGCATAATCTCATAGTGAGAGGAATATGTATAAGTCATGAAGAAAGCAATAGAAATTAAACTTAACGATCATTATGCTAAGCTAAAGGATGGGTCTTGTCCATCACGTCATTCTCCTAATGATGTGATCCCGTTCATCAAATGACAACACATGTCTATGGTGAGGAAACTTAACCATCTTTGATTAACGAGCTAGTCTAGTAGAGGCATACTAGGGACACTATGTATTGTCTATGTATCCACACAAATATCAAGTTTCCGTTAATAAAATTCTAGCATGAATAATAAACATTTATCATGATATAAGGAAATAAAAAATAACAACTTTATTATTGCCTCTAGGGCATATTTACTTCAGTCTCCCACATGCACTACAGTCAATAATATAGTTCACATCGTTATGTGATTTAACACCAATAGTTCACATCTTTATGTGATTAGTTCACATCGCCATGTGAATAATACCCAAAGGGTTTACTAGAGTCAATAATCTAGTTCACATCACTATGTGATTAACATCAGATGTCTACTACACGTGTTGGGCCTCCAAGCGCAGAGTTTTTTACGACAGTAGCAATTTTCCCTCAAGTGGATGACCTAAGGTTTATCAATCTGTGAGAGGTGTAGGATGAAGGTGGTCTCTCTCAAACGACCCTGCAACCAAATACAAGAAATCTCTTGTGTCCCCAACACACCCAATACAATGGCAAATTCTATAGGTGCACTAGTTCGACGAAGAGATGATGATAAAATTGTAATATGGATGGTAGAAATATATTTTTATAATCTAAATAAATAAAACAGCAAGGTAGCAAATATTAAACGGGCACAAAAACGGTGTTTCAATGCTTAAAAACAAGGCCCATGGTACATACTTTCGCTAGTGCAATCTCTCAACAGTGCTGACATAGTTGGATAATATGATTATTCCTCAAAGTACAGTAAAGAATCACTCCCGAGTTCCTATTAGCGAAGAACAAAAGGTAGGAATTGTTTGTAGGGTGGGAAGCCACCTCAAAGCTATTCTTTTTGATCGATCTATTCAAGAGTTCGTACTAAAATAACACAAAGCTATTGTTTTCGTTCGATCTATCCTAGAGTTCGTACTAGAGAAACACCAAAGAATATTCATATTCATAATACTCAATCTGCACAAAGAACTATAAAGAGACCACGAAGTTTTCATTAGAGAAAAACATGCATCAACCCCTATGCATAGATTATCCCAACGTCACCGCGGGGAATCCGCGAGTTGAATGACATAACATACATCAAGTGAATCAGTAAGATGCCCCAATTGTCACCTCAAGTATTCATACCGCAAGACATGTATCATGTGTTCTCATCTCTGAATATTCAATACGACATGACAAAACTTCAAAGGGTAAAGATTCAATTCATCACAACAAGAGTATAGAGGGAAGAAACATCATATGATCCGACTATATTAACAAAGCCCATGATATAGATCACGAGAGAGTGAGAGAGATTAAACACATAGCTACTGCTACAAACCCTCAGCCCCGAGGTTGGACTACTCCCTCCTTATCGTGGTGGTCGCCGAGATGATGAAGATGGCCATCAGAGAAGATTCACCCCTTCGGCAGGGTCTAGATTCGTTTTCGGTGGCTACAGAGCCCTGCAGCGGCGGAACTTCTGATCTAGGTTAACCCCAAAGGGTTTCGAAATATTCAGGAATTTGTATTGCAAAGAAGGGGAGCGGGAGGCCACCGAGGTGGGCACAACCCACCAGGGCACGCCAGGGCCCTGGCGCGCCCTGGTGGGTTGTGCCCCCATCAGGGCACCCCCAAGTTCTGCTTTGGCCCATCGGGCGTCTTCTGGCCCATAAAAAATGCACTAAAAGTTTTGCGGTGTTTGGACTCTGTTTGGTATTGATTTTCTGCTATGTAAAAAACAAGAAAAAAAATAGGAAGTGGCACTAGGCACTGGGTCAATAGGTTAGTCCCAAAAATGATATAAAGTTGCCATAAAATGATTGTAAAACATCCAAGAATGATAATATATTGGCATGAATACTTCATAAATTATGGATACTTTGGAGACGTATCGGCATCCCCAAGCTTAATTCCTACTCGTCCTCGAGTAGGTAAATGATAAAAGAAATAATTTATGAAGTGCGAATGCCAGCAAAGTGCACAAGTTTGAATTTCAATCACTTTTCCTAGCATCATAACAGCAATTCTTTCTTATGAAACTTCTCATGTTATAACGGCAACCAATTCACATGTTAAGTTCAAACAATGAATTCTCTTGAAACCTAACAACCTATGTTATTAGTCACCAAGCTGTTGCAATTCAACTTATTCAACAGAGTTTAAGTAATAGCTCCACATACTCAACCATCATATAGTCTTCTATGATTGCTGACACTCACCGCATACACATGAGTAAAACGTTTCAACCGGACACATAGAAAGATAGGGGCTTATTGTTTTGCCTCCCAACGTATTCACCTCAAGGGTGATGTCAACAATAATAACTCATGCTACCCATATTCAACTGGACATATGTGCCAAGATCTTTCCTCACCACATGATTCTTGCCAAAAGAGAAAAATAAAAAGTAATAGAGAGAAGAACTTTGTCTCTTTGCATAAAAGTAAATACATAAAAGTAAAAGATAGGCCCTTCGCAGAGGGAACTAGAGGTTGCCATGCGCTTATTTGTTTGTATGCTCAATCCCTTAGTGCAAAAGAGCGTCATGTTATATTGCCCCTTGTGATAGAAACCTTTATTATGCAGTATCTTGCTTTTATTGCTTTACCATCACAAGTTTGTACAATTCTCAATTTTCTCTTACACTAAATGATCGTACACTTTTAGAAGCAATTTTTATTGCCTTTTTGCACCGATGACAACTTACGTGAAGGATCTTGCTCAATCCTTAGGTAGGTATGGTGGACTCTTGAAAATAAGATTTGGGTTTAAGGGTTTTTGGATGCACAAGTAGTATCTCTACTTGGCGTAGAATTTTTCACTAGCAAAGATGGGGGGCAAGCACCACATGTTGAAGGATCTATGACAATATAACTTCTATGTGAATATGAACAAACATAACTTATTACATTGTCTTCCTTGTCCAACATCAACAATTTTTGCATATAATATTTTGATGGGGGCTCACAATCACAAAAGTTTCCCATGATAGTGTATTTATATGTGAATGTTCTCTTCCTTATACTAATTATTCGTGAATTGCTTGTATGACCAATATTGTGATTGTCAAGCCTCAAAAGATTTCACTTTATAAACCCAATGTGAGCTACCACTAGGCATGATATGATTTCAACTTCATGACATTCAATTTATTCAACAATTTACTCATAGGATATAAGTGAAGCACAAGAGTAAATGACATAGAAAAGAACTTCATTGACGGGATGTGAATGCCGCTTACTTAGCCTCTCTTGCAACTATTTGAGGAATCTATTTTATTTTAAAACTTTCAGATCTAATTACTTTATTAAAAAAGCAAGCAAAACCAAACAAAATGACATTTCTATAATAGCACACATCATGTGAAGAAGCAAAAAATTAGGATCAACCGATACTAACCGATAATTGTTGAAGAAGAAAGGGGGATGCCAACCGGGGCATCCCCAAGCTAAGATGCTTGAGGCTTCTTGAATATTATATTGGGATTCCTTGGGAATCCCCAAGCTTGAGCTTTTTTGTCTCCTTAATTCTTCTCATATCACGGTTTTCCTAAATCTCAAAAGCTTCATCCACACAAAGCTCAACAAGAACTCATGAGATAAAGTATAAACCAATGCAAAAACCTTATCATTCTCTATTGTAGATAATCACTAAAATTATTATTCAACATTGCATAATAAATGCCTCTGCATATTTTATACTCCTAACCTCAAATGGAATCATTAAACAAGCAAACATATGCAAACAATGCAAACATAACAACAATCTACCAAAACAGTACAGTTTATAAATAATGCAAGAGTATCAATACTTACCTAAATCCAAAAATTATGAGAATTTACCACACTACAGAAAATTTATCAGAGCTCATTTTGCAAAAAGTTTCAACATTTGATCATATTCTGACATTTCTAGGGAATATTTGCAACAGCGGTAAACTTTCTGTTTTCAAACAACAACACATAGACTTGCAAAATAAGCATGGTAAAGGATATCCTTGACATTTTTATTGAAAAGAAAGATGCAAAATATTATTCTAAATAACAAGAAAAAACCGTAACAAAATAAAATGACACGCCAAGCCAAACACATATCATGTGACGAATGAAAACATAGCTCCAAGTGAGGTTACCAATAATGTTGGAGACAAAAGAGGGGATGCCTTCCGGGGCATCCCCAAGCTTAGTTGCTTGGATCGTCCTTGAATATTTACTTGGGGTGCCTTGGGAATCCCTAAGCTTAGGGTCTTGTCACTCCTTATTCTCCTCATATTGACATCTCACCCAAAACTTGGAAACTTCAATCACACAAAACTTAACGGAACTTTGTGAGATAGGTTAGTATGATAAACAGCAAACCATTCCACTTTTGGTACTGCCAAAGACAGGATTCATAAGTGTTCTCACACAATGCCTACTATAGCATATCATTTCTACAATTTATATTGAGCAATATAATACATAGAATCTTGAAAACAAGGAAACTATGCATTGAAAACAGAATCTATCAAAAACAGAACAGTTTGTAGTAATCTATACTCAAACCATACTTATGCTACTCCAAAAATTCTGATAAATTAGGAAAACCTGAGAAATTTGTATATTAATCTTCTGCAAAAATAATCAACATTTTATCAAGCTTCTGTTAAAAACGACAATTGTTTTCCTGAGTGCAAAATTTTCTGTTTTTCAGCAAGATCAAATCAACTATCACCATAAGCCATCCCAAAGGTCTTACTTCGCACTTTATTGAAACAAAAGCAATAAAACATGATTAATACAGTAGCCTAATCATGTGAACACACAAAAACATTAGGTAAAAGTGTTGGATTGTCTCCCAACAAGCGCTTTTCTTTAATGCCTTTTAGCTAGGCATGATGATTTCAATGATGCTCGCATAAAAGTGAAGAATTGAAACATAAAAAGAGCACCATAAATCACATGGCAAGCACATTCAAGTCTAACACACTTCCTGTGCATAGGGATTTTTTGAGCAAACAATTTATGGGAACAAGACTCAACTAGCATAGGAAGGCAAAACAAGCAAAACTTCAAGATTTTCAACACATAGAGAGCAAACTTGATATTATTGCAATATCTACAAGCATATGTTCCTCTCTCATAATAATTTGCAGTAGCATCATGAATGAATTCTAAAAAATATCTATCACATAAATCATTATTTTCATGATACACACGCATAGAAAATTTATTGCTCTTTATGGCATACATGTCATCATAATAATCATCATAGATAGCAACTTCATTGTCATAGTCAATTGAAACCTCTTCCAAAATAGTGGATGCATCACTAAATAAAGTCATCACCTCTCCAAATCAAATTTCATCAATATAATCATCATAAATAAGAGGCATGCAATCATCATAATAAATTTTCTCATCAAAACTTTGGGGACTAGAAATATCATTTTCATCAAATATAGCATCCCCAAGCTTATGGCTTTGGATATCATTATCATCATGGATATCCAAAGAATTCATACTAGCAACATTGCAATAATGCTCATAATTCAAATATTTTGTGCCAAACGTTTTATTGACTTCTTTTTCTAACAATTGAGCACAATTTTCGGAACCATCACTTTCAAGAAAGATATTATAAAAAGATGATCAATAATATGATGAAACATCAATTCCTTTTTTGTACTTTTCTTTTATAGACCAAACTAGTGATAAAACAAGAAACTAAAAGATTCAGTTGCAAGATCTAAAGATATATCTTCATGCACTCAACTCCCCGGCAACAGTGCTAGAAAAGAGCTTGATGTCTACTACACAACTTTATTCTTGTAGACACGTGTTGGGCCTCCAAGTGCAGAGTTTTGTAGGACAGTAGCAATTTTCCCTCAAGTGGATGACCTAAGGTTTATCAAACCGTGAGAGGTGTAGGATGAAGGTGGTCTCTCTCAAACGACCCTGCAACCAAATACAAGAAATCTTTGTGTCCCCAACACACCCAATACAATGGCAAATTGTATAGGTGCACTAGTTCGGCGAAGAGATGGTGATAAAAGTGTAATATGGATGGTATAAATATATTTTTATAATCTGAATAAATAAAAATGGCAAGGTAGCAAATATTAAACGGGCACAAAAACGGTGTTTCAATGCTTCAAAACAAGGCCTAGGGTCCGTATTTTCGCTAGTGCAATCTCTCAATAGTGCTAACATAGTTGGATCATATGATTATCCCTCAAAGTATAGCAAAGAATCACTCCTAAGTTCCCATTAGCGGAGAACAAAAGGTAGGAATTGTTTGTAGGGTGAGAAGCCACCTCAAAGATATTATTTCTTATCAATCTATTCAAGAGTTCATACTAAAATAACACAAAGCTATTGTTTCCGTTTGATCTATCCTAGAGTTCGTACTAGAGTAACACCAAAGCATATTCATATTCATAATACTCAATCCACACATAGAACTATAAAGAGACCCCAAAGTTTCCATCGGAGAAAACGTGCATCAACCCCTATGCATAGATTACCCCAATCACCGCGGGAATTCACGAGTTGAATGCCATAACATATATCAAGTGAATCAATAAGATACCCCGATTGTCACTGATACGCCTCCAACGTATCTATAATTTTTTGTTGTTCCATGCTATTATATTATCCATCTAGGATGTTTTATGTGCATTTATATGCTATTTTATATGATTTTTGGGACTAACCTATTAACCTAGAGCCCAGTGCCAGTTTTCTGTTTTTCCTTGTTTTTGAGTTTTACAGAAAAGGAATACCAAACAGAGTCCAATTAATGTGCTGATTTTTGATAATTTTTTATGGACCAAAAGAAGCCCGGAGAGTAAAAGAGTTGGGCCAAAAGAGTCTTGAGCTGTCCACGAGGGTGGAGGGCGCGCCCTACCCCCCTGGGCGCGCCCCTATCTCGTGGACGACTCAGAGACCCCCCTGACTTGTTCCCGATGCCAAAATTCCTATAAATACCCAAACCTCCAGAAAATAACCTAGATCGGGAGTTCCACCGCCGCAAGCCTTTGTAGCCACCAAAAACCAATCGGGGCCCTGTTCCGGCACCCTGCCGGAGGCGGAATCCCTCACTTGTGGCCATCTTCATCATCCCGGCGCTCTCCATGACGAGGAGGGAGTAGTTCACCCTCGGGGCTGAGGGTATGTACCAGAGCTATGTGTTTGATCTCTCTCTGTCTCTTGTGTTCTTGATATGGCACGATCTTGTTGTATCGTGAGCTTTGCGATTATAGTTGGATCTTATGATGTTTCTCCCCCTCTATCTCCTTGTGATGAATTGAGTTTTCCCTTTGAAGTTATCTTATCGGATTGAGTCTTGAAGGATTTGAGAACACTTAATGTATGTCTTACATGTGCTTATCTGTGGTAACAATGGGATATTCACGTGATCCACTTGATGTATGTTTTGGTGATCAACTTGCAAGTTCTGTGACCTTGTGAACTTATTCATAGGGGTTGGCACACGTTTTCGTCTTGACTCTCATGTAGAAACTTTGGGGCACTCTTTGAAGTTCTTTGTGTTGGTTGAATAGATGAATCTGAGATTGTGTGATGCATATCGTATAATCATACCCACGGATACTTGAGGTGACATTAGGGTTTTGGTTGATTTGTGTCTTAAGGTGTTATTTTACTACGAACTCTAGGGCTGTTTGTGACACTTATAGGAATAGCCCAGTGGATTGATCGGAAAGAATAACTTTGAGGTGGTTTCATACCCTACAATAATCTCTTTGTTTGTTCTCCACTATTAGTCACTTTGGAGTGACTCTTTGTTGCATGTTGAGGGATACTTATATGATCTAATTATGTTATCCTTATTGAGAGAACTTGCACTAGTGGAAGTATGAACCCTAGGCCTTGTTTCGAAGCATTGCAATACTGTTTGTGCTCACTTTTATCATTAGTTACCTTGATGTTTTTATATTTTCATATTACAAAAACCTATATCTACCATCCATATTGCACTTGAATCACCCTGTCTTCGCCAAACTAGTGCACCTATACAATTTACCATTGTATTGGGTGTGTTGGGGACACAAGAGACTCTTTGCTATTTGGTTGCAGGGTTGTTTGAGAGAGACCATCTTCATCCTACGCCTCCCACGGATTTATAAACCTTAGGTCATCCACTTGAGGGAAATTTGCTATTGTCCTACAAACCTCTGCACTTGGAGGCCCAACAACGTCTATAAGAAGAAGGTTGTGTAGTAGACATCAAGCTCTTTTCTGGCGCCGTTGCCGGGGACGTTAGCGCTTGAAGGTATATCCTTAGATCTTCCAATTAAATCTTTTTGTTTCTTGTTTTATCACTAGTTTAGTTTATAAAAGAAAACTACAAAAAAATGGAATTGAGGGTGCCTCATATGCTTCATCTTTTTAATATCTTTCATGAAAATTATGGAAAGGAAAATTGTGCCCAAGTGCTAGAAGAAGAATGCATTAAAATGTTTGGCACAAAATCTTTGAATGATGAGCATGATCGCAATGTTGTTAGTACGAACTCCTTGAATATCCATAGTACTAATGATGATTGCACTAGTCATGATGAAAATGTCTCTTATAAGCATGTCAATTTTTGTGGAGTGCATAGAGTTTGCAAGTACATACCAAATAGGGAAGATAGATTTTGCAAGAGGCATAAGTATTTAGAAACTAAATGGATGCAAGAAAGGCTAGATGTATATGCTAAAAAATTGAATTTTCTTAGCCATCCTTGTGAACTTCGCAAAGAATGTGGTCATTTAAATATCCAATGCAATTGTTTTCATGATCGAATAGTGTCCAAAAATTGTGATGACTTCATTTCCCTTGCACATAATAATGAACTTAGTTTGCTTGTGGGTTATGAATAAATGAAACATATAACTAAGGATATTCTAGAATGTTCCCTTGATAAACTTCTTGATTTTTATCTAGAGGAAATTTATATGTATTGTGAGGTGAATTGCACTGAAAATCCTTATATTGCCAATTACATAAAGAAAAGAAAAAAAATAGAAGATGAAGAGAATACTAATGAAAGGGAAGAGATTTCCCAATATCCTCCTATTCTTTCCTATGATGAATCAGGTAACGAGGAGGAGCCTTCTATTCTACCAATCTCGTTAATAAGGAGCTCAAAAAAGAGGATTAAACCCATACTTAATGTGAAGAAGAAAAAGAAAAGACGGAGAAGCAAAGGTAAAAAGGTATCCCTCCCAAATGATGTTGCTCCTATTACTCATTGTGATGATGATAATTGCTATACTATTGTTGCTATCCATACTATTAATGATGAGAGTGATTATGCTTATGATATGCAAAGGCCCAAGCTTGGGGATGCTATGTTTGATGAGAATGACATGTTTGAGAATTTATTTGCTGCAATTAATGTTTGTCCCAAGCTTGGGGATGCTATGTTTAATGAACATGATATTTTTAGTCTCCCAAGTTTTGATGAGCAAATTTATTATGATGATAGCATGCCTCCTATTTATGATGATTATATTGATGAAAGTTCGTTTGGAAGAGTGTCAACGTTAAGAAGTAATGATCCCACTATTTTGGAGGATGTTGAATCTCATTGTGATAATTATAAAAGTGGATTTGGAGAGTTCATGACTTTATTTAGTAATGATTCCACTATCTTGGAAGAGGTTTCAATTGATTATGATGAGAACAAAGTTGCTACTTATGATGATTATTGTGATGATACTTATGTTATAAAAAGTGTGATGATTATATTTACAAAACTTGTCATGATTATGATTACCCTTTTCCTGAACGTTACAATTTTAATGTGGAAAAAATTTATAGTATTCGAGTTTCTTATGATACTCCCACTATTTCGAATAAGAAGAATTTTTCTTATGTGGAGAGTAATAAAAATTTTATGCTTGTAGATCATGAAAATAATGCTTTATGTGATATTTATATTGTTGAATTCATTCATGATGCTACTGAAAAATATGATGAGGGAGGAATATCTGCTTGTAGGAATTGTAATAATATCAAGTTTCCTCTCTATGTGTTGAAAATATTGAAGTTAACCTTGTTTTACCTTCCTATGCAAGATGATTCTTGTTCCCATAAATTGTTTGCTCACAAAATCCCTATGCATAGGAAGAGGGTTTGACTTAAATGTGCTAGTCATATGCTTCATGATGCTCCTGTTATGTTTCAATTCTTATCTTTTATGTGAGCATCATTGAAATCATCATGCCTAGCTAGAAAGAAATTAAAGAAAAGCGCTTGTTGGGAGACAACCTAATATTTATACCTACTGTTTTTGTGTGTTCACATGATTATGCTACTGTAGTAATCAAGTTTTATAGCTTTTGTTTCAATAAAGTGCCAAGTAAAGCCTTTAGGATCTTCTTGGGTGATTGTTGTTTGATCTTGCTGATAAAAACAGAAAGTATTCGCTCACGAAAATAATTATCATTTTTTACCAGAGAGCGATAAAATACCAATTCCAACTGCAGTAGACCAATATACTTTTTATCCTGGTCATCCTAATTTTTCAGAATTTTTGGAGTTACAGAAGTATCCCAAATCTCCAGATTACTACAGACTGTTTTGTTTTTGACAGATTCTGTTTTCATTGTGTTGTTTGCTTATTTTGATGAATCTATGAGTAGTATTGGAGGGTATGAACCATAGAGAAGTTGGAATACAGTAGATATTACAACAATATGAATTTAGAATGAGTTCGCAATTACCTAAGTGGTGATTTATTTTCTTATATTAATGGAGCTTACGAGTTTTCTGTTAAGTTTTGTGTTGTGAAGTTTTCACGTTTTGGGTAAAGATTCGATGGACTATGGAATAAGGAGTGGCAAGAGCCTAAGCTTGGGGATGCCCAAGGCACCCCAAGGTTGTTGGGGAATGCAGTAATTTTCAAAAATTTCCTATGCACGCGCAAGATCATGGTGATGCATAGCAACAAGAGGGGAGAGTGTTGTCCACGTACCCTCGTAGACCATAAGCGGAAGCGTTATGACAATGCGGTTGATGTGGTCATATGTCTTCACGATCGACCGATCCTAGTACCTAAAGTACGACATCTTCGCGATCTGCACACGTTCGGCTCGGTGACGTCGCACAAACTCACGATCCAGTAGAGTGTCGAGGGAGAGCTTCGTCAACACGACAGCGTGATGATGGTGATGATGATGCTACCGGAACAGGGATTCGCCTAAGCACCGGTAGGATATGACCGAGGTGGATTATGGTGGAGGGGGGGGGGGGTACCGCACACGGCTAAGAGATCAATGATCAACTTGTGTGTCCATGGGGTGCCCCCTTCCCCCGTATATAAAGGAGTGGAGGAGGGGGAGGGCCGGCCCTCTACTATGGCGCGCCCTAGGGAGTCCTACTCCCATCGGGAGTAGGATTCCCCCTTCCAAGTAGTAGGAGTAGGAGAGAAGGAAGGGGAAGAGAGAAGAGAAGGAAGGGGAAGAGAGAAGAGAAGGAAGGAGGGGGCGCAGCCCCTCCCTAGTCCAATTCGGACTAGGCCTTGGGGGCACGTGGCCTGCCCTAGGCAGCCCCTCTCTCTCTCCCCTAAAGCCCAATAAGGCCCATATACTCCCCGGCTAATTCCCGTAACTCTTAGGTACTCCGATAAATACCCGAACCATTCAGAACCTTTCCGATGCCCGAATATAGCCTTCCAATATATTGATATTTACGTCTCGAAAATTTGGAGACTCCTCGTCATGTCCCTGATCTCATCCGGGAGTCCGTACAACCTTCGGTACATCAAAACACATAAACTCATAATACCGATCGTCACCGAACGTTAAGCGTGTGGACCCTACGGGTTCGAGAACTATGTAGACATGACCGAGACTCATCTCCCGTCAATAACCAATAGCGAAAGCTGGATGCTCATATTGGTTCCGACATATTCTATGAAGATCTTTATCGGTCAAACCGCATAACAACATACGTTGTTCCCTTTGTCATCGGTATGTTACTTGCCCGAGATTCGATCGTCGGTATCTCAATACCTAGTTCAATCTCGTTACCAGGCATGCCCCCAGATCAAGACATTGAGTTTTTGATAGAATTATTCCCAGGCACCGGACCGATATCGAAGAGACCGTACCGGATGCCCACGAATGATCTGGAGGAGATTAAGAAGCAGATCAAGGAGTTATTGGAGAAAGTTCATCACCATGGGGAGCCCCGATGCTCTTGGTTGAGAAGAAGGATAAATCTCTGAGAATGGTTGTTGATTATCGGGCAATGAATGAAGTGACGATCAAGAAAAAGTACCCACTGCCGATGATCAATGATTTGTTTGACCAGCTGCAAGGAGCTAAAGTCTTTTTTGAAAATCGACCTGCGATCAGGATACCACCAGCTGAAGATTCAAGAAAAGGATATACCTAAGACAGCTTTCACCACAAGGTACGGGCTATATGAGTACACGGTTATGTCATTTGGACTGACTAATTGTTGGGGAACGTAGCAGAATTTTAAAATTTTCTATGCATCACCAAGATCAATCTATGGAGTCATCTAGCAACGAGGGAGAGAGGAGTGCATATAAATACCCTTGTAGATCATGCGCGGAAGCATTCAAGAGAACGGGGTTGATGGAGTCGTACTCGACGTGATGCAAATCACCGATGACCTAGTGTCGAACGGACGGCATCTTCGCGTTCAACACACGTACGGTTGGGAAGACGTCTCCTCCAACTTGATCCATCAAGGGGGAAGGAGATGTTGATGAAGATCCAGCAGCACGGTGGCATGGTGGTGGATGCAGCAGGATCCCGACAGGGCTTCGCCAAGCGCAAGCAGGGAGGAGAGGTGTTACGGAGGGAGAGGGAGGCGCCAAGAGCAAAGGTGCGGCTTCCCTCCCTCCCCCTATTTATATAGGGGCCTTGGGGGGACGCCGGCCCTAGGGAGATGGATCTCCAAGGGGGCGGCGGCCAAGGGGTGGCTTCCCCCCCAAGCCAAGTGGGGGGCGCCCCCACCCCT
This sequence comes from Triticum urartu, assembly GCF_056163025.1. NCBI lineage: Eukaryota > Viridiplantae > Streptophyta > Magnoliopsida > Poales > Poaceae > Triticum > Triticum urartu. Next base: position 624,939,668 of record NC_141874.1, on the reverse strand, counting down.
AGGGTTTCCCAACCCTAGGCGCAGGGGAGGCCCAAGGGGGGGCGCACCAGCCCACTAGGGGCTGGTTCCCCTCCCAATTCAGCCCATGGGGCCCTCCGGGATAGGTGGCCCCACCCGGTGGACCCCCGGGACCCTTCCGGTGGTCCCGGTAAAATACCGGCGACCCCCGAAACCTTCCTGATGGCCGAAACTAGACTTCCTATATATGAATCTTTACCTCCAGACCATTCCGGAACTCCTCATGACGTCCGAGATCTCATCCGAGACTCCAAACAACTTTCGGGTCACCGCATACTAATATCTCTACAACCCTAGCGTCACCGAACCTTAAGTGTGTAGACCCTACGGGTTCGGGAGACATGCAGACATGACCAAGACGACTCTCCGGTCAATAACCAATAGCGGGATCTGGATACCCATGTTGGCTCCCACATGCTCCATGATGATCTCATTGGATGAACCACGATGTCGAGGATTCAATCAATCCGTATACAATTCCCTTTGTCAATCGGTACGTTACTTGCCCGAGACTCGATCGTCGGTATCCCAATACCCCGTTCAATCTCGTTACCGGCAAGTCACTTTACTCGTGTCGTAATGCATGATCCCGTGATCAACCACTTGGTCACATTGAGCTCATTATGATGATGCATTACCGAATGGGCCCAGAGATACCTCTCCGTCATACGGAGTGACAAATCCCAGTCTCGATTCGTGCCAACCCAACAGACACTTTCGGAGATACCTGTAGTGTACCTTTATACTCACCCAGTTACGTTGTGATGTTTGGCACACCCAAGGCCCTCCTACGGTATCCGGGAGTTGCACAATCTCATGGTCTAAGGAAATGATACTTGACATTCGGAAAAGCGACAGCAAACGAACTACACGATCTTTGAGGTATGCTTAGGATTGGGTCTTGTCCATCACATCATTCTCCTAATGATGTCATCCCGTTATCAATGACATTTAATGTCCATAGTGAGGAAACCATGACTATCTTTTGATCAACGAGCTAGTCAACTAGAGGCTCACTAGGGACGTGTTGTGGTCTATGTATTCACACATGTATTACAATTTCCGGATGACACAATTATAGCTTGAACAATAGACAATTATCATGAACAAAGAAATAGAATAATAACCATTTTATTATTGACTCTAGGGCATATTTCCAACACTAATGCCCCTGCCTATTTCATGAGCATGATGAATAAGGTGTTCATGGAATTCTTGGATAGGTTTGTTGTGGTGTTCATTGATGATATCTTGGTATACTCAAAGGATGAAGAGGAACACAAGGAGCATTTGCATTTGGTTCTTGAGAAGCTCAGGGAACATCAGTTATATGCCAAGTTTAGCAAATGTGAGTTTTGGTTGAAGGAAGTTGGATTTCTTGGACATGTTATATCAGGAGAAGGTATAGCAGTGGATCCTACCAAGGTTCAATCAGTCACTGAGTGGTTGGCACCCACCTCAGTTGGAGAGATCCGCAGTTTTCTTGGACTCGCGGGATACTATCGGAGATTCATTGAGAATTTTTCCAAGATTGCGAAGCCTATGAAGACATTGTTGAAAAAGGACACCCAGTTCCATTGGAGTGAAGAATGCGAAGCAAGTTTCTAGGAGTTGAAGAAACGTTTGACTACAGCCCCAATGCTGATTCTGCCAGTTATACGCAAGGATTTCCAAGTGTATTGCGACACCTCTCGTTTAGGACTTGGAGGAGTGCTTATGTAAGACAGGAGAGTTGTTTCTTATGCCTCACATCAACTTCAATCGCATGAGTTGAATTATGCCACACATGACTTGGAGTTAGCAGCTGTAGTGCATGCACTCAAGACCTGGAGAGATTTTCTTATTGGGAGCCATTGTGATGTGTACACGGATCACAAGAGTTTGAAGTACATTTTCATACAGAAGGAGTTAAATCTCAGGCAAAGAAGATGGTTGGAGCTCATAAAGGATTATGATATGAAGTTGCACTATGATCCAGGAAAGGCCAATGTCGTAGCAGACGCTTTGAGCTGGAAGAGCTATGTCAATACCCTCATAAGCGGAGGATTGCCAAAGGAGACAGCAGAAGATCTCAGGGAGCTTCATTTGGAGATCGTCCCTAGAGGTTTTGTTGCAGCATTGGAGGTTCAATCAACATTATTTGGAAAGATTCGAGAAGCTCAGAAGGATGACAAAGAAATTGCCGAAATAAAGGAGAAGATGAGTGAAGGAAAAGCCAAAGGTTTTCGTGAGGATGAACACGACACCTTGTGGTTTGAGGACCGTGTGTTTGTGCCCAATAATGCAGAGACCAGGAAGTTGATACTTCAGAAAGCTCATGACTCGCCATAATCGATACACCCCGGAAACACCAAGATGTATTTGGATTTGAAGGAGCGTTTCTGGAGGACCGGAATGAAGAAGGATATTGCCGAGTATGTAGTCGTATGTGATGTATGTCAAAGAGTGAAGGCAGAACATCAGAAGCCAACAAGATTACTGCAGCCCATGCCAAGACCCGAATGGAAGTGGGATAAGCTTGGCATGGATTTTATCACCGGATTACCGAGGATCCGATCGGGATATGATTCTATCTGGGTAGTAGTGGACCGCTTGACCAAAGTAGCTCACTTTATCCCAGTGAAAACCACCTATACAAGTGCGAAGTTGGCCAAGATATAGATGAACAGGATCATATGTCTGCATGGAGTTTCGAGGACCATCGTATCAGATAGAGGAATGCAGTTTACTTCAAAGTTTTGGCACCAGCTGCACCAGACTTTGGGTACCATGCTAGAGTTCAGTACTGCTTTTCATCCGCATACATATGGACAGACCGAGAGAGTCAATCATATTCTAGAGGACATGTTGAGAGCTTGTGCGCTAGATTATGGATCTAGTTGGGACGACAACTTTCCCTATGCGGAGTTCTCATACAACAATAGCTACCAGGCCAGTCTGAAGATGGCACCATTCGAAGCCCTGTATGGACGAAGGTGCAGGACACCGTTAATGTGGGATGAAGTAGGAGACCGCTAGTTGTTTGGACCAGATTTTATTAAGGAGTCTGAAGAGAAGGTTAAGCTGATACGAGATAGACTGAAGGTAGCTCAGTCCAGACAGAAGAGTTATGTAGACTAAAAATGCAAGGACATAGTCTATGAAATCGGAGTCAGAGCATATCTGCGAGTGTCACCTCTACGAGGAGTTAAAAATTTTGGAGTTAAGGGAAAGTTAGCCCCGGGATTTGTAGGACCGTACCGTGTTTTGGAACGCATGGGAGAGGCTGCCTAAAAGTTGGAATTGCCCGAAGGACTGTCAGGAGTACACGATGTGTTTCACGTTTCCCAGTTGAAGAAGTGCCAAGCCGAGATGGCCGATACCCCTCTGAGAGATACCGTGCCCCTGGAAGCAATTCAGTTGGATAGTTATTTAACCTATGAGGAGAAACCAGTAAAGATTCTCGAGTTTGCCAGCCGAGTTACTCGCATCAAAGTTATCAAGTCTTGCAAAGTTCAGTGGAGCCACCATACCGAGGATGAAGCCACTTGGGAACGAGAGGATGATCTACGCAAAGACCACCCACACCTATTTTCTAGCCAACTCGAATCTCGAGGGCGAGATTCATCTTAAGGGGGGTAGGTTTGTAACATCCCAAATTTTCAATTTGAAATGTTATACATAGGTCATTCATGCATATCATATTTTTTATCGCATTTCATCTCGTGATCCTCGAAATTCTAAGCAACTCAAGGACCCAGAGACAGAGTTGGGAATTTCGTTATTTTCATATTTGAGTTTTCTCAAATTTTGAAAAGAGGATCATTTGGTTTTGATTATTTTTCCTCTCTGAAAATATTTCTAACTAAAATATATGAGAGGAGATAATATGAATTCTCCAAAATAAAGGAAATATTAGAGGAAAAATACTAAAATGAAATAAGATATTTATTGCAATTTTATTGGAATTAGGAAAAAATGCGTTTTTCAAAATTGCATTAGGGGTCTAAATAAATGTTCACTTTGTCCGCAATATTATTAGAGGACCGTGAAAATTTATATCAGGATTTTTGGAGTGCGTTTAGTATTTCTTTTATTTGTTTTTCCACGTCAAGATTTATTTTAAAAAAAGTGAACCGACCTAACCGGGCCGTGTCCGGCTAGGACTCCTGGCCCGGCTGGCTTTATAAGCCGCAGCCCGCGTTGCCCCAAGGCCCAAGCCGCGCTGCCGCCAGCCCTAACCCTAGCTGCCGCCCGCGCCTCGAACCCCGTGTTGCGCCGTGCCACCGCCGTCCGTCGTCGCCGACCCCGCCGCCGAGGTAGTCGCCGCTGCCGCCCGGTTTTCTCGGGAAAAACCGCCATTTTTTCAAAACCCTAGATCGGTTTTTTCGGTTTTGTTCTGTTTTTCTTCGGTTTAGATAAATAGCGGACGTTCGTCCGTACGTTCATTTTAACGAACGTTGTTCATCCGTTAGCCGCAGACAGCGAACGTTCGTACGTTAGCCTGTTTGTCAGTTTTCTTTTTCTAGGGTTTTTTCGCGATTATTTTCGATCGCGATTTCTACCCTAATCTTCGTTCTAGTATATCTTTTCGCTCGTTTATCCAAATCGGGTGAAACAAGCGCCTAGATCTTTGTCTCGAAGCCCTCTTTCTATTTAACCAATTTGAACAAGATTTTGATACTATAATTTTTTACTATAGTCCAGATTAGTAATTGGATCTTGTTTCTTTCATAGTTTGAGTTTTGTTGCTCCGTTTGATTTGATTCTTTTTGCCAACCGGAGTTCTTCAGTTGAAATTACTGGTTAGGTTCTTTTATTTGATGTTTTCCCCATGCATCTTCTCTTGATTGCTTATGTATGCCATTGTTTGTTTGCGATAGAATACCCGGAGTGCGAAGCGTGCTACTACGAATCTCTAGGTTTTGCGGATCGTCAGCAAGGCAAGTAACACATTGATCATACCTTTTTATTACCCTATTTTTATGCATTAGTTTCAATCCTCACACATTGCATGAGTAGGATCTCTTAACATGTGGGTTTGGGAAGTAGATGACGAGGTAGAACATAATGACCTTTTATTATCAAACCCTTGGAAGTTACTTCTACGTTATGCTTATTGCTATGCTATGCTCATAGACGTGGATTGGGTTTGAGTGAATCCATGACAGATGTGAGACTATTAATTAATGGTTCAACTTAAGGTGGCAACTTTAATACACATCTGGGTGGATTGCTTATGGGCACCCGGAGAATCCAGTGTTGTCCTAGGATATCCTGGAGTACCCGTGTGATCATCCTACGGTCCACCACCCAGGCTCGAAGGGATCATAAGATTATTCATGCTAGAAACTTCCGTGCGCATTCACAAGCCATTATGGGCTCTAGCATAGTTGAGTAAGTTGTGTGACCTCTTCTAGTGGTAGACTAGTAGATGTAGGGGGTGTAGGTTGGTACGGACTACCCGGGGTTAGAGTTAATGCTTCTGAAAGACTGTGTCTCGGTCATCCATTTCTCAAACACCATGTAGTGCGACAAATCCGATGAAGGAGATCGAGTCTTGTGGAGAAAAGTGCGCAAACCTCTGCAGAGTGTACAAACTAATCATGGTTAGCCATGTCCCCGGTTATGGACAACTTGAGTATCTGGTAATTGAATTATTGTTTTGATCTCATCACTCTAAATTAATTTGTCGGGTTGATAATTACTTATAGTTAGGGATTGAGTTGGAGGAACCTTCTCAATGATGTTTCAACAACCATGATAGTTAAATAAAATATATTCCGTTGTTGTAGGGAAAATTGGCTTTTCGCAAAAACTTTGTAACCGTAGAGCCTCCACTAGCCATATATGCATGTAGTGATAGCCTTTATCTGTTCATTGCTCTACTGTGTTACATTGCCAGCATATTCCATGTGCTGACTCGTTTTGGGCTGCAACGTATTATGTTGCAGACTTTTCAAACGACGAGTAAGGTGCCATAGGTCGTTTTTCGTGCACTCAGCTATGCCGTTGGAGTTGACGGACCCACTTTATCTTCCAAGTCTTCCGTTGTTCTCGTATTTAGATGGACTTAAGCCATATTTATTGTAATAAGTTCTCTTTTGAGACATTCGATGTAATAAGTGTGTGATTGCTAATCTGTTATAAATCCTTCGAGTACTGTGTGTCAGGATTACCGATCCAGGGATGACACTGAAGCACAGAGACTTAACTGTTTGAGGTCGGGTCACTACAAGATGGTATCAGAGCACATGCTGAATGTAGGACACGACCACTAAGATGAGCCATAGATCACTCTTCTCTACTCATTTCTGACTCCCTCTCCATTTTCTACTCTTTAGGATGGCGGACTCAAGGAACAAGTTTTGTTAGCCAGATGAAGACACCCCGTTTGGACGACACTTGAAGGAAGTCACTAGGTATCTGAACATCGGAATACCAAGCTTCACCGGAACCTACACCCCACACTACCAGAAGAGGAACGTTGGATGATTCGAGTTCAAGTTCCAGGAAGGACATTCACACCAGTCACTGAGCCCATAGAGTTTTCCTTTGATGCACCAACCTGGAGTCTAGGAAAGAGCATGGAAGCCCACATCACCATCGGACACATTGGCAAAGTTTATCACAAGGAGTTTAAGGACACTATCTATCAGATATGTGGGCGTTGAGATGAGCAATGGGAGATGATCAGCACCAGGAAGGACAAGTCCATTATAGCATTCATCCAGGAGTTAAACCATCACATACGTCACCAGGAGAACCAGATGTGCGCAAGCATGGTAGATTTGAATAAGGCGATGACCAGGATCATAGATCTAGAAGAGGAACTCAAGTCTACACACGATAGATATGAGGAGGAAATGACGATACTTGTGGTGATGAATGACGACCTGACGAGGAATCTAGGAGTTTTCATGGGAGACCCCGCGCCAAGAGGAGAAGACGACGAACCCAAGGAGATTCGTTCTGAAGACTACATCATCATCGACGACACCGACTCTGCCCCTGATGGTAGTCATGATGACTATGAAGACGAAGCTCGAGCGGATACCATGGAGTCTTCCACCGATCAAAATTTCTAGTAGACCAGCATATGATCAGTAGAGTTCCCCCATGTATATAGAATAGTCTGAGCACTGTAACGATAGTTGGATTGATTGTATGCCCTTGCTTGATTGATTGAGTGATATGATATGATTGTGTTTGTCTCATGTGCATATGGGTAGTGCTTTCTCACTAGACTTCATTCTATTCTAATCTCTCCCCTCTAAACACCCACCAGATGCCTCCGAGACGTGATCCTAGATATGTCTTCCCGCCGGAGCTCACTCAGTTGATCCAGCAGTAGAATGCCTTGATGCAGTTGTTAGTTCAGAACCAAGGCAACAACGACAACAACAATCACAACAACCCTCCGCCACCACCACCAGTTGACAACTTAGCCCATTTTCTGAGGTTACAGCTACCGGTGTTTTCTAGTAGCACCGAGCCCATAGTTGTGGATGACTGGCTACGCAAGATTGGAAGGGAGTTAACCACTACTGGTTGCATAGATGCTGAGAATGTGCGTTTTGCCGCACACCAATTGGATGGACCCGCAGCCGCATGGTGGGAGAATTACACAGCCACTTTTCCCATTGCAAATTTCACTTGGGCGCAGTTCCAGCAAGCTTTCCGCACAACCCATGTCTCAACTGGGGCCATGAGCATGAAGAAGCGTGAGTTTCACAACTTATGCCAGGGGAATCGTACTGTAGGTCAGTACGTGGAGGAGTTTAGTAAGTTATAGCGCTATGCCCCAAATGATGTGGCCATACATGCTGTGAAGCAGGAGAAGTTTATGGAAGGGCTGAATGATGAGATGAGCATGCAGCTGATGGTGGCAACATTGAACAACTACAAGGAGGTGGTAGACAAGGCTCTTATGATTGAAGGGAAGCAGCAGAAGATTGAGAGCCGTAAGAGGAAGTATGGACAAGGGAAGTACAATTCAGGAGCTCAGCAGAAACCCCGTTACACCCCGAACTCAGGAGGAATTACCCATTGTCGGTGTCAAAACTGGCGGATCTCGGGTAGGGGGTCCCGAACTATGCGTCTAAGGTCGATGGTAACAGGAGACAGGGGACACGATGTTTACCCCGGTTCGGGACCTCTCTATGGAGGTAATACCCAACTTCCTGCTTGATTGATCTTGATGAATATGAGTATTACAAGATTTGATCTACCACGAGATTGTAATGGCTAAACCCTAGAAGTCTAGCCTGTATGACTATGGTATTGAGTATATGCTTTCCGGACTACACCCTCCGATTTATAGACACTGGGGGGGTCTAGGGTTACATAGAGTCGGTTACATAAGATGGAATCTTCATAGTTGTTCGCCAAACTTGCCTTCCACGCTAAGGAGAGTCTTATCCGGACACGGGTACAGTCTTCGGTCTTCATATCTTCACAGCCCATCAGTCCGGCCCATAGATAACAGGCCGGACGCTCGAGGACCCCTTAGTCCAGGACTCCCCAGTAGCCCCCAAACCAGTCTTCAATGGCGAGGTGTCCGGCACATAGATTGTCTTTGGTATTGCAAGGCGGGTTCCTTTAAGTACTGTATTTGGCTGTAGATTCGATGTCTCCCCTCGGCTTCTGCACGCTTAATGTCCTCGTTTTCCACGTGTCGAGCGAATGCGGACAATCAGGGTATTTTTGCAAATAACACCCCAATCCTGCAAGGAAGAGCATCTATTTAAAGAGATTGGATCTCAGATCCTTCCAACATCAAGCGGAGAAAATCCTCAGAGACCGCCAGGCAAGACCATTCCAACATGCCAACAATCCTAGCCCCTCTTCCCGTTCCAACCTAGAGAGAGGTGAGTGGGAGAAGTGCTTTGTGTCCCATAGCCAATTGGCGAAGCTGCAAACGCAGGGATTTCTCCCTCCAGCAGATCTGGTCCCTGTTCGAGCAGGGTTGGCCTCCTTCAACGACAAAACCTAGGTAGAGGATTTTCCCAATCCGTCTGCGGGAGAACGGGTGTGCTTCGTCCCCTATCTTCTTAGGGGAGTGGGGTTTCCAATTCACCCATTCCTGTGAGGGCTGCTGGAGTACTATGGCGTCTAGCTGCGCAATTTTACCCCGGCTCCATCCTCCACATTGCGGGTTATGTCGCCCTATGCAAACTATTCCTGGGTTGCGAGGCCCATTTTGATTTATGGAGAAGACTGTTCTGCCTCATCCCTCGCAATCAAGGTGGATCAATTTTTGAAGTGGGAGGAGCCGAAGTGTGTCGCATCGCCGGGACCGGATACCTGTCCGGCACGCCAAAGAAAGCTCCCGAAGAGTGGCCTTCCGAATGGTTCTACATCGACGACGTCGCTCTACCCGACCCCGTCCGCATGGGCCTCCCTGAGTTTTCAAATGCTCCGCCGAAGAAGTGCCATAGTTGGCATCCTCGGAGCCTTGAGGAAGAGGATAGCACGGAGATCGGCTTGCTGCTGGGCAAGATTAAAATGCTTGCCCAGTCTGGATTGTCAATAGTCGAGGTGATGGCGATTTCTATAACGCAGGGGGTCCAGCCACTCCAATACCGAGGACTGCCCATGTGGCATTATAACGGAGAAGACGACGCCTCACGTTACGGCCGAAAGGGCCCGAAGACCCCTGCCGCTCTAGCCAAGATTCTGGCTGAGCTGTATAAAGGGGAGAAGGAGGAGTTCAGCCATCTCCAATGTTGAGACGGACTTTCTATGTACAATCCTCCCTGTTGGGTAAGGTTCGACTCCACTTATTTTATCTTGTCCCTGGATCATCATTCGTTAACAGATAGCATCTTATCCATTCCTAACAGGAATGGCGAAAGGCTGTCGAGGGGATCCATGACCCTGCCCCTCAGTTGGAGAATCGTAACCGGGATCTTGACCCCGGATATGAAGAAGATTCAGACATATTCATGGAGCTTGAGGAGGGAACATTCTATCAAATGAGTTATGACGGTACATATGTACCCATTATCGCCGATTACCCCGACCTCCTTCCAGCTTCACACGTAAGTAATCCAAAGACACCTTATCCAAAAGAGATCTCCTTCCTTCTCACCCACTGCACTATGCTGTGCTCAAAACGGGAATGGTTCGGTGCACCGTACCACTCCAGGGGTATCTCCGAAGAGAGCATCCCCCACACCAGGCGATCCTTCCAAGAGGAAAGCAAATGAAGACATGGCCGGGCCTTCATCGAAGAGGTATGAATTTGCCAATGTGCTCCTAGGCAGTCACGTCTGACTGTGACCTTCCCATTTTCCATGTGTCAGGAAAAAGGTGCGCCGGACTATATCCGGAGGTTCGAGCGGCCGTACTTCTCGCAGCCAGGATTCAAATCCTGCCGTCAAGACGGGGGCTGATGCGGGGCAATGCCGGACTGTCCTCCAGCCAAGCAGTCGGATGATGTATCCATCACCAACTCGGAAGTGGAGAGTGCCATTAATCATCGGCGTCGCCGGACCGTTTTACAAGACCCTGGCTTTTCATAAGAGTCGTTTAACGCCTTCAGCTTGGTCGATGCATACATCCGAGCTGCTCGAGACGGGCTTAACAGGGCCACAAGGCAGCATTCGAAAGATGTGCAGGTAAATTTGTTTTGTCTGACTATGATAACCATATGCCAGTAGCCCCCGAGACTTAAAGGAGTTGAAACAACTGATTTAAGGATCAATGTACAACTAGGTGATTACGGAGAAGAACACCCTGCTAGCTCAGGAACTAGAAAAGTGTCAGCGCTGGCTGCTTGCTAGCAATGCCGAACTGGAGAAATACAAGGCATCTCCCAGTAATATTTCCCTCTATCAAGAATTCCTAATGATACACTGATAGTGTGAATCTAGGTGCTTATCTTTGTGTTGGGTTTTTAGACCAATTACGAGAGCAGCTGGACACCGCTCGAAATGAAGAACACGGAGCCAAAAAGCTACTAGCAGCGGGCGAGCGTGTATTGACAAAATTCGTTCAAGAGAAAAAGAAACTCCAGGATTCGAACACCAAACTGGGCGAAGAACTGAAAGATGTGCGAGCTCAGCTACTGGACTCTGTGAAGGAGAACAAGAAGCTGCGAGGTGGCATATTCCGTACGTGGCCACTTTCATCTTATAACAGTTTGGAGGTAACAATAGATGATATAGCTGTAATTGCAGATGTATTGATGAACCGGCCCAAAGAGGAGGTGTTCGGATCATCAAGTGATCTTCTGCAAGGGCTGTCGCAGTTGCACGAGCAAGCTCGGCAGGTGATGCGGAGTGTAGCCAAGGCCTTATGCCCCTCCTACTCCCCTCGAGGAAGTATGGAGAAGCTGGTAGAGCTATTCAAGGGAGCGCGGCGGCGTATCCGATTCTGGAAGATATCGGCCTACTGAGAGGGTGCGCGAGAGGCCTGGGCCATGGTGAAGAGGCGATATACCAAGCTGGATCCTAATCACATGGCTCGTGTCGGACCATTAGGGCAGAATGGGGAAGAAATTCCCGTTAGTTTAGTATATGACCAAGTAGAGGTGTCCGGCAAATATTCCCAACAGGATTGTAAATTAGACTGCCTTTTGGACGATATAGAGGAGGAAGTGTTTTGAGTCGTGAGTGACTATGTACTTTCCTTATAGCTGGATAATAAAGGCAATTGTCATCGCCGACCTTTTCGCTTCAACCTCTGGACCCGAAGGTGCGGAGTGTTTCCGAATACCCTAGCGGTAGAATATACCGGGGTATGCGTGGAAATCAGGCGTAGGGGTCACAATTGCTCAGACATTCAATGTGTATCCGGCTAGTTAGGTTATATTACATTATGTAAGAAACATCTTCCAGAGAGAATAGTTCCGTTAAGGGTTCCTTTCCCTGGGTGTGCATGCATTTAATGTGCATGTCCGAATTGTGATTGAAAAAATCGTAGAGTAAGTAACATCTGGGGTTCACAATGGAGTGAATGCGGAAACATCTTTAATTCGCTGACCGAATATTACTTTAAGAACGCTAGCTTTCGGCTTCACCCAGTTTGAGGTACACATACGGATGCCCCGACAGTAACAATCGCAGTGTAACATCCCAAATTTTCAATTTGGAATACTATACATTAGATCATCACCTGCATTTCATATTTTATTTGCTTTTGTCCTGATCCAGAAATTCTACGCAACTCAAGGACACACGGAGAGAGTTGGGGATTTCGTTATTTTCATATTTGAGTTTTCTCAAATTTTGAAAATGGGATCATTTGATTTTATTTATTTTATCTTTAATTATTCCTAGCATAAATATATGAGAGAGGGAATAAAATGAATTTCCCAAAATAAAGAAATATTGAGGATTTAATAAAAAATCAAATAAGATTTTTATTTCGGAGTTTTTGACTAGTTTATTTGAATTTAGGAAAAATTGCACGTTTTTCAAAACTGCATTTTAGGGCGAAGAAAATGTTCATCTTGTTCTAAATATTTTATATAGGCGGTGAAAATTTATTTTGCCATTTTTAGAGTTTTATTTTATTTTCTAGAATTTTTCTTAGTTTCGGCGGAACTTGTTAAAAAAAGTACCGCGCGCCCGACAGGGCCGAAGGCCCAGCCAAGCCAGGCCAGGCCCAAGCCGCCGCCGCCTTACCTCGCGGGAGACCGACCCGCTTGCCGCGCCGCCCCCCTCTCATAAATACCCCGCCGCCGCCACCTCACCCCGCCACCCCGACCCGCCCCGCCTCCCGCAGCCGCCGTGTGCCGCCGCTCGCCGCCGTGTGCCGCCGCCGCTTGCCGCGCCGCCCGCCGCCCGCCGCCAACGCCACCCCACCCCGCCGGAGCCCTGAGTCCCGCCGGGGTCCGATGAGGTAGCCGCGCTGTCCGCCGCCAGTTTTCTGAAGAAAACCGATTCGGTTTTTGTTGAAAACCCTAGGTTTTGTTTTATTTTTTTATTTTATTAGATCGGTTTTATCGGTTCACATATTTAGCGAGCGTTCGCTCGTTCGTTCATTTTAACGGACGAGTTCACCGTTTAGTTTCAGTTAATGAACGTTCGTTCGTTAATCTGTTCGTCAGTTTTTTTCTTTTTCTCCGATTTTCCGCGATTATTTCTGATCGCGATTTCTGATCCGATTTTCATTTTAGTTTAACTTTTCGCTCGTTTATCAGAATCAGGCGATTCAAGCGCCTAGAGTTTCATCTTGAAACCCTCTTTCCGTTTAACCAACTCAAACAAGTTTTTGCTTCCGTAAAATTTGACTTAGCTCCAGATTAGTAATCAAAGCTTGTTTCTTTCGCCATTTGACTTTCATTGTTTCGTTCGATTTGTTTCTTTTTTTCAAACCGGAGTTCTTAAGTTGTACTTTATGGTTAGATCTCTTATTTGAGTTTTACCTGTGCATTAGATGAGTGCTTATTGTGTGCTTGTTTGTTTGCGATAGAGTACCCGGAGTGCGCCGCTTTCTACTTTGAATCCCTAGGTTTCGCGGATCATCAGCAAGGCAAGTAACACTTTGATCATACCTCCTACTACCCAATTTTATTGCATTAGATCAATCCTCAAACAATTGCATGAATAGGATCTGATTAATATGTGGGTTTTGGGAAGTAGATGAGGTAGAACCTATTACCTGTTTTATTATCAAACCCTGGGAGTTACTTCTACATTGGCTTATGCCATGCTATGCTAGTAGACGTGGATTGGGTGAGTGTATCCATGACAGATGTGAGTTTATTGTTTAATGGTTGACTTAAGGTGGCAACTTTAACACACATCTGGGTGGATTAAGGCACCTGGGTATTCCAGCAATTTCCTGTTTTTCTTTATGGACCGCCACCCAGGCTCAAAGGGATCATGAGATTATTCATGCTAGAAACTTCCGTGTGCAGCCACAAGCTACTATGGGCTCTAGCATAGTTGATTAAGTCGTGCGAACTCTTACAGTGGTAGACTAGCAAATGTAGGGGAAAGTAGGTGTAATGGTCTTCCCGATCGTAAGGTGCCAGCGCTTCTGAAAGACTATGTCTCGGTCATCCGTTTCTCAAACACCATGTAGTGCGAGAATCCCAACGTAGGAGATCAAGTCTTGTGGGGAAAAGTGCGCAAACCTCTGCAGAGTGTATAAACTAATCATGGTTAGTTGTGTCCCCGGTTATGGACAATTTTGAGTATCTAGTACTTGGATTTTCATGTGAATCTCATCATGTGACTTTAATTAATTTTTTGGGTTTTAATGATGATGTTTAATTGGGATTGAGAGGGTGTCTCTCAATGTTTAACAACCACCATGATAGTAAATAAATTTTATTCCTTTGTAGTAGGGAAAAATTGGCTTTACGCAATACTGTAACCATAGAGCTATCCACCAGCCATATATGCATGTAGTATAGCCTGTTTCTGTTCACTACTCTCTATGTGTTACATTGCCAGCATATTCCATGTGCTGACCCGTTTTCGGGCTGCAACATTCATGTTGCAGACTTTTCAGACGATGAATAAGGAGCCTTAGGTTGTGGTTCTATACTCAGTGATGCCGTTGGAGTTGATGGACTCACTTATCTTCCAAGCCTTCCGCTGTTATCGTTATTAGATGGCCTTAAGCCATATTATTTGCACTAAGTTCTCTTTTGAGACACTCGATGTAATAAGTGTGTGATTGCTACTCTGTTATAAATCCTTCAAGTACTGTGCATGTCAGCATTACTGATCCAGGGATGACACTGAAGCACAAAGATTGGACTGTTTGACGTCTGGTCGCCACAAGATGGTATCCGAGCACACGCTGACTATAGGACACGACCACTAAGATAAAGACCTAGATCACTACTCTCTTCACAATTCTGACTTCTCATCTTTTCTACTCTTTTAGGATGGCGGATGCAAGGAACAAGTTCACGCAACCGGATGAAGATACACCCTTTGGACGCCACCTGAAGGAAGTCACTAAGTACCTGAACATCGGAGTACCAAGCTTCACCGGGACCTACAACGCCACTTTACCCGAAGAGGAGCGCTGGATGATTCAAGTTCAAGTTCCAGGAAGGACGTTCGCGCTAGTCACCGAGCCCATAGAGTCTAGGAAAGAGCATGGTAGCCCACATCACCATGGGACGTATTGGAGAAGTTTACCGCAATGATCTCAAGGATACTATCTACCAGATTTGTGGGCGACGAGATGAGCAATGGGAGAGGATCAACACCAGGAAGGATAGATCAATCACAGCTTTTATCCAGGAGTTAAACCAGCACATTCGACGTCAGGAGAACCAGATGTGCGCAGGCATGATAGGTCTGAAGAAGGCGATGACAAGAATCATAGAGCTGGAGGAAGAACTCAAGGCTACATGCGAAGATTTTATGGAGGAAATTGAAGTATTAGTGGAGAAGAATGACGACCTGACCAGGAAGCTAGGAGTTTTCATGGGAGATCCCGCGCCAGGAGGAGAAGATGAAGATTCCACTTGCCTGGAGAACTACATCATCATCGACGACACCGACTCCGACCCAGACGACATCGATGATGACTATACTGATGAAGTCGGAGCGGATATCATGGAGTCTTCATCGGAGCAGTTTTTCTAGTAGACCACCATAACAGTAGTAGAATTCCACCATGTATATAGCATAGTCCAAGCACTTTTGTAACGATAGTTCTAGACCGATTGTATGCCCTTATTTGAATTGAATGAAGTGATTTTGTTTGCTTTTGCCTCATGTGCATATGGGTAGTGTTTTCTCTCTAGGCCTCAATCTATTCTATATTCTCATGTTTTCTAAACCCTCAGATGCCTTCGAGACGTGAGAATGGATTTGCTTTCCCACCGGAGCTCACTCAGTTGATCCAACAGCAGAATGCATTGATGTAGTTGCTAGTCCAGAATCAGAATTAGGGGAACAACAACAACAACAACAACAACAACAACAACCCACCACCACCTGTTGATCACTTAACCCATTTCCTTAGACTGAATCCGCCGGTGTTCTCTAGTAGCACCAAGCCGATAGTGGCAGATGATTGGCTCCGCAAGACAGGGAGGGAATTGACCACAGCAGGATGCGCAGATGCAGAAAAGGTGTGTTTTGCCGCACATCAGCTTGAAGGACCCGCAGCATCATGGTGGGAGAATTTCACAGCCACTTATCCTATCGACACTGTCACATGGGATCAGTTTCAGAAGGCTTTCCGTACTGCCCATGTTTCAGCAGGAGCTATGGCCATGAAGAAGCACGAGTTTCGCAACTTGCGCCAAGGAGGACGGATAGTTGCCAATACGTGGATGACTTTAGTAAGTTAGCATGTTATGCCCTGGATGACGTTGCTACGGATGCAGCTAAGTAGGAGAAGTTTCTGGAAGGACTGAATGATGAGTTGAGTATGCAATTGATGGTAGCAACTTTCAACAACTACCAGGAGTTGGTAGATCATGCTCTTATGATTGAAGGGAAGCAGCAACAGATTGAGAACCACAAGAGGAAGTATGGACAAGGGAAATACAATTCAGGAGCTCAGCAGAAGCCATGTTTCACCCCGAAATCGGGAGGACATTTTCAGCATACCCATGGAGGAGGGAGTTCGCATAATCATAATGGCCCCAAGAATGGTAATGGGAATGGGGGAAGCAACGGTCAGAATCGTACCAACCCATCAACCCCAACCAAGAGAGACCTGAGCCAAGTCACTTGTTATAAGTGTCAGAAGACCGGACATTATGCCAATGAATGTCCTGAAGCCCAGAATGGAAATGGCAATGGAAGCTCTGGGAAGAAGCCGAACCCTTTCAACAGGGGACAGGTGAAACACGTTAACGTGGAGGAGGTTGAAGCCCAGCTAGATGCAGTAATAGGTAAGTTTTTGGTTAAGTCATTTACTGCAATCGCTCTTTTTGATACTGGTGCATCGCATTAATACATATCAAGGGGATTTGTGGATAAGTATAAACTACCCCCCAAGGTTCTAAGAAACACCTATGTTAGTGAGCTCACGAGGAGCGGAGTATATGGCCAGTAAAGGGTGTTTTCAAGTGCCATTGAGTATAGGTAGGCATGTGTTTCCCTCGGATTTGATCATTTTGGAATCGCATGGTTTGGATGTAATTCTGGGTATGGATTGGCTATCGATGTATGGAGGAAACATCGATTGCGCTAGTAAGTCGATTTTGTTTACCACCCCAGAGGGAAGAAGGATCAAGTATGTATCACGGCATGTGCCGAATAGGACTCAAGTAAATTCCTTATCAGGAGTTGTACAGGAGGAGGTACCGGTGGTAAAGGATTTTCCGGATGTATTTCCAGAAGAGTTGCCAGGCATGCCACCGGATAGAGACATTGAGTTTTTTGTTGAGCTTTTGCCAGGCACAGGACCAATATCTAAGAGACCGTATAGAATGCCTGCAAAGGATTTGGAGGAGATTAAGAAACAGATTAAGGAGTTACTGGATAAGGGATATATTTGCCCAAGTTCGTCACCTTGGGGATCACCAGTACTTCTAGTGGAAAAGAAGGTTGGATCGTTAAGGATGGTTGTTGATTATCGAGGATTGAATGAAGTGACGATCAAGAATAAAGTACCCACTACCGATGATCAAATGAATTGTTTGACCAATTGCAAGGAGCTAAGGTATTTTCCAAGATCGATTTGCGATCAGGATACGACCAATTGAAGATTCGAGAGCAGGACATACCTAAGACAACTTTTACCACAAGGTATGGGCTGTATGAGTATACCGTTATGTCATTTGGTCTGACTAACGCACCTGCCTATTTTATGAACATGATGAACAAAGTTTTTATGGAGTTTTTGGATAAGTTCATCATAGTGTTAACTTACTAAAGTCATCCACGGACATGTTTTTGGATATTCTGGTTTATTCGAAGAATGAAGAAGAACATCAAGAACATTTGCGTTTGGTACTTGGTAAGCTCAGAGAACATATGTTATACGCCAAGTTCAGCAAATGTGAGTTTTGGTTGAAGGAAGTTGGATTCCTCGGACATGTTATATCCAGAGAAGGAATAGCTGTAGATCCCTCCAAAGTTGTCACTGTGACAAATTGGGAAGCCCCAACAACAGTTGGAGAGATCTGGAGTTTTCTTGGACTCGCAGGATACTACCGGAGGTTCATTGAAAATTTCTTGAAAATTGCAAAACCTATGACGGAGTTGTTGAAGAAGGATACCAAGTTCAAATGGACTGAGGAATGTGAGGCCAGTTTCCAGGAGTTGAAGAAACATTTGGTTACCTCGCCAGTGTTGGTTCTGCCAGATCAGGGCAAGGATTATGAGCTATATTGTGACGCTTCACGTCGAGGACCTGGAGTAGTGCTTATATAGGAGGGAAGAGTTGTTTCATATGCCTCACAACATCTTAAGCCCCATGAGTTGAATTATGCTACACACGACTTGGAGTTAGCAGCCGTAGTGCACGCCTTGAAGACGTGGAGACATTTTCTCATCGGAAACCATTGTGAGGTGTACACGGATCACAGGAGTTTGAAGTACATCTTCACGCAGAAGGAGTTGAATCTCAGGCAAAGGAGATGGTTGGAGCTCATCAAGGATTATGATATGAGATTGCATTATCATCCCAGAAAGGCTAACGTAGTAGCTGACACATTGAGCCGCAAGAGCCATGTCAACACACTAATGACTGGAGAATTACCAAAGGAGTTAGCCGAGGATCTTCGTGAGCTATGTTTGGAGATAGTTCCGAGAGGCTATGTAGCAGCATTGGAGATTCAGTCTACTCTGATGGATAAGATCAGAGAAGCACAGAAGACCGACAAGGAGATTGCCACCATAAAGGAGAAGGTGAGCAACAGAAAAGTTAAAGGATTTCGCGAGGATGAACATGATACCTTATGGTTTGAGGACCGCGTTTATGTGCCTAATGACCCGGAGATCAGGAAGCTAATTTGTAAGAGGCCCATGATTCGCCGTACTCGATTCACCCAGGAAATACCAAGATGTATTTGGATTTGAAAGACACTTTCTGGTGGACCGAAATGAAGAAGGATATTGCAGAGTATGTAGCAGTTTGTGATGTATGTTAGAGAGTGAAGGCAGAGCATCAGAAGCCAGCAGGATTGCTACAGCCATTGCCGATACCCGAATGGAAGTGGATAATCTAGGCATGGATTTTATCACGGGATTACCCAGGACCTGTTCAGGCTATGACTCGATATGGGTTGTAGTCGATCGCTTGACGAAGATAGCTCATTTCATCCAAGTGAAGACCACTTACACTAGTGCTAAGTTGGCAAAGATATATATGACCAGGATCGTATGTCTGCATGGAGTTCCGAGGAGCATTGTATCAGATAGAGGAACCCAGTTTACCTCAAAGTTCTGAAATCAGTTACACGAAACTTTGGGTACTAGACTAGAGTTCAGTACAGCTTTTCATCCGCAGACCGATGGACAGACCGAGAGAGTCAATCAGATTTTGGAGGATATGCTGAGAGCTTGTGCGCTAGATTATGGATCTAGTTGGGATGACAACTTGCCATATGCGGAGTTTTCTTACAACAACAGTTATCAATCAAGTTTGAAGATGGCCCCTTTTGAAGCCTTGTACGGAAGAAGGTGCAGAACACCATTGTCGTGGGATGAAGTTGGAGACCGCCAGTTGCTTGGATCAGATTTGATTAAAGAGTCTGAATAGAAGGTGACGTTGATTCACGATAGGCTCAAGGTAGCCTAGTCCAGGCAGAAGAGCTATGCAGATTCTAAACTCAAGGAGACAGTTTACGAAGCCGTAGATTGAGTTTATCTTCGTGTATCTCCACCTCGAGGAGTTAAGCGCTTTGGAGTTAAGGGAAAGTTAGCGCCATGTTTTGTGGGACCATACAAAGTTTTGGAACGCATGGGAGAAGTTGCTTATAAGTTGGAATTGCCTGAGGGATTGTCGGGAGTTCACAACGTGTTCCACGTTTCCCAGTTGAACAAGTGCCACGCAGAGATGGCGGATATACCACTGAGAGATACAGTGTCGCTCGAAGCGATTTAGTTGGATAGTGATTTGACCTATGAGGAGAAACTAGTTAAGATTCTCGAGCATGCCAGACGAGTCACCCGTAGCAAGGTTATCAAGTTTTGCAAAGCTCAATGGAGCCACCACACGGCGAGGATGAAGCCACCTGGGAGCGAGAGGAAGATTTGCTAAAGGACCACCCTCACCTATTTTCTAGCCAACCTGAATCTCGAGGGCGAGATTCATCTTAAGGGGGTTAGGTTTGTAACATCCCAAATTTTCAATTTGGAATATTATACATTAGATCATCACTGCATATCATATTTTATTTGCTTTTGTCCTGATCCAGAAATTCTACGCAACTCAAGGACCCACGGAGAGAGTTGGGGATTTCGTTATTTTCATATTTGAGTTTTCTCAAATTTTGAAAATAGGATCATTTGATTTTATTTATTTTCTCTTTTATTATTTCTATTATAAAAATATGAGAGTGGGAATAAAATGACTTTCCCAAAATAAAGAAATATTGAGGACTTAATAAAAAAATCAAATAAGATTTTTATTTCGGAGTTTTTGACTAGTTTATTTGAATTTAGGAAAAGTTGCACGTTTTTCAAAACTGCATTTTAGGGCCAAGAAAATGTTCATCTCGTTCCGAATATTTTATTTAGGCGGTGAAAATTTATTTTGGCATTTTTAGAGTTTTATTTTATTTTCTAGAATTTTTCTTAGTTTCGGCGGAACTTGTTAAAAAAAAGTACCGCGCGCCCGACTGGGCCGAAGGCCCAGCCGAGCCAGGCTAGGCCCAAGCCGGCGCTGCCTTCCCTCGCGGGAGACCGACCCGCTTGCCGCGCCACCCCCCCTCTCATAAATACCCCGCCGCCGCCGCCTCACCCCGCCACCTCGACCCGCCCCGCCTCCCGCAGCCGCCACTCGCCGTCGTGTGTCGCCGCAGCCGCCGCTCGCCGCCGTGTGCCGCTGCTGCTTGCCGCGCCGCCCGCCGCTGACGCCACCCCACCCCATTGGAGCCCCGAGTCTTGTCGGAGTCCGACTAGGTAGCTAGGCCGTCCGCCGCCGGTTTTCTGAAGAAAACTGATTCGGTTTTTTTTGAAAACCCTAGGTTTTATTTTATTAGGTCGGTTTTATCGGTTCTCTTATTTAGCGAGCGTTCGCTCGTTCGTTCGTTTTACCGGACGAGTTCACCATTTAGTTTTAGTTAACGAACGTTCGTTCGTTAATCTGTTCGTTAGTTTTTTTATTTTTCTTGGATTTTTCGTGATTATTTCTGATCGCGATTTCTGATCCGATTTTCATTTTAGTTTACCTTTTCGCTCGTTTATCGGAATCAGGTGATTCAAGCGCCTAGAGTTTCGTCTCGACACCCTCTTTCTGTTTAACCAACTCAAACAAGTTTTTGCTTCTGTAAAATTTGACTTAGGTACAGATTAGTAATCGAAGCTTGTTTCTTTCGCCATTTGACTTTCGTTGTTTCGTTCGATTTGTTTCTTTTTGCAAACCGGAGTTCTTAAGTTGAACTTTCTGGTTAGATCTCTTATTTGACTTTTACCTGCACATTAGATGAGTGCTAATTGTGTGCTTGTTTGTTTGCGATAGAGTACTCGGAGTGCACCGCTTGCTACTTCGAATCTCTAGGTTTCACGGATCATCAGCAAGGCAAGTAACACTTTGATCATACCTCCTACTACCCAGTTTTATTGCATTAGATCAGTCCTCAAACAATTGCATGGATAGGATATGATTAATATGTGGGTTTTGGGAAGTAGATGAGGTAGTACCTATTACCTGTTTTATTATCAAACCCTGGGAGTTACTTCTACATTGGCTTATGCCATGCTATGCTAGTAGACGTGGATTGGGTGAGTGTCTCCATGACAGATGTGAGTTTATTATTTAATGGTTGACTTAAGGTGGCAACTTTAACACACATCTGGGTGGATTAAGGCACCTGGGTATTCCAGCGATTGCATGTTTTTCTTTATGGACCGCCACCCAGGCTCAAAGGGATCATGAGATTATTCATGCTAGAAACTTTCGTGTGCAGCCACAAGCTACTATGGGCTCTAGCATAGTTGATTAAGTCGTGCGAACTCTTACAGTGGTAGACTAGCAGATGTAGGGGAAAGTAGGTGTAATGGTCTTCCCGATCGTAAGGTGCCAGCGCTTCTGAAAGACTATGTCTCGGTCATCCGTTTCTCAAACACCATGTAGTGCGAGAATCCCAACGTAGGAGATCAAGTCTTGTGGGGAAAAGTGCGCAAACCTCTGCAGAGTGTATAAACTAATCATGGTTAGTTGTGTCCCCGGTTATGGACAATTTTGAGTATCTAGTACTTGGATTTTCATGTGAATCTCATCATGTGACTTTAATTAATTTTTTGGGTTTTAATGATGATGTTTAATTGGGATTGAGAGGGTGTCTCTCAATGTTTAACAACCACCATGATAGTAAATAAATTTTATTCCTTTGTAGTAGGGAAAAATTGGCTTTACGCAATACTGTAACCATAGAGCTATCCACCAGCCATATATGCATGTAGTATAGCCTGTTTCTGTTCACTACTCTCTATGTGTTACATTGCCAGCATATTCCATGTGCTGACCCGTTTTCGGGCTGCAACGTTCATGTTGCAGACTTTTCAGACGACGAATAAGGAGCTTTAGGTCGTGGTTCTATACTTAGTGATGCCGTTGGAGTTGATGGACTCACTTATCTTCCAAGCCTTCCGCTGTTATCGTTATTAGATGGCCTTAAGCCATATTATTTGTACTAAGTTCTCTTTTGAGACACTCGATGTAATAAGTGTGTGATTGCTACTCTGTTATAAATCCTTCAAATACTGTGCGTGTCAGCATTACTGATCCAGGGATGAGACTGAAGCACAGAGATTGGACTGTTTGAGGTCTGGTTGCTACACGCAGAGGTGCTCCCTTTATGCCCTAGCCGAACTAACGGGAACGTAGGGCATAAGCACAGGAGCCAGGCAACCCAGCTTGGCCAAAACATAAGTCATATCGATGCATATAATGGCGAAGAAAAGGTACATATGGAAAAAAACGGATATGTGCTGAGCTTGATGCTCAAAGAATAGCCACTAGCTTCTGTACGAGAAGTCCCCATGTATGATGAACGTACATATTTGGAGATGTACGCATCAGGTAGGGATAATCTAGCCGTACTAAAGCAGTAGGGCTAAAGAGAAAACAAAAAGGGTAAAAAACGAAAAGAGAGGAAAAATAAATGACGGTAATAACAGGAGGGAGGAAAGGAACACAGAGTTCGGCGTTAGGCATAAAATCGTCATAGTCTGGCCGCATTCCAGGGGTTCGGCTCCGGGTGATTATCCGACGCATCACGTAGGCAGTATGCTCCTTCGGTGGGAACTTCGTCAATGATGAATGGACCCTCCCACTTGGGCTTGAGCTTGCCCTTTTTCTTCTCTGGCAAGCGTAGAACAAGTTCACCGATGTTATATATCTTGGCCCGCACTTCTCTGCTTTGATACCTACGAGCCTGCTGTTGATAAAATGCGGAACGGGCTTTCGCGACGTCGCGCTCCTCCTCCAAGGCATCTAAGCTGTCCTGTGGATCAACCTCGGCTTCTCTCTCTTCGTACATACGCACTCGAGGTGAATCATGAATAATATCGCAGGGTAACACTGCTTCCGCATCGTACACCCTGAAGAAGGGTGTATATCCGGTAGTGCGGTTGGGCGTGGTCCGCAGCCCCCAGAGTACGGAGTCAAGTTCCTCCACCCAGTGCTTGTCCGATTCCTTCAAAGACCACACTAGTCTGGGTTTGATGCCCCTCATAATAAGACAATTAGACCGTTCGACTTGACCGTTTGTCTATGGGCGATAGACATAGGTGTAATCGAGCTTCATGCCTAGATTAGCGCACCAGGTTTTCACCTCATCGGCTGTAAAATTGGAGCCATTATCGGTGATTATACTGTGCAGGACGCCGTAACGGTGTACCACGCTGGACATAAAATCGATTACTGGCCCCGCTTCGGCCGTTTTGACTGGTTTGGCCTCTATCCACTTAGTGAATTTATCCACCATGACCAACAGATACTTTCTCTTATGACTTCCTCCTTTAAGGGGTCCGAGCATATCGAGCCCCCAGACCGCAAAAGGCCAAGTGATGGGCATTGTTTGTAAGGCAGTGGGGGGCATATGGCTTTGGTTCGCAAAGAGTTGGCATCCGACGCAATATTGAACAAGGTCCTGTGCATCTGCTCAGGCCGTCGGCCAATAAAACCCTGTACGGAAGGCCTTGCTAACAAGGGCCCGAGCTGTGGCATGGTGACCACCGAGTTTGGCATGAATTTCAGCCAAGAGTTGCCGCCCCTCTTCCTCGCATATACATCGTTGAAGGACTTCGGTAGCGCTTTTCTTATAGAACTCTGCATCACGAACCTTGTAGGCCTTTGAACGCTGGACAATGTAGCGGGCCTCATTCTGGTCCTCAGGAAGCTCCTTCCTGTCAAGGTAGGCCAGGAAGGGTTCGGTCCATGGGGCAATGACTGCCATGATGAGATGCGTCGACGGTGTTATTTCGGCGGCTGAGCCCCCGACGACGTCGGTGTTTCCGGCATCTGGGTTATGTTTGGATCCGGACTAGTATTGTCGTTTCCCCCTGCCACACCACAGATGGCTTAAAAATCCTTTCCACGAAGATATTAGTTGGGACGGGGTCGCGCTTAGCGCCGATACGAGCAAGAACATCCGCCGCTTGATTACTTTCTCGAGCAACATGATGGAACTCGAGCCCCTCGAACCGGGCCGACATTTTTATGACTGCGTTAAAATACGCTGCCATCTTCGGATCTTTGGCGTCAAAGTCTCCATTTATTTGAGATATCGCCAGGTTGGAGCCCCCTCGCACTTCTAAGCATTGTATGCCCATGGAGACAGCCATCAGGAGACCATGTAATAAGGCCTCGTATTCGGCTGCATTATTGTAGTCTGTGTATAGTATTTGGAGGACGTACTGAGCGACGTCTCCAGTAGGGGTCGTTAGAACGACGCCCGCTCCTAACCCTGCCAGCATTTTGGAGCCGTCGACATACATGACCCAATTGGAGTATGTGCCGTACTCTTTAGGGAGTTCGGCCTTTATCCACTCGGCGACGAAGTTGGCCAGTACAAGGGATTTGACAGCTCGACGTGGTTTATATGAAATGTCAAATGGGAGGAGCTCGATGGCCCATTTGGCAATCTAGCCTGTAGCATCGCGGTTGTTTATAATGTCATTGAGTGGTACTTCGGAGGCCACCGTGATCGAACACTCCTGAAAGTAGTGACGGTGCTTTCGGGATGCCATGAAGACCGTGTATGCTATCTTTTGATAATCAGGGTACCGGGATTTGCATGGTGCAAGGACATAGATACGTAGTATACTGGCTTCTGAAGCGGGAATTTATGCCCGTCCTGTTCTCGTTCAAAGACGAGTACGACGCTGACCACCTGATGTGTTGCCGATATGTATAATAACATCGGTTCGCCAACGTTTGGTGCCGCCAGGCTTGGATTCCTCGCAAGAAGGGCTTCTATTTCCTCCAGTCCGGCTGTTGCCGCGTCCGTCCACTCCAAGTGGGCGGTTCGCCATAGAAGGCAATAGAGTGGCAGTGCCTTTTCTCCCAATCTGGAGATAAAGCGGCTTAGAGCTGCTACGCGACCCGCGAGCTTTTGAACTTGTTTAAGGTATGTTGGCTTAGCCAATTGTGACAAAGCTTGGATTTTGGCTGGGATTGCTTCAATTCCTTTGTTGGAGATGATGAAGCCCAGCAGTTTTCCAGCGGGAATGCCGAAAATGCATTTTTCCGGATTGAGCTTAATGTCATACACGCGGAGGTTGTCGAATGTGAGACGTAAATCGTCTATTAGTGTTTCGATGTGCCTAGTTTTTATGACGACGTCGTCCACATAAGCTTCAACTATTTTGCCGATCTGTTTCTCCAGGCATGTTTGAATCATGCGTTGGTATGTGGCGCCAGCGTTCTTGAGACCGAAGGGCGTGGTGTTGAAGCAGAATGGCCCATATGGGGTGATGAATGCTGTTGGAGCTTGATCGGATTCCTTCATTTTGATTTGATGGTATCTGGAATATGCGTAAAGAAAACATAGTGAGTCGTGTCCTGCGGTGGCACCAATGATTTGATCCATGCGGGGGAGGGGGAAGGGATCCATGGGGCATGCCTTGTGGAGGTCTTTGAAATCGATGCACAGGCGCTAGGATTTGTCCTTCTTTGGTACCATCACCAAATTTGCTAGCCAGTCCGGATGTTTTATTTCTCTAATGAATCCGGCCTCGATTAACTTGGCTAGCTCTTCCCCCATAGCTTGGCATTTGGGTTCGGAAAAGCACCGCAGTGTTTGCTTGACCGGCTTGTGTCCCTTTAATATATTGAGGCTATGTTCGGCCAACTCGCATGGGATTCCTAGCATATCGAAAGGGTGCCAGGAAAATTTATCCCAATTCTCGCGCAGGAACTCTCGTAGAGCGGCGTCAACTGTCGGGTCTAGTTGTGCTCCGATGGATGCTGTCTTCTTGGGGTCCGTTGGATGGACTTGGAATTTGACTATTTCTTCTACCGGTTTGAATGAGGTGGATTTGGCTCATTTGTCTAGGACCACACCATCTCTGTCCACCACGGAGCACAGCGCGGTTAACTCTTCGGCCGCGAGGGCTTTAGATAATGCCTCAAGGGCCAGGGACACGGTTTTATTCTCGGCCCGGAGTCCGATTCACTAACTACAGTGATTATAGCGTTGGGCCCGGGCATCTTAAGCTTCATCTACCCATAATGGGGTATTGCTTGAAAGCGCGTAAATGCATCTCCCCTAAGAGGGCGTGATATCCGCTGTTGTAGGGGGCGACCTAGAAGGTTATCTCTTCGGACCGATAGTTCTCCGGTGTGCCGAATACCACGTCGAGTGTGATTTTTCCTACACATCGTGCCTCCCGACTGGGAATGATTCCTCGGAAGGGTCGTGCTGCTTTGCTCGATGCGGCTCCAATATATTTCCATTTTTCGTATTGTATCCTCATAGATGAGGTTCAGTCCGCTGCCGCCGTCTAGGAGAACTTTGGTGAGCCGAAAGCCATCCACAATTGGGTCGAGGACCAAGGCGGCTGGTGTTCGGATTGCCCTGTTTTTTGGTTCATTGCCAGCGTTGAAGGTTATCGCTGTGTCGTTCCAAGGGTTTATTGTTGCGATCTGGCAGACTTCGGCGAGTTCGCGGAGTGCCCTTTTGCGCCTATTGTTTGAAGTGAATTTCTCAAAGACTGTCAGGATTCTGGGTTTGTCGTCTTCTGGAGGGTGTTGCTCTGGGGTGTCTTTGGTGAGGATGTCCTCGCCGTTTATGGCTACCTGTCAGAGTATCCAACATGCTCTAAGCCTGTGGGTTTGTATGGTGTCCGGTGTGGTGTGTATTTTGCATGGGCCATCAAGCCATCCCTCCAGAACGGTTCTGCACCGCGTAATGGGTTTGCATTTTTTGGCTATTGGTCTGGGCATGTTACAGTGGTGCACCCTTTTTGCCTGGACCAGTGGTTGAGTTGGGACCGATGGCTCCCAGACTGTCTGATCTCTCCAGGCGCTCTCCATTGCGCTGTACTTCTGTACAATAGTTGCCAAGTTGGCGAAGTGTAGTATGCGGCGGCGATTAATGGCGTTGAGGAGTCCTTCATTCGTGCAATTGTTGCGGAATGATGATATTGCGTCCTCGTCGTGGCAGTCTTTGACCTTGTCCTTGACAAGGAGGAATCTGGCCGAAAAGTGGTGGACCGTTTCCTGGGGCTGTTGTTATATGCTCGTGAGAGCACTTATCTCTGGGTGGGTGGGTGGCGTTGGATCTGAACCCTGACCCGATCGATGATCCGGAGTCTGAGGTTTTTCCGGACTGAACAGTCCGGGCTCCGGAGTATCTTCTGATTTTTGAAGCCCGCCATCCAACTCTAAGTTCAGAGGACGAGGCGTGTCTTTCTGCCGATAGGTGTCCAGCTTCTCGAGGTCGAAGATCCAAACGTAATTCATCCTCAATATAGAGGAAGGGTTGTCTTTCTCCTCGACTACCGCTATCTGGTGGGTGATCGGTGGAGAATTAATCTCTCTCTGGACGGGTTTAAGCCAGTCCGATCGTAGTCTGTAGCGACTCCCAAGGCGGCGATGCGATCTAGGAGTTCGTTCAAAGACGATAACTCCGTCGGATCCATCCGTTTGGCGTATTCAGAATCAACGTAGATACGTTTTTCGCTGACTTGGGAGATCATCCTCGTTGGCTCAGAGGCCGAGCAGGCAATCATGGTAAAACCGCCCAGCCGGAGGGTTTGGCCCGAGGCCACAACTCCTTCTGAGGTGATATTTTCCTTGATGATAAGTCGAGCCATCAACCTCTGTGACAATGGCACAGTGGAACTCTCAATGAAAGCACCAATGTCAGTGTCAAAACCGGTGGATCTCGGATAGGGGGTCCTGAACTGTGCGTCTAAAGTCGATGGTAACAGGAGACGGGGGACACGATGTTTACCCAGGTTCGGGCCCTCTCTATGAGGTAATACCCTACTTCCTGCTTGATTGATCTTGATGAATATGAGTATTACAAGAGTTGATCTACCACGAGGTCGTAATGGCTAAACCCTAGAAGTCTAGCCTGTGTGACTACGGTATTGAGTATATGCTTTCCAGACTACACCCTCCGGTTTATATAGACACCGAGGGGATCTAGGGTTACATAGAGTCGGTTACATAAGATGGAATCTTCATAGTTGTTCGCCAAACTTGCCTTCCACACCAAGGACAGTCTTATCCGGACAAGGGTATAGTATTCAGTCTTCATATCTTCACAACCCATCAGTCCGGCCCATAGATAACAGGCCGGACGCTCGAGGACCCCTTAGTCCAGCACTCCCTCACCTATAACCATGGAGGCCACTCCCATAGCGGAGGGATTTCTCATAACCACAATGTCCCCAAGAATGGGAATGGAGCAAGCAGCAATCAGAACCGCTCTGACCTAGCCACACCCGCCAAGAAGGATCTAAGTCACATTACTTGTTTCAAGTGCGGGAAGACTGGACACTATGCCACTGAGTGCCCTGAAGCGAAGAATGGCAACGATAATGGAAGCTCTGGGAAGAAGCCCAACCCTTTCAACAGGGGACAAGTGAACCACGTGAACGTGGAGGAGGTTGAAGAGCACCCTGATGCAGTTATCGGTATGTTTTTGGTTAAGTCATTTACCGCAATTGTTCTTTTCGATACTGGAGCATCGCATTCATACATTTCAAGGGGATTTGTGGATAAGTTTAAGTTACCCACCTTAGCCCTTAGGACACCCTTGCTAGTGAGTTCACCAGGTGTAGAGTATATGGCTAGCCGATGGTGCGACCAGATACCTTTAACCATTCGCAGCCATGTTTTCCCCTCAGACCTAATAATTTTGGAATCCGAAGGATTGGATGTGATACTGGGGATAGATTGGTTATCGAAGTATGGAGGAAACATTGATTGCGCCAGTAGGTCAATTCTACTAACCATCCCGGAGGGAAAAAGGATTAAGTATGTATCCAGGCATACACCTAAGAGTACTCACCTAAATTCTCTCACAAGAGTTGCTCGGGAAGAAGTGCCTCTAGTGAAGGATTACCCGGCTGTATTTCTAGAGGAATTACCGGGCATGCCCCCGGATCGAGACATTGAGTTTTTGATAGAGTTATTGTCAGGCACCGGACCAAGATCGAAGAGACCGTACCGGATGCCCGTGAATGATCTGGAGGAGATCAAGAAGCAGATCTAGGAGTTATTGGAGAAAGGATACATTCAACGAAGTTCATCACCATGGGGAGCACCAGTGCTCTTGGTTGACAATAAGGATAAATCTCTAAGAATGGTTGTTGATTATCGGGCATTGAATGAACTGACGATCAAGAACAAGTACCCACTGCCGATGATCAATGATTTGTTTGACCAGCTGCAAGGAGCTTAAGTGTTTTAGAAAATTAACCCGCGATCAGGATACCACCAGCTGAAGATTCGAGAAAAGGATATACCTAAGACAGCTTTCACCACATGGTACGGGCTATATGAGTACATGGTTATGTTATTTGGACTGACTAATGCCCCTTCCTATTTCATGAGCATGATGAATAAGGTGTTCATGGGATTCTTGGATAAGTTTTTTGTGGTGTTCATTGATGATATCTTGGTATACTCAAAGGATGAAGAGGAACACAAGGAGCATTTGCGTTTGGTTCTTGAGAAGCTCAGGGAACATCAGTTATATTCCAAGTTTAGCAAATGTGAGTTTTGGTTGAAGGAAGTTGGATTTCTTGGACATGTTATATCAGGAGAAGGTATAGCAGTGGATCCTACCAAGGTTCAGTCAGTCACTGAGTGGTTGGCACCCACGTCAGTTGGAGAGATCCACAGTTTTCTTGGACTCACGGGATACTATCGGAGATTCATTGAGAACATTTCCAAGATTGCGAAGCCTATGACGACATTGTTGAAAAAGGGCACCAAGTTCCATTGGACTGAAGAATGCGAAGGAAGTTTCCAGGAGTTGAAGAAATGTTTGACTATAGCCCAGTGTTGATTCTGCCAGATATACGCAAGGATTTCCAAGTGTATTGCGACGCCTCTCGCTTAGGACTTGGAGGAGTGCTTATGCAAGACGGGAGAGTTGTTTCTTATGCCTCATGTCAACTTAGACCGCATGAGTTGAATTATGCCACACATGACTTGGAGATAGCAGCTGTAGTGCATGCACTCAAGACCTGGAGACATTTTCTTATTGGGAACCATTTTGATGCGTACATGGATCACAAGAGTTTGAAGTACATTTTCACAGAAAATGAGTTAAATCTCAGGCAAAGGAGATGGTTGGAGCTCATAAAGGATTATGATATGAAGTTGCACTATCATCCAGGAAAGGCCAATGTCGTAGCAGACGCTTTGAGCCGGAAGAGCTATGTCAATACCCTCGTAAGCGGAGGATTGCCAAAGCAGATAGCAGACGCTTTGAACCTGGCTTGGATGCCACTGTTGGGGAACGCAGTAATTTTCAAAAATTTCCTACACACACGCAAGATCATGGTGATGCATAGCAACGAGAGGGGAGAGTGTTGTCCACATACCCTCGTAGACCGTAAGCGGAACTGTTATGACAACGCGGTTGATGTAGTCGTATGTCTTCATGATCGATTGATCCTAGTACCGAAAGTATGGCACCTCCGCGATCTGCACACGTTCGGCTCGGTGAAATCCCACAAATTCACGATCCAGCAGAGTGTTAAGGGAGAGCTTCGTCAACACGACGGCATGATGACGGTGATGATGATGCTACCGGAACAGGGCTTCGCCTAAGCACCACTATGATATGACCGAGGTGGATTATGGTGGAGGGGGGCACCGCACACAGCTAAGAGATCAATGATCAACTTGTGTGTCCATGGGGTGCCCCCTTCCCCCATATATAAAGGAGTGGGGGAGGGGAGGGCCGTCCCTCTACTATGGCACGCCCTGGGGAGTCCTACTCCCTCCGGGAGTAGGATTCCCTCCTTCCAAGTAGTAGGAGTAGGAGAGAAGAGAAGGAAGGAGGCGGCGCCGCCCCTCCCCCTAGTCCAATTTGGACTAGCGCTTGGGGGGCGCGCGGCCTGCTCTAGGCAGCCCTCTCTCTCCACTAAAGCCCAATCAGGGCCATATACTCCCCCGGCGAATTCCCCTAACTCTCCGGTACTCCGATAAATTCCTGAACCACTTAGAACCTTTCCGATGTCTGAATATAGCCGTCCAATATATCGATCATTACGTTTCAAACATTTTGATACTCCTCGTCATGTCCCTGATCTCATCCGGGACTCCGAACAACCTTCGGTACATCAAAACACATAAACTCATAATACCGATCGTCACTGAACATTAAGCGTGCGGACCCTACGGGTTCGAGAACTATGTAGACATGACCGAGACTCATCTCCGGTCAATAACCAATAGCGGAACCTGGATGCTCATATTGGTTCCTACATATTCTACGAAGATCTTTATCGGTCAAACCGCATAGTAACATACGTTGTTCCCTTTGTCATCGGTATGTTACTTGCCCGAGATTCGATCATCGGTATCTCAATGACTAGTTCAATCACATTACCGGCAAGTCTCTTTACTCGTTATGTAATGCATCATCCCGCAACTAACTCATTAGTCACATTGCTTGCAAGGCTTATAGTGATGTGCATTACCGAGAGGGCCCAGAGATACCTCTTCGACAATCGGAGTGACAAATCCTAATCTCGATCTATGCCAACTCAACAAGTACCATCGAAGACACCTATAGAGCACCTTTATAATTACCCAGTTACGTTGTGACGTTTTGTAGCACATAATGTGTTCCTTCGGTATTCGGGAGTTGCATAATCTCAGAGTCTGAGGAACATGTATAAGTCATGAAGAAAGTAGCAGCAACAAACTAAACGATCATTGTGCTAAGCTAACGGAATGGGTCAAGTCAATCACATCATTCTCTAATGATATGATCCCGTTAATCAAATCACATCATGTCTATGGATAGGAAACTTAACCATCTTTGAATCAATGAGCTAGTCAAGTAGAGGCATACTAGTGACACTCTCTTTGTTTGTGTATTCACGCATGTACTAAGTTTCCGGTTAATACAATTCTAGCATGAATAATAAACATTTATCATGATATAAGGAAATAAATAATAATTTTATTACTGCCTCTAGGGCATATTTCCTTCAAAGGTTATATTCAAGGACAACCAAGAGCCTAAGCTTGGGGATGCCCCGGATGGCATCCCCTCTTTCGTCTTCGTTCATCGGTAACTTTACTTGGAGCTATATTTTTATTCACCACATGATATCTGTTTTTCTTGGAGCATCATTTTATTTTGTATTGTTTTGCTTCTTGTTTGAATAATATCCCGAGATCTGAAATTATTAAATGTTAGAGAGTCTTCACATAGTTACATAATTATTCAACTACTCATTGATCTTCACTTATAACTTTTGAAGTAGTTTGTCGTTTTCTCTAGTGCTTCACTTATATCTTTTAGAGCACGACGATAGTTTTATATTATAGAAATTATTGATCTCTCATGCTTCACTTATATTATTTTGAGAGTCTTTTAGAACAGCATGGTAATTTGCTTCGGTTATGAAATTGGTCCTAATATGATAGGCATCGAAGATGGGTATAATAAAAACTTTCATATAGAGTGCATTGAATACTATGAGAAGTTTGATACTTGATGATTGTTTCGAGATATGAAGATGGTGATATTAGTGTCATACTAGTTGAGTATTTGTGAATTTGAGAAATACTTGTGTTGAGGTTTGCAAGTCTGATGACCCACAAGTATAGGGGATCTATCGTAGTCCTTTCGATAAGTAAGAGTGTCGAACCCAACGAGGAGCAGAAGGAAATGATAAGCCGTTTTCAGCAAGGTATTCTCTGCAAGCACTGAAACTATAGGTAACAGATAGTTTTGTGATAAGATAAAATTTGTAACGAGCAACAAGTAACAAAAGTAAATAAAGTGCAACAAGGTGGCCCAATCCTTTTTGTAGCAAAGTACAAGCCTGGACAAATCTTATATAGAGAAAAGCGCTCCCGAGGACACATGGGAATATCATCAAGCTAGTTTTCATCACGATCATATGATTCGCATTCGGTACTTTGATAATTTGGTATGTGGGTGGACCGGTGCTTGGGTACTGCCCTTACTTGGACAAGCATCCCACTTATGATTAACCTCTATTGCAAGCATCCGCAACTACAACAAAAGTATTAAGGTAAACCTAAACATAGCATGAAACATATGGATCTAAATCAGCCCCTTACGAAGCAATGCATAAACTAGGGTTTAAGCTTTTGTCACTCTAGCAACCCATCATCTACTTATTACTTCCCAATGCCTTCCTCTAGGCCCAAATAATGGTGAAGTGTCATGTAGTCGACGTTCACATAACACCACTAGAGGAAAGACAACATACATCTCATCAAAATATCGAATGAATACCAAATTCACATGACTACTAATAGCAAGACTTCTCCCATGTCCTCAGGAACAAACGTAACTACGCACAAAGCATATTCATGTTCATAATC
This sequence comes from Triticum urartu, assembly GCF_056163025.1. Lineage (NCBI taxonomy): Eukaryota > Viridiplantae > Streptophyta > Magnoliopsida > Poales > Poaceae > Triticum > Triticum urartu. The sequence goes on along the minus strand of NC_141874.1, from coordinate 624,905,564 downwards.
AGAGGGGTATTAATATGCATATAGGATCTGAACATATGATCTTCCACCAAATAAACCAACTAGCATCAACTACAAGGAGTAATCAACACTAGTAGCAACCCACAGGTACCAATCCCGGACTTAGAGACAAGAATTGGATACAAGAGATGAACTAGGGTTTGAGAGGAGATGGTGCTGGTGAAGATGTTGATGGTGATTGCCCTATCCCGATGAGAGGAGCGCTGGTGATGACGATGGCGATGATTTCCCCCTCCAAGAGGGAAGTTTCCCTGGTAGGACAGCTCCGCCGAAGCCTTGGATTGGTTCCGCCAAGGTTCCGCCTCGTGGCAGCGGAGTATTGTCCCGAAAGCTGGCTTATGATTTTTTTCCTCATCGAAGGACTCCATATAGCAGAAGATGGGCATCGGAGGGCCATCAGGGGGCCCACGAGGTAGGGGGCATGCCCCCCACACTCGTGGGCAGGGTGTGGCCCCCCTCCGGAACATCTTGCGCTCAGTATTTTTTATATATTCTGAAAATGACTTCCGTGAAGTTTCGGGACTTTTGGAGCTGTGCAGAATAGGTCTCTAATATTTGCTCCTTTTCTAGCCCAGAAACCCAGCTGCCGGCATTCTCCCTCTTTATGTAAACTGATACGTCTCCAATGTATCTATAATTTTTGATTGCTCCATGCTATATTATCTACTGTTTTGGACATTATTGGGCTTTATTTTCCACTTCTATATTATTTTTGGGACTAACCTATTAACCGGAGGCCCAGCCCAGAATTGCTGATTTTTGCCTGTTTTAGGGTTTCGAAGAAAATGAATATCAAACGGAGTCCAAACGGAATGAAACCTTTGGGAACGTGATTTTCTCAATGAACAAGACCCAGGAGACTTCGACCCTACGTCAAGACACAAAATAGGAGGCCACGAGGTAGGGGGCGCGCCTACCCCCCAGGCGCGCCCTCCACCCTCGTGGGCCCCCTGTTGCTCCACCGATGTACTCCTTCCTCCTATATATACCTACGTACCCCCAAACGATCAGATACAGAGCCAGAAACCTAATTCCACTGCCGCAACTTTCTGTATCCACGAGATCCCATCTTGGGGCCTGTTCCGCAGCTCCGCCGGAGGGGGCATCTATCATGGAGGGCTTCTACATCAACACCATAGCCCCTCCGATGAAGTGTGAGTAGTTTACCTCAGACCTACGGGTCCACAGTTATTAGATAGATGGCTTCTTCTCTCTTTTTGGATCTCCATACAATGTTCTCCCCCTCTCTTGTGGAGAACTATTCGATGTAATCTTCTTTTTGCGGTGTGTTTGTCGAGACCGATGAATTGTGGGTTTATGATCAAGTCTATCTATGAACAATATTTGAATCTTCTCTGAATTATTTTATGTATGATTGGTTATCTTTGCAAGTCTCTTCGAATTATCAGTTTGGTTTGGCCTACTAGATTGATCTTTCTTGCAATGGGAGAAGTGCTTAGCCTTGGGTTCAATCTTGTGGTGTCCTTTCCCAGTGACAGTAGGGGCAGCAAGGCACATATTGTATTGTTGCCATCAAGGATAACAAGATGGGGTTTTCATCATATTGCATGAGTTTATCCCTCTACATCATGTCATCTTACCTAATGCGTTACTCTATTATTAACTTAATACTCTAGATGCATGCTGGATAGCGGTCGATGAG